>NC_137842.1:44682500-45307500 GCF_948465745.1 Chenopodium album | reverse complement strand
GTCGTTCTTTTTTCCTTTCCAGCCACTGTTGGAGTTATTGTTGGCAGCTTTTAACTTAGCCAAGTCATCTTCAATATTGATCCCAATGTCATAAACGGCCTTGAAGGTATGGAGATTATTTTGATACTTGAGATGCTTGGAATATTTTTCTTGAAGATTTTTTATGAACAGTCTCACAGACTCTTTTTCACTTGGTACCTCAATCATTTTAGCTGAGGTTTCTCTCCATTTGTTAAAGAAAGAGGTGAAGCCTTCATTCTCTTTCTGCTTGAGGATTTCAAGTTCTCTATGGTCAGTCTCGACTTGAATGTTGCACTTGTACCTATCAACGAAAGCGTTTTCTATAGACTCCCAGGTAGAGGTCTTTTCTTTCTCGAGAGAAAAGAACCATTGTTGGCAAACGGTCTCGAGAGATAGCGAGAACAGAGAAGGGAAGACCTTCTTATCGATACCCTTGATACTCATAATTGTTTCAAATGCTCTTAAATGAAAGTAAGGGTTGTCAATTGCTCTGAATTTTGGAATTTCGTTGGCGCTGAACTTCTGCGAAAGAAGCACTTTGTCCACCGAGACCCCTTGTGATGTAAGCTCTTGAAACTTGTAGTCGCTAGACAACTTGCTTAGACTCTCTTGCATGAGGTCCATTTGTTGTTGCTTCACGGGATCATCAATTTTGAGTGCGAGAAGCTTCAGTGTCTCAGTCACAGTAGCCAGTTGGTTCTTGAGATCATTGACTTCTTCTTGTGTTGCCATTATAGTCTTAGTTTTTCTCTTGCGAGCTATGGGTTTGTCGAAAAGTTGGACTTGTACGAAGAGGTTGTCTTTGATTAACCGTCCTTCCTTTCTTGACCACGCGCTGTAAATTAAACCATTTTGCGTTTTAATTACTTGACTCGAATCAACTTGACTTTACGGTTTATTTTAAGAAGGAAGAAGAAAGAAAAGGTAAAAAGGTGCCTATTTTTGGCAAAAATAATGTACATATTTTTAGGGAACTGAGTATAGTTTTTTTTTTATTGGAGGATTAATATCCGACTTACCCCCCTAAAAAAATGACAGAAAAAACGCACACACAAGACTCTCTTAAACATGGTCAAAGTATGTGGATTGGTGTGTGCGTTGAGTGTGAGTGACATGCTTGGACTCTTGTGTAAGACCATGGGACTTAGTGCCTAAACTCGATCATTGACTCAAATAAATACTATTGACAGCAAAATTTTAGCCGAATTAAATAGAAAACTGATTAATTAGACTCTAGGTGATGACTCGACCAATAATCCGAACTGTCGGCCAAGCGACAGGACTGGTGTCGCACTGTGAAGTTTGGCGCCAGATGACATAGCTGTCGTCAGGCGCTACACTCCATGATGTGGCGCTACAGCTCAGACCTTGGCCCCAATATTGGAGCTTCGACCTTGGACTGTTTTCGGTGTTATCAGTCAATTGGGGTATGCCTAAAGTCGTACTAGGTCAATTCCTATTAAAATATTAGACTTTAATGACTCTAATTAATTAATTAATTAATTAATTAGGCAAAGTTCTTTAAGCCATTAATTTATTTAGTCTCAACACAAGTCAACAAACGGTTAAGATAGAATATATATGCACAACAAATAATGCACACTTAGTCAAGTAGGCACAATATGATGCAATGCGTTTGCAACCTAACCATGGCTCTAGTTCTCTAAAGTTCGGGATATGGTTTAGTCAAAGAGGGTCCATGGTTAATTGTCCGGATGCACCGCGCGGAAGCCTAACCATGAAGGGTTGGCGCGAGTGGATGGGACACCGCGAGCTTTAGAAAAAACTCGCTTCCATGGTTTGGTGAATTCAACATCTCGGATCTACCCTTTGTTGCACGGAGCGTTCAATCGGGTAGATGGAGCATGAATTCCCAGAGGGTTATGTCCATATCTAGAACACATATGGGTTTTAGAAAAGTGAGAAAAAATTCAATCAGGAAGTAGGATCGAGCAAACAATACGAAAAACCGGTCGAAATTAGAACGCATATTTCTGGCTCGGTATTGGGGGAAATTGGCGCCAGCAAACAGAGACTGGCGTTAGATTTTAACTATAGCGCCTGGCGCCAATACTGGCGTCTGGCGCTACGACTAAAACACTGGCGCCAAGCTCTGGCCCCTAACGCTACTTCCCACATGCCTCAGCAGCTTTCTGTGCTCGATAAATTTTCCAGTTTCGCGCGGTGTTATTTCAGTCCTAGTTGTGAAAGATATTTCTCAAATTTCCTGCGTGTAAAATCCTATGTTTTTAACTCATTATGGATGGTCTTTCCAATGAGATCTTTTTTATGCATATGACAATTATGTTAATCAAAATTACGCACATGAAATACTTAGAACTTTTCGAGTCTCATCCACTCATTCTAAATCATTGCCGAAACAAATTCAGGAATTAAAATAGAAATCCTCCCCAGTGGAGTCGCCAAAAACTGTAGGGAATAATTTCAAGCGTTAATCCCACTAGCTTGAACCCCACTGTGATCATACACTAAAGTACGGTGGCGTCCAAAAGGGAAGAAGATAGAGCAAAAGAGTCGCCAACAAGTTTTTTAGGAACTTGTAAACCGTTCACGAGGTGAAAGTTACACCCCTTAGCGATCCAAGAGATCGTCAACTCCATAAGGTCATGAACCAAATAAGGGTTCGGGGATGAAGGTACAAATCCAACCTAAAATAGATTGAACCTGCCCTAATAATAGGCCTCTACTTTATTCTGATCGTATTCATGTGCGCTTTCTAATTAACATGCAATCATTAGGTTTAACCCTAAACTTGTTTATCTATGTTGGTTGAATTTAATGCACAAATAAATCTATTATTGGCGATCACTTAAAATTATAATCACATTAACCCTAAACAAGATTATTAATATCTTATTAAGCGTGATTACAAGTATAGATTCCCTTTAAACATGCATAAAAAGGTGTGATCAAGCAATAACAATAAATATCAAGCAACATAATAAATAATCAATCATGATCAATAATTATAATAATCATAAAAATAATAATAATGAATCATGAATCATAACAATTATAATCATAATCATATTCATGTTAATATTAAAGCATAATAATAATACCAAGATCCTAGGCATGATACTAACAAGATTAATAACAAACCCTAGCATGTCACTAAGCAATAAAAATCAAATCTTTAGCCCTAACATGATACTAACAATCATAAATATTAGGAAGAACATAGGAAGCATCATAACAATCATATTAAGCATATTTGATATTATAACCTTTTCCTTAAACATGATACTAGGAATATCATAATAACAATAAAAACATGATTTCTACATCAATTAATCAATTTTACTTTGATGCCTCGTACCTCTTTCTAATAACAAAATACACACGTTAGTAACTTCAAGGAAAATAATAATCAAACAATTAAATTAAATAATTGAAAGAGAGATTTGGGACCAAACCATCAGAAATTAAACCTTTCACGTCTAGGGCGAAGGCAACTTCGAATATGGCTAAGTGTTTCTAGATCTTGTGAATGCGGAATTTTGTATGAAAAAACAAAGTTTAGAGAAAGAAAGAAAGAATTGATGAATGCTAATTAAAACTGATTGTAGATGAATGTAGATGAGAATTGATGATGAATGAATGAATAGGTGAATCTTGATGAATGAAAACGGAGTTTTTAATACGATATTTATAGAGAAAATCGGCAAAAAAGATAAATTAAACAAAACAGAGTCTGACGCACAAAAAACAGAGCTGGCGCCAGCCCTGGCTAGCTGGCGCCAGGCACCAACACTAGCGCCAGGCGCCAATGGCTAGCGCCAGGCGCCAAGGCCTGGGGTTAGGCGCCAAGACTAATTTTAACGCGTTTTCGAAAATCCAATAAGTTTTCTGTACTTGAGGATAAAATAATATAATTTCCTCGAAAATGCTATTTGATTTTGATTAAAACTCTGAAAATTCAACAAAAGTCAATTTATCGATGCTAATTGAATTAGGAATGAAAAGAACCTTCTAGAAGACTAAAACCATTCCTAATTGCATTAGGAATGATAAATCATATTAGGCCCTCCCCTAGATCATTGGGCCGCACATAAAGCTCAAACCGGGCCCAGTTTAGTAAATTGGCCATAACTTCCTCAATATTCATCGGAATTGGGCTTATAATATATCGTGGGAAAGCTCTTTGAAAGCCCCATCCAACTACACTAATATTGGACCCATATCATGGACCAACCAAACTGGATTGGCTGTTTTCTTAAAATAAGTTTTTAAAAACAGAGAGAAGAGAAAAGAAAATAAAACTTTCCGCAACACTAGACTTTCCACACTTTCACTTCATTCGATTATGATTCGACGCGAAAGGTACTCATCACCGGGTTTGGTTTTGGGGAGACACAAATGGGTGTCTACACTTATTATGCCACTTATTACACAAGATACAAATAGAACCAATTCCCTAGTAGAGTTTCATTTTGGGGGAGGAGGGGAGGAACATCAAGGGCACAAGGGACCGCAATTCGATTCAAACATATTCCGTGCAATTGAGCATTCATCGGTTTTCATTTCATATACTCTAATGAAATCAAGATTAATAAGCCTCTAAATGACCCCAACTCTTGCACACACCCTTCTAAAAGAACTTTTACTCATCACTCAAGAGTCAAGCAAGCAAATCATATAAGCATCGTCATTTGAGTCTCATCCAAGGGCCATTTTTCCGTTTTTTTTTTTTTTAATTTTTTTTTATTTCTAAAGGTTACTAGAAAGCAAGAATAGATAAAAAGATAAGAAAACTAAGCTAATCATAAAAAAAAAAAAAAAATTGAAGCATAACTATACATCTAAATAAATAAAGAGAGAAGAGAAGAGAAGTATTCACATATTAAGAGATTTGGATTTAGGGTGTTGGATTTCAAAGGGAGCAAAGAGATTTGGATTTAGGGTGTTGGATTTCAAAGGGAGCAAATTTGGATGTTTAGGGGTTTGGATGTTAGGGGAAGGAATAAACAACATGCAAAGTTAATACCAACAAGAACATACAAGAACCAACATATGAACCAAAGAGAGAGACTCCCCCCCAAGCTATCATAAACATTGTCCCCAATGTTAAAACAATTAAAGCACAAGAAGGGGGAGGAAGAGAACTAACTCATTGGCTCGGGCCTCCTTGGGAGCTTGAGCCCCTGGGGTACCAATGTCGGTAGACGTTCCGGAATTCACCCAATTCCGATCGAAGACCCTCAAAGCTTGTCCTCATATTGTCGTAGGAGGACCTCATGTCTTCGTGAGACTTTCTCATAGTCTCGAACTCGGTGGACATACGGTTGAACCAGGCATTCATCATTTGCATTTGTTGCTCGAAGGAAAGGGGTGGGTTGCCCTCACCCATGCCTTGACCTTGGTACCCTTTTTGGTGCTCATATTGTTGTTGTTGTTGTTGGAATTGTTGTTGTAAGTGTTGTTGTTGCGGTTGTTGTTGGTTTGGTTGTTCTTGCTCTTGCTCATGCTCTTCTTCATCATCACCGGGAATCCAAGGGTGGTCCCTCTCGAAGACCCAGTTGCTCTCGTCGTAGATGAAGGTCCGCTCCGTACATCTAGGACCGTACTACCCTCGCTCAAGTGCCATAGGAAGTGAAGCTCCCTAGTGGACACTACACCCAAACTATCACCTCTAGCGAACGTCATGTTCGCTATGGTGCGCTATGACATCCTAAAGGCGGGGTGGATTATGGTCGTAGCTTTATCGGTCCTAGGGTTGTAGTCGAAAAGGCCGGTGATCTTCCTCCAAAACTCACCCGCACAATAGTTACGGGGGGGGCTATCCTTTGGTCCTATGGCACCGTTAATTGGCCACCCAAAAGCTTGGTTCACCCTCTTTATATTCAAGTTGTGTTGGGTGTTCATGAGTTGGAAGGTAAGGCGGCGGGGGGATCTATTGTTGTCTCGTCGCACTTGAAGGGTGGAAAGGAATTCAAGTGTCAACCTTTTGTAGGTCGGCGCGCTTAAATCTAGCCAATTTCCTAAGCCACAACCCTCGAAAAGCATCCTAACATCACCCCCTACCCCTAAAGCCTCGGCAAAACTCTCGACATAGAACTTTGTAGGTCGAACTCTCCTCCTACTTATTCTTATATAGTTGTTCAAAAAGGTTGGGTCATTGAACACGATTCCCATAGTGTCCACTTGTGGTGGATCAACGGGAGGAGGAGGAGAGGGGTTGCGGTACCTAGCATCCACTACCACAAAATAGAGAATAAGTAACACACAATATACAACTGTCAAGTTGGATAGGCGATCTCTAGACTTATACAGATCGCCTATGTAAGAAAGGTGTTTTATAGGTTAAAACTTATAGATTGCCTGCCTAAGTAAACAACTCTATATGATGTATCCAAATTTTACACTATACAATATAAAACGCCTCTCTTAGTTAACGGTTCTATAAGTATTATAAAAAATAAAAAATAAATAAATAAATTAATAAATTATACCCATAAGTCCATAACCCACCTAACCCTAAAACATAACAGTTTACAGTAAAGCCGCCCCTCCATCTCCTTTTCTCTTTCTTTTTTAGATCAAAATAATCAGTTCATATTTTCTCTTTCCTCTTCCCCCATTTTCATCTCTTTCTCTTTCCTCGTCCCCCCTTTAGATCCTTACGCAATGTTGAGCCACCGAGCCTCAAGCGTCCACCACCGAGCCACAAGCTTCCACCAACGAGCCACAATCTATCGGGCGTTCAACAACGAGTCACCAATGAGGCACATAGCGTCCAACAACGACCCATGAGATGTCGATCCGAGCATTAACTGGTCAAGGTTTTCAACGAGCCATCTCTTTTTCTTATTGTTTGTTTTTAATTCAAATTTTTTATTATAATTAATTTTTTATTTTTGTTATTACTTAGATCTAATTTAACTTGTAGTTATTTTTTAGAAAACTGCTTGAGTTAATTTATTTTATTTTTTTTGCGTGGTGTGGCAGATTTTCGTGTGTCAAGGGTGCTGCTTGTGGTTGTGTGGGTCATGGGGTTGTATCGCAATGGCGGCTGGTGGGTCAAGGTGTGGTCAGTGGTTGGTGTAGGTGGCAGTGTGGGTCGTAGTCTCGTAGAAATGGGTCACTATAGGGGCGAGTGGGTCGTGCTGCCGGTGGGGGTAGTTGGTGGTGGTGTGTGTCGTGGTGCTCAGTCGTAGTGGAGGTAGGTCGGTCAAGGTGGGGAATGGCGGTGGCTTTGCGTTATTATCACACATTGCATAAATTTTTTTAGTTTGTGTTATAATTTATACTTGTATAAATTGTTTTGTTCCTTGATTATTTTCTTTTTGGCCTCTTAATGCAGATATGATAGGATGATGAACCGATAAACAATTCTGGATCTCATGACTACGTGTGGTTGATGTTGCATAGTATTAGAGAATTTCTCTTAGATTGTATTATTTGTGTTATATGAAGTACAGTAGTATTTAGTTTTTGTATTCGTACTTGTATTTTTTTTATTAGTGGAAGTTATAACAATAAATTATACTTTGATTTTTGGTTTTTCTTTTTGTGAATTATTATTTATTTATTTGTTATTATTATTATTATTAATTAATAATAATATTTTTTTTTTTGAAAAAAGAAGAAAGAAAAGAGAACTGTTATCTAAGATAGGCGCTCTCTATCTTTATTGATATAGAGCGCCTATCCTAAGATGACTGTTCTCTTTTCCTTGTTTTTTATTTACTTTACATATTGAATAGAGAGCTGTCATCTTAGATAAGCGATCTCTATTGTACTTTATATAGAGCGCCTGTCAAAGGCGATCTCTAGACTTTATAGGGCACCCCCTCATAAGAACGCCTCTGAGGCGATCTCTATTCCATGTTTTAGGCGATGTCTATTCCCTATTTTGTGGTAGTGATCCGTGTTTCTAGGTCTATTTCTTCTAGACATGGTCGGTCTTAATGCAATGCAATCAAACAAACCAAGACAAAATAATCACCTCGCAACCACACAAAGAGACTAAGTCCACAACTCGACCAACCAAAGCTAAAAAAAGGCCAATAAACACAACACAATCAAGTCAAGTTCTAAGTCTCCCACCTAAAACAAGCAAATCACCAAGCAACAAAGACCACTTCAATAATGCATCTACAAGAATTTTACATCAATTTCATGCAATATTATCAAACAAACCAACACAACAATCCACCTAAACAGGCATGTTCTTCCTTCATGAAAATCAATCTCTCAACCTCACTTACAAAAAATCCAATTCTCAAAACACACCAAAATTCATTCAAACTCAATAATGCTTTTCAATTATCAACTATCAATCACTCACAACCAATTCAAACAAACTTTCTCAAGCAATTTCATGCAAAAATTCAAGGAATTAAACATCAAATTAGTAAAAGGGAGGAACGATTATACCGAGCTTATCGTGGGTGTAAAACCCGCAAATGAACTTTTCTAACCTTCCTTTTGCTTGCTTGAACTTACTCCTTCAACCAATTGTCTTGAACTTGAACTCCAAAGAAAACCCCCAAATTGATTTTTCAAGGTTAGGGTGAGTATTTTGGGTGATTTTTGGGTTTGAATGTGAGAAAAGGAGTAGTAGATTGTGAAAATGTTGAAATGGAGTGAAGATTTTGGAGAAAATTGTTGAATTTAGGTGAGGATTTGGGTGAGAATGGAGAATTGAGTGGGTTTTGAAGGAGGAAGTAAGAGTTTTAGAGACAGGAGGAGTGAGAATCGTGAGATGAGAGTGAATGAATGAGTGAAATTTTTTTTTAATGTTAAACCGTGCTGCATCCAGACAGAAAGTTAAATATCGTACTGACTTATTTGGCACGGACGTGCTTGAATTAGCACGGACGTGCTGAGCCACTTTGCACGGACGTGCTTAATTTGGCACGGACGTGTAGCCTCAGATAGAAACTTAGGTAGCGTACTGACTTATTTCGCACAGACGTGCAGGAATTAGCATGGACGTGCTGAGCCACCTTGCACAGACGTGCTTAATTTGGCACGTCCGTGCCAATCTGTAGAAATTCACTTCAAACTTCCTGATTGCTTCTGACTGCCTCCGCACGGACGTGCGATGCTCTGCACGTCCGTGCAGACCTATTGCTGCACGTTACCCCTTTTTTTTTAGAATAATAATAATAGTAAGGCATAATAATAATAAAATTATTATCATTACCATTATTATTATTATTATTACAATTATCTACTACTTCACTTCCACAAACCTTTTCTTACTTTTCATTTCATCAACACCTACAAAAGACATTGAGAGAAAAGTTAGTAATAGTAAGAGTGATGGAAATTAAATAATAGTTTATGAAAGAGAGAGAGTTGAGAAACTCGGGTTGCCTCCCGGAAGCGCTCTTTTAACGTCACTAGCTTGACAACATTGCGGGATCAAGGAGAGTAGGGAACATCAAACTCATCAAGGTGAACAACCTTGGCTTCCTCATGCACAAAACCGTCAAAGTATTCCTTAAGCCTTTGGCCATTCACTTTGAACGGTTCACCATTGTCATTTGATATTTCTATCGCTCCACATGGAAACACCTTCTTAACGGTGAAAGGTCCACTCCATCTTGACTTAAGCTTACCCGGAAACAGCTTCAACCGGGAATTGAATAGTAGGACCTTGTCACCTTCCTTAAACTCCCTTTTGCTAATATGCTTGTCATGCCAAGCCTTGGTCTTTTCTTTGTAGATCCTTGCACTCTCATATGCATCCATTCTTAATTCTTCCAAGGCGTGGAGGTCAAGCAACCTCTTCTCACCGGCGCTTTGAAGGTCGAAATTCAATGTTTTAATAGCCCAATAAGCCCGATGCTCAAGTTCTACCGGCAAGTGGCATGACTTCCCAAAAACAAGCTTGTATGGTGTAGTGCCAATAGGATTTTTGAACGCGGTGCGATAGGCCCATAGAGCATCATCAAGCTTTGTAGACCAATCTTTTCTAGACCTATCCACCGTTTTCTCAAGAATCATTTTTACCTCCCGGTTTGAAATTTTAACTTGACCACTTGTTTGGGGGTGGTAAGCTACTGACACCTTGTGCCTCACACCATATTTCTCAAGGAGAGCTTGAAAGGATCTCTTTGCAAAGTGTGAACCTCCATCACTAATCACAGCCCGGGGCACTCCAAACCTTGGGAAAATTACTCTTTTGAAGAGCTTGACCACAACCTTAGCATCATTAGTAGGAGATGCAACCGCTTCCACCCACTTTGATACGTAATCGACGGCCACTAGAATGAACTTGTTCCCAAAAGAGCTCGGGAAAGGCCCCATAAAATCGATGCCCCATACGTCAAAAATTTCAAGTTCAAGGATGTTGTTCAAAGGCATTTCATTTCTTTTTGAAATATTACAGATTCTTTGACACCGGTCACAAGCTTTCACCACACCCCACACATCTTTGAACATTGTTGGCCAAAAGAAACCGCATTTCAATATTTTCTCCAAGGTCTTGTTGGCACTCATATGTCCTCCACAAGGTGAGGAGTGACACATTGTGATAACATCTTCAATTTCATTATCCGGGACACACCTTCTAAAAAGGCCATCAACACCTTGTTTGAAGAGCAAGGAGTCGTCCCAAAAGTATTGGCGAACATCATGAAGAAACTTCCTTTTTTGTTGATAGGAGAGGTCGGGATGAAGAATAGAGCAAGACAAGTAGTTTGCAATGTCCGCAAACCATGGTGCCGGTGCTTGGAGAATAGCAAATAGTTGATCATCCGGGAATGAATCGTCGATTGGCAAGTTATCAAGATCACCTACAAGGATAGGCAACCGTGAAAGATGATCGGCCACCACATTTTCGGCACCCTTCTTGTCCCTAAACTCAATGTCATAGTCTTGTAAGAGCAAGACCCACTGTATCAATCTTGGCTTTGGTTCCTTCTTGGACAAGAGGTACTTCAAGGCCGAATGGTCGGTGAAGACTATGACTTTAGACCCCAACAAGTATGACCTAAACTTCTCAACTGCATGAACAATGGCTAGAAAATCCTTTTCCGTGGTTGTGTAATTCCTTTGTGCATCATCCAAAGTTTTGCTAGTGTAGTAGATAGCATGGAGCTTCTTATCCTTCCTTTCTCCAAGAACGGGCCCAATGGCAAAATCCGAAGCATCACACACCATAAGCTCAAAAGGAAGCTCCCAATTAGGGGGTTGAAGGATAGGAGCCAAAATCAATGCCTCCTTCAACCTATCAAATGCTAGAAAACAATCATTAGTAAACACAAAAGGGGCATCCTTTACCAATAATTGAGTGAGCGGCTTTGCGATTTTTGAAAAATCCTTTATGAACCGGCGGTAAAAACCCGCGTGTCCAAGAAAGCTCCTTATCCCCTTCACATTTGTAGGGGGTGGGAGGCGCTCAATGACCTCAATTTTTGCATGATCTACTTCAATGCCCCTACTAGAAATTACATGACCAAGAACAATTCCTTCTTTACCATGAAATGACATTTATCCCAATTCAAGACCAAGTTCACCTCTTGACATCTTTTCAATACTTTAATCAAATTCGAAAGGTAAATGTCAAAAGATGAACCAAAAACAGAAAAGTCATCCATGAATACTTCAATTGATGATTCAAGCATGTCGGAAAAAATAGACATCTTACACCTTTTAAATGTGGAAGGTGCATTACAAAGTCCAAAAGACATAAGCAAAGGTGCCAAAAGGGCATGTGAATATAGTCTTCTATTGATCCTCGGGTTGGATTGGGATTTGGAAGAATCCCGAGTATCCATCCAAGTAACAATAGTGACTATGTGATGCTAGTCTTTCCAATATTTGATCGATGAAGGGGAGTGGGAAGTGGTCTTTTAGGGTGGACTTATTCAATTTTCGATAATCAATACACATCCTCCACTCGGTGACCGACCTCGTAGAAATGGTCTAACCCTTATCATTCTTGATGATGGTCATGCCTCCTTTTTTAGGCACAACTTGAACCGGGCTAACCCACTCACTATTGGAGATAGGGTAAATTATGCCCGCTTCAATAAGTTTTAAAACTTCTTTTTTCACAACTTCCTTCATGTTTGGATTGAGCCTTCTTTGGTGCTCAATCGAGGAAGCATGATCATCATCAAGTAAAATCTTATGCATGCATATAGTAGGACTTATCCCCTTAATGTCATCAATTTTGTACCCAATGACACCTCTATACTCCCTTAAAACAACTAGGAGTTTCCCAAGAGAGGTATCATCAAGTTTAGCATTGACAATAACGGGATAACTCTCACTATCATCAAGAAAAGCATATTTAAGTAAAGGAGGAAGGGGTTTAAGTTCAACCTTGTGAGGAGGCGTAGTCCTCTCCTCTTTTACCTCCACATTAAGCACTTCCACTTTCTTTTCATTGTGGACTAAAGGTTGGTTGAGCAAAAGATCATACCCCCTTGTTTCTTCACCTTCCTCAACTAAGCCTCCCGTTAGGATAGCTTGTAAAGGATCTCCTTCAAACAAATTATCTTGGAACTTCTCTAAGTCCCTTTCCAATGTATCAACTCTATGAACTTCATCATACAATGGCTTTTTCAATGTTTGTGGGAATGAAAATGATATTTTCTCATCTCCCACATTCAAGGTCAATCTTCCTTGCTTCATATCAATCACAACACCCGTGGTATTAAAAAACGATCTTCCCAAGATTAGGGGCACCGTAGTATCTTCTTCCATTTCCATTACCACAAAATCACATGGCACAAATACCCTTCCAACTTGAACCGGCACATCTTCAAGAATTCCCAAAGGTAGCCTAACCGTTCAGTTGGCCAATTGTAAGGACATTCTTGTTGACTTTAAGTCTCCAACTTTCAAACTCTTAGCAATAGAATAGGGCATCAAGCTCACACTTGCCCCAAGATCACATAAAGCATCCATAGCCTCCAAGTCTCCAATCTTCACCGGTATTGCATAGCTACCGGGGTCACCAAGCTTTTGAGGATGCTTGTTTTGAATGATTGCACTCACCTCCTTAGGAAGGGAGATGGTTACACTCTTTTCAAGCCTACTCTTGTTGGATAAAAGATCCTTCAAAAATTTTGCATATGTAGGCATTTGTGACATAGAATGAAGAAAGGGGATATTCACTTGTAGTCCTCTCATGACTTCAAGAAAGTTAGAAAACTTTTCATTCAATTTATTTTCAACAATCCTATGAGGGAATGAAATGGGAGGCTTGTATACTTTCATGGAGGGCTTTTCTACCTTTATCTCATCTCCCTCATTCTTCCTTTGTGGCTCCTTTCTCTCAACATCAACTATCTCATTTTCAAACTCACCCTCATTTCTCACCACAACTCCCTCATCTCCCTTTAGTGGCTCCTCTTTACTCATAACCAGCCCTTCATAACCTCTCCCCGATCTCAAAGTAATGGCCTTAGCTTGCTCCTTTGGGTTCACAACCGTTGAGCTTGGGAAGTGACCACTAGGATTGGAGGATGAACTTCCAACTTGTTGCGCAATTTGAGCCAATTGATTCTCAATTATCTTGTTGTGTGCTTGAAGTTGTTGGATGTTCGCTTGCATATCCGCATTGCTTCTTCCTTGTTATGTAATGAAGGTCTCAACTGCAGCTTCAAGGCTAGATTTTTTAGGAGGTGGAGGAGCGGGTTGGTTATATTGTTGCCTTTGTTGGTTTTGGTCCCTTTGGTTAGGGTGACGATAAGGAGCTTGTTGGTTTTGTGGATGAGATTGGTTGTATTGGTTTTGAGGGGGGGCCTTGATTTTGTTGTTTCCAACCCGTGTTTTGTTGGGGTTTCCAACCTTGATTGTAGGGTTGAGACTATTGATCGTTTCTTTGCCCAATAGCCGCAGCTTGCTCTTGGTTAGTTGAGTTGCAATAGGAGGACAAGTGATCATTTCCTCCACAAGTTTCACAAGACATGACTTGTTGTGAAGAAGAGCTTGGAGATGTAAGGGTGGCTTGATCTAGCTTGTGAGCTAGCATGTCAAACTTTGATGCAATAAGGTCTATTACACTAAGGTCGTGGATTCCGCTCTTCTTTGCTTGAGGTTGCCGTCTATCACCTCCATATGCATAGTGCTTTGCCACTTCTTCAATCATCTTGTATGCATCATCCACTGATAGCTTTTTAAGGCTACCACCGGCCCCGTTATCAAGGTTGGCCCTTGAAGTAGGAGTAAGACCATCATAAAAGCTTTGAAAAATGATCCATGATGTGAAACCATGGTGTGGGAATTTTCTAGTGTAGTCCTTGAAACGCTCCCAAGCTTCACTTAAGGTTTCATCAATCTCTTGGTTGAAATTGGTGATTTTCCTTCTTAGTTCGGCGGTCTTTTCGGGTGGACAATACTTTCCAAGGAAAGCTCTAGTGACTCCATGTTGTCAATGATCCCTCTTCTACCGTTCTCAACCAATGCTTTGCTTTGTCACGTAGGGAGAATTGAAACATGTGCATACGGATGAACTCTTCCGTAATGTTGTTTTGCTTTATGGTTGTGCACAATTCGAGGAAGTTGTCCAAATGAGCAAAAGGACACTCATGGGAACTCCCACCAAATTGATCACTTTGTATCATACGGATTAGTTGAGATGAAAGCTCAAAATTATTTGCATTTGTAGTAGGGAGACGTATGCCACTCCGAAGTGTGTAGGCATTGGGGTGGTCATAATCTCGTAACAATGGTGGAGGAGGATTGTTATTACCCATGTTATCTTCTTCGTTGGTTGCAAAGATTTCCTCCAAATCGGAATGCGAATATACAATATAGAACTCGGGTGTACCTTGCAAAAGCCTCCTCACGTTTCTCAAAGTCCTATTTAACTCTGGATCAACGGGAATAAGCGGTGATTGCTTACTCTTCCGTGTCATGCAAGGTCAAACAAAGCTAAGAAAAACGTTAGCATTGACTATCACAAGTTGAAAACCCAAATATACAAAAATAAAAAAGAAAAATTATGATACAAATACACACACTTAGACTCATTCAACAATAATACATTCAATGTGACTTTGCCTCCCCGGCAACGGCGCCGAAATTTGATAGGCCGTCGTCGAGCCTGTAGGGAATTATAGGTACTACGTAGCGGAAATAAACATGAATCATATTCATACAGTACCTAATCCCAAGAACTAATGCATAACACATAAAGAACATATAATCGTACCTTTGAAGCGTGATTCCACGTGCGATCGAGCAAGAACAATGGGAGATAAAGAACCTCAAGCGTGATTCCTCTACTTGGTCCACGGGCACAGATTAAGACCTCCACTAATGCTAGTTAGTTGCAATTGAACCCTTCAATTGACCTTTTATGGAGAAGTGCGAGCAACGAACCACCATAAACCACCACGAACCACCACACGCGCCACCAAGGATGGCCGACCGTGAGTCCAAAGGGGAAGGAGAGGGAGCCGTGAATTATAGAGGGAATAAGGGTTTTGGGATTGGTTACCTTGATGTCAAAATTCACTGTGTGTGAATTATGACTTCTTAATTGCAACCCTAGGCATGGATCTTATTTATAGGTCTCATCTCTAAATAAGAGCCCATGTCAAAAGCCCAAAACTTATTTCCAATCTAACTATGCTAGCCCAATCCATTTCATGATTAGTTAATTCTCATGAGGCCCATTAATGGGCCTCTAACTTGCTTAACCCAATACCCTTGTGTGTGACCTCATAGGATCCATTCTAGCGGGCTTTGGACTATTTGACTAGCCCAAAGATCATCTCTCATAGTCTAGCAACAAATGATGACGCCCCAAGAGAACGAACTTATTATCTCCATAATAGTGATCCTTGATATATCTAGTAATTGCACTTATCGAAGACACAACTCCTTCAATCTCCCACTTGTCTGAGACAAGTGCGCAATATTCAAATTCCTTAAGTCAATGTGTGTCGATTTGATAATATGATTGCATCTCATGTTGTGATCATATTAGTCTACAAATCTTTTCTTGAAAACTGAGTGAGAATTACAAAACAAATGGTTACTATGTAATCCATTTGAGCACGGCCATGCATTTTCTGAATTCTCCCTCTTCAAGAGGCCAAAATAAGACACATTCCTAATTAAATAGGTAGACTCAATCCAATCTTGTGGCAACCAAAGCTCCCACTCAATTTCTGAAATAACCGGGAAACACCCTTTATAATCTCCAGTTACGGGCAGACGTTTGAGTGTACCACAGCCATAACATTCATTGAATGAAATCAATGTTCCACTCATGTCAAAGGAATCCACTAATATATCCGGAAGCTCTATACTTGAACTTCAAAGTAGGTCTATAGTTCGATCATGCATCATTCATGCATATCCATGTTATTGACCGAGCTTCACTACGCTCCTATAGCCCATGAAACTGCGCTATCCAATCAATCTTACATGCTAGTCCATGAATTGAAATCATTTATGTCCAGTTTAATGATTCCGAACTAGGAACTTAAATAATATATGAATTTAGTTCACCTGTGGGGTTTCATTCACCAGGTCATCAACCTGATAAGCCCATCAATTCATAATTATTTTGGACATTTTATTTAATCTTGAAACCACGTTTAAATAAGATTGAAACTTTGTTTCAATTGATAAACATAATTCTGCAAATGAATGTATTACATATGTAACTTGTTTTTCTCCAAAAACAAATACAACTTCTAATTACATCATTTGCCTCAATCCAATTTCATTAGCATGTTTCTCATGCTTTGGAAATGGAAGGGGTTTACTAAGTAGAGTTCATGAGACATTCTCATAAACATGAATTTTGCAATTTCTAAATCTTATAATCATTTTCATCTCCATACACTAAGAATTTTCCTTCGTCCTTTCGCAAGGAACTCTGGAATTTCTAATTTGTATTCCAACGTTATATTGGATTTTGATTGAAATCTATCATCACTTGTTCTTAAAACATGTGAATCAAATAGACGAGTATAGTCCATGACATGCATGATGCATCCTTTGCAAACTGCATAAGGATCATCACTCAAGACCTTAATTTCATCAAAATTTCTCAAAGTATTGAATCATTAAGCAATGTGCCATGTTACATGGGATTGAAACTCCTTTCAATATAACGTTGAACTTTATAAGAATCTTATCAATATAAGTTTTTTAACCAAGCTCAAACATCCATCAAAACCTATCTCTATAGATTTTGAATCCCAAATGTACTCATCTTCTTCTTCAAGATTTCCATACAAAATGCATTAGCCATCACTTGACCCTTCAAGAAATGAATAATTTCTCTTTGTACTAGACCAATAAGACTTCATAGCTCCCACTAAACATCTTGTACACACATGAACTTTTCTTCATTTTACGAGAACATCAAACGATTTGATTTACTCACAAAATTAAGAACACTAACTCCATGATGCTATGCATCCCTAGGATTATTGGATCTTCAAACTTTTGAGTGTATCATATACAAATCTTCTTTCATGAACAATTTCAAGAAAGTGTTTTGAAGTCCACCTACCAAATCTTATAAGGTAGAAATCACAGAAACATCTTTAATAGATCTTTGCAACGTGACTAATGTAAAGGTTTCATCGTAATCATAGTCATACTATGAATTAGTTGAATCCTTTAACAAGTCTTTGCTTAGTTAGAAAACACTTTTCTTTCTTGTCTGCTTTGCTTACAATGAGTCTTACTCAATTACGCAAATTATTCAAGTGTCATACACTTGCTTATAGACTTAGAATCTATTTCAAATTTCCTGGTTTTTAAACCACTTGGAGTTATAATTTGTCAAATCATATTTATTACTTGCATTATCATCATGTTCCAAAATGAATATTTTAGAACTCTTAATCAATATGAAATCATATTTCTTTGACTAAGTTTTACATATGCTAGTCATTGTTGTGGGTTTGATGCAACAATTGAAACTCATACAACAACTTTGTTTAGTTTTCAATGAGAAACGACAATAGAGGATGTGCACTTTGAATGTACTACCTTCGACACATGGTTATTATTCCCATTACACTAAATGAGACCACGCGTTGTCATTTGTAACATGAGGTGAATCATGCTCATATTGTTGCTTTGATTCGATTACTTCTCAAATTTCTTCAAGATTTTCGAAATCACTTTTCTTGAACTCTTTCAAGGCTCTCGAACTTTTCGAGATTCTTATACTCCCACTTGCCTTTTTCAGGAGGCACTTTTAGCATAGGGTGAACCAATCATGGTTTGAACCATGTTTGTTTGTTGCTTTTCTCAAACTCTTTTGAGATTTATACTACTCCCACTTGACCTTTTGGAACAATTTCCATAAGGGCATCTACTTGAGCAACAAACATTTTGTGCTAAGTATGATTTGTGTAGTAGTACCCCGTGCTCTGTGTAGGAATTGATCGTGCATTAAACTCTTTAATACAATATTTATTTCTTGCTTTGTAGAAAGACTTTATGAGAACTCTTCTTATCCATATCATATATGGAGTCTTTGCTACACTTGATTTGACATATATAGTTTGTTTAGTTTTGTAGCTTATCTTAAAAGTATATCCCTTGAACAATGGTTGGAAGATAGGTAATCATATCGCAATACTTTGAATGTGTTGCCAAGTATATGTCTTGACTTAAATTTTCACAATTACAATCATATTGTAATGTAATCATTATCTTGTCAAGTTGATACAGAACTTCATACTGAACATTTTGAACTTTTCAAAATTTTCACTCTTATGCTTCAACTAAGCACAAGTAGTGATCGTATCACAAATGAAGTTTCATTGTCCGTCTATAGCCTTTGAACCTTTGGTTTTCTTACATCGATATGTATTCGACCTCAAGTTCGCATCATCATTTCTCTAAATGGTGACTTTGTCAATACTTTCAAATTAGAATGATATTTACATATATCAATGGATTCATAATCCAATGATATTGAAAGTCCATCCCTTTGGATCTTCCGCATGCAATGTTCATTTTCATTCGAATTTTTGACATTTTAGAGACAATTTATATATAGAAATGGTTTAATTTTTCTATCATATAGAACTTTGAACCTATTTAGCAATCTCAAAACACATTATGACTCAATGAAGCATAAAATAACATTTATTCCACGTTTTTGAATCTTCGATGCTTAGTCATTACTAACATTGAATGGTGTTTTGATAATGGCAAAATTGAATAACATTTATTTAATTCTAGCCAATTACAAGGTAAGGTGAAATATAGCTTTTACTTGTAAAGTTGCAGCTTTTGCTTCTAAACTCGTAGATTCTACTTGTGAAGTAGCAACATTTGCTTCTAAACTTTTAGATTTATTTCTCCTTTAGCCATAACTTCTTCCTTTAGTTCAACCACATTGTGCAATGAGTGATCTAAACAAGACATCATATGTCCAAGAAGTATCAATGTGCTAAATCAATTTCTATAATATACTTCTTAAATTGGAACATTTCCATTCTTTTACCTTCCAACTATATGAGGTAGTTTCTAATCAATTGGAATTGGTCCATTTAATTTGAAACATTTGTTGTTCATAACAACTTTTAGCATGTAAGCAGTTCTAGGTTTGAGAAGTAGCAACTTGTTTGCATTTCTTGGCCTATAACTTCTTAATGCAATCCTCATATATTCCTAAACCTTTCCCATTTGAGCCACTTAGAACACTTCTCTTAGGTTCAAAATGATGCTTTGCGTAACTACTTTAAGCACTTTTCATGATTTTGCTAAGTCTATTCAATCATCATTCATATTAGAGTTTAATCAACTATTTAACTCTTACATAAAATGGATGAAGAATAGTGTCATTTGATCAACTTTTGATCATAGAAATTTCCAATCACTTTCTTATATTCAATCATATTGAAGATAAGATATTTTATTGGACTTCTATACTTGTCTGTTAGAGGGTTTGTACCTCCCATCTCATTATATCCCTTGAAACACTTTTCAAAATGAAGATGTGTTGGCATTTTACTCAAACATTTTGAATAAAACCATTCTAGACATGTGACATGGATTTCTAAAACTTGCCTTTTAGAACCATCTTAGCAAAATTGGAATATAGGTTTATGATTATCTTTTAACCTTTTGAGAACGTTTCTCAACTTTATTTTCAATCGAGGAGATTATATATAATAAAATTAGAACGACATGTTACTTAAAAGTAAACGCAAAATTCAATTATGTTTAATAAAAAAATTTAAAGTGCCATAAGCGAATTAAATGGGCAACTTTAAAGAATTTATTCAATTTTAATTGATCCCTATTGAATAAAATGATTCCAAGATCCTTTATTTGTGCAATGATTGACCGGACTTTGGCCCTACCATCAACCATTACATTTTCAAGGTGAGTAAACTCTTTACTGATTACAACTCTTTGTAATTCTTGGTTGAATAATTAACCATCACATGTTTAATTATTACCCTTAGCTTCAAGGTTCTAAACTCTTTAGGTAACCTTGTTGAGTATAACCAATCAAAAGTGTAAAATTTGTTTTACCCCCACTCCCCTAAGATATAATATGACACCCTGCTTTGGCATGACCCATCATAAATATCGAAGGTTTCATCGGGTTTTTTATTGGAAAAGCAACCTCAATATTACTGGGACCTAGATTTATTATGTTGTGATTAAATAGTGAACTCTAGCGCATCATCAAACAACATAAATAAAATCTAACATGCATAATCTACTAATGCATAAATAAGACATGACATAGTATGGCCCCTTAATCCTAAGAAAACTAATAAAGCAAAAGCTCCCACTTGAACCTTCATGGATCTCATCCATCTTGCTCCTTTGGGCCTTCACTCCATGGATTCTTGGATTAACTGCAACCTGTAATACTATTCTATTCTATCTACTACTTAAATAAAATAAAATAAAATACAAAAAATACTTTATCGGTATGTAGACCGTACTAAGATTACAAAAATACATCACGATGCGCAGATCGTATTTAGCAATCTACTGGGCCATACTAGTCATTATATAGCAATAAACAACATCATATATTATAAAATTGCCACATAATAAATCACTCATCATGCTTTCCTAAACTACAACCTCGAATGTTCACAATTAAGGAAACATGGCACCAAAATATCTCATATTTTAATTAATGTAATTAGATAATATCATATATTATTCATGACCATAAATAAAATATCATATATTCAAAATTAGTCATGAGATAGAATCAAATCTTATTTTAATCTTAAAAGATAAATCATATTTATCCTCAAAGATTGTCCTAACAAAGTTAGGAAGTTCTATCCTAATTACTAGCCAATCACAAAATTTTAAATCAATTATATCCAAAATTAATTATGGGATAATCACATTATTTAAATCAATTATTATCCTTTTGGAATATGCTCAGAATATCCTAACAAATCTTATCCAAAATTAACCACTTTAATTATGGATAATTACCAATTTAACAACTTTAAATATGGATAATATCAAATATAACAACTTTTGAAAGATTTGACTTTATCCAAATAAAAGATTTTATCCAAATAAAACCAATTTTATCTTTTAAAAATAAAAGATCATATTTTCAAAATATTTTATCTTATCCAAAATAAAACTGATGTTGTCCCAAAATAATTCATAATTATCTTGAAATAATTTTTCAAAACAGTTTTTTTTTTTTTGAAAAAACCGCAAGCCACCACCGCCGGCCACCGTGGTTGGCTAGCCTTCGGCTAGCCACGGTGGCTGGCTGCCATAACAGCAGCCACTGCCGCAAGGCAGCAGTGGGCAGCTCCTCTGGCAGCCGTGCAACACTTGCACGCTGCTGCCCACAACCACCCCGACCTCCGCCCTCCCCTTCCCTCCCTCTTGGACCACCACCTGGTCGGCAGCCGCCGTGGCTGCGCCACCCAGCCGCGGTTGCCGACCAAAATAATAAAAAAAAAATTTAATTTAATTAAAATAACATTTATTAAAATTAAATTAAATCAGTCCATAAGATTAAAATTAAATCACATTCAACTTTAAAATTAGGGTTCATCATAAAATTAATCCCAATTTAATTCTAACTTTTAAAATTAAATTGATCATCATACATAAAACACTTTTATGCATAAATCAATCCGATTAAAATTATGAATCATAAAATAAATCGAATTAAATCAAAATCAAACACAAAAATCATATTTTAGGGCTAGGAATTTCGAAAAATTCGAAAAATAGGGTTAGGGAGTTCGAAATTTTCGAACATATTAGAGCTAAAATTCGGTCTCTTCATGGCTATTTTGAACATAATTAAATCACATTTAATCGATTCCAAAAGTTTAATCACATTAAATATAATAATTGAACCATAATTAAATTAATCTCCCTCTTAATTGAATTAAAATTGTGGACTATCAAAGAATTATAGTCAATGTGCGTAAATGCAATAGGCTAACTGATACCACTGTAGGGAATTATAGGTACTACGCATCGGAAATAAACATGAATCATATTCATACAGTACCTAATCCCATGATCTAATTCATAACACATAAAGAACATATAATCGTACCTTTGAAGCGTGATTCCACGTGCGATCGAGCAAGAACAATGGGAGATAAAGAACCTCAAGCGTGATTCCTCTACTTGGTCCACGGGCACAGATTAAGACCTCCACTAATGCTAGTTAGTTGCAATTGAACCCTTCAATTGACCTTCTATGGAGAAGTGCGATCAATGAACCACCATAAACCACCACGAACCACCACACGCGCTACCAAGGGTGCGTGGCCGGCCGTGAGTCCAAAGGGGAAGGAGAGGGAGCCGTGAATTAGAGAGGGAATAAGGGTTTTGGGATTGGTTGCCTTGATGTCAAAATTCACTGTGTGTGAATTATGACTTCTTAATTGCAACCCTAGCCATGGATCTTATTTATAGATCTCATCTCTAAATAAGAGCCCATATCAAAAGCCCAAAACTTATTTCCAATCTAACTATGCTAGCCCAATCCATTTCATGATTAGTTAATTGCTCATGAGGCCCATTAATGGGCCTCTAACTTGCTTAACCCAATACCCTTGTGTGTGACCTCATAGGATCCATTCTAGCGGGCTTTGGACTATTTGACTAGCCCAAAGATCATCTCTCATAGTCTAGCAACAGATGATGACGCCCCAAGAGAACGAACTTATTATCTCCATAATGGTGATCCTTGATATATCTAGTAATTGCACTTATCGAAGACATAACTCCTTCAGAGCCTACCAAAGATAAAATCCTATCTTGGTCTCACTAAGTAATAGCAAGGGTAAGAAAGGGTTGAACCCAAGAGAGGCGTTGAATCAACCACCGATATACTACCGTTTAAACAAGCTAAATGAAGTCGAAATTGGTTTGGTTTTATGTAGCATGTACTAATTCAAATCAACTAATACTAAGGGATGATTAACAATAATTAGAGAGTTCTAGGGCTTGGGATATACCACTCAACTTCGTCACAAATCACAATTAGCAAGTAGCAAAACAATGGTAATTTGAGGGGATAATATAGGGGAAGTCATCTAAAGCACCCAACTACTCTCTCAAGCTAGAGGAATTACTCGAATCATGAATACAACCTACTCTCGTGGTTACAAAGCATAAAACAAGTATTAAAGCATAATCACGATGACAAAAACATTCCCTTGACTGGAAATTCCTATTCTCATGGCATTTCAAGTCAATTAAGCATAAGGGAGCTAACTCAAATTCATCTCTCAATCCTTCGTTGAGAAAGCTTAGATAATAGTTCTAGAAATGGTCATATACAAGAACTAAGCAATTAAACCACTTAAGCTCAACTAATTAACACCCAACAATTACCAAATTAACACATGCAACAAGTAATTAGTGACTACATTGAGGGTTTTACCCAACCCCAAGAAAATTAGACTACTCACAATCCATGGAGATTAAAGCAATTAAGGATTTCAAGTAACTCATGAACAAGAATTAACTAAAGATTAAGCTAAATAACAATCTAAGCATACAAGAATTAAGTAAGATAATTGACAATCAAAGCAATTAAAATGGAAGAGAAGAGTGAGAAAATGTTAATATAAGCTTCAACTTGAATATCAATGGTGGAACTTGTCTTCTACAGTGATTGAGAATGAAATTTCCAAGCTAATAATTATAAGCTAACTAATGATTTGAGAATATTTTTTTTTCTGCCATTGCAAACTAAGAGGAAGCACTAATAAACTTGGATGCCGTAAAAATGAGCTCAAGGGGTTATTTATAAAGACCCCCAAATAAAAAGGACGGAGAAAACAAGAGTCGGGCACGGCTACAGGTCAGCACGGACGTGCTGAGGTTGGCACGGGCGTGTAGCTATACCTGCACGGACGTGCCAAGGTAGGCACGGACGTGCACCTGGGAGGCAGAATGTACTGTTTTGGTCAGGGCATCTTGCACGGACGTGCCAAATATGGCACGGACGTGCAGGCCTTGTTCAGTAGAATCAGTTTTGAAACTGATTTGGGCTGAGCAAACTGCACGGACGTGCAAGATCAGGCACGGACGTGCTGAATATCCTGCACGGACGTGCTGAGCTCTGCACGAACGTGCAGGCCTTGAAAGTAGTAGGCAGTAGCTTCTGGTCGTGCTGGGACACTTCTGCACAGACGTGCCATACTTTGCGCGTCCGTGCAATTATGTATTACACTTTGCAAATTTTATTTTTCATACATTTTTTTTCTTTTAAATTTCTTTTTTTTTTTCTTTTCCATTTTTCCATTCTTGTGAATCAATGTAGGCAATCTCAGATCATGCGGTCCATCACTCACTTATCATTCATGTTTCTCAGGCACGGTACCAAGCACTCGATGAGAGACGCAATTTGAGACATGTTCAGACATTGGAACACTTGCCTTTAGACATTGTTTTTTTTATTTAATTATTCTTTTCCCTTTTTTGAATTTGAACTTGCTTTCTGACTGTTACACAAATTGCACACCTTCCCATCCCAGGGTTAAGTGAATGTGGATTGAATAAAAAAGGTCAATCGTTAGACGAGGCTCAAAGTGGTTGATGAAGAAGTGGATATGTGATTGAGTGGTTAATGGGGAATGAATGGGTTGCAAAGGTACCTCAAATCATTGGTATACCTTGTGTTTAGTTCAACAATTTTTTTTTTTTTTTTGAATGACATGATCGAATGTAAAGGAAAGAAATACTCATTGATGGAACATGGCATATAGACATAAGGATAAGGAGAACCTATGCTAGACTTATTAGTGGAAAAGGGTTGAAACGAAAAAAAAAAAGCATGAAATCTTGTATGGAAACTTATCTTGTGCTTCGTCTTCATGGTTGCTTATGAATTACTTGTTACCGCCAAGCGGGACAAAAATTTTGTTATTGTTGATGCTTTGATTGGAAGAAAAAAAGGAAGGAATGACATTCCCCTTATTCTTCCAACTCTTGCCTAGTGATTCTTGAACTCGAGTACTATGTAAGGATGAACTCACTTAATGCATTCACTCAATACTCGGATTGTAAAGGAAGAGTGTATGAAACAATTTTGAAAACTAATGGGAAATACTTCACTCATTCCTATTACGACGGAAAACGATGCATGCATGGTCCTAGTATAAGATCATAAACAATATAGTGCATTACTCGAAGACAAAGTGTGTGCAACGACTCAACATGTGTGATTAGGTTAGTTTATTAACACTCGTGGTATGATCGCATGGCTAGACATGAGGAGAATGTGAAAAACAAAGGACCCAATGACCAAATAGCACGGAAGACTAAAAGACAAACTAACTTGATTAATTTTGTCCAATTTTAATGTTTATGCTATTTACTTGGTGAATACAGTCCATTGACAACCGTTAGTCATAAATAAGATCAACCACAATCAAAGACAAAGAACACATGTTAATGTTAGCACAAAAATTGATCACAAGAAACCAGGAAGAGGACTAGAATTCTAGAAGAGTTATGACTCATGGGTATTAAAAAAATAAATAAATAAAAATAAAAATATATAATCCTATGTTATACGAGTTGACACGGATTAAAGGACTTGGCTAAGACTAGCTTGACACGATTTTTTTAAAAAAAAAATTAAATAAAAAGGTAACGTTAAAAAGACACCTAAACTGGACAGGTTGTAGTATATCGGTTATAACTTTTGATCTGTGACTCTGATTAGGACGAAACTAGCTCCAGGTAAAAGATAATACTCGGGGCTACAGATCCATAGGTTACACTACACGTAACTCTTTCTAGAACTCTAGATATGACCAAAACAAGTTGACTCTTGTGCAGGACACGAGAATAAAAATTCGGGTGACTCAAAAAAAAAAATTTTAAAAAAAAAAAAAAAAAAAAAAAAAAAAAAAAAAAAAAACTATGGCTCGACTCTAATAATAAAAAAAAAAGAGGGTTTGATAAGAGAAAAAAAATAATTAAAAAAAGTTAATAAAAAAATGCACATATAAGCATATCGTCACGCATGATGCAATGAAGTTCGCAACCTAGAGTCAAGATCTATGTTCCACTATGGTCAAGCTTTTGGGTGTCAAAGGGTACCATGGTTAAGAGTTTGGACGCGTTAACAAGGCAGCCTCCCTTGAGGGTGTATGCCAACGGGCGGCTCCGCGAGTTCGTGATGAAATCGAACTCGACTCCATGGTTTGGGTGGATTTAAAAACTCGGATGAACCCTTATTGTCATGAACGTTTTCGGGTTGATAGAGCTTAAATCCCCCGGGCTAGCCACATACGTAGACACACGTACTATTGTGGCAAAATAGGTGACCTAAAATGCATATGCATATGTGACAATGTCAATTAAATCGCAGGAATACAATTCAACAATCTTTCAAGTCTCATCCACTCATCTCAATTAAATACCGATAACTCAAATCAATAAATAACCAAGAATCCTCCCCAGTGGAGTCGACAAATTGTAGGCGTCGTTCGAAGTGCGCCTACGTTAAAAGCATGTGTGAATATGCTTGGCACTCTTAGGAAGTGGGACAAGGAAAGTAGGGAGCCGCCAACAAGTTTTTAAGGAACTTGTAAACCGTTCACGGATCATAAAAGGCAACCACGAATAAGGGACGGCTATAGGCAACAACGATTGACCCGTGAAGGTTACACCCCATTCATAATCCATGATATTACTAACTCCATATGGTTCGGAACCAGAAAAGGAGGATCGGGGATGATGGTACGAAGTGAGTCATGGAGTCACATTCGCCCGTATTGGCCTCTACTCGTTTCTTATAGTGAAAAGTGATTCCTGCGATCTCAAAGGCATGCAAACAAAATATTCAATTTGCTCCAAACTATTATTATGCTAAATTGGTTGAATATTAATGCAACACATAATTCTAAAATATTTGTGATCACTTGAATAAACAACAAGATTAAAAAGGATCCTAAACCGGTTGTCCAAATTATCTTATAAGGCGTGATTTTCAATTACATATTCCCTTTAACATGCAATGTGGTGATCATAAAAATAATAGAATAAACATTCATATTGGAAGCAATTTAACAATAATAGCGTTAGTAAAATCAAATATAAATAACCCTAATCATGATACTAGCAATATTAAAATAAAATAAGAGTAATTAAATTAATTAATTACCCACATTTCGCGCGTTCCTTTAAATTGCTACATCGTGAATAAATTGTTAGTAACTTCAATAAAAATATAAATCAAATTAAATTAAATCAAATAAAAAGTAGAGTTGATTTGGTCCAAACCCTCAGTTAATTCTACCTTTTCACACCTTGGTTTTAAGTATAGAACTTTGGGTATTGTATGAACTCCTTGGAGTGCTTAGGGGAAGTATTTTGAGAGAATAGGGTGGCTAGTATTTAGGCTAAAGAGGGAGAAGAGAATTATTTGATGATCAAGCTTGTTGATGATCGAAAAAGGGGAGATATGAGCTCTATTTATAAGGAAAAAAGAGGGGTTGAAGAATCAAGAAAAGATAAGAATTCGAATCGGATAAAACTCTTGCGATAGACAGCAGTTTTTGCACTTTTTGTTTTTATTATATCTTTTGATCCAAAAATTGGAATAAGATGAATAAGATATCGTTGGAAAGATCTTGAAGTCTACTTTCTAACCCAATTAATATCAGATTAAAATATTTTATAGAATAAAATATATGGCCGAAATAGTGAGACGGTGTCAGTTTTGGATAGAGTTTGACATTTTATTCATATCTTTTCCGTTATAGCTCGGAATTGATATTATAATATATCATTGTAAATATAATTTCAAGGGCTATCCAACCATATAAAATTTGGATATAAAATATGAGGCACGAAAATAATATCTGTCTATCTTTAAATGTCTTTCAATTCGAATAAAATTAGGACTTTCAAAAAAAGAGTTTTATTCAATTTCAAACTCTTTCATCTTATCTTTTCGAAAAGGATGATTAATATCTTTTAGAAACTTATAGAAAATTCTAATTAATCCTAATTGATTTAGGATTGGGATTAAATCTTTTGGACCCTCCACATGATCATTGGGTCGTAGGTAAGGTAGGCTTAGGTTCGGTTTGGGCTCGGCTTAATATTTTGGCCATACCTTATTCGTTATAACTCGGATTTGGGCTTATAATATATCGTTGGAAATCTCTTTTCAAACCCCATCCAATTATTAAATCATTGGACCGTAATTACGGACCAAAATAAACTAGATTAAACGTTTTTATAAAAAGGACACAAAATGAATGATTTCAAAAGGACACGAAATGAATTATTTTGGGTTTAAAGGCACGAAAAGAGGAAAATAAGATTAAATACTCAACCCGACCAATAATGGCGGTGAAAGGTTGTACATCATCAGGTTTGGTTTTGGGGAGACATTTTTAGGTGTCTACAGTCCTAGACGTGAAAGGTTTGATATTTCTGAGGGTTTGGTCCCAAATCTCTATTTCAATTATTTAATTTAATTGTTGATTTATTACTTTTCCATGAAGTTACTAACGCGTGTATTTTGTTATTAGAAAGAGGTACGAGGCATCGAAGTAAGTGCTTTAATTGTTTTATTGATCTTTTGATATAGAAATCATGTTTAGATTATTATTTTGATTCCTAGTATCATGTTAGGATGTGTTATTGCTTCCTAGTATTATGTTTAGGGTAATAATTAAGTTTCCAATATCAATTATGATTTCTATGATGGTTCCTATTTCATTCCTAATATCATGTTAGGGTTAAAGCTTTGATCTATGATGTTTAGTGACATGCTAGGGTTTGTTATTAATCTTGTTAGTATCATGCCTAGAATCTTGCTATTATTATACTTTAGCGTTGATATGATTATGGTTATGATTATTATTATGATTATTATTGTTATGATTATTATGTTGCTTGATTTTATATTATTATTGTTATTGCTTGATCTCACCTTTTATGCATGTTTAAAGGGAATTTGTACTTGTAATCACGCTTAATGAGATAATTATTAATCTTGTTTAGGGTTAATTTGATTATAATTCAAGTGATCGCCAATAATAGATTTGTTTATGCATTAAATATTCAACCAACATAGATTAAACAGGTTTAGGGTAAACCTATTGATTGCATATTAGTCAGAAAACGCACATGAATACGAGTAGAATAAAGTAGAGGCCTATTTTTTGGGAGAGTTCTTTCTCTTTTAGATTGGATTCGTACCCTCATCCCCGAACACCAGTCATGGTTCCAGACCTATTGAAGTTGACGATCTCCTGGATCCTTAAGGGGTGTAACCTTCCCCCCTGTGAACGGTTTACAAGTTCCTAAAACTTGTTGGCGACTCTTTTGCTCTAGCTTCCTTCCCTTTGGACGCCACCATGCTTAAGTGTATGATCACAGTGGGGATCAAGTGTGGGATGGCTTCATATATTCCCTACATAATTAGTCTATCTTATTTAACTTTTTTTTTTTATTAGGTAAGCACAAGTCATATTTGCATAATTTAAGGTAAACATTTCCTTACTAAGAGTCATGTCATCAATGCACACAACCAATTAATTCAAAAAACAAATCAACTTATAAATGAAATATATTCAATATGGGTAGATCTTTTTCAAATGCCCAAAATAGTATATGTGACTAACATTATGAAACGGATAGAGTACTAATTTATGTGTGATTTTGTCATACATTCTTAAAATAATTTCAAAATAGAAAAGCTCATAATATTAAGTGCTACATACTCCGTACATCATTACCCTCCGTTTCATAATGTTAGTCCCATATACTATTTTGGGCGTTTAAAAGAGTTCTACCCATATTGAATATATTTTATTTATGACTTGAATTTTTTTGGAATTAATTTATTATGGATTGATGACACGGCTCTAATTAAGAAAATTCTTACCTTAGATTATGCAATTATGACTTGTGCTTTCCTAATGAAAAATAAAAAAAGTTAAATAAGGTAAACTAATTATGAAATCTGTTGTACTTTAATGTTAGATTTCAAATATATTTGTTTTCTTATTTTATGTGATTGATTCCATATGGACTAACATTATGAAACGAAGGGAGTATTAGCCAAAACAAAAACCCTAATCTTATCACCCAACAAACATGTCATCATCATCATCATCATCATCTGTGTTTGATTCTCAAAACTCCAAGTTAAAAAATGTTAAAGATGATGAAAAGCAGCCAGAAGATCCCAAAACTCAAAAACCCAAAAGATTAAGTTGTTTTGATGCCCTACTAAATATAAAATTAAGTGAGGACGACAACGACGATGACAACCTCGTCGACAAGGAGACGGATTGCGGGCTTTGCTTGTTGATCAAAGCAGGCAGGTGCAAGAAAGAAGCGACTCCTTATTCCAAATGTATAAAAGCGTCCAAAAGTGAGGAAGATGTAGAAAAATGCATGGAATTTGAAGAGGAGTTGTGAGATTGCATGCTAACTAAATCAGCTTATTACACGCCTCTTGTTAAAGCACTCCATGCTATGGCAATGTGTAATATTTGAAAATTTTAAAGGCCAATTGATCAGATTGATTGGTAAATAACACTACTACAATTTAATATTTGTGCCACGATTTATGCCACGGGATTTTTAAAATTGTGGCAATTTTACATCTTGCCACGGGATAATAGCTTTCACAATAATTCCTTTTGTTTTATAGATATATTTTGCCACGACAAAAAAATATTTGTGGCAAACATTCTATTTAGCCACGAAGCATTTTGTAGCAAGTATATTTTAGTCGGGATTCTTTTCATCATGGAGTACATTTGTACATACTAGTATGTGAAATTTTTTAAATTTAAAAACAATGACCTAAATTTTTTTAACAAAATTAAAACAACCGCCTTAAATAAAAAAATAGCCGCCTAAAATAAAAAGTTCCCACTAAATTATACCTACACTCTTACGTTCCCTCTAGTCTGACAAAAAAAACAAAATAAAAGAAAAACCTAAAACATAAGCAGAAGATCCTTCAACCTTCAAAATTTCTTTTTCTACCTTAAGTTTTTTTTTTTTTTTTCTTCACCTATTGAAGATATTGTTGGCCACCGCTCAATTTAATCTTTCAATTGTTCAATCATTGATGTTGGGATTCCTTAATTGCGGTTAGGTATTCTAATATTGATTTTCTAGTTAACATATATATATATATATATATATATATATATATATATATATATATATATATATATATATATATATATATATATATATATATATATATATATATTTTATTGTAATCATAATTTTCCCAATTTTGCTTGTAGATTTCAATTGCTGCAATTCGGGTATTATTATTTATTCCGTGGAAAGGAATTAGACAAGGTATGTGTGTTTCTTGCAAATTTTTTCAATTTTCTTATTAGGGTTGTTGTAACGAATTGGAATTATTGGATGTTGCAAAAGAAAAATTAATCTTTGCTAAATTAGTTCGATTGTTAAGGTTAATGAGATTCATTATAAAGTATAGTGAGGCTTCCGATATTTGGTTAGATTATTATAGTTTTGCTGTGACTTTTCATTGGCATTCTAATAGTAGCGTTTTTTTAGCACTAGTATTATGCACTATAATAAGATAAAATAGCGTTGGTGTAGATGTGTAGTATGAAATCATAATTTTGATTTGCATATTAAAGCTAGTAATCCAATTTTTCCATGGGTGGGTACTTTTGGCGGCTAAACATATACGAAGTAATATAGTATTATATGTCTAACTGGACTAAATCTTATATCATATTTCTGGTGCTCAAATTAGATTACTCTAGTTTTGGCTGGATAGGATTCTGTATTCTTAGTTTTATTATAAAGAAACTTTTATTTTTATGTTAATACAAGTTTCAAGAAAAAAAAAAACTATTAAATCATGAAACTAGTGTTTTTTTTTTTCTTAAAAAAGAGTAGTTTTCAACGCATCAACAAGTGCAAAAATAGAACAAAATATATCATGTATACATAACTTTTTAGTAACAGATGTTAGGTGTAAATCTATTTAGAGTATTTGTTTTTAAACTCAATAACTTAAAACATGAGATGCTCAAGGTAAAGTTAACTTGTGTTAGATCAATATAATACTCTAGCGGGGCGTTTGGAATGTGGGAATGAGAGTTTGAGGATTAAAATATGGGAATGAGATTGAGAATTGATTGTTGAGAATATAGAAAAATATGACAATACTTTGTTTGGGTAGTGGATGAGAATAGATGGGGAATAAATAACAAAAATACAAAATTACCCTTATTAATCTTTCTCCTCCTTTTTTTTTCATGAATGACAAAAATGTCATTTTCTACTTATTCTCATTCCCACCCATTTATTACCTACCCTCCCTAGGTAATAAAATGGTGGGAATTTAACTCATTTATTCCCAATCCCATTCCCTTATTTAATCCCAATCTCATCTAACAAACAAGAGATTTTGTTTTATTTGGGATTAAAATTCTCATTCCCACCCTGAATTCCCATTTACCAACCTTATACTATGCTATGCTATCTTTGTTAATTCCAGGCAAAAGCGCACCAGGAAATAATATTGATGTATACTTACAACCTTTAGTTGAAGAGCTAAAGCAATTGTGGGAATTCGGGGCTAAGACTTATGATGCATCAAAAAATGAATATTTTCCTATGCATGCAGCTCTCTTATGGACCATCAACGATTTTCCAGCTTATGCTAACTTATCTGGGTGGTCTACTAAGGGCTATAAGGCTTGTCCCCGTTGTTTGAATGAAACCTCTTCAACTAGATTACCTAATTGTGATAAGTGTTGTTATATGGATCATCGTTGCTTTTTACCTGCTGGTCACAAATGGAGACACAATAAGTCTTTTAATGGTAAAGTTGAAACAAGGGGTCCACCAAAGAAATTATCAGGTAGTGAAATATTAGAGCAAGTTAAGGATCTTGAAGGTATGAAGTTTGGGAAAACCAGTAAGTTACCAAAGAGAAATGACAATTGGAAAAAGCAGAGTATATTTTTTAAATTGTCGTATCGGAATAACCTCTTGCTTCGTCATAATCTTGATGTTATGCATATCGAAAAAAATGTTTGTGATAATATTCTTGGCACTTTACTCGACATTGAAGGTAAAATCAAAGACAATATTAAAGCTAGACATGATTTAAAACATGTAAAGATTATGAAGCATCTTGCTCCAAAATTGATTGACGGAAAATGGCATATGCCACCAGCACCTTATACATTATCCAAAGCTCAAAAATTAACAGTGTACAAATTTTTAAAGGATATTAAAGTTCCGGATGGGTATTCATCTAACTTTTCTAAGTGCATCAATCTTAAGAAGCGTAAAATATGGGGACTTAAAACGCATGATTGTCATGTGCTTTTAGAGGAATTGTTGCCGTTGGCAATTCGTGGAGTATCATCTTCTAAAGTGTACGAGGTGATTACTAAATTGAGTGCATTTTTTAAGAATTTGTGTTCCAAGACTTTAAAATTAGAGGACTTGAATGATCTTGAGGATCATATTGCAATCACCTTGTGTGAAATGGAAAAGATTTTTCTTCCCTCTTTTTTTGATGTAATGGTGCACTTATGTGTTCACCCAGCTGAGGAAGCTAAGATAGCAGGGCCAGTTCATTATCGATGGATGTATCCTATTGAAAGGTATTTATTTATTTTGAATGAATTGTGAAATTTCTTTGTTAACATGAACATATATTCATAATTTATAGTGTTCTCTTACAGGTTATTACGAAAATTCAAATCATATGTTCGCAATAAAAAAAGACCGGAGGGATCCATTGCAGAAGAATATATAATAGAGGAGTGTATGTTCTTCTGTTCAAGATATTTAAATGATATGGAGACTAAATATAACATGTTAGAGAGGAATGCAGAAGAAGAAACTGATGCTTATAAGGGATTATCAATATTTGCATCATATGGCGTTCCCTTGGGAAAGGCTAAATCTAAATCTCTAACTACCGAAGAGTTGATACAAGCTCAAGAATATGTGCTTAAAAATTGCGACGAAACTGAGTCATACTTAAAGTATGAACTTTCTTATTTTCCTTAATTTATTTTATGTTATACAAAGTATTTAGACACTTGTATAACAATAGTTTTCCTTTTTTTAACAGTGAATATGCAGAAGCGGGATCTGATAAAAGTTTGGTAGAATGGTTTCAAGATCGGGTATGATAATACTTAAATATATATATATATATATATATATATATATATATATATATATATATTTTAATTCTAATTAACACTCAACTAACCCTCTCATATCGAACCAGGTTACAACATTGCCAGAAAGTGAGGATCAAGTTGTCAAAGATTTAAAAACTTTGGCTTTAGGGCCGTTTAGAGGTGTCCAGTGTTTTGGTGGATATTTGGCTAATGGATTCAGGTTTCATACTAAGGACATTGAAAAGAAGAGAAAAAATCATAATTCTGGTGTTATGGTTAAAGGAATTGCAGAGTCAAAAAATATTGACTACTTTGGGGTGCTTAATGACATAATTATGCTGCAGTATTTAGATGGAAAGCGTGTGATCTTGTTTCGTTGTGATTGGTGGGATGTTCATAAGATTGGTAAAGGGGTTAAGATTGACAAAAGCGGTGTAGTTAGTGTTAACACTAAATGTAAGCTAATTACTGATGAGCCATTCGTGCTTATGTCTCAAGCCCAACAATTATTTTTTGTTAGAGACGGATTTGATACAAGCTGGTTGGTTGTGATTAAGACCCATCCGCGACATCAATACAACGTCCCAGAAAATGAAAATGTCGATTTAGATGAGGATGCTTTACAACAAAGTGACTCAGGAGCTGTTCCTAATGTTTTCTTATCGGCTCATGACTTAGAGGACACTCCTTATCAATTTGATGACCAAAGAGATGATATTAATGACATAATCATTGATGCAACTGATCAAAATCAACCCAAAGTTGTCAATGATAATGAAATCGAAGATGATGAATTTGATTTTGATACAGACAATGACACTGATGGTGAAGAAGAATGTGATAATGATGGAGATGAGGACGATGATGATTATATTGCATGATTTTTGTTTCTTTAAATTAATTTTTTAAATTAATTTTCTTTCACTAATGTTATAGTTTGACATTTTAATACAATTTTTGTTGGATATATTACGCTTTATAAATCATGATCTAGAAAAGTTGCATGATATAGTAATTTATGATGTAAACTAATGATTATATGGTATATAGTTATTAACACTAGCTTTTAGTGCAGGTTTAATGATGGAGAAAGTTGGAATTAATACTTCTGACAAGAATAGTGGCTAACAAAATGAGTATGAACAACAAAGGTTAAAGAGGATTCAGGATAATAAGTATAGAATGCAATCCTTGGGTATCAAGCGCATTTCAACATCCTTGACAAGTTTAGTGGAAAGCAAAAAAGAAAATAAGAAGATGAAGAAGAGCCAAAATGTGACTAAGATAGATAAGGACTATGTTCCAAACTTTGATGATGAGGATGACATGAATTTTCTAGATGATAATGAATATGAGAAAGAAGATGATATTGCAATGCCAAAGAAGGTACTTTCATAAACTAGCTAGTTATTTATTAATTTATATGGACATCAAGTTTTTGTTATCTGCTTAATAACATGTTTCAGGATAAGCGTTCTGCAACTAAAGGAAAGCTGAAAAAAAGTCAATTCATTCCACCAATGTCTGTGGCTAAGTTTTTTAATATGAATAAAAAGCAACAAGCAGCAATGGTAGGAGATAAAACTTTTAAATCACTTTCAAAAGCCATGAAAGTTGTGGAACAAGGTATGTGATATGAATATTTGAATTATCTAAATGTTTATAACTCAGAGTAACATAAAATTAAATATATGTCTTCCTTAATGCAGCCATTAGTAATAATCACGTACAATCAAATGCACATCAAAAAAATATTGGTCAAGATGAAGGTAAAAGCCATTGGTTCCTTTTAATGAACTATGAAATTAAAATAGAATTGTCCTTTCAATATAAGGGATTTGTGGCGTCATTGTATACTTTTAAAAAAAATTACTTTTTTATACTTGTACATTGCAGACATACAAGATATCGAAGGAATAATTGTAGAGGATTTGAATGAAAATGCTGATAATGAGGTTGAAATGAATAAAGGTAGTTTATATATAATAATTTTTTTTTGTTTACACGTTGCATTATATTTGGCTATTAGAATTACATTGTGCTAAAATTGGGTTTTATACAACGTTAAATCATATATGAATGAGCATTTATTTGATGATGATGTTCAAATGAATCAAGGTAAGTGAAATTGTCATTCTTGAAGACTTCAGCAATAACTATACTGTAATACCTTTTCATCTTGTTTTATGAATGTTTTTGTAATTGCACATATGAAAGAGGATATGGAGATACACAATGATGAGGATTTTCAAGTAACAGGTGATGTATCTACTCATGTGGTTGATGATGAATTAAATGGAGATAGAAGGCTTATTGTAGTAGAAGGTGATATAATATACATTGTATTGTCTTTGTTGTTGTTTTTTTTTCTTTTATTTTTTTTTTCGGAAAAATGATTTTAATAATTACTATTTTCATAACTCTTAATGTTTAGGTCCTGTTAAGAGAAGACGAGGGCATGTATATTGCAGAAAGCTTACTATGTTGCCTCCTAGAGAAAAAATATATGTGGAGTTTAATAAGGATGGCATTCCTGTTGGTAAAAATTCATCACTCTTTGCTTTTTTCTTGGGTGAACAAGTAAGAAATCGCGCCGTCATTCCTTTGCAAGTTAAAGATTGGGAAGACATTCAGCCTGATAAAAAGGAACATCTTTGGAGTTGTGTTTTGGTAAGAAGCTTTTTTCAAAGTGTTTTCTTTGTTCTACGTAATCCGATCTTTTTTTTTTTTCTTATTTTTTACAGGAAAAATGTTCATTTGATGACCCTGAGATAAGAAAAGACAGTGTTCTTAAACATGCTAGAAAATTATATAGAGACAGTAGACATAAGTTGAAACGAAAATATTATGATGATCCAAATCTTAAAACAAAAGCTGAACGCTTGAAAAATAAGCCTGAAAAGCTACTTAAAGCGGACTGGAAGTACTTGGTTGAATTTTGGAGTGATGAAAAATTTCAGGTATTAAAAGTTCTTATATTATATGTATTCAAATTTATATTTGTAGTACATGAATTTTTTTTATTTACCATAGGCAAAGAGTATGAAAGCGGCTGAAAGTCGATCTCATCAAAAGATGCCTCACTATAATGGGACTAAAAGTTTTGCTCGCACGAAAGATGAATTTGTAAGTTACTGTAAATAGGAGTTTATTAAATTTTACCTCTTCTAAAGTGAATTAATAACAATGATTATTTGTGTTGTAGAAAGAAAAACATGGGAAGGAATGTTCACGAGTTGAGCTGTTAATTGAAACTTGTTAGAGGAAATCAAAGAAATCAGTTAATGATGTTGCCTTAGCTTATAATATGCATGCACTTGTAAGTATATTTCAATTTTGTTTTTAATTATATTTGTCACAAAATCTGAAAGCTTGTATGACTTAATTTAATTTCTTTGTATTGGTTTTTAGTCTGAAATGAAAAAGTTGAAAGAAGAAAGAGAACAAGTGCTTAATAACTTCACAGATGAACAAATATTTGTGAAGGTGCTAGGTGAAGACACTCATGGATATTTGCGTGCATACGGAGGAGGTAAAAGCATTACTGATTATTTTGGGGTTAAGCCATCTCGTATAAATCTAGCTCATGAGATGATAGAAGTAAAAAAGAATGCTGAGCAAGCAGTTCAAGAAGCACGAAAAGATTCCGAAGACGCAAGGAAAGAAGCAGAAAATGCTAGAAAAGATGCGGAGCTTGCAAGGAAAGAAGCGGAAGCAACTAGGGATGAGGTAGACCAAAAAAATAGCTGCTTATAACAAGTTATGGGAGAAAAGGCTTAAAAAGATACTACAAGGTTGTGGGATAAATGCTTCCAAAGGTGATGATTCAGAGAGTACTAGCTCGTCATCTTCAAGTAAGCAGGTAAACTTTCTAAATTATTCTTTTTTTTTTTTTTGTCATCCAATTACTCAAATTATTTTATAGCTTGTTTGATTTCTTTGATACAACAATAAAATCTACTCTACTTACACTTTGGTAGATAATTTTGGATATGTTTTTTGTTAATGCTATTTTGGCTACGTAGTTGGTCAGCTATAGATTGATGTTTGTAGGAATTTGAACAATTAACTTCATTTTTTTTTTTGGAAAAATGCTACTATTATATCATATGACTAGTTAATGATAAAAAAATTTCTTCTAAATACATTTTTTTTCTCATCTGTTGCGGTAGGATGAATTAATTGGAGCTTTGAAAGTTGACACTAACCAGAGATCATGAAGTACAAGATGTATTGGAGTATTGTTTTTTTTATGAGTGGGATATTATAAAAACAAATTTATTTTAGGTTTTTAATTATGCACATTATTAAGGATTTTTTTACTAGTATTACTTTGACTTTGTGAAGACCTATTAAATTAATTCCATGTACTCAATATATATGCATCTTCTTTGGTATAAAATTTTATTATTCATATTGAAATAGTTAGCAAATTTATTTCAGTATTATAGGCCAGCTTATAGTAGATGTTGCAACTACATGTGAAATATTTATTCTCATTATTTAGTAGCATGTTAAACACTACTTTCATCATCAAGAATTTGATAAAGATACGCATGTGGTTTAGTGAGTTAGTTAGCCACGGGTAACTCCTACTTGCCATGATTATACTTGTAGCTAGAGGACATATTTAGCCACGAGAAAAGCCACGAGAAAACTCGTGGCAAAAAAAAATCATTTATGCCACGATACCTTTTTTCCCGTGGCAATCACCTAGCCACGCACACTTGTGCCACGACTTTATTTTTAATGAATTCCCGTGGCTAAACAGCATTGCCACGGGAATTTCAAACTTGTGCCACAGTAATATCCATAGCACAAAAGTCAAATTGTAGTAGTGTAAAAAAGACTCTTAACAAACATTTGCTGAAAAAACTTACTTCACAATTTGGTTACTTATAAGTACGTCTTATAATGTGTGAGGTCTGACCATACATTTGTAGCCATAATTAATAGAGTTGTTAAGTGAGTCATGGTGGTGTTCGAACTAACTTTAATGAGTTAGGAAACCTCATCATTAGTCCAACCAATTTAATTAGCATGTCATGTTACATTGACCTTCTTAATTACACGTGGTGGAAACCCTAGGTAGTAACAACTTTTTTTGTATCTAACTTGTGTCATGTTGTCAGTTATAAGAATAAGTACAATTTTAGCCTTATTCAAAATATGTATAATTAATTTTGTCATGTATTGTTTAAATGCGTTACTCCAAATACAACATTGTTTGTTTTCAATTTTCAATTTTATACAATACATTTTAAATACGCTACTCCACTACAATATTGTTTAAATTCAATTTTCCGATAAAAGTAAACCAAACCACTATTATATGTGCACCTCATTTTCTACTTTCTAAACAAAACTTTAATTGCATTATATGGGTGTTTTTACTCATTATTTTTCTCTCCCAGTTTTATAATCCATCTATTCCCACCTTTTTCAATGGCATCATCAAAATATCAAATCACCTCCATAACCAAAATTCTCCATCGCCACTGTAAAATATATTGCAGATATATTGTGATATTGTATATTTGTTAAGTGTAATTATCCTTTCCTTTATAGCCTACGGTTATATAAACACTGATGTATATATTGCTATTGAATGAATGGGAAAAGGTAACCAAAATATTCTTTCATGGTATCAACGTCTAGGGTTTCTTTGCTTCTGCTGCCCTAGTCTTCGACTTCCTGCCCACACACTTTCTTTCTCTTATTCTTTCCATCTTTTCATTCTCTTCCCCTACCATGGCAGAGAACAGGTCTTCCTATCATCCAGCACTTGCTATTACAAACTTTTATTATATGTTCATGACATTATACTCACAGCTTCTTCTGATACTCTGCGACGTTCTATAATGGATCGTCTTAGCTCTGAATTTGCTATGAAGGATCTTGGCCATCTGAATTATTTTCTTGGTATTGCCATGACTCGACATAATGGTGGTGTATTCCTTTCCAAGCGTAAATATGCATAAGAAATAATTGAGCGAGCAGGCATGTTATCATGTAAACCGTCACCTACACCTGTTGATACTAAATCAAAGGTTAGTGCTACCTCTAATACTACTTTTGATGATCCTACTCTGTATAGGCGCCTTGCAGGGGCTCTACAATATCTTACTTTACCAGACCGGACATATCTTATGCTGTCTAACAGGTTTGTCTTCATATGCACGATCCGAGATTTGCTCATATGTCTGCTCTCAAACATGTTATTCGGTATATTTAGGGTACTTTGGACTGTGGTCTTCATTTTTATCCTTCTTATTTTTCCACTCTAGTATCATATACTGATGCAGATTGGGGTGGGTGCCTTGAAACAAGGCGTTCCACTTTTGGTTATTGTGTTTTCTTGGGTGACAACTTGGTTTCTTGGTCGTTCAAGCGCCAACCCACATTATGTAAGTCCAGCGTCGAGGCTGAATATAGAGGGGTGGCAAATGTTGTCTCCGAATTGTGTTGGCTCCGAAACTTGCTATTAGAGTTACATTGTTCGATTAAAAAGGCTACTCTTGTGTATTGTGACAATGTCAGTGCTATATACTTGTCGGGTAATCCAGTGCAACATCGGCGCATGAAACATATAGAGATGGATATCCATTTTGTTCGTGCGAAGGTTGCTCGAGGTTAGATCCGTGTTCTTCATGTGCCATCTAGATATCAGATTGCGGATATATTTACTAAGGGTCTTGCTCTAGTTTTATTTGAAGATTTCAGGGACAGTCTCAGTGTCAAACTACCTCCCGCTTCGACAGAGGGGGTGTGTTAAATATATTGTAGATATATTGTGATATTGTATATTTGTTAAGTGTAATTATCCTTCCCTTGTTTATAGCTTATGGTTATGTAAACACTTAAGAATATATTGTTATTGAATGAATGGAAAAAGGGTAACCAAAATATTCTTTCAGCCACCTCTACCCAATTCTCACTTTTTCATCTTCACCTAGTCCTCTCTCCTCCTCGTCATACCTATCTTACTCTCCTCCGGAAATCGTTGAACCCGCCTCCGTATTCAACACCAAGCAAATGCTATCCATCTTAGACTTCCACCACATTGACTACCATGATTGGCTCTACAATATCATGATTCAGAGCAATCTCTTTAACCCTTCGATTCTTGGTCACCGAAAATTTGTTTGCCCGGATTACAATCAATCTATCGAACAACAAAGTGAGATTATCGTGAAGAGAATTGAGTACTTGCGTGATTTTGGGGTTTTTAAGGGCTAGCTTACTAGTAATTCCAAAGAAATGGAGCTTCTTAAGATGATGTTGAAATAAATTACAGCGATTTATGATCATTCCCTTACGACCAAGCTCGATGTCCATTTCCTTCTCTGGTAATTTTCTATATTTTCTACTAAAGTTGATAAATTTTAAAGCAAAATATAAAGCCTTTCCTTTTCCCTTAGTTCCTTATTTGTTAGTCCTATTTGGAATCTTCAATTTGAGGAGGTAAATATTAAGGGGGCGTTTGGTTCACATAATTAAGATATAAGGTGTAGGGAATTTTCAAGCATTACCCCAAACTTGAACCCCACTGTGATCATACACTTAAGCATGGTGGCGTCCAAAGGGAAAGAAACAAGAGCAAAAGAGTCGCCATCAAGTTTTAGGAACATGTAAACCGTTCACGGGGTGAAGGTTACACCCCAGGAGATCGTTAACTCCAACAGGTCTGGAATCATGACTGGAAGTTCGAGGATGATGGTACAAATCCTACCTAAAAGAGATTGAACCTGCCCTAATAATAGGCCTCTACTTTATTCTTCTCGTATTCATGTGCGCTTTCTGACTAACATACAATAAATAAGTTTACCCTAAACCTGTTTATTTATGTTGCTTGAATATTAATGCACAAACAAAACTATTATTGGCGATCACTTGAATTATAATCATATTAGCCTAAACAAGATTATTAATTATCTTATTCAGCGTGATTATAAGTACAAATTCCCTTTAAACATTCATAAAAGGTGTAATCAAGCAATAACAATAATAAGCATCAAGCAACATAATAATCACAATAATAACCATAATTGAAATAACAATCATAATTAAAGCATAATATTAATAGCAAGATCCTAGGCATGATACTAACAAGATATTAGGAAACCCTAGCATGTCACTAATGTATGAGGAATTGTGTTTGAAAAAGGGTTGGCGTAGAAAGAGAGAGAGAGATTCAAGAAATTCTTGATGAGAGTTGATGATGAAAACGGAGATCCAAAGACCCTATTTATAAGAAAATAATCCAGAAACTAATAGAAAAGACTTAGAATTCAAATCGGAATAAAACTCATCCTGTCTCCAACGACAGAGCTCGTCGCCAGGCGACGAGGTGCATCGTCGCCAGGCGACGAACTTGTCGTCAGGCGGTGCTAAGACAATTTTTTGTAGATTTTGTTTTTATTTTATCTTTTGATCTAAAAGTCCAAATAAGTTATATAGTATGTCGTTGGAAAGCTCTTGAAGTCTAATTTTTTAACCCAATTGGAATTATATTAATATCGTTTTTAGATTAAAAAAAATATGGCCGAAATAGTGGAAGGATGTCAGTTTTTGATAGAGTTTCGTATTCCTTTTATATGTTTTTCGTTATAACTCGGAGTTAATATTATAATATATCATTGGAAAGATAATTTAAATATCTATCCAACCATATAAGATTTGGATATAGATTATGAGGCATGAAAATAAAATCTGACTGTCTTTTAACATCTTTAAATTCGAATATAATTAGGATTTAAAAAAAGAAAAGTTTTATTCAATTTCAAACTCTTTGATTTTATCTTTTCAAAAAGGATAATTAAGATATCTTATAAACTTATGGAAGCTTCTAATAAATCCTAATTAGTTAAGGAATAGGATTAAACCTTTGAACCCTCCACATGATCATTGGGTCGTAGGCAAAATTCGGTTTGGGCCCAGTTTAGTATTTTGGCTATAACTTCCTCATTATTCATCGGAATTAAGCTTATAATATATCGTTGGAAAGGTCTTTTCAAACTCCATCAAAATACACTATTATTGGACCCATATCATGGACCAAACTAAACTTGAATGCACATTTTTCATAAATAGTGTAAGAAAAGAAATATTTTCAAAAACAAAAAGAAAAGATATTTTAATAAAAACATCCTCATCACTAGACTTTTCACACTTTTTCTTTGTTCGATAATCAAATGACATGAAAGGTATTCATCACTAGGTTTGATTTTGGGGAGACACAAATGGGTGTCTATATAAGGTATGGTTTTTAGAATGGTTTAAACTCTTACCTTATGTTTGTTTTATGATTTTAATAGTTTCAAACCCATATCTCAAACCCCCAAGGTATGGGGTTTAGAAACCTTGGAAGGGAGGTGAATTTGACTCATTCCCGTACTTTATGTATCAAATAATCGAAAAAAATTGCATTTCATAAGCATACCAAACATATGCCATATGGTATTAAGAATCAAGTTCCAAACTCATACCATTATGATTTCATTCCTGATTCCAATCCTATATCAGTTTGCGAACCAAACACTCCTTAAAGGGGTTACATTGTCAAAATAATTGTGGTTTGTTAGTGTTATATAGAGGTTACTCCGTTCTATTTTGTAGGTAGTCACACGTTGTAGAAAGTTAGTTGTACAAAAAACGCGCTGATATCTATAAAATAAACAAAAATTGTCAAACTCAACTCGCTACCTTCCAAACGCTAACATTTTAAATGTTTGAGAAAAGCTACCTCTACCACTAACTGCTAATTATCTTATCAAACACATTTTTATTTTTTTTTACTAATGTTTTGGTTGGGTTCAAATGCTAATTCTTACATACTAGTTATAAGTTATAACTCTACGACCAAATAGGCCTAAAGCATTGGAATTAGAGGTGATAAAAATTTAGATCGAGCCTGATCTTAAAATAATATCTTGTACCCAAACCCGTAAAAATATAATGGGCATTTTTTTTCCGAACGGACTCAGATTTTAAACTAAAGTTTCTTTTTAGGCTTTCCAAATCTGCCATATTTTCGAATTGGATCAGGCCAGGTTATCAGGTCGGACCAATGTCGATTGTCTTATGATCTGTTCTCTTCATCCTATTTTCAGCTCAACTCTTCAATAAATTCAATTCAGTTCATTTTCTGATTTACTTCTCTTATAAAATATTCTCAGTTTATTTCATTTCAATTCAGTTCTGATTTTCTTCTCTCATAAAATATTCAATTCATTAAATAAGAAAAGACTTTAATAAAATCGCATCTTGTAAATTGTAACGCGTGCGTTACCAATAACACGCAATGACCCTGCTGCCATACATACCTACCTACCCATAATTTACCAATTATACACAGTATAGTTTAAATACGTTACTCCAACTACAACATTATTTGTATTCAATTCAAATTCCCATACAATAATAATAGTCAACCATACCAAACCACTATTTACATGTGCACCCCATTCATTTCCTGCATTCCTAATTTTTTTTTTTTTTTTTTTTGACAAAACCCTGCATTCCTATCCAAACCTCCCATTCTGTATTTCTGTTACATTCCGCGGGTATTTTTATTTTTTAATTCATCATTTTTCTCTCTCCTCCAATTCCAATTTCACCCCTTTCATTCCATCAATGGCGTCTTCTGAAGATCAAATCACCTTCAGAACCAAAATCCTTACTCACCATCTCAACCCAATTTTCTCTTCATCATCATCATCATCACCCAATCTTCTCTCCTCTTCGCCATGCCTCTCCTACACTCCACCAGAACTCGTCGAATCGGAAGCAAATTTCGATACCAAGCAAATGCGATCTATATTGGATTCCCACAACATCAACCACCGTGACTGGTTGTACAACATCATGATTCAGAGCAATCTCTTTAACCCCTCGATTCGCGGTCATCGGAAATTTGTTTGCCCTGATTATAATCAATCTATGGAACAACAAAGGGAGATTACCGTCAAGCGAATTGAGTATTTGCGTGATTGTGGGGTTTTTTTGGGTTGGCTTACTGGGGATTCGGAAGAAGATGAGCTTCGTAAAATGGCGTTGAATGAAGTTTTGGCGATTTATGATCATTCCCTTGCTATTAAGCTTGGTGTCCATTTCTTTCTCTGGTAATATTTCTTTTATTGTTGCGAAATTCATAAATATTATCGCCATTCCTTGCCCAGAAAAAAAATTTAATTAAGAAGAATTCTTTTTAATTAATACTAAGACGCTAAATTATGTTCATATTTATCAAAAACTGTGCAAAAAATAAGACATAAGATGATGGAGGGTGTAATTTATTTTTATTATATTTTTTACTCCCTCTGTCCAAAAAAGAACGACCCATTTGGGTTGACTACGCGGGTATTAAGGAAGTTAAGTAAAAAGAAGTGAAAATATATTGAAAAGATAAATTTATTTGGGGTTTGTAAAAAAATAGAGAGAAAAAGTAATAAAATAACGTGAAAAATGAAATTTTTATATGGGGAAGCTAATTTTGCACAAATATTGTTGCAAATTGGTGGTGTTTTAATGCAAATGGGTCATTCTTTTTGGGACAAAATTTTGGCCAAATGGGTCGTTCTTTTTGGGACGGAGGGAGTAATTTTTTGTGTGTGAGGTGGTATTTGTAGTTTTATGGATGTTGTAATTTACTAGGAATATTTATTTTTATTATTTTTTTAATAAAATTGTCAAAATTATTCTTTGAAAGTCAAGGATTTAAAATTAGATTGATTACTTAATCCTCTGTATTTTTTTTTTAAGTAAAACATATTGGCATTTTACCCTATTTACCTAATCTACTTGACAAATGTTACCGAGTAGTAATTTATATAAGAAAAAATATAGTTTTGTGAATACTTATTGAATCTTTTCAATGAATAATTTATTAATTTTCAATATAGGTTTTTGATTTATGTTGACATGAAAGGGGATGATATAAACAAGAATTGATTGTAGATTTAAGAACCGTACCTCCGTCAAGCTGACTTCTAAACACATCACTCTTGTATATATTATTTGTTTATTTTTGTTGGTAATGTTCAAAAATAATTTTCTGTTCAAGGTTTTGGATACTTGTTAAATAGGAGCTTGCATTTGCTGACTTCCAACTACTAGCCATACTTCACCTACCCCCTTACATCAGCTTTTGATATATAGAGTAGTTTAAGATACTAGTTGAGCACATTGCACAAACCCCATTTACAAGTCAACAATTCATTCTTTTTCCTCACTCTTTAATGGCTTCTCAAGAAGAGATGATCACTTTTGATACCAAAGAAATGAGAGCCCTTTTGGATATGCACAACATCGAAGACCGTGATTCGCTCTATAATTTGATTATTCATAGCAGTGTGTTTAATCCAAGAAAGATAGGCAGCAGGATTTTTGTTTCCCCTGACTATAATGAGACTATGGAACAGCAAAGAGAGTTGACAATGAAGCGGATGCATTGTTTGGTTGATCATGGGGTTTATAGAGGGTGGATTACGGAGGGAGGAGCGGCAGTTGAGCTTAGGAGAATGGCTTTGAATGAGGTTGTTCAGATGTATGATCACTCCCTTGCTGTTATGCTGGGGGCTCATTACTTTCTGTGGTATGGGATTTTTGCGGTTTAGCCGCCTAAATTCTTAAGTTGATGGTTCAGATAGAGTTTTGTGGTTGTGATGATCATTCAATTATTGTTTAACAAGACGTCTCCTTCTCCATAATTTTGTGAGCTATGCTATGGTTTTTTAGGATTGGTTTTTTCCTTTTTTCTGACCAGTTTTATCCATCAAATTTGGTTGCTTGGATAGTACATACATCTGATATAGGCTGTTTGATTTATTTGCTTTTTTATGATGATTAAGAGTTCCTGTGCAGCTGGATTTGGGGAGTAGTTTAGGTGGAATTTCAAGCTAGTTTATTTACGAATTTATTATGATGACATTATTGATGTCATTTATACTAACATGGAAGATGTTTAGCTGTTAAATGGTTTTAGGGGATCGAATAATAAGACATCATTCAGTATAATTTACTTTTTCTCTTAAAAGTGGAAATGCTATCGTTTTCTTGATGCTACAAAGTGGATTTCATATCTTGTGACGATGAGAAGGGGATTTAATTTCTATAGTTATATGTTTACTAATTACTTTTTATCTAGTTGAGATTTATCTTTACGCAAAAATAGGAAAGTTAAATACCCCTACTTCAGTAGACTTTAGTTAAATCTTTTCCTTGGCATTCTGACTCCCTCAAGCTGATGATATATGATATTAGTCATGATTTATTCATTATGCATAATGCATCAATAAATAAGAAGCCACGTCACTCTCCAAACAACCACACTTTGTTGAAAGCCTTACCTTTGGCACCCAATGAACAAATGCTCTTCTAGAAGTGCATCTTGTTAAGGACCACAATACATTTTTAATTTTCAATTTATTATAAATAATGATGGGCTCTATTCATTCTAGAGGATTTTGGTAGCTAAATGTATTTATTTATTGATTCTAGTAAGTCTTTGGAATACCAGTCAACAGTACTTAATCTACTAAAACACTTTACCTTTCTTTTGTTTTGTTTTGTTTTCTTTTCATTTTTTTAAAAATTCAATTTTAAACAATGATACATCACTACATTCCTCTCCTCAAAATGTGTGTTAAGTTTAAATGGGACTTTTTAGTTAGTGTAGAGGGTATCTCTTAAGATCTAGTGTGATTGATTAAGAAGTTTCTCCATCCCCTTTTTCTCTCTTTGAAGGGTTTACTGGAGAAAAAGGATTTTGACTTGGATTCTAAATTAGCATTGGAACATAGCTTAAAAATTCTTTTCTTCTTTCGACATCTTTGGATGAACAATTTTGAGGTTGCTGGGTCTTTTGATTAATCACTACTTTGTAGATGCATTTGTTAATGTGGGGTTCATGTAATTTGGATTTCCATTTCATCATTTCCATGCTATTATGCCTCTTGGACTACGACATTATCAATTGCGTCTTTATCCTGGTAGGATGTATTTGGAGTGTTTATGAGTCAAATTGAATAGTGTAGTCTACATTTCTTGCTCATTCACAAGTTTTTCTGAACTTTATCCTTAAACCAAAGTAATTATTGGTGTTGAACTTAACAATCATGAAAAAGTTTATGGTCAAGCTAGTAAGCAAGTTGTTTACGACCTCTACATAAATAATTGAACAGGCATACATGTCATGTTTGAAATTATCCTCTAATATCGAATTATTTGTTAGCTAGGTTCATTTGATCTGCAAACGAAAAGTAAACAAACTTTAGACATACCAAAGCTCAATGCATTCAATAAATGTGTATCTTTTTGCAACTTGATAGTCTGTATTCTGTAATTCTTGCTTTCTCCCTTTCACCAAACTTATTTATTTATTTTTGAAGTTTTCTATTGTTCAATCATTTTTTTCTTCCTGCCCATCTACCTTCCAACTTCTCTTTATTTGACGAGGAAATTTCATTGAAGAAAAAAGCTAAACTACTGCAGTATGCCTATCGTGCTTTCTCTTTCCACACTCTTTTAAAACGGGTTATTTAGTGGACATCCATACATATACCCTTTTAGTGCATGTAAATCGTTTTTGGGCTCTGCTTTTACCTTGCCGAAGCAGAATATATTAATCTTCAGTTATTCATTGATTTCAGGGGTGGTGCAATCCAATTTTTCGGCACAAAGCGTCATCATGACAAGTGGCTGAAAATTACCGAGGATTACGGCATGAAAGGTTGCTTTGCAATGACTGAGCTGGGGCACGGAAGTAATGTAAGCATGATATTATACTGTCGTGTGCATTAACTTTTAAATTTCTGAACTTGGTTGTTGATGTCGTTAGGTCAGAGGAATTGAAACAGTCACGACTTATGATCCAAATGCTAAAGAGTTTATCATCAATACTCCATGTGAATCAGCTCAAAAGTACTGGATCGGAGGAGCAGCTAAAGTATGGAATGGATTCTATCTCTTCTTATTTCTCTTGCTTTTCTTTGTCATTGCTTTTACCATATGTTAACGTCCGTTTTCCGTAATATTTTTGTAGCATGCAACTCATACTATTGTTTTCTCACAACTCCATATAAATGGGAAAGACGAAGGTGTCCATGCGTTTATAGTGCAAATCAGAGATGAAGACGGCAATGTTTGTCCAAATATACGTATTGCTGATTGTGGTCATAAAATTGGGTTAAATGGCGTTGACAATGGCCGTATCTGGTAATTGGTGATGATATTTAGCTTTTATTGAACGTGATTGTTTTAGTCATTGAAGCATCATGTTTATATGTCTTTTATTTTTTAGGTTTGATAATGTTCGCATACCTAGAGAGAATTTGTTGAATTCAGTTGCCGATGTTTCTCCTGATGGCCAGTATCTTAGTGCCATTAAAGACCCTGTTCAGGTTTTTGTTCAGCTGGCCTTTTGATACTCCCTTGAATTTCTTTTTACCGTGGATATCTCCTTTTCTGAATTGATTTTTGCTATGAAACGAAATGGAAAATCAATTTTATCTTCAGACTTCAGTTGTCTAATTTTATGTGCTTGGGTTTTGTTCAGAGGTTTGCAGCATTTCTTGCTCCATTGACATCTGGACGTGTCAACATTGCAGTCAGTTCCATTTACGTTGCAAAGGTAACTGATGCCTCATGCTTGATATCTTGTAAATGAATTTGTTTTATTTTTTTAATCTTTTTATTTCTACGTGTTTTTGTTGTATTATGTTGGCATTTTCCATTAGATTGGTCTAGCTACAGCTTTAAGGTATGCTTTGTCAAGACGAGCCTTTTCTCTGGCACCAAATGAACCTGAAGTTTTATTGCTCGACTATCCAAGCCACCAGCGTCGACTCTTGCCTCTTCTTGCAAAGACGTAAGTCACCCATTCAGCGATTTTGCAATAGTAAATCATGGTGCATCTTGTTTCCTACTCTTAAAATATAATCGATAATTTGCTCATAAATTCATAATCTAGGCATAGCATTTACATATGATTGATAAATTTCAGTTATATGCCCAATTATATGGTTTCTGGATTCTACTTGGTATTTGTACTAACAAGCATGTGTTTTTATTGCAGATATGCAATGTCCTTTGCTGGAAACTATCTGAAATCTATATATGTGAAACGATCACCTGAAATGAATAAGACGATTCATGTTGTTTCAAGTGCCCTAAAAGCTATGCTAACTTGGCATAACATGCGGACACTTCAGGTAAATATTGGCAATGGTGAGTTTTAATTTCTATTTTCCTGCCTTTTCATCAAAACTGATGTATTTTTTATCGTCACTTTTCCAGGAATGCCGTGAAGCCTGTGGGGGCCAAGGTCTGAAGACTGAAAATCGTGTAGGTCACTTGAAAGGCGAGTACGATGTGCAATTAACCTTTGAAGGAGACAATAATGTTCTCATGCAGCAGGTAGCATCTAATTTTTCAGCTTTTCTTGGTCATTCATTCATCATATGCTCAAGCTGTAGCTTTTGTGCTGAAGCTTAAGCATTAGGTGGAAATTGATTGCAGTTGGTAGTCATACGTGGAAATTGATTGCAGTTGGTAGTCATAGCAAGTGAATAAGTAGTACTGAATTTTTGGCCAAACACACCTAGAACTAAAAATTAAAGCAGGTGTTTGAAGTCTATGAACTGCTGACAGCTGTCAGTCTATGAATTATCGTTGTGCTTTGTGCATGAATTTTTCGTTTTATGGGTTATTGTTGACAATTTGTGGACAAACACAACCTACTTAATTCAGGTAGCCTTTGCTTAGTGTGATGAGAGCTGAGAGCTAACCAGCCTTTCAGGTTTTGCCTTTTTTCCCCTTCTTATATGGCGATTATCTAGTCTACTGCTGCTGTAAGGAGATTGGAGGAGAACACAAAATAATGAACAACTCATCCAACCGGAGATATGGGATCTAAATCACGTGGGAGCTTTACCATTGAGCTCTCCACATGGTTATCTTTTTTTAGAGTTATTGTTGTCTATTTGAATCCGGATTGTAGGTCAATCAATCAATCAAAGCCTTAATCCCATAAGTGGGGTCGGCTACATGAACCAAATTTAATTATTCCTAGTAATAATCAACAAAGATCCTCCTCCTCCATCCCTTACGATCCAATACCTCATCCTCATGCACATCCATATACTTCATATCCTTCCCAACTCCTTCCAACAAGTCATTTTCGGTCTCCCTCTCCCTTGTTTAACCCCTCCATGGTCCCACTCTTCCATTCTTTGTACCGCTGCACCCTCAAGTCTCTGTCTTACATGCCCAAACCAATGTTGACGATTTTCCCTCAGTTTCCGCAATGCCTCCCACACCTACCTTGTTGTGAATAACCTCATTTTTTACTCTATCTCTTAGAGTGTTCTCGCACATCCACCTTAACATTTGCATTTCCTTAACCTTAATTTTTTAATGTGCTCCTTCTTAGAAACCCAACATTCTATACTATAGAGCAACCCATAGAAATTTCCCTTCTACTGTAAGGGAATGCTTCGGTCGCATAACACTCCAGTGGCCGCTCTCCTCTTAAGCCACCCTGACTTAATCCTTTGGGCCACGTCTTGATCAATGTCACCATTTTTCTGGATGATCGATCCAAGATATTTAAAACATTCGCTCATGATCAAGTCCTTTCCATCCAAACTCACCACCTCATTGCTTGACCCCCTTTGAGTACCAATGTGACATACCTGATATATAGTCTTACTCCGACTTAGCTTAAACCCTCTAGATTCCAACCTTTGCCTCCATTGTTCCAACTTGGCATTAACCCCGTCTTTAGTTTCTTGCACCAGAACGATATCATTCGCAAATAGCATACACCATGGGACTTCATCTTGAATTGGTCTAGTTACTTCATCTAGGACCGTTGCAAAAAGGAAACGGATTAATGTAGACCCTTGATTGTAATAGGAAAATCTTTTGTCAACGTTCCACATGTCCTCACATTTGTTGACACATCCCGATATATATCCTTAATCAGGTCCACGTACCTTCGTGGGACACCTTTCTTCGACATTGCCCACCAACGTAGCTCTCTTGGCACCTTGTCATATGCTTTCTCTAAATCAATAAAGACCATATGAAGATCCTTCTTCTTTACCCTATAGAACTCCATCATTTGTCTTATCAAATGGATTGCTTCCATTTGTCCAAAATGCTTGTGCATGCCCTCAACCTATGTTCAACGTTACTAGGTTCGCGGTACGTTGCTGCGAATTGCGACCTGAGTCGTTCGTACCGGAACACGGTACAAACGCGACTCAGTTCGCCGGTGGTCGCGACTCAGGTCGCCGGACTCTACGAACCAATTTCGTAGCTTGGTTACTTGAGTTTTCTTCGGTAGATCTATGAATGTAAGGGATTTGTTTTATTTTAAAGCAACTTTTAAGCAATTTCAGGTTAAAGAATTGTTCAAATATGAAGATAATGGTGGAGGATGAAAGCAGAGAAGATGGAAGAAGGTTGAAGATGATTCCAGAGAATGAAAATGATAAAAAACAAAAAGGACGTAAAGTGGTCCCTTTTGGGTTTCCTTTTATTTTTATTTTTAATAGATAATCCTTATTTTACTCTTGTCTTGTCTCATTCTAAAATGTAAATCTTTACACTTTACTCCTTTTTATGTGTGATTTCAATAATACAGAGTAAATATAGCCATATATAGGTATAATGCTAGAGTATACTATTAGTACATTATACATTATAAGTAATGAAGAGTGTACTTTTTTGTATTTTTTTTAAACATAAAGAAGAGTTTACGTTATTTCACTAAATAATACAGTATTAGATTTTTTTTTTTTTTTTTTTTTTTTGAAAAAGTACAATATTAGATTTTTAAAATAAAATATATAGCTCATCGTACCGGATTCATACATGGTAACGTACCACATATCCGTTTCCGTTCCACGTTTCGAATCGTACCTCGTACCTTGTAACGTTGCCTATGTTCAATCACTCTTTCCCACAACTTCATAGTGTGGGCTCATAAGCTTGATCCCTCGATAGTTAGAACAATCTTGAGCGTCTCCTTTATCTTTATAGGCCGGGACCAAGGTGCTCTTCAATCCAGTTTGTAGGTCAAATACTGTAAATTTGGTGTATGAATTTGCTCAAAAAGTTTCTGATTAAAATTTCATCACATTGCTAAAAACTCAGTAATCTATTTACATTTTGATTCTTTGCGCTCTTTTACTGAAAATGCAGTGCTTAATGTTAGATATCTGGTTTGACCAGTAGCTTTTATTTTATATGTATTTTTTTTTTGGTGATGGAGTTTCGTTGTGGATGGTGTTCCGAACGAAGTAATGAATATTTAGAAATTGGAGTATGTGTCTGAAACTGAAATAATGGTAATAATAATGATCTGCTTGCGTATTACCAATTCTCCTAATAATATTGGCACTGATAACGATCGGCTTGTGAACAATTTGTTGATCCAAAGGGCAATGGTTGTGGGGCTGTTGGTCATGGTGGTTAAAGTTGGAAGAGGAGAGGGTTGTTAGCAGTGTCCTGGGAAGTAGTGGACAGAAGTCTAGTTCAAAGGTAAAGCTGGCAGCAGGGACTACATAAGGGGCTTGGTTCATGATTGGGCAGGGTATGGTGGTTGGGCTAATAGGTGCCTGGGCTAAGGTGTTGCACAAGCAAAAATGAAAAAGGGGCCCTAATTAAAGAAAACATATTTTATACATAATCCACCAACATAATATTCTGCCCCTTACATTGTTAGATTATTAATTCGAAATATTTGATCATTTTTCTAGTCACTATATTGAAACCTTGTCGGGTGACATAAGATCGATATGAGATGGGAGATAAAGAGGGCAAGATAAAAAGTACTGGCACGTTCTAGGTATAATCTGAAAGAATATAAATAAATTTATTATATTGATGTTTTTGGTAACTAATTTCTTATACTACATAAATATACACAAGCTTTCATATGTGGCTGGCCACACGGTGTGGCCGGCCACATTTTTTTTTTTTTGGAAAGAATGGTCGGGGTTACTTGGTCAGTAAGGGGCTACTCACTCAATCAGTCATGAGTTACTTGGTCAGGGAAATTTCAGTCAGGGATTATGTGGTCATGGGCTATGTTACCTGGACACGGCATTTTGGCCGGCATACCCGGGTCGATACGACGCGACACCGATCCGGGTATGAAATCCGTTCCGGATACTCCATTTTGTTCTCGGGTACGGCGGCCATTGAAGGAGTTGAAGCTTTGAAGAAGATGAAGACGGTTCTCAAACAATTTCGAAGATGAACACGATTACGAGTTTTCTCAATGCAGTTTTCTCTCTCTTTCTTCTTTCACGTGTATTTACTTATTTAATTTCTGAAGTTTTTGACTTTTTTTCTCCCTCCTCTCTCCTGATTTACCTAGCAGTAACATTTTTTTTTTAATATATGTGCTTAAGGGTGGCGGCTAGGGTTTTGTTTTAATTGGTAAAAAGCTTAAAAGGCCTTAAACCTATGTTTCTCTATCAACAACTTGGGCTTTTTTTAAATAAACAACTTGGGCTTTTTATTTTGTTTACTTTTTTTTAGCAATCCACTCACCTAGATATAAAAATCTATCAATAAAAACCACCTATATAATTTTTGATATATTATGGACAAAATTATTGCCGTATCCGTACCCGAGTCCAATGTTAAGACGGTGTCCCCGTGTCCTAAATTTTTGAGAATGGCGTATCCGACACTCGGATACGTACCAATATCGGATACCCGTACCCGTGTCAATGTAACATAGGTCATGGGTTACTTGTGTGTTTGGTGTGGCCAGCCACACACAAAATAGTTGGTGATATAATAAAAAAAGTTTTGCACCATTTGATGGGCTTAGCTTTAATTTTTGAGATAATGGTTGTTGATTATCTAGGGCCCCACAATGAATTTCCCCAATTATTTCCCTTTCTAAGTTCTCTCTCTAAAAAAAAGCTATGTGTTTACCTTCAATTGAGTTGTCTTCTTCAACCTCTAAACAGTCTTAATTTTATTAAAGCAGGACCTATCAAAAGAAGGCCCTTGAGCGGTCGCTTAGGCTGCTCCCCTTATAGCTGGCCTTGGGGAGAGAAGAGAGAAAAGGAAATAAAAAATAAAAAAATAAAAAAAAAGTTAAATAAAATTGGGCCAATTTGAAGTGTACACGTCATCAAGTTTACTGTTTCTACAAGTTCACAAAATAATGAGACTGTTTTGAAAAGGGTGGCCTTATAGTATGGATCATTTATAATTGATACTAAGGATTTTTTATTCATGCACTTGAAACAACTTTCTAATTGGTTTCTGCCTTTGCTGGTTCATTGTTAAGACAAGTCAAATAGCAATTGGTTTTTGCTTCTCTTTAATGTTGGGGCCTAAAGACCTGAGAATTGCTTTTGTTATGTCTGTCCAGGTGAGTAAAGCATTGTTTGGGGAATACTTGGCTACTCAAAAGCAAAATAGACCATTTAAAGGATTGTGGTTAGAGCATATGAACGGCCCCACCCCTGTTATTCCTGCTCAACTGACAGGTTCTATTCTCAGAAGTAGCCAGATTCAGGTATTCATTTTACAGAGGTTGGTTGTATCTCATTGATATGTTTTCAAGAAAGTCATATATTCGTATATAATATATTTTTTATTTTTTTTTCAGACTGACATTTTCTACCTGAGAGAGAGAGATCTGTTAAAACGTTTTGTAGCTGAAGTTTCAGCACATCAAAAGCAAGGAAGAAATAAAGAATATGCTTTTGCTCTGGTGAGGATGCTCATCTTATATAAAGATCATTACTTATTGTAGATAGAACCTAAGAAAATCCGTGCAGTTGGGGAAGAATTTTTTTTTCTCCAGGTCACAATATAGTATCACTTTTTTTCTCTAATGCAAAGAATCTTATTTTCCAATCAGGCTTATCAGCTTGCGGAAGATTTGGGCAGAGCTTTTGCTGACAAGGCGATTTTGCTTACTTCTATTGAAGCTGAAGCTAATGTTGCTGCTGGACCACTTAAGGTAAAGGATTGCTTTGGATATTTATGTTTATTCCATTATTTTGTATATTATTAGGAAAACATAGGTTCTTAGAACAAAGATTAAATCATCTATCATAACTACTTAAGGACCACTCACATATATCAGGCCTGCTTATACTTTTTTGAGCTTCGTGCTGGGATGTACTATTTTATTATACCAAAATCAGCTCACCTTCTTCCTCTATTTAAACCGTTACTGTTACAACTTACAAGCTACCATTACCTGGGAACCCTTGATTGAGAAGATTATTAGTTATCCTACTCCACTATACATGAGACAGATACAATGATCATGACATGTGTTTCTTACGTTACAAACCACAGCTGAAATTACTCCTGTGCTGACTAATTCAACTTCGTAATGCCTTCTTCAATTTTACTCTTTCAGGTAGTCTTTTCTACTTTTGACTTTCAATGAGAACATGTATTTTGTTTCCCAAACTAAAAGAATTATGGTCAAAAACTGCCTATTAAAAGACTACTTTTGCAAATAACTACCACTTGAAAAAACCTTTGTCAAACTACCCTAAATACTTAAAAAGTTTGGGTAGCACTACCCTATAATGGGTTTCGTCCAAAAATTCAATTTACAGTCTCATGTTTATGATTTCCCTCTAATTTCTACATACAAAAACTAGCTATGAAACCCTAATTTATAAACCTTAGTCACCAAATTCACAAATCTAAATCTCCCTAATTTTTTGAACCCTAATTCCCACAAATAATCAAACCTAATTTTCCAATTTGATAAGCCATAATTCAATTACCGAATCCCCAAAGTTTTAAATCCTTATTCCCAAAATTAATAAACCCTAATTTGATCCCAAATTGATAAGCCATATTTCAATTCCCTAGTCCACAAATTCCCAAAATTGATAAGCGTAATTTCGCTAACTGATAAACCTTAATTCTCTTATATCCAAGTCAATTAAGAAGTCTGGGCCACAAAGAATTACCAGCAGCTACTGCCTCGAAAGACAGCCCTACTCTAAAGTGCTTCAGGTTCATGGATGTGCTGCCTCCTATTCAAAAAAAAAAAAAAGGTTTATGGACGTGCTGCCTCTGCTACAGCATTTTTATTGCTTTGTACTTTGCTTCTTCATTTCTTCGCTGTCCCATTTCTTAGAGATACTTGAGCCACAACTTTAACACTCCATCAACTCATTCAAAATCTGCATAGAGCCAATAGAGGGTTGTTCTTGTATAAAAAATGCAAAACTTGACAATATCTGGAAATTCTTCAACCTTTTTTTCAAACTGCAACATGTATAGTAGCTTGGTTCTTTAACAGTTATTTGCTTCCTCTGTTTTTTTTTTTTCCTTTTTCGTCATTTATACTTGAAAGAAAATATAGACACATGGGATCTTGTTAAATTTGTCTTAATGGTATAGTTTATTGGTATTTAATTTTTATAACTTTTACAAATGCATTTGATGGTCGAAGTTATGCATTGGCGAATGTGAAGTATAGAATGTTGTAACTAAAAAATGAAGGAATTATGTATTAAGACACCAAAACCATAAACTAGCTGTGCACATGAATTAGACTATTTCAGTGCAAATTTTATCTAAACAGCTTTGCCGGCCAATGGCCCCATTATCATTTTAGCATAACGTAAAGTAAGCTAAATATTAAGATACTAGTAGGCTTGATATAAGCTAAATAAGCCCAAGTCTAGCCTTTATTGATCCACAAACAGGATGAAACAAAGCTAGAGACCAGTGATACAGGTAACGCGGGACGTTGAGGCGAATCGCGATCTGAGTCGTTCGTACCGAATCGCGGAACGAACGCGACCCAAATCGCTAGGGTTCGCGACTCAGTTCGTAGTCGAAGCGTTCCCTTTTTCTTCTTCAGCAAGGTCGAATTTCTGAGTCAATAGCGGCAAAAATTGAAGGTTTACAGTGTTTGATAATGGCGAGTTCGCGAGGTTGAAGATGATACAGCGGTTGAAGATGATAAAGTGAAAAAGAAAAAGTTGAGGGGGCATTACGCATGAGACAAAACTTCTTTTTGAACTTCTTACTATATTGGGGCCCTCAATATAGGAAATAGGAATATATATTCATATAAAGTTATTATTTACACCTTTTTTTAGTTTACTGAGTTTTTACTATGTCATTTTTTTTGTGCTAAACTTTACTAATGTCATTAGTCTCTAAGTGTCCTACTCATTACACTAGCTTATTGGGAACTTGAAGTCTTGAAAACTGAAAAGGACAACTTGCAAGTGATTAATGTTTTAACTATTTTTTACGGGACTTTGGCAGCAAAGATGCTAAGTTTATATGAGATTATATATTAAACTACACCCAACGTTCCCGATTCACTCAATGTAGCGTTTCCCGTTTCCGTTTCCGTCCCGCGTTTCGTATCAAATTTCGTTCCTTGTATCATTGAGCTAGACCATAAAATGCTCCCTTATATGTACATTGTACAGTCACGTGCATCATTACTAATGTATTACAAGAGTTAATGGGTTAAAAGTGACTAATATTGTTATTAAATAACAAATCATCTGACTGATGTTTGAGCTGTCTGTTTCAATACCCTTTTTTTTCATATTCAAATCGGGTCATAATTTTTTATTTTATTTTATTTTTCTTTTTTGAAACAAAATCGGGTCATGATTAAGTTTATGTCCTATAAATTTCCAAGTATTTGGGCATGCTTCTAAATTGGATATTCTTATGACAAGTTTGGTAGGCAGTAATGAATGGTGCACTGATGGTAATGATAATATACTTGTATGCATTTATGACAGTATTGTCTATGATGTTGCAAGTATCATAGTATCCCTGAATACTACTTATATGCATTTCAGCATTTGTTTACAAATTTAATTACTATTTTTTTCACTTTTCAATTTATGAATGAAAACAAAAATTCGGTGTTGGAGGAGTACAATGATACATACTCTACTAACATTTGCATACAAAATTACATATAAATCCATGATCATGACCACTTTTGCATATATTACAATCAACTGAATGGGCTATTAAGGTTTTGACTCTTTTGAAAGATCCTATATTATTACTATATGTTATCAAGATTAATCATACTTTAAATGTGCAGGAGGTGTTAGCTTTGTTACGAACATTGTATGCTTTGGTGGTCTTGGAAGAAGATGCTTCATTCCTTCGTTATGGCTACCTGTCTGTTGAGAATGCTGCTGTGGTGAGGAAGGAAGTGATGAAGCTCTGCAGTGAACTTCGTCCTCATACTCTGGCCTTGGTCAGTTCATTCGGTATACCAGATGCGTTCCTGAGCCCTATAGCGTTTGATTGGATTGACGCAAATTCATGGTCCTCAGTTCAATAGTGACAGTGATTCAAATACTCAGGAGTATCGCTTTGTGCTTTTCGGTTTACAAGTAGATAGTAAATTGTATGTATCTTTTTAAATAGATTGAAGATCATACAAACAGTCACGTGCATCATTACTAATGTATTACAAGAGTTAATGGGTTAAAAGTGACTAATATTGTTATTAAATAACAAATCATCTGACTGATGTTTGAGCTGTCTGTTTCAATACCCTTTTTTTTCATATTCAAATCGGGTCATAATTTTTTATTTTATTTTATTTTTCTTTTTTGAAACAAAATCGGGTCATGATTAAGTTTATGTCCTATAAATTTCCAAGTATTTGGGCATGCTTCTAAATTGGATATTCTTATGACAAGTTTGGTAGGCAGTAATGAATGGTGCACTGATGGTAATGATAATATACTTGTATGCATTTATGACAGTATTGTCTATGATGTTGCAAGTATCATAGTATCCCTGAATACTACTTATATGCATTTCAGCATTTGTTTACAAATTTAATTACTATTTTTTTCACTTTTCAATTTATGAATGAAAACAAAAATTCGGTGTTGGAGGAGTACAATGATACATACTCTACTAACATTTGCATACAAAATTACATATAAATCCATGATCATGACCACTTTTGCATATATTACAATCAACTGAATGGGCTATTAAGGTTTTGACTCTTTTGAAAGATCCTATATTATTACTATATGTTATCAAGATTAATCATACTTTAAATGTGCAGGAGGTGTTAGCTTTGTTACGAACATTGTATGCTTTGGTGGTCTTGGAAGAAGATGCTTCATTCCTTCGTTATGGCTACCTGTCTGTTGAGAATGCTGCTGTGGTGAGGAAGGAAGTGATGAAGCTCTGCAGTGAACTTCGTCCTCATACTCTGGCCTTGGTCAGTTCATTCGGTATACCAGATGCGTTCCTGAGCCCTATAGCGTTTGATTGGATTGACGCAAATTCATGGTCCTCAGTTCAATAGTGACAGTGATTCAAATACTCAGGAGTATCGCTTTGTGCTTTTCGGTTTACAAGTAGATAGTAAATTGTATGTATCTTTTTAAATAGATTGAAGATCATACAATCAGGTAACTGTAACCATCAGAAGAACCCCCCCCCCCCCCCCCCTTTATTATTACTATTATTATTTTTTTCCATGTAAACTTTTAACTATCAGTTTTCTTGGATATAAAATGAAGGAAAATTTTCACAAAGGTATTATTATTATTATTATTTATCACAAAGTAGACAACATTATTAATTAACTAATACGGATTACAACTTTTAGCCTCAATCCGAGAGCAAAATATGAGGCTAAATTAGTGTTCACAGTAGCTGATCTCAAGATAAAAGCAAAATTAGAGATCGAATTAGAACCATTACAAAAGCTAGAAATATATACAAATAAGTAATAAATGGCCCTTTGAAAAACTAGATAAAACTGGTAGATGTAAGTAGCTAAACCAAGCTGTAGAAAAGCAGAGGGAACATCTGAGCCATAAGAGCTGCAAGCTCTTTATTGTAGATAGGTTTGATGGAGTCTGGACAGGCTAAGTGCAAGTGACGTCCAATAGCCATGGAAAGACCAAGAACAGCTAGCTCATGTGCAACAGAATTGTTGGCCCTCTTCACATGCTCTATTTCAAAGATATCAAAGTACTTGATGATATCTTCAATTTCCTTCAGCACTGCCGCCATTTCGTGTGCAAATTTCAGCAGAGTTAAGCATAACCCTTATAGAGAGGGCATCTATTTCCAACTCTACCTCCTTCAAGCCTTCCCTAACTGCAAGTAACAAAGCAGCAAATGCAGAAATTGCATTCTATTTACTTGAAAAACCCATGATCCAAGTGTCATCATCTCTTCTAACAATTCCTCCTCACATTGATTGAGGTCCAAGCTCCATCCGTATTCACTTTGACCCATCCCGGGGGGGGGGGGGGGGGGGCTCCAAGTTTTAAGGGTGCTCGAACTACTTGGCATTGCAGTTCCTTTTTCTTTTCCTTGCATCATGTGGTTAGTGCTTTGATAGTCTACAATGTATCTACTTAAAACAACTTGAGAATTGAACATTTTGAGATAAAAAAACAGCAAAGTTTCTCTGCCTCAATATATGCCACCGGAGTGCTATTGAGAAAGTCATTTTCCAATGACTGTCATAAGCAATATTGAAATTAAGCCATTCATGTCAATCCAAACTAATAAACATTAAGATCCTAATCGGGTAGCGTATGAAAAACAAACGCTCTCCCTTCTCTCTAAAACAAAGAAAACCCCTTTCCCCTGTTTCACTTGACGCCGGCGGCCAGAGCAACGCTACCCATCTACGGTCGTCGGCGAGCATTCTTAAAAATCCTTTGGTCAGGTTCAACGACGCTTCTTCCCAAAGCTAACCCATATGCTTTGTTTTCCGGAGTAAAGTTAGGGTTAGGGTTTCTTCTTTTGGGGAAAGTTTCTTTAGTCTACTTTGAAGCACCATACCAGGTCTTGTAGAAGAAGTAAGAAAATTTCAGTTTGCATCCGTCGTCGCTGGTTATCGGCAACACCATAAGTTCGTGGGATTCGACAACCTAAGGTCCTTTTCAAAGCTTTCCCAATCATTGCCGTTGATAATTTCACCGATAAAGGTAAAGGTTAGGGTTAGGGTTTCTTGTTTGAATTAGGATTTGTTGCTTAAGGGCTATAGAATTTGGTTAGACCAGGGTTTTGATAAAAAAATCGGAGCTAACTTCATTGCTACCGTGTGCAATTTCGAATTGAACGGAATTAGACAGTAAAGTTAAAGATTAGGTTAGGGTTTCTTCTTTGTTTTTTAGCCTTTTTAATCTTAGTCTGCCTGTTTCCATGTTTAGCTTCTTGGTGTGTTTTAGTCTTATTTTCAGTTTGTGGGAGTTAAGTTTGTGGTTTAGTATGTTTTGCGGCTTTCTTGCTATTATGTTTTGCCGAAAGTGTGATGCGCTTCGATGCAACCTTTGTTGTTCCATTTGGGTTTCGTCGTTTGTACTCTTGTGGTTTTACAGGGGTTTAGGGGAGCTAGGAGGGGTGTGTTAGCCTCTTCTTTCAATGTTTTGGCATTTGGACTCAGGTAAATTTGGGGTTTATGGTTTCTTGTGGACTGTTTGGGTTTGTGAGGTTGATTTTGGCTTGTTGTGTATGTGTTGTTACCTCTTTTGATTTCTCTAATCAACGGAGTTTTAGAAGGTTATCCCTTGGTATCCTTCATCTCAGCTTAGCAATGGAATTTCAATCCATTTATGTGAAAAACCTTTATCTCAACCCTGCTTTCCAACATGGGGGCTCGCTCTCATAAGTTTCTTGTGGGGGTTTTTAGTACGGTAATGATCTCTTCCATAGAGAAGAGAGATCAAAGATATCCACAGTTAAGGATATCGAGTCCCTCTTACTTGTAAAAGTGACTCAGTTTGTGTTGTCAAGCCAAGGTTGTCTTATTTTCATACCCTTTTTACCTATTATTCGGGACTATTTGTGTTCTTTGGGGCTCGTATTGTGGTTTGCTAAAAGTTATGTGGTCTCTGCGGCTACATTCATTCTTTAGGTTCGATGAAATAAGGGATACAAAGCCAACAATGGTAAAGTTTTGTATCTCTTTCAGCAAGCTCGAAGGCTTCTAGATACTTGGTTTTTCGATTCAGCTAGTTCATGTAAGGAAGTTGTATTGTAGTTGTATGTGTAATGTTGGTACCATTGAAGCTAGTAAACCTTCATTGGGTTGTTTACCAAACTTACTCCTAGGTAAGTAATTTTAATTTCATCAATTAAGCTATTGTAAAAAAAAAAAGGAAAAAAAGAAAAAAAAAAAACATTGGTAACCCATAAATATTGCAAACTCGTAGCCATCACAAAGGTATTATTTAGAGCATAGCCATTGGTAAACCATTCCAAATTCCAACGATGATCTTCAAATTTATTATTATTATTTTTTTTCAATCTCTCTCTTCCACCTCACTATGATCAAATCTCATGTCCACTTATAAGCTTGTACTCCCACATAGAGTTTGTCAATTCGGGTAAACGGGTCGGGTTTTGGTCTGTAAGAGTGGGTCAGGTCAATTAGGGTTAATGCCATAACCTATGCGGGTTGGGTTCGGGTTGGGTCATGCTTGAGTCGGGTCATATCGGGTCATACATCTTATCGGGTTTGAGTCAGGTTTATGTCGGGTTAATAACAGGTCGGGTTATGATGAGTGTCATTTATGGCACTCATAGGGTAGTCTTTTAGGATGTTTTCACCCTATTTTCATAGCTTTCTTTTATTATTTTGGTCTTTTCTCCTTTAGTTTCTCTATTTCTTTCTTTCTTCGTGTTTTACTTTCCTTTATGTGGTTTTCTTCGTGTTTCCCTTTTATTTGGCTCTTTTTCTCTTCTATTTTATCTCTTTGTTTACTTTTGTAGGTGCTTAAGGAGTTGGCTTTGCAAAGGGATCAAGAAGAACCAAAAGGGCTAAGCAAAGAAGAAGCAAGCTTCTTGGAGAGGGCACGGAGAGGGCACATAGCCTTTTCCAAAGGCCGCGGGCGCAATAAAAGTTCAAGAAAATGGAGATTTTTGGCAAGAACTCTCCGCGCCCTGGTCGCGGGCGTGGATGATTTGGAGAGACCGCTTCTATAGGAGAGACCGCGGGCCCCTGATTACACTTGGGAGCAGGGCAGTTGCTGCGCCTTTAGCCGTGGGCACAGGGTTCTTCGCCGTGGGCGCGGTCTACAGTACCCGCAGACGCGAGTGTTGCCTAGATTGCCCACGGAGTTAGTTATGGGTTCCGTACCCATTTTTCGCGACTGCGGGAGTTCTTGGAGAGGGCGCGACCGATCAGTTTTTCTTCTTTGTCTATATATACTCTTGTATTTCCTTTGGAAAGAGAACTTTTAGATAATTTTCATTTGCTTAGTTTTTAGAGAGAGAAACTAGAGAGAAGTTAGAGAGAAAGTAGAGATAGAAATTCTTGGATTTTGATTTGTATTACAACATTGCTTCAATCAAGTTTGGATTTCTTCTTCATATCAATGAAAGTTTGTGAGCTTTCTTTCCTTTGAATTTACTTTTATTGCAATTTCCTTTAATGCTTGAATATTTGATTTGAATTTTTGTTTAGGTTTGAGAAATTGTTGAATGAATGATTAAATTCCTTCTTGATTAAACTTGAAATGAATATGTTTGTGATTGAATTTGTTTTATCTTTCAATTTCACCATGATTAGTGAGTAGATTAGTTGCTAGGGAGAAGGGGAAGCATGCTTGATTGATGATTTTTGCTAGTTGATAATCATTGATTGATTGAATTGTTGCAATTAAATTGGTTGACATAGTTGCGCATGTGATTAATTAGACTAGGAGTGATCAACCTATAAGATTAATCTAGATTGCATTGCAAATTTCAATGACATGAACCCTTGATTTGAGAATTACTTTAATTGATTGAATTTGATTGTGATTTCCCTTGTTAGCCATTCATAGTGAACCCTGGCATGGCTTATAGTAGATAGCTTTTGCATTCCTTTGATTGCAACTATTGTTTATCCCTTGTAATGTTTGAATTGATTGAATGATCTATCAATTAGCATAATCATTGAGCTTGCATGTGGAACCTATATCCCTAGTGTTTAGCATATTGAATTTCTTAATTTATCTAGTTTCTTGATACCTTAGTTACCAACCATAACTATCTACATTCTTCAAACTAGCTTGACATAGGCTATAGCTTACACCTACTCATTCCTTTAGGTTCGACCCTTGACTTATCATGTACTCGTATTAGGTTGGTCGAGTGTTTACAAATTAGGTTTGGCTCTAGGGAGAGGTAGATAACGACCTACATTTTCCTCTTGTTAAAATGGTGTCGTTGCCGGGGAATGATATTGGTGCTTAGTTATAGTTGTTGAGTCTATTTCATTCTTAATTGAAAAAAAAAACAAAAATATTTTTCTCTTTTAGGCTACACTTGTAGCCGTGCTACTAATCATTTCTTTTTGAAGTTGTATGCATAGAGCACGTGGTCATTTACTAGTGCCATTTGATCTGGAGATTGAGAGGACTATTACAAGATTAAGGATTGCTAGACGATCTTTGAGCTCTAGTACTTCAAGTGAGGAAGAACCATAACAAGAAGAACAAGAAAGAATGGGAGAAAATCCGAGGGTGGCGTTGAAAGAATTGGGGTTTCTCGGTGCATATAGATTTGAGAGTGGGATCGCTCCACCTACAACGCCGGAAAATGATTTCGAAATAAGGCCGGCAATGATCACTTTGATAGAGAGGAGACAATTTAGTGGGGCCAAGCATGAAATCCCACTAAACCATCTCATGGAATTCGAAAAATATTGCAATACTATCAAGGTGAACGGAATTTCCCAAGAGTTCATCCGCCTCAAGCTCTTTCCCTTTTCCCTCATAAGGCGTGCCTTGGAATGGTTAGACAAGGAGGTCAAGCCGAATTCTCTAAGGACATGGGACGAAGTTACCAAGGAATTTCTATCCCGTTTCTATCTACAAAAGAAAACGGCGGAGGCTAGAGCTTTGATTCAAGGTTTCAAACAAAAGTCAAGTAAGAGCCTCTATGAAGCATGGGAGAGATACAATGATTATCAAAGGGAGTTTCTTCACCACGGAATTCCAACCTATCAAATTATTCAAAATTTCTATGGAGGCCTAAGTCCCCAAGGCAAGTTATTCCTTGATGGGGGAGCCGGAGGTCCCATTATGAATAAGACGGAGGAAGAAGTGGTAGACATCATTGAGGACGTGGTGAGGTACTATAGGGATTGGTAAGATGGTGAGAGGGATTCAACTAGCAATAGTAGCTCTTCGGTGTACTCGGTTGATCATCTAAATGCGATCAACAATCTATCCTCACAAATGACAAACTTGGGGAAGGAAATGATTGCAATCAAGGAAAAATTGGAGAGTTCTTCTTCCCAAGCTTCAAATCTTCCCTCAAAATTTAAGGGGAGAGGTACATCTTCTAACTCTTATCCCCCTCCTTCTTCTAGTAACATGCCTTGCGGTTGTTCATTTTGTGATGTGTGTGGTTCATATGATCATGATGCTTGTAATTGCCCTCATGCTTTTCTAGATAGTAATGATGATTTTGATAACAATGAGAGTGAGCATGTGAAGTATGTGTCAAATAATAATAATGTGCAAAGGTTTGACAACCAAAGGGGTCAATGGAATAGGAATTACCAAAACCAAGGTAATTTTGATAACTATAACCAAGGTGGTGGTTATAGGAACCAAGGTTCTCGAGGTAACTGTAACAATCAAGGTTATAGTAGCCAAAATAAAAGCCAAAACCAAAATTATGGTAATCAAAACTAAGGTTATGGAAATTATAATCAAGGTAGTGGTAACCATAATCAAGGTTATGGTCAAAATCAAAATAGAGGTAATTGGAACAATCAAGGTAGGGCAATTTTCAAAACAATGCTCAAAGAGGCCCTCCACCCGGATTTGTTCCAAAGACTCAAGGTGATAATTCCTATTCACAATCCTATTCCTCTAGGACTAATTTGGAGGAAATCATTGAGAATCAAACAAAGTTGTTGAACACTTACATGGTCGTAAGTGACAAGAAATTCAATGAAATGATGACTCATAATAAGATGCTTGAAAACCAAATTTCTCAACTTGACAATGCTTTGAAAGACCATGCTAGTCCTTCTTCTTTACCTTCCCAAGGCCTAGATCCCAAGAGACCCGTGAATGCTATTGTTACAAGGAGTGATAAGGTTCTTGAGGAGAGTTTTCCTAGGAAGAGTGAAACTAAGGAAGTCCCCAAGGAAGTTTTGGTAGAAGATGAGAGAGATGGTGCATCTTTGAGTGAGGTTGTGATTGAGACACCTAGTGAGGTGAGAGTAGAGAAAGAAATTGTGAAACCCAAGCCTCCTTATCGACAAAAATTCATGAGACATAAGTTGGATGAACAATTTGGAAGATTTATTGACATGCTCAAGCAACTTCACCTTTCTCTACCATTTACCGAAGTTGTCACCTAAATGCCCAACTATATATGCAAAATTCCTCAAAGACATTTTGAGTGGGAAAAGAACTTGTGATGTTGTGGAGACGGTCAACTTGACCGAGAATTGTAGTGCAATTATAATGAACAAGATGCCACCAAAGTTGAAAGATTCCGGAAACTTCTCTATCCCTTGTGCCATTAACAAGATTCAAATTGATAATGCCTTATGTGACTTAGGAGCTAGTGTTATCCTAATGCCATATTTGGTCTATCAAAGACTTGTTCTAGGGGAACTTTTGCCTTCCAACATCACCTTGCAGTCGATAGGTCAATTAAGATTCATAAGGGTAAGGTAGAGGATGTTCCTTTGAGAGTAGTGAAGTTTGTGATTCCGGTGGATTTTGTAGTTCTTGAAATTGATGAATATGATACCATTCCTATTATTCTTGGCAGACCTTTTCTTGCTACCTCGGGTTCCATGATTGATGTAAAGAGTGCAAAAAATTCACTTAAGGTAGGAGATGAGGTCATTGAATTTTTTGACTTGAATGAAAGCATGAAGTATCCATGTTCTTCTTTAGAAAATTGCATGATGATTGATTCTCTTAATCATGTTGTGTCTTCCATGCATGAGCACTTCCTCACTTCTAATGATCCTCTTGAGAATGTCTTGTTGAATAAGGATAAGATAGGTGCTCCTATTAAGGAAATGACAATGTATGAGGATTTGCTACATGGAAGCATCGAGGAAGTGGATGAGCATATGTGCATGAATATCTCAAGCCAAGAGGCTTTGCAAGCTGCCACTTCAAAGGAAGGTAAAGGCGTACTAATGGTTGAGATCAAACCTCATCCATCACACCTTAGGTATGAATTATTGGGACCCAACTCCACTTTTTCCGTGATTGTTAGCTCTTCTTTGAGTGAGCACCAAGCTCAAAAGTTGTGTGGTGTTTTAAGGAAGCACCAAAGTGCTTTGTGTTATACCATTGATGATCTCAAAGGTATAAGCCCCGCTTTATGTTCACACCACATAACCCTTGAGAAGGGTGCCCTCTCTTCTATTGAGAGGCAACGGAAACTACATCCCCAAATGGGAGAGGTAGTGAAGAAAGAGATCACCAAACTTTTGGATGCGGGAATCATATTCCCCATTTCTAGTTCTAGGTTGGTCTCTCCCGTTCACTTTGTCCCAAAGAAGGGAGGTATGACAGTCATTGAGAATGAGAAAGGTGAGCTCATTCCGACGAGGACGGTCATGGGATGGAGGATGTGTATAGACTATAAACGTCTAAACACATTGATAGACTCAAGTCGTATTCACCTAATAAAAAAATAAAACCTAAATCCACTAACTATGTAGATAGGGAAGAAAGGTCGAACCACAGGGAAACAAGTCAATTTACTCCTAATTAATTAAATGCAATCTAAATTATCAAGTAACAAATTGTTGTAAAAAGGTAATTAAATACTAAAAGGTAAGAGTAGGAAGGGAATAAAAAGGGTATAAATCAATGAAGGGAAACCTAGGGCATAGGTTCACTAATAAACAATATTCTAGGGCAAATCATAATAAGCAATCATCAAGCATCAATTAATCAGATTATAAAGGGCTTTCACTACGCATTATAATCACAGAGTTAATTTACCGGTATTAAATCTCATCTCTCGAATCTCGACTTAACCATTTATAAACTAATCCGCCTATTGAAACTAAGCCTAAACATCAATTCTCATCTGTCGAATATCGAATTAATATTGTTAAACTCATACAATTAAATCTGGCCAAACCTAATTGCATAGCATTAAATCAACCAATAGGAAATTAATCAAGCATTGATAATCAACAATCACAAATTACCCCTTCAGCCTCGAGAGGGCGCCTTTGCCCGGGCAATATGCGGAAACCGACTTGATCAATATTATTTATTAGATCCCCATAAACCCTAGAAATAAAACTACTCAGACATAATTAAATCTAAACTAATCAAAACAATAAAGGAAGACATGATGAAAGAATTAAAGAAAATAACTAAAATTAAAAGAGAAGAAATAGTTACCAAAAGAAATCTAGATTAAGGAATGGAGTTAAGAACAAAGTTGAGAGAATTTAAGAGAGAGAAAATATCCTAACTAGAGAGAGAAAGTCTAAAAGAAAAGGTAATCAAAATTATGTACAAAAATCGTACTTAAACATCCCTAAATAAATCCTAATAAAAAACTAATCAGGTCCTCTAAAAAACACGCGCCCGATCGAGCGAAGGGCCGCCAATTCGGGCCCGCCTTTTTTTCTTCGCCCTTCCTGGCGCGCCGCGCCCGATCGGGCGCGCCTTCTTGGTGCCGCTGCTTTGTGCGCGCCCGCCTGATCGGGCGCAAACTTGCCCGATCGGGCCCGGCTTCTTCTTCAAGGCTTGGACTTCGATTGGGCTCGATTCTTCGGCCAATCCGGATTTCCTCTTCGGGTCTTGAATACTCGATCTATATGCCCCGGTATCACATACCGAACCCTTAATCATCGGCTCTAACCGGTCTTGGGCTTCAAAAACGGTCCTGTCCTCCTAATGCTCGTAGTTGCTTCGTGAAAAACCCGGAAAACGCTCCAAGTGTGCAATTTCCTACAAAACTCAAGCAAAGCTACAAAAACACTAGAAAACACAAATTAGTAATAAAAGTGGCTCTAAAGAGCTAAAAACACTACTAATTATGACCACGGGACGGGGGTAAAACACTATATAAATTGGACATATCAAACTCCCCCAAGCCAAACCTTTGCTTGTCCCTAAGCAAAGAGCTCATCAATGAACATATAAAACATGCTTCAATTCATCCCAAATAAACAAATCAAGCACAAACGATTCAAGGCAAATCTAATGAACATGCTTCAATGTCAATCAATCTCATTATCAAATCATCCTTCCTCCCCAACAATTGTCAAGTAGAGCAAACCACATAATCATAGAAAATTCAAGACTAGTGCTCACACACTCAACTCTCATTTATGTGGCGAGTAAAAGATGTACTCGATTGCTCTCCAACCAACCCCTTTATTTGTGAACAATGCCCTCCCAACTCACATTCTCGTGTGTTTAAAACAATGAACGCTCAACCTACTAGTCGACTCAAAATATGTCAAATCATAACTTGCATTGATAAACAACACTTTCACATTCATACAACTCTTATGCACAAAGGTCGGAAGGTCTTTAAAGCTTGTAATGTAAGGGTAGGGTAAAGGGTAGGATAAATTTAGGAAAATGTAAGAGTAAATCCATGCTTAAGGGAGCCATATCCTAATAAAACCCAAGGTCACAACAAGTGATGACCAAAACATCTCCAATCACAACTCAACTCCACAACAATTAACCAAACAATCATATACACAACACAATCCTAACACTTACATATTCACTCACAAAGTATGATAATATGAAATAGAGTGAATTAAAACAAACTTTGAACTACTTATTCTTTTTCTTTCTTTTTTTTTTTCAAACTTGAACTTTTTTTTTCTTTTTTTTTTCTTGAGTAACCTTCAAATAGAACATTTGAACATATGAGACAACTTTTTTCTTTGCTCTTTTTTTTCTTTTTACCTCATATTGGAAATTTTCAACTTTGAAACACAAAACATCAATATTTTTTAATCATAATATCAAAGAACAATCACTCTTCTTTTATTCCCACATTGTGCAAGTGATATGCGCACCACAACTCCCTCACCTCACCAACTAATAGCTCCCCAAGCCAAGATTGGGACTAGTAACCAATGGGGCTCATATAGGCTTGTAATGTGGCTAAATAAACAATAAAAGGGCACAAGCAACAACATGGGTAACAAGAAGGGAACAAATGTATCGAATATCGTCTGAAGGCTACCTAAGAGAACAAATGCCTTCGTCCTCCTCAATGTGCATAATATTGAGCCATACAAACATTACTAATAGTTGCAAACTAATACTCAAATTCCTTGACATACCAGGAACTATCACACATTCCTAACCAACTAGTCAAGCACTATATTCACAAATAGTTGGCAAAATTGACGCATGTTTAGGAATCCAAACAATTAAACTTCAAATCATGATCAACAAATTCACAAAGCTCATTATCATATACCAAGAATCAAAACAATATTTTTCAAGTATGGGACACAGGGAAGCATGATTTACAATTCATTGGAACGTATTTTTGAATTTTTTATATTTTTGAATTTTTTTTTTTTTGTATTTTTCATAAAGGAAAGCAATAAAAATTACACTAGAAAGAAAATAAAATCTATAATAGAAAAGAAAAAAAAAATAGAGAAAAGAGAGAAAGATTTACCATATATACAAGAAATCTCCCCCCAAGCCAAATCAAGCAATGCCCTCATTGACTTGGGAGGGTAGCTAGAAGAAGCTACTCCTCGTCATCATCCATCCTCTCGTAGCCTCCTCCATAACTCGAGCCGGCACCACCCTGGCTCGTTCCAGCACCACCATAGCTCGAACCATCTACAAAGTAGTTAGGGTCTACATTTCCCCCCATACCCCCAAAAGGAGCATCACCCCCATATCCATGGACTGAAGAGTAGTCCACATAAGTACCAAAAGCTCCGAGGGTGGAATACCCTCCTTGGGGGTATTGGAACCAATCGGGAACTAATGCCTCGGGGGGAATAGCCCCTCGGCGTGCATAGTCATCGTACATAGGGTATAAACCCCTTCTAAGGTTTCTCTCTACATGACCTACCCGCATATCCAAAGTGCCTAACCTAGAGTCTAGGTTTTGCACCATGCCATCCACTCTCCCTTGCCCCCTCTCTCTGCGGTCAAGTTGGCTTCGAAAAGCCAAAAAGTCATAAGGAGCATGGGGGTCGATGTTATAATCGACGGAGGAGGTGGGCATGCCATAGGTGTAGGTTTGGGGTGGTAGTTGGAAGTGTGGTGAATGGTGTTGGGGGGAATGGAGGGGTTGTGGTGAAAGGTGAGGTTCTTGAACCTCGCCTTGATCGTTTATCTCAACAGTATAAGAAGGCTTCTCCTTCTCAAATTTGGTCAAGGCGGGGTTAGGTAGTGTGAATGTTTGGTCTCTCCTACCCGATTCCCGGTGGACTATCCACCAAGTCTCATTGCCCATAGGTTGCACCAAGTTTAGGCCCCCTAAGTAAGCTAGGTCCATGAGGGTTGAACCCACCACTTTCCTATGTCCGGTCGGGTTCCATCCTAGGTGTTTAACAGCAATATGGGTCACCAACCCCCCAAAGTAGATAGGCGCCCTAGACCTAGCCCCCTCGGCTGCATTGGCCACCCTTTGAAAATGTTGAGCTATCCTATGTGGTATGTTTAGTTTCTCAGCGTTAGGAATCATATAGGAAGCCAACAATTCAAGTTCATCCCTCCTAACGTTTGCCGGTTCATGCCTCCCAAAAATTGTGAGGCCGGCAAACCTTTGCCAAAACTTTGGGATGGGATGTTGAATCCACGTCCCTTTGGCGTGTTGGAGGTTGAGCAAACCCTCCCCAGTGAGTCTCTTGCAGACTACGACAATGTGGTCTTGGGAGGGGTCAATAGGTTTGTCCGATTTAAGCTCAAACAATTTACCAAATTCTTTTAAAGTTAATCACACATCATTGTTTAGCAATCGGAATTGTACATGAGTGATTAAAGCATTCATTTTAATAACATTGAAACTAGAAATAAATTCTAATGTCAAATAATCATAGGTATCATGATGCATTTGGAAGAAACCACTCATTCCTATACCCTTAAACAATTTCTCTATGGGTTTATCAAGACCTAGCCTAGTTAATGTAGGATGATGAACGAAACGAGTAGAGATTACCTGCCTCTGGATGAGGTTGAGCATCCTAGCCCGTTGTTCCGTTGAGGTGATAACAACCTCCTCCCATCCCGGTATTTGAAGCTCCGGGTCGACCATCGGTTGTTGTTGCCTAGAACTTTCACCCCTTTGTTGTCTAGATCGTTTGGAAGCCATTTGTAGTGAAAAATTTGGGTATTGAAGCTTTCTCTCTCTAAGGGTTTTAAGAAATTTTGAGAGAAAGTGGGAGAAAGTTGGTGGAAAATGTAGAGGAAGGTGTGAGGATTAAGAATATGTAAAAAATTTTGGGTTTTGATGGATGAATTTGAGAAGATCTTGGAAAGAAAGTGAGTTTGGAGGTTTGAAAATGGAGGTTTTAGAGAGAGAAAGTGTGAATGAAGAAGAAGAAGTAAGAAAGAAAAAGAAAAGAAAGGGGGGAGAAAAGAGTTTAAATGCCCGAAATATTTAGGCGCGCCCTATCAGGCAAGCCTCGCCCGATCGGGCGAATATAGGATTATCTGATATGTGAAATGCGCGCCCGATAGGGCGACCTCCGCCCAATTAGGCGCGAACTCGAACCTCGGAATCGCCAAAATTTTTGCCCGATATTTCTTTTTGTGGCACTCGATTTCTCTAAATTTCCGCCCGATTGGGCAAATTACCCTTGATTTTCTACCTTGCGCGCCCGATCGGGCGAATATGTGCTCCGATAAAATCCATGTTTCGCGCCCGATCGGGCAAAATATTGCTCGATTATGACCTTCAGGTGCGCGTCCGATCGGGCGAACCTCGCCCGATCGGGCCCGTACCCAATCTGGAGCTTCTCTTTTCTTCACCTTCTTATCCTGAAAACTACGTACTTTATGATCTAAAACCTGTACAAAAACACTTATGAAGCGTAAACTTTCACACTCCTCACATCTCTAAATAAAATAAAAAAATAAAAAAAATAATGAAAAACTAGTCTAGAAAGCAAGAAATACGGGTTGCCTCCCGCAAAGCGCTGGTTTATATAGGTCCCGCACGACCCTCATACCACATTGAAGCTCAAAATGAATCGGAACCGCTTAGGTGAAGTAATTCAACTGCACCAATCGTAGCCCCCTCATGATATAGCTTGAGTCTTTGGCCATTAACCTTGAACTCGTTACCATGTTCATCGAAAACCTCCACAGAACAGAATTTATTGGCCCATTTTACAGTAAAAGGACCCGACCACCTTGCCCTCAACTTTCCTGGGAATAGTTTAAGTCTAGAGTTGAACAACAACACTTTATCACCCTCTTTGAATTCTCTCGGAAGGATCATCTTGTTGTGCCATCTCTTTGTCTTCTCCTTGTAGACACGAGCACTATCATAGGCCGTCAACCTAAACTCATCGAGTTGGTTAAGTTGAATTAACCTCTTTTCTCCTGCTAATTTGGCATCCAAATTGAGCTCCTTAATAGCCCAATATGCCTTGTATTCTAATTCCACCAGGAGGTGACATGCTTTACCGTACACGAGTCTATATGGATTAGTACCTATAGGGGTCTTAAACGCAGTTTTGTACGCCCAAAGGGTGTCATCCAACTTATCGCTCCAATCTTTCCTTGACATTGCCACCACCTTCTCTAGAATGGCCTTGATCTCACGGTTAGAAACTTCAACTTGGCCACTAGTTTGGGGATGGTAGGCTAAACCTGTCCTATGGTAGACACTATACTTTTTGAGGAGGGTGTCTAACTTCCGCTCATGAAAGTGAGATCCTCCGTCACTAATTATAGCTCTAGGCACGCCAAATCTCGGAAAGATGGTCTTATTAAAAAGTCTGTGGACCACCTTGGCATCATTAGTAGGAGTAGCGATGGCCTCAACCCACTTGGATACATAGTCGACGGCGACAAGTATATAGCGGTTCCTTTTTGAAGAAGGAAACGGTCCCATGTAATCAACGCCCCAAACATAAAAAATTTCAACTTCCAAAATTCCAATTTGAGGCATCGCATGCCGCCGCGAGATGTTGCCAGTCCTCTGGCAAGAGTCACAAGCCTGCATAAAAGTGTTAGCATCCTTAAACATTGTAGGCCAATAAAAACCTGACTCATTGATCTTGGCCACTGTTTTAGTGGGGCCATGATGTCCTCCATATGGCGAGGTGTGGAAACTAGTAAGCACACCGTGGACTTCCCATTCGGGAATACACCTGCGAAATAATCCATCTGCACACTCACGAAACAAAAAAGGATCATCCCAAAAATAATGTTTAACATCAGAAAGGAATTTCTTTTTTTGTTGGTAGGACAAGTCAGGAGGTAGAGTACCACCCACTAAATAATAAGCAAAGTCGGCATTCCATGGGTGTTGCTCTACAACTGCATATAGATTGTCATCAGGGAAAGAATCATCTATAGGAAGAGAATCCTTACCCTCATCATACCTGATACGAGACAAGTGGTCTGCCACTACGTTCTCTGCTCCCTTTTTATCTTTTATTTCGATATTAAAATCTTGGAGCAAAAGAACCCTTCGGAGTAGCCTTGGCTTTGATTCCGCCTTATCTATCAAATACTTCAACGCTGCGTGGTCAGTAAAAACAATGACTTTAGAACCAACAAGATATGATCTAAATTTTTCTAAAGCATATATAACAGCAAGAAACTCCTTCTCCGTAGTGGCATAGTTGACTTGGGCTTCATCCAAAGTTTTGCTCGCATAATAAATAGCATGCAAAACCTTGTCCTTTCTTTGTCCGAGCACCACTCCTAGTGCAAAGTCACTTGCATCACACATGATCTCGAAAGGGAGATTCCAATCGGGAGCACATATGATGGGTTCCGATATTAAAGCCTGCTTAATCCTGTTGAAAGCCTCAAGACACTCGTCAGTAAAAATAAAAGGGGCATCTTTGAGCAAAAGCTGAGTCAGTGGTTTAGCAATTTTAGAAAAATCTTTGATAAAACGACAATAGAACCCCGCATGACCCAAGAAACTTCTAACTCCCTTAACATTAACTGGGGAAGGTAATTGCTCAATCACTGAAATCTTAGCTTTGTCAACTTGTATGCCCTTGTCAGATACAATGTGACCTAGAACTACTCCCTCTGTCACCATAAAGTGACATTTCTTCCAGTTTAGAACTAAGTTGCATTCTTCACATCGTTTTAAAATTTAGCGAGATTAATTAGACATGAATCAAATGAAGAACCATACACGCTAAAACAATCCATAAAGACTTCCATAATAGACTCTATGAAATCAGAAAAGATGCTCATCATACAACGTTGAAAGGTAGCGGGAGCATTACATAAACCAAAGGGCATTCTATGATATGCAAAAGTGCCATAAGGGCATGTAAAGGTTGTCTTTTCCTGATCTTCAAAGTGAATCGGAATTTGGAAAAATCCCGAATATCCATCCAAATAGCAAAAGAACTTATGTTTAGCTAACCTCTCAAGCATTTGATCTATAAAGGGGAGGGGGAAGTGGTCCTTTTTAGTGGCGATATTCAGTCTACGATAATCAATACACATACGCCACTCTGTTACACTTCTAGTGGGAATTAATTCATTTTTTTCATTAGTGATCACAGTCATCCCACCTTTTTTTTGGCACTACCTGCACAGGACTTACCCACTTGGAGTCAGAAATAGGATAGATAATACCTGCATCAAGTAATTTCATAACCTCTTTCTTGACTACTTCCTGCATGTTAGGATTTAATCTTCTTTGGGGTTGAATGCAGGGCTTATAGTTATCCTCTAGATGTATCCTGTGCATACAAAAATCAGGGATTATACCCTTGAGATCATCAATACTGTACCCAGTGGCTTTCTTATGGGTTTGAAGAACCCTTAGAAGTTGGGAAGTTTGTAGGTCATTAAGTGCAGTACTGATGATCATGGGGTATAGTTCATGTTCATCCAAAAAAATATATTTTAAATGAGAAGGGAGAGGTTTTAGTAAAGGTTTCTTGACCTCTGCAGGTTTCGATTCCTGAACTAAATTTACTACCTTCATTGTTTCCTTGGGGTCTAACTCTTTTAGGGAAAGAGCTCTTTCAATATCTTGTACTTCATTACCCCAGACGCTTGCATTATCTACAAATAAATTCCCACAAAGAATTTCCTCTAGGGGATCCCTTGCAAGAACCTGTGGTAAGCTATCGTCCATTATATCAATTACATCAATATAACAACAATTTTCCTCTAGCATGCATATGCCCTTTCAAAACTTTCCCTAAATTAAAAGTAACATTATCATCACCAACAGAAAGGGTTAGTTTACCATTTTTCACATCAATAATGGCTCCTGCAGTATGGAGGAAAGGCCTACCTAATATAATGGGTATTTGTGTGTCCTCTGCCATGTCTAAAACAACAAAACCAACAGGAATAAAAAATTTACCAACTCTGACAGGGACATCCTCTAAAATACCTAGGGAGTATTTTAACGATCTGCCATTTGCAAAGTTATATTAGTAACTTTTAATTCTCCCATATTAATTTTAGCACAGACATACGATGGCATAACACTGACACTAGCACCCAAATCACACAAAGCTTTATCAATAAAAACATTCCCTATATGACAAGGGATAGAAAAACTACCGGGATCCTTTAATTTAGGAGGGGATTTATTTTGCAATAAGGTGCTACACTCCTTTGTGAAAGCTACAGTTTCTACTTCATTAAAGGCCCTTTTCCTAGTCAGAATGTCTTTCATAAATTTAGCATATGCAGGAACCTGAGTGATTAAATCAGTGAAAGGAACTGTTACCTGAAGATTTTTCACAACCTCTAAGAACTTACCAAATTGCTTATCAAACTTACTCTTCAATTGTCTATTAGGGAAAGGTAGTTTGATAACCGGGCTCTGAACATCTCCTCCCTTATCCTGAGATTTACCCTGCAAAGAAACATTAGAAGGGTTAGTATCTGTTTGTAGCCCTACAGGGTTAGCAGGATTAGCGTTTGGTATAGAGGAGTCTGGATCAGGAACTGGTCCATCTTCCTTTGGCATAGGAGGTCCATCATAATGTGAACCACTCCTTAGAGTGATTGCATTGGCATGATATGTAGGATGGATAGGTTGTGATGGTAGAGCTCCCTGCTGACGGGATTGTACGGTAGATGAAAGTTGTGCAATTTGATTATCCATGATTTTATTATGGGCTAAAATAGAATCAATTTGCGTATCCCTACTCTCCATATGCTTCTGCATATTAGTAAGCATTGCTTTAATTTCTGTCATGGCAGGGTCAGAAGATGATGAGGGTTGTACTTGGCTTTTCTGGCCAAAATTAGGATGGTAATATTTCTGCTGTGGAGGGGGTTGCTGTTGTGGTTGTTGTGGAGGTGGAGGGTTTTGTACATTGGTGCTCCGGTATGAAAGATATGGATGGTTCCGATAGCCATGATTAAAAGAATTGGAATATGGGTTATTTTGCCTATATGTTTGAAAGGCATTAACTTGTTCCATGGAACTCCTACAATTTTTCTCCCAATGCCCTACAATTCCACAATTTTCACAAAAAGCTTCATTATTAGCAACAACAGAAACATTAGCTACAGAGTTAGGAGTAGCAGTAAGATTATCTAATTTTTGACAAATAGATGTTAATTGAGCTTGCAAAAAGGATACAAAATCGACATTATGTTTTCCTTTATTTGCAAACCCTCTTGGATTCCCGTATTGGGAATTGTGTATTGCCATATCTTTGATAACCTGTCCTGCATCGTCCACATTTAAATTCCAAGTCCATTGTAGAAAGCTTGGATCAATTGCCATTGTGCTAGATTGTGGTGGGGGCCGGGCATTCCCTCTGTAGATTCTTGAACTCTCCCAAGCCTCATGTAGAGTTTCATCGGCCTCTTGAGCGAAGTTCTGAATAACACTCCTTAGTACAGTTGTTCTCTCTGCAGGATAATATTTATTATAGAAATTCAAACCAAGTGCAGTTCTATTCAAACCATTAAACCATAATTTAGCTTTGCCACATAATGAAAAGGGAAAAAAATCTCCCTGATTTGGTCATGCGTGACCTCGACTTGTCTAATGGTGTTACAATACTGGCAGAAATCGGCAATGTGAGATTAGGATCTTCACCCTTAGCTCCACTGAATTGCTTCCTCTCTATCATAGTGATAAATTGGGGCTTGATCTCAAATTGAACTCCATCTAGAGCCGGAGTGGGAGTAAGGTGCGGGAAATCTGTGAGCTTCGGCTGCGAGTAGTCACTGAGTTTCTTTTGAGCCGTCATCTCTGATTCTGTATCTGAAGGAATTTCTGTGTCACTAGAATCAGATGGAGGGTCTCTTCGATTGTTGTCTTCCTCAGAACGCGCCAGAATTTGTCTTTAAAGGTTCCTTTGCCTATGGAACGAGCGCTCGATCTCAGGATCGAATGGAATGTAACCTGATCAGGAACACTTGGGCATAAACAAGGAACTACAAGACAAATATGAGAATTGCCTCAAAGAACTAACGTTCTCTGAGACAAGAGGGGATAATCTAGACTACAAAAAATAATCAGAAAATAAAAATAAAACCGTTTCCCCGGCAACGACGCCAAATTTTGACAGGCTCAAGTCGTATTCACCTAATAAAAAATAAAACCTAAATCCACTAACTATATAGATAGGGAAGAAGGGTCGAACCACAAGGAAACAAGTCAATTTACCCCTAATTAATTAAATGCAATCTAAATTATCAAGTAACAAATTGTTGTAAAAAGGTAAGAGTAGGAAGGGAATAAAAAGGGTATAAATCAATGAAGGGAAACCTAGGGCATAGGTTCACTAATAAACAATATTCCAGGGCAAATCATAATAAGCAATCATCAAGCATCAATTAATCATATTATAAAGGGCTTTCGTTACGTATTATAATCACAGAGTTAATTTACCGGTATTAAATCTCATCTCTCGAATCTCGACTTAACCATTTATAAACTAATCCGCCTATTGAAACTAAACCTAAACATCAATTCTCATCTGTCGAATCTCGAATTAATATTGCTAAACTCATACAATTAAATCTGGCCAAACCTAATTGAATAGCATTAAATCAATCAATAGGAAATTAATCAAGCATTGATAATCAACAATCACAAATTACCCCTTCATATTATTTATTAGATCCCCATAAACCCTAGAAATAAAACTACTCAGACATAATTAAACCTAAACTAATCAAAACAATAAAGCAAGACATGATGAAAGAATTAAAGAAAATAACTAAAATTAAAAGAGAAGAAATTGTTACCAAAAGAAATCTGGATTAAGGAATGGAGTTAAGAACAAAGTTGAGAGAATTTAAGAGAGAGAAAATATCCTTAGTAGAGAGAGAAAGTCTAAAAGAAAATGTAATCAAAATTACGTACAAAAATCGTACTCAAACATCCCTAAAACTAATCCTAATCGAAAACTAATCAGGTCCTCTAAAAAACACGCGCCCAATCGGGCGAAGGGCCGCCCGATCGGGCCCGCCTTTTTTTCCTTCGCCATTCCTGGCGCGCCGCGCCTGATCGAGCTTACGCTCACCCGATCGGGCGCGCCTTCTTGGTGCCGCTTCTTTGTGTGCGCCTGCCCGATCGGGCCTGACTTCTTCTTCAAGGCTTGGACTTCGATTGGGATCCATTCTTCGGCCCAATCCGAATTTCCTCTTCGGGTCTTGAATACTCGATCCATATGCCCCGGTATCACATACCGAGCCCTTAATCACCGGCTCTAACCGGTCCTGGGCTTCAAAAACGGTCGTGTCCTCCTAATGCTTGTAGTTGCTTCGGGAAAAACCCAGAAAACGCTCCAAGTGTGCAATTTCCTATAAAACTCAAGCAAAGCTACAAAAACGCTAGAAAACACAAATTAGTAATAAAAGTGCTCTAAAGAGCCAAAAACACTACTAATTATGACCACGGGACGGGGGTAAAACACTATATAAATTGGACATATCACACATCTACAAAGAAAGATCATTTCCCCCTTCCTTTTATTGATCAAATTCTTGAGAGACTAACAAGGCACAAATTCTATTGTTTTCTTGATGGTTATTCGAGATTTTTCCAAATCCCTATCCACCCCGATGACCAAGAGAAAACAACCTTCACTTGTCCATATGGTACATTTGCTTATAGGAGAATGTCGTTCGGCCTTTGTAATGCTCCCGCGACATTTGAAAGATACATGATGAGTATATTTAGAGATATGATAGAATAGGATATGTAGGTTTTTATGGATGACTTCTCCGTAGGAGGTATTTCATTGTAGGCATGCCTTGAAAACCTTGAAAAATGTCTTGCAAGGTGTGAGAAGGTGAACTTGGTCTTGAATTGGGAGAAATGTCACATCATGGTGGAGGAAGGCATAGTCCTTGGCCACAAGATCTCTCACAAGGGAATAGAGGTGGATAAAGCTAAATTAAAGTCATTGAAAAGCTTCCACCTCCGGTGACTGTAAAGGGAGTGAGATCTTTCTTAGGGCATGCTGGGTTTTATAGAAGATTCATCAAGGATTTCTCGCTCATTGCAAATCCCCTCAATGATCTGCTTCAAAAAGATGCCGAGTTTTTATTTGATGACAAATGTTTGGAAGTATTCAATAAGTTGAAGAAAGCTCTAATCTTTACTCTTATTGTTCAAGCTCCAAGATGGGATTTACCATTTGAGTTGATGTGTGATGCAAGTGATTCGGCAATAGGAGGTGTCTTGGGTCAAAGAGTGGATAAGAAACTTCATGTGATTTATTATATGTCCAAGACTCTAAATGGAGCTCAACGGAATTACACGACAACGGAGAAGGAATTCTTGGCTATAGTTCATGCTTTTGAGAAGTTCCATTGTTATCTATTGGGTTCCAAGACCATTGTTTTCACGGACCATGCGGCTCTCAAGTATCTTTTTGCCAAGAAAGAGTCCAAGCCAAGGTTGATCCGGTGGGTTATTGAACTCCAAACCTTTGACATTGAGATTAGGGATAAGAGAGGAGCAGAAAATGTTGTGGCGAACCATCTTTCTCATTTAGAAGATTCTCAAATTCATGATGATGGTTCTCCAATTGAGGATAGGATGCTTGATGACTTCTTGTACGCTATTGAAGCAAAGGAGCTCCCATGGTTTACTGATTTAGTGAACTTTCTTGCATGTGGGGATTTTCTTCCATCCTTTTCTAAGAAGTAAAGAAAGAAGCTCAAGAGAGAGGCAAGGCATTATGTGTGGGATGATCCTATCTTATACAAGCGATGGGTCGATGGCTTACTTAGGCGTTGTGTGCCAAACAAAGAGGTGCCTAGTGTTTTGAAAATGTGCCACTCGGATCCGAGCGGGGGCCATATGGGTGTCTCTTAGACCGCCACTAAGGTCCTTCAAAGCGGTTTATGGTGGCCACATCTCTTTAAAGACTCAAGGGGTTTTGTAAAGACATGCGACCGATGTCAAAGAGTTGGGAACATCTCCAAGAGAAATGAAATGCCTCAACAACCCATACTCGAGTTGGAAGTGTTTGATGTATGGGGTATTGATTTTATGGGGACATTTCTCTCATCTTTTGGAAATCAATATATCCTTGTGGTGGTCGATTATATGTCTAAGTGGGTCGAGGCCATTGCCTCCCTAACTAACGACCACAAGGTGGTTATGAAGTTGTTTAAGAAGATAATCTTTCCAAGATTTAAAGTACCAAAGGCGGTGATAAACAACAACGGTTCTCATTTTATTCACCATGTCTTTCAAAAGATGTCGAGGAAGCATGGAGTCCATCAACGATTTGGCCTCCCATATCATCCTCAATCGAGTGGCCAAGTGGAAGTCTGCAATCGTCAAATCAAGCTAATCCATGAAAAGACGGTTGCGAGAAATCGAAAGGATTGGTCGGAAAAGTTGGATGATGCTCTTTGGGCCTATAGAACGGCTTTCAAGACCCCCATAGGTACCACTCCATACCGCCTAGTCTATGGCAAGTCATGCCATCTCCCGGTTGAAATTGAACACCGTGCTTTGTGGGCAATCAAGAAAATAAACTTTGACTTGGCAAGTGCGGGGGAGAAAGGTGGTTAGATCTTCATAAGCTAGAGGAGCTTTGGCTTGATGCTTATGATTGTGCTAGTTTGTACAAAGCTCGTTCCAAGGAAACACATGACAAGCTTATTGAGAAGAAAGAGTTTTGTGTTGGTGAGAAAGTTCTTCTCTACAATTCAAAATTGAAGTTGTTCCCGAAAAGCTCATGTCAAGATGGAGCGGTCCCTATTTGGTCAAGAATGTCTTTTCAAGTGCTGTTGTAGAGGTCTCAATGATGTATTCTTCTTCTTCGTTTAAGGTCAATGGCCATCGTCTCAAGAAGTATTTTGATGGTTCTTTTGTTGGCCTTGTTCACACATTGCTTCTCCGACAACCACCTTGAATGGGTGGTAATCATCGAGCTAACGACGTTAAACAAAAGCGCTTACGTGAGGCAACCCGGATTCTCAACTTCTTTTCTCTTTTCCTTTCATTCTTTTATTTTTATTTGTTAGTCTTTGTCTTTACTATTTTTCTTGTTTTTTATTTGTTTTGTAGGTTAACTTCCACCATCAACTATTGATCTAGGGTGATTGATGAGGAGAGTACAAGAAAAGTTTGTGAAGCAGGGGAAAGGGCACCCCGCGGACATGGAGCGGCAGCGGGGCTTATACACCTTTAGAAAGCAAAATCGGATAAGTTCCTATTCGCGGTTGCCCCGCGGGCCCCCCGTGAGCGCGGGTGAAAGAAAGAGGTCGCGACATCTTAGAGAGGGCGCGGCTCAGCAAACAGGTAAAAAAATGCAAAATCGTATCAGTTTGGTGCCGCGATTGCCCCGCGGGCTGCCCGCGGGCGCGGTTTATCTGGAGAGGGCGTGGGCCTCCAATCAGGTAAATTGTATAAAATTTGGCTGTTTGTTGGCGCGGTTGCCCCGTGGGATCCCCGCGGGCGCGGATTGCTTGTCGCGGGCGCGGAGGATTCGAGAGAAGGCGCAACGTTCTGGGTTCAATTTGAACCGTGCCCCCTCTCCTTCTCTTTCCTCTCTTCTTTCTCTTTACACTCCACTTTTATCCTCTTTCTCTTTCATCCTTCTCTCAAACCCTAACCCCCAACCCATCAATATCACATCATTTTCCTTAATTTCACTCAAATTTTCATCAAAATCTTTTACTTTTCCCCATTTTCATCAAATTTAGATCATCTTTCTCGTTATTAATCGGGAAAAATTGGCTTCTTGAAGCACCTTCAAGCTTGATTAGTGCTTGGTCCGTTTTTGGTGTTATTGTGCTTGATTTGTGTCTTCAACTTTGGTATAATCCTAATCCTTGCTCTATTTTTGTCAATTTTTATTGATTTTATTCATTGATTTTAATTTACCTTGGTTAAGTATGAATATGATGATTATGGTTAATTGTATGGTGATTTTGGGATTGTTTTGAGTGATTTGGGCTTATTTTTTATATTAATCGTTAATTTTGTTGGTTGTTTGGATTTTGGTTGTTATCTTGTTTGAAAAAAGTACTTTGTAGTGTTGGGTGGTGTTGTGAAGTTGTGTGAAGTGTTGGTGGTAGTATTGGTGTTGAGTAGTTTTTGGTGTGAATTCCTTTGAGTTATTGGTGTTATTTGATTTGGTGATTATGGATTTGTTAAGAAAGAGCAAGAGTAGCAAGAAGCGTTCTCACCAATCTCCCGGTCAATCTTCTCAAGGTCAATACTCCCATGGCCAATCTTCCCATATCCAACCTCCTCACAACTCCACTCCTCAAGATAATTCCCCACCTCCACCTCTACCCCCTCTCAAATTTTATAACCGGTCTAAACAAGCTCCAATCTACAACAAAATGAAAACCCGAAAGTTTAGGCCAACCCGAAATTATTATCATGCCGACATGGTCAAGTTAGGAATTGATTCCGATCTTGACATCCTTCTCCGAAACCTCCATTTGGACGAGTTTGTTAAATCTTCTCCTAGAACATATTTGGAACCCACCATTGATTTTTTCTCTACATTTGAATACAATAGGGTGGGGGATACTGATTTTCTCATCTCTTTCCAATTGTTCAATGTCAAGCGTACATTAACCCTCCACGAATTCAATGAACCCTTGGTTTCAATCCTTATGCCGATATTTATGAGCAAATCCTTTTCAACCCGGCTGCTTATAATGAGGTTGCATGGTAGAGAACCATTGCTAAGAAGAGAATGTTTGACTCCAAGGTGTCGCTTGCTAGTGAAATTATTCACCCGGCCCTTAGGATTCTTCATTGGGTTCTTGATTATGCCGTTTTTAACAAGCAAGACCTTGGGAAACTTTCAAGGGAAGAGATTATGGTTCTTTGGATGGCTACCAAGTCGGATTTTTGGCCTAGGGTGAATTTTGGGTACATTTTTATGGAGTGTTGCAAGGCGATAATTAGTGGGACCAAAACCGGAGAGATTCATTGTGGAGGATTGGTTACGAGGTTGGTTACTCATTTCAAACAAGAGAGGTTCTTGAGGTCTTGTACTCCGGTTGGAGGGAGTGAAGACGTGTTACTAGACTTGAAGCAACTCAACACATTACGCTTCATCACTAGTACGAGGAACGCCAATGTATATTCTTGGTTAGTGCGAAATGAGCACTATTGCTTGCTTCCAAACCCGGCCGCAACTTCTATTAGAAGGGTAGCTAGGAATGTTTGGATTATCCCTAAGGATAGGGGGCAAGTGGTAGTTGATATGAAGAAGGATGAGGATGTGAATGAGGAGGATGATGATGGTGATAATGGTGGTGGAGAGGAAGAAGAAGAAGAAGAAGAAGAAGAAGAAGAAGAAGAAGAAGAAGAAGAAGAAGAAGAAGAAGAAGAAGAAGAAGAAGAAGAAAAAGAAGAAGAAGAAGAAGAAGAAGAAGAACAACAACAACAACAACATTTCAATCAACAAAGAAGATGAAGAAGACAACAACGACAACAACATAACTAACAACAAGATCCCTATCTTCGGAAAATGACGGCCATGCGAGCGTAAATGGAGCGCATGCAATTAAGCATGCAAGGTATGTATGCCGGCAACCAAAACTTAGCTTTTCAAACTAGCGCCTTGTATGATGCTAGTGTACGTAGGGGGGAGGTCACTCCTCCGGTTAACTACCCGTATGTGCCGGCCCAACTAGGGCACGTGCCATCTTAGGGTGGTGACAACCTCCCTACGTACCTTTATTGGCAAGGGGTCTCAAACCCCGATGAGCCTAGGCGCGATTTCCCGATGAGTCTGGTCATTATGATTACCGGGTTTCGGGAGGGAGTGACTATAGAGGTGATCCCAACTACCCCTATGTTCACCCCACTCACCCCGAGCTTTGTGTTCAACCCAATCCATATGACCAGTTGACCGCATCCCAACTTAACCTTTTTAAAGGTCATTATGGGTGGCCACCCTGTTATACCGGTGGTTGGGATCCCTATGGCCCCCCATCGGGCTTCTCTTATGATGGGGATGCGGGTGATGGTGGTGCCGGCCCTTGTGGCCATTAGTCCCCCTTGGGTTGTTTATTTCCCCTTTTTGATACCTCCACTTTAGTTTTACTTGCTTGTGTGCATCGCGATCGATGCACTTATTTTGTGAGGGGGGGAGTTAAAAAGGGTGTTTTAGGGTATGTTTAGGGGGAGGCACCTTGGACTTATGGGGATATGTTTGAAAAGATTTTGGTGGGTTTTCTTGCTTCACTTTTGGTAGTCTAGTTGGCATGTTGTTTGTTATGTTGTCTTGATTTTGATGATGATGTTTTGGGATTTTAACAATGCTGCTGATGATGGTTTTTCTAAGTTTTTGTACATAGTTTTCCAGTAAGTTTTCTTTTGTTTGGAAGTTACTAACAATTTCATTTTTGTATATAGTCCTTCTCTCTTTCTCACCTTGTTTTGCTCGTGCTACGGTTTTTGAAGCTTCATGAAGGTGGTTATTCTTTCACCTTGGTTATTATAGCATAGCTTGGATGCTCGGTGAGATCCTTCTTATTTTATCTTTTCACTTTTATTTATTTAGTTTTCTTGGATGCTTAGATTAGAATTAGTTTTAGGATGAGTTGATCGTTCGAGGATCTTGACCTTGTAACACCTAGCGTATTTGGGGTCATTGGCGTTGTTATCAAATGACCGCTTGTTTGACGATTGGGTTTTACTTGTGATTGCTCTCATTCTTGTGCTTTTCTCTCTAAGTTTCCTTTTCTTTCTTTGATTTCAAAAAAAAAAAAGAGCATGTTTGAGGCTATACTTTTCTTTTTGCTTGTTTAGCTCTTATCTTTGGACATTTTACAATTCGGAATTTTGCCTTTGAATGTATGCTTTCATATGTTTTAACAGTGTCCATGCTTTGAGAGCATTCACGGTTGCCTCTAGGATAGGGTATGCTAAAGTAGCGGTTTAGACCTTTTAGGGCCTTGAAGCCGGATTCTTTTGGTTTGTGTTAAGACGGAGTTGCTTCCTTTGGTGGATTTGACAACTTTAGTAAGTTTTTGCTACAACCGTGTGAGGATTTTTTATTTTTCAATCCTTCATCATATTTTGATTGTGCGGCGTGGATCCTTGACCTTTGCATACCAAAACTTGAATCTTGACTCATAATTCTCAAACACGAGACCGAACCAACTAGGAAGGACAAAGGCAACTTTTCGGGGTGGTAATTTTTTATTTCTAGGATTTTCTTCTTTCTGTTTAGTTATTTGGGTTTAAATTTTCCTTTTTGCTAACCATTTAAGCCTTTCCCCTTCTTTTCAAGCCACTTCTTTAGAACTTTGAGCCTTTTGTTTATTTTTGTTCCATTTTTGGTTTGTGTGAAGCAAATGGTCATGTTTTTGGAGTTTGTGGTCTAAAAGGTTGGATATTTGTTTTATTTGTAAGCAAGCTCATCTTTTGTATATATTGTGAATAATGGCATTTGAATAAATGAGAGTTTTTAGAGAGAGAAACTAGAGAGAAGTTAGAGAGAAAGTAGAGATAGAAATTCTTGGATTTTGATTTGTATTACAACATTGCTTCAATCAAGTTTGGATTTCTTCTTCATATCAATGAGAGTTTGTGAGATTTCTTTCCTTTAAATTTACTTTTATTGCAATTTCCTTTAATGCTTGAATGTTTGATTTGAATTTAGGTTTAGGTTTGAGAAATTGTTGAATGATTGAATACCTTCTTGATTAAACTTGAAATGAATATGTTTGTGATTGAGTTTTTTATGTCTTTCAATTTCACCATGATTAAAGGGTAGATTAGTTGCTAGGGAGAAGGGGAAGCATTCTTGATTGATGATTTTTGCTAGTTGATAACCATTGATTGATTGAATTGTTGCAATTAAATTGGTTGACATAGTTGTGCATGTGATTAATTAGACTAGGAGTGATCAACCTATAAGATTAATCTAGATTGCATTGCAAATTTCAATGACATGAACCCTTGATTTGAGAATTGCTTTAATTGATTGAATTTGATTGTGATTTCCCTTGTTATCCATTCATAGTGAACCCTAGCTTGGCTTATAGGAGATAGCTTTTGGATTCCTTTGATTGCAACTATTGTTTGTCCCTTGTAATGTTTGAATTGATTGAGTGATCTATCAATTAGCATAATCATTGAGCTTGCATGTGGAACCTATATCCCTAGTGTTTAGCATATTGAATTTCTTGATTTATCTAGTTTCTTGATACCTTAGTTACCAACCATAACCATCTACATTCTTCAAACTAGCTTGACATAGGTTATAGCTTACACCTACTCATTCCTTTGGGTTCGACCCTGGACTTATTATATACTCGTATTAGGTTGGTCGAGTGTTTACAAATTAGGTTTGGCTCTAGAGAGAGGTAGATATAACGACCTCATTTTCCTCTTCTCAGGTTACAACTGGGTCGGGTGAACAATAGGTCGGGTTCAATTTGGGTTTTCACGAGTTAAAACGTGTTAGGGTAATTTTTGGGTTTAAGTCGGGTTTGGTTCAAGTCAATAATTTGCGGGTTAGAATCAGGTCGGGTCATTCTCTGGTTTAAGTCGGGTTTGGTTCAAATCAATAATTTGCGGGTTATAATCAGGTCGGGTCATTTTCAAGTCGGGTCATTCTCGGATTCAAGTCGGGTTCGGTTCAAGTCAATAATTTGCAGGTTATAATCAGGTTGGGGCATTTCCAAGTCGGGTCATTTTCGAGTTCAAGTAGGGTCATGTTCAAGTCAATAATTTGCGATTTACAATCAGGTCGGGTCATTTTCCAACTCGGGTCATATTCGGGTTCAACTAACTATAAATAGATAATTATCATTTCTATCAAGCTAATTATTTCCTTTGGCTATGATATATATGGCAACATATTAGGGAACTATAGTCTATAATTTAAGATGATAATCATCACCTTTTACCATACAACAAATATATACTATATTTAACTCTTAAATTTAGGGATGATGCTCCTTTCTTTTGTTGGCTTGGACCGACTTGGTCTCTCTAGACAAAATGCTTTGATCAACAATAATAAGGTGGTTAAATTGAATTCAAGGTGATTTGAAATCAAGTCAGGAACAATTTAGGTTGAATTAGGTCAGGTCAGTAACAAGTCGTGTTGATTTCGAATCGGGTTAGTAACAAATCGGGTTAAATTTTTGGGTCGGGCTAGTAATAGGTTGGGTTAAATTTGGGTCAGGTCAATAACAAGTTGGGTTGAATTTGGGTCGGGTCAATAACAAGTCGGATTGATTTCGGGTCGGGTTTGTAGCAGGTCAGGTTAAATTCGGGTTGGGTTAGGAACGGATCGGGTTGAATTCAAGTCAGGTTAATAACAAGTCGGATTAAGTTTGGGTTTTGACAGGTTAAAATGAGTTTGGGTCAATTTCGGTTCAAGTCGGGTTCGGTTCAGGTCAATAATTTACGGGTTACTTTCGGGTTGGGTCATCTCCAGGTTGGTTCATATTTGGTTTCGGGTCTGACATACATGGTCCAACTCGGGTCTAAGGTTGGTTTCAGGTTGGGTTAGGTTGGGTTTGGGTCACCATTTTTTTGGGTTCAGATGGGTCGGTTAATAATCTTGTTTGGGTTAGTATTTCGAATCGGGTCAACTTTTGACAGCTCTACACCCACAGTTTCACTGACTGCCCTTAATTTTATGGGCATAGATTTTCTCCCTTGCTATTATCCTGCTCCACAACTTGCAATTATTTAAATTTTTTATTAAGTAATTGATCATAAATTATTACAATATTTTTGATTAAGTAATTGATCATGAATTATTACAATATTTTCTCCCTTCGCATAGAATTATTGCTATTATCCTACTCCACAACTTGCTATTATTAACTTGCAACCATCATATACTAAGCATAATAATTAAGTATTTACGCAAAGTACGACGCTAATTTAGAAAAATAAAATAAATAATGAATAGTAACATATGTTATGATTATATGATAATCTAGTATTTTCAATGATAGATAAGATACTACAACAAGGGTTGTTCACCGTCCCAAGGCTAGAGGTGTCAATTCGGATAACCGGATGAAGTTTGGGTCGGGTCTGTTATGGTCGAATATGTTCGGGTCAAAATCATTCTTTTAATTCGGGTCAGATCAAATTCGGGTCATGGTCTATCGAATCCGAGTCAGATATGGGTCGGGTCAACTCCATATCGATTCATGTTCGGTTATGATAAATTCGGATCGGGTTCAAAATGGGTTTAACAGGTTAATTTCGGGTCGGATGAATTTGGGTAGGGTTGATTTCGGTTCGGATGATTTTGGTTCGGTCATGTTCAGTTTGATTAAGATAAGGTTAATCCGTTGATTCATTAATTGATCAATTTCAATTCAATTCCATTATGTGTTTGGTTGGATTATTTTAATCGAGTTGAGCCAATTCATATCCAAATAAGGTTATTTTTAAAGTAGAGTTATTATTGAGTTCTGACCTTATAATTGAATCAATATCAAATCATTCATGTATCATATTTTTTATTGAGTTGAAAGAACAGCTTTAAATGTTCAAGTATTACAAATTATTTGTAGCAAATTTTAAATGAGACGAATATAAAGCTTAGAAAGTAATTTTATATAATTGGTATATACATGAAGTAAACTTGTTACTCCGGATTATTTCTTTGTAGTAAAAAACGTTAAGTTATTAATAATTAGTAAATTGAATAAAAAGGTCAATAATTAATTATGGTCGGGTTGAATTTAGATCGGGTAAAAATCAAATCGAGTTAAACTCGGGTCAAAAGAGATCGGAGTAGATCGGTTATTCGCCTGGTCAAAATCGGTTCGTCTTGAGTTCAGATCGGGTCAAATCGGATTTGGGTTAGGTCGGATCAAATCGGTACCGAGTTAAGTTCAGATTGGGTCAAGTTCGGATTCGGCTTGAGTTCAGTTCAATTACAGATTGGGTTTAGGTCTTGAATTTCTCGGATCAAAATGAATCGATTACAGTTCAAAACGGATAATTTTTTTCGCGTTGGTTCGGTTTTGACAGCTCTACCCAAGACCATACCAATCTGGAATAATATTTATTAATACCTACACCCCACTCCATATATATCTACTAGTCTATTACTCCGTATTAACGTGTGCTGACTTTAGATTAAACTCATAATGACAATAATATCTTGTATCATAGTTACAATTGACAAGTGCAACACCAACTGATATATATCTAACCATGTAAAGTATCAATATTATACTTTATCCATTTTTATTTAGTTGACACGTTCTTTATAGGGCTTGTTCTGATTTATTGAATTGAGCTGAACTGAATGGAACTGAACTGATTAGAGCTTAACTAAGCTTACCTGATTAGAGCTGAACTGAACTGAACTGATTGGAGCTTAAGAGAATAGCTAGGCCCTTAGACACATATATTAAGGAGATGAGAGAGAATGAGAGAAATTGATAAAGCAAGTGGAATACACTAAAAATACAAAGTATAAAACTTACCCAATAATAAAATGTAACAAATAAAAATAAACTTTTAAAAAAAATACTAAATAAAACAGAGGTAAGTATTTGAATATGACAATACAACTTTTGCTGCTAACTATAAATTAAATTCATAATTAACACAAACCAACGAAATGGACCACCCTTCAACATGCCGTTGTTAACTCCACCTCACATCCTCCAATACAATGCCAAGGTTTTGCTGATGACCAAGCCAAATTCAACATTAATAAGAGAGTGAGGTATAACTGAAGTGGTTAGATGAGCTCCCCTCTTGATTCTCGGTGACCTAGGGATTGATTCTCATCACTCACCCTGGTGGTTCTCAATAAAATAAAACCGACATTAATCTAAAGAACAACACTTGGCTTAGGAAAATTTTTTAAAAAAACCACCCCCAAAAATAACACTTTTCTAAAAACCACCCATTTTTAATGAAATTTAAAAAAACAACTGGAAAAATTTAAAACTAGTAGGTATCACCATCCCTCCTCTATATTGTCATGTATTTCGATTAAAATGTCCACGTGTCACCATCTTAACTCCCGCTTAACTCTAGTCCCAACAGCCACACCCCACCCCTTTTCTGCCTTCCTACCCAAACCAGCACCTGCCAAACGCCCGAACCACCCTACTCATGCCGGCGAATCCCAACCAGCCCCGACCAACGCCCCTAGAAGCATCAATAGCCTTCTTCCCCAATTCCTCCATTTAACCCAAAATAAAACAAAATCAAGTATACTAAAATCAATTACCCAAATCAAATCAAACACCAAATTACACAAAAACAAACTCCTAATTTATTCAGCATGGTGGTGGCGGAGGAAGTAGAAGGAGAGAGAAAAGGGTTAGTCAGTGGAGTAACTTCGTTTGGGTCGAGTCTTGGGTGTGGCGGAAAACTGATAAGGGAGGATGTTGGGGTTTGGTAAGTCCAACTTACCGCGGAAACGACCCCGACCCAAAGAACCACTCCCAATTAATAAAACCATAAAGCATAACAAATAAACATAAAAGGATAGAATCGTAATTTACCTTTGACGCGTGCTTTGCTCGACCTAATGGGCTCTTACTTGAAAGCTTTAGCTCCGAAAATACCGAGCCTCCAACGGTATCCACCCACAAAGGACGAACACCGACTTTTTAGGTCCGCTACCTTGGAGTTAGCAAGGTCCGACCAAAACCCGAGTGATTAAATGAGTTCAAAGGTTTTCACAATAGTGATGCCTTTTTCAACTCTCACTCAAGTGATTTTTCCAATACCCCAACTTGGGTATTTATAGAGAAAACTTGAGAGTGAAAAAGCTCTCCCATCAATGTGGGAGAATTTGATTTTTCCATTTTATTTTAAAGCTAAAATAAAATAAATAATCAAACTAGTAATTAATCAACAAGTGGCAAGCTCATGAGAGAGGTTAGGTGAGGACCATTTGGGGGGGGGGGGGACCAAACTTGCTCCCCACTCCCTCTCCAAAACCGGCCACCTCATTGCTCAAGCCTCCCCTTACAATGCGCCACATGGCACCACACTTGGGCACCAAGGCACCCCAAGGTGGGCTGCCATGTGCGGGCTGCTTGGCGCTGCTGCCCAGCAAGCCCAGCACAGCTTGTGCGGGCTACTTGTGCACTCGGCCAGCAAGCCGCGCATCAAGGATGCGGGCTGCTTGCTGAGTGTCGATGCTCCTTGCGCGCAATGGCCAACCCTGCTAGCATGCGATGCTAGCATTGGTGCACTAGCACGCACCAGCTAGCCTAGGCTCTGCTTGGTGCGCATGCTAGCCACCATGCTACACCAAATGCCCCTAACACTCGGTTTGCTCGGGGCATTCCGATGCTAGGGTTATTTTGGTCTTGTTGATTTATTATTTTCGTGTCTCGTCTTTTATTATTTTGACTCGACTTTTGACTTTCGGTTTCGACGCTCCAAGCTCGAATTTTCGACGTCTAATTATTTAATACTCGGGCGAATAATTGATTTCTTCCGAATTAATTCGTCGAGTCGGTTTGTAAATTTTCTAGGGTGTGACCCGATGGTTCAGTCAAGATTAAGCTGTAATATTAATTATACATTAATATTACTGATCGGAAGCGGCCTCCAGCCAGGCATTCCGATCACTTGACCTTGCTGAATATATTAGCTTTCTAATAATTCTGAACCCGCTATCAGAATAATACACTTGTTCGAAGGACACCATTCCTTTCAATCTCCCATCTGTCCTTCCGGACATATGAGCATTTAGTGTATAGCCTTTTTCTGATGTCTCTTCATGTCTCTTCATGAACTATAAGGTAAGATTATTTCGTCATCCTTATTACGTCCAGAAGTGTTTCTCGATTCCAAGTCCGACTATCAATAAACAGATGATTTCTAAAATCCATCCAAGCACAGCCATGCATTTTAACAGTCTCGCTCTACGAGAGGCCTTGTATACAACTAAGACATCTTCCCAATTTTTAGTAGGGGGACATTCCCAGTCTTGTAATGTAGCTCCTCTTACTGAGAGGACTTAGCCGTCCGAGTGTTGCCGTTATAATCCCCTATTACGGTAGACGTTTGACAACATCAAAACGGACTATTACTCAAACAAGAGAACTCACAATACTCATGGTCAAGGAAATAGGTTCCGATAGCCATAATGAGAAGTATACTTATGACGATTTTTAATCTCTTAAAGTATTCTCATAGGTCGATCCAGTATGGTTCTAAACCAATACAGTGTGCAAATGATTTATGACAATCATGTCCTCGTAGCACAAGAAACAGTGCTATAAATCAAACTACACACCAATCTCAATTGGTCATTAATTGTCCGTCGTTTAAATGACCTCGATTAGGGACAATTTTCGATTATAATATTCAATGTTCACTTAATAGGTGTTTCCTTATCAAGACTGGTCTTGATACCCTATTTTGAATATTCCAAGAATCGAATGGACTCGTTATTTAATCCTAAACCATAATTAAATAGCAAACGGAGTAATAAAATATTGCATGAAATTTATATTACTCCAAAATTTGAATGATTTTTCTTAGTGTCTTACATTAAATGTTCAAAATTTAACTAAAACACTAAACAAGGAAATCAAAGCCAGTCTCCTACATGCCTGATTCCCATTGCCTCAACGTGCTTATTGTGCTTCACTTGAGGCAAAAGGTTTAGTAAGTGGATCGGCTACATTGTCATCCGTTCCAACTTTGCAAATTCTGATTTCACCTTCTGATTTCCATTCTCGAATCATGTGAAACCGTCGTTTGACATGTTTGACTTTCTGATGTTCCCTTGGCTCTTCGGCCTGAGAAATAGCTCCATTGTTGTCACAATAGAGGGTTATTGGACCCTTTATGGAGGGTACAACATCAAGTTCACCAATGAACTTACGAATCCAAACAGCCTCCTTAGCCGCTTCAGCAGCTGCTAAGTACTCGGCTTCAGTTGTAGAATCTGCAGTTGTACTCTGCTTGGCACTCTTCCAACTGAACGCTCCTCCATTTAGACAGAACACATATCCAGATTGCGATTTGTAATCGTCTCTGTCTGTCTGGAATCTTGCGTCGATATAACCATCAACAACTAATTCTTCTGAACCACCATATACCAGGAATTTATCCTTGTTCCTTTTCAGGTACTTTAGGATATTCTTGACCGCAGTCCAATGGGCCTCTCCTGGATATGATTGGTAACGGCTCGTAGCACTCAAGGCATACGATACATCTGGCCTAGTACATATCATGGCATACATGATTGATCCAATAAGCGAAGCATATGGAATCAGATTCATTCTTTCCCGCTCATCAGGTGTTTGTGGACACTGCTTTTTGCTCAGGGTTATGCCATGTGACATTGGCAGGTAACCTCTCTTGGCCCCTTCCATGCCAAATCGAGCAAGTACCTTATCAATATAAGTACTTTGTCTCAATCTAATCATCCTTTTTTATCTATCCCTATAGATCTTGATGCCTAGTATGTACTGATCCTCTCCTAAGTCTTTCATTGAGAAACATTTTCCAAGCCAGGCCTTTACAGACTCTAACAACGAAATGATATTTCCAATGAGACAACTTTTGAGATCATTTCTGAACTGCAGAACATATTTCAAGAGCAGGCCCGAACTGAAAAGTTTGAAACCCACAGGCAGATCCTTGAGAGCAAGCTCAAGAAAGGAGAGCCAGTCAGCCCACTCCCTCTCCAAAAACCGGCCACCTCATTGCTCAAGCCTCCTCTTACAATGCGCCACATGGCACCACACTTGGGCACCAAGGCACCCCAAGGTGGGCTGCCATGTGCGGCTGCCAGCAGGCCCAGCACAAGCGTGCGGGCTGCTTGGCGCTGCTGCCCAGCACGGCTTGTGCAGGCTGCTTGTGCACTCGGCCAGCAAGTCGTGCATCAAGGATGGGGGCTGCTTGCTGACTGCTGATGCTCCTTGCGCGCAATGGCCAACGCTACTAGCATGCGATGCTAGCATTGGTGCGCTAGCACGCACCAGCCAGCCTTGTCTTGGCTTGGTGCGCATGCTAGCCACCATGCTACACCAAATGCCCCTAGCACTCGGTTTGCTCGGGGCATTCCGATGCTAGGGGTATTTTGGTCTTATTGATTTATTATTTTTGTGTCTCGTCTTTTATTATTTTGACTCGACTTCCGACGTTCGATTTCGACGCTACAAGCTCGAATTTCCGACGTCTAAATATTTAATACTCGGGCAACGAATTAATTTCTTCCAAATTAATTCGTCGAGTCGGTTCGTATATTTGCTAGGGTGTGACCCGAAGGGTTCAGTCAAGATTAAGCTGTAAAATTAATTATACATTAATATTACTGATCGAAAGCGGCCTCCACCCAGGCATTTAGATCACTTGACCTTGCTGAATATATTATTTTTCTAATAATTTTGAACCCACTATCAGAATAATACACTTGTTCGAAGGACACCATTCCTTTTAGAGGAAGCTTGAAGCTCCTTCAATTGCATAAAAATGGGCTTAAAGAGAGAAAGAAGAGAGAGAAAGAACAGCGAGAATTGGGGAAAAAGAGAGTTTGTTATTTATTGCATATCTAACTCACAATTATTACATTTGCATTTGTAAAGACTATATATAATTTAGCTTATATGCATTTGTTCGTGTTTACAGAGTATATGATAATTACGACTTCACAGTAATATTAGCAATTTGAATCTTAAAGAAGTTGTTGCTGCAATCATGAGTAAATCACGCGCCTTTAACCTTCTTTTTGCTTAAGTGAGCAAGTGACCAGAAACATGTCATTGCATTAAGCTAACAAGTGTTTCTTTTTGTAATTTAATGCAATGTTGTCAGTTACTGCTGTTTAGGGTAAAAAAAATACCTCGAGTACGTGGACCAATCCTGTGGTGACATGTGGCCCAATTAATAGGCGAAACATGTCACTGTATGAAGATGACATGTGCAAAGATCAAGGGAGCACCTGAAATAAAGAAAGTGACAAAAGGCCTCCTCACATCAAGAGACCCAAAATCCTAGAAAGCCGCAAAACGGTGCCCCCAAAGGGGCACATGTCTTTCCCTGATTGCGCAGCCAATCAAGGCTCTAATTCCTAGGTCACTTACCCTAAGGGGATCAAATCCCCACCCCTATAAAAACCCCATTCATTGATGGTGGGAGGGGTGGATTGTGACATAACATTAAATAGAGCACTAAATAGCTCCATCTTCTCTCTACTTTCTCTCTCTAGCTTTTTCGATTTCCAGTTACTAGATCGTCGGAGACGAATATTCCGTCATCGGAATATTCGTGTTTTGCAGGTGTCTGAAGTCTCGCTGCCAGGAGTGCGTGATCAGTGTCCCGAGGGATTCCCAAAAACCCCGAAACATTTGGCGCCGTCTCTGAGGAAACTCGTCCGCAATGGCATTAGATGGTTAGACACCATGCGTCGGTTCTGGCCTCGGCCAGGACGGCCATGTTGAAGATATTGTTACTATAATCCATTCTAGTGATCCTCTCACTTGCATGTCTCGAGAGGCTGATGATCCTCCTGTTACAGCTAGTTCGCTCAAGCTTTCTTTGAAAAAGCTCTGTTAGGAGCTTGAGGGTAAGGGGCCTTCTTCTTCTAGGCAGCCGCCCAGGAGGGAGGGGGAAGGCACCTAAAAGAAAGCTTAGAGCAAAGGGACTAATGCCGAAGATGCTGGGAATACCCCGTACCACTGACATAAGCGTTTACCGAGGGTGCAAAGGGAAGATGTGGCCCGACTCCTTGAGAAAATGCAGTAGGCTAGGGGCAGGGCAGACAGCCTCAAAATGAGGTTACTAAGTCGTCTCGTCAATGGAAGGATGCTAGGGATTACATCCGGCATAAGCAACATGAACGGATAGCTTATTCGGACATAGCCTCTACACCAACTATGTCGGATGATTTCTCAAACCATACCTCTTCCAAGAATACCAGCACGGCCAGGACCAGCGGGAGTCAAGATGCTCGTACGCAAACTCCCATTCCACTACAACCGGTTCAACCAATTCACTATCAGATTCCCTAGAATTTTAATGCTTTTCTACCTCACAACCCTAATGTCCTCGGACAGTATGGGCAGTTCGGCTAGCTGTTCGGTCAATTGCCATACCCAGGCGGACCGGCCGGACAACCTCAACCCATAAATCTTTTTACATAATCTAAACTTAAATCCCTTAAGTAATGAAACAATTTAAGCCATACAAATCATAGTCCCATTTTCAATCTATAAGTTCTACTTTGCAAGCTACGTTCATTCTTATATTGTTATCTCCCTCTAGCAGCATTTATAGCAACATGTTGTTCTTCCAGCCTCTTACTTATATTCAATATATCCTCTTCTACTTGCAACATAGAAGTTTGCAACACTATCAATTCCTTTTCCAATTCATGTTTCCGAGCTTACAAATTTAAAAGTCGCCTACGTAACAAAGCTATTTGCATCCAAGAAACATGGGTAGAAAAGGAAACAATACTTGAAGAGCCTGAATTATTATTTTCCATTATAGGATTACGACAAAGAAATGAACAACTTTATATAAGGATAAGAAAACAAAGAAACAACAAAGAATATATAACAAAATAAAGAGAATGTATTTCCAACCACCTTGCCTTTTATAGACAACTAGAAATTCATTATTAAACATTTGACTTAATCACAGTTGAATTCCACTTATAACAGTTAATTCTACTTACAATAGTTCAAATCTATAGCAAGCTCATTCATTATTATACTAACAATAGTTATGTCACCTTTACATGATAAATCTAATTAACTCTTTAACATTATTTACCCAAATTATATTTCATGCCATTAGTTCTCTTTCACAATTTACCAAAGAAATTCCATATAACTTTGCATGTATTCCCACATTACAACCACAAATGAACAACCTATTTCAAAAGCCACTTTCATGTTAAATGAAATTAACTTATATTGCAACCTATCATTACAATCATTATTTATCAAGCTAAGACATGCACTTTATTTTGAAGCTTATAGCTACTACCGATAAAATTCAGTCCATACAAATTAAATCTATTGTATTTCAACTTTTAAAAAGATTGAAATAGACTTTATTTAATATAAATCCATGTTAGACACTATTTCTTAAAGGTGACATTTTATGGTCAACTTAAGAAATAAAACCAAACACAAGCCAATAACACAAAACATGAACCAAACTTACAATAAGTACTTATATATATAAATTACAATCATTAAAACTCAAATAATTACTACAAAAAATTACTACAAAAAGTGTCCAACAAATAACAATAAGTAAAATCCACCCATAATTTCCTACAATTAACAGATTCCATAAACAAAATCCTGCACTAACTAAACACCATACCTAGCAAATACTATCGAAATTTCTAGGAGTGCGACGTTATGCATCTGAATCACTGGAAGAATCAAACCGTAAATCTCATCGTTGCCCCCAAAGTCATCTCCATTATCAGAGCCAAAAGACCCATATCCTCCATCGTTATGTTCTTCATCATCATCAACCTCCTCCTCAAAGCCATATTCTTCAGCTTCACCTCCCTCCTCATCTTCATTGTCCTCCTCACCCTCTTCCTCTTCTTCTAATTCCATTTCCTGCTCCTGTTCTTGTTCTTCTTCTTCCTCCTCATCAGCCACAGCAAACGGTTCCTCTACTTCATCCACCAAAATAGGATGCTGCTCCACTTGATTACCCAAGACAAACCGATTCCTCATGGACAACTTCTTTAGCCACTCCTTCGTCATCGCTTATCTCCATGTCTAATTCCCCAGCCTCAACACCATCGGCCACAACAGTGCTTCCATTACCAACCCACATTGCATTTGAGATGATTCACCAACAACAAATTTTGACTTCTTTAGCAGAACAAAGTCATCATCACTATCACTGTCTATTTCGATGACATTTCGGCACTTGTTTTCCTCAATTCGTAACTGTTTACCACTTATTTTGTCTCATTATCGTAATTAGAAAGCTGCTTGTTTATAACATCAAGCTCCTTCAACAGTTCCTCAACCTTGTTTAATGCGTCCAATCAAATATCTAGAATTACAGAGAGTTGTCCTTGAACGTTTGCTTTCTTTTGTTCTAGATATTGGCGATATGCATTCGAAAATCCAAACTTTCCATTATTTCTAACCATGTTGAAAGCTTAAAAGAAGTAATAAAGAAGAAGGAATCTTTTTGGCAGGATGTAAAGACTTAACAAAGAAAATATTTTTGAACAGAAAATAGATGATGATATCTAGAGATTTATAACCGTCATTTGTAACTCTATCAATTCCTTGTCTATTGATTTTATTTCCCGACATTTTTTTGGAGAAAGAAAATAATTACAACTATTCACATACCTCACATTAACCAAGAAAATACACTAGTACGAAACTAGCCTAAAGTAACACCCCAATACTGTTACTGTAGGGAATATTTCAAGTGTTAATCCCCTAGCTTGAACCCCACTGTGATCATACACTAAAGTACGGTGGCGTCCAAAGGGAAAGAAGATAGAGCAAAAGAGTCGCCAACAAGTTTTTTAGGAACTTGTAAACCGTTCACGAGGTGAAGGTTACACCCCTTAACGATCCAAGAGATCGTCAACTCCATAAGGTCTTGAACCAAATAGGGTTCGGGGATGAAGGTACAAATCCAACCTAAAAGAGATTGAACCTGCCCTAATAATAGACCTCTACTTTATTCTGATCGTATTCATGTGCGCTTTCTGACTAACATGCAATCAATAGGATTAACCTAAACCTGTTTATCTATGTTGGTTGAATATTAATGGACAAATAAATCTATTATTGGGGATCACTTGAATTATAATCATATTAACCCTAAACAAGATTATTAATCATCTTATTAAGCGTGATTATAAGTACAAATTCCCTTTAAACATGCATAAAAAGGTGATCAAGCAATAACAATAAATATAATCAAGCAACATAATAATCATAATAACAATTGTAAAAATAATCATAATATTATAATCATAAAAATAATCATGAATCATGTTAAAGCATAATAATAGCAAGATCCTAGGCATGATACTAACAAGAATAATAACAAACCCTAGCATGTCACTAAACATCAAAAATCAAAGCTTTAGCCCAAACATGATACTAACATGAATATTAGGAAAGACAATAAAAGGCATCATAGAAATCATAATTGACATTATATTCTTTACCCTAAACATGATACTAGGAACCAATAAAACATCCTAACATGATACTAGGAATCATAATAACAACCTAAGCATGATTTCTATATCATAATAACAATGTAAACAATTAAAACACTTACTTGGATGCCTCGTACCTCTTTCTAATAACAAAATACACACGTTAGTAACTTCAAGGAAAATAATAAAAAACAATTAAATTAAATAATTGAAAGAGAGATTTGGGACCAAACCCTCAGAAATTAAACCTTTCACGTCTAAGGCGAAGGCGACTTCGAATTTGGCTAGGTGTGTCTAGATCTTGTGAATGCGGAATTTTTATATTTGTGAGAAAGCTAGTTTGGAAAAATGAGAGAGAGAGTAACCAAGAGAATCTTGATGAGAGTTGGTGAATGAAAACGGGGTTTTTAGAAGGCTATTTATAAAGAAAATAAACCAAAAAGATAAAAAATCAAAACAGAGTTCTGACGCATAAAACAGGGATTAGCGCCAGACGCTGACATTAGCGTCAGGCGCTAACGCTAGCGCCAAGCTTAGTGTTAGGCGCTAATGCTGGTGTAGGCGTCGCTCGAAGTGCGCCTACGTTAAAAGCATGTGATGAATATGCTTGGCACTCGTAGGAAGTGGGAATTGACGTATGCAATTAGGGACAAATAAATTAGGGAGCCGCCAAAAAGTTTTTAAGGAACTTGTAAACCGTCCACGGATCATAAAAGGCAACCACGATAAAGGGACAACGATAGGCAACAACGATTGACCCGTGAAGGTTACACCCTATTCATAATCCATGAGATTACTAACTCCATATGGTTCGGAACCACGAAAGGAGGATCGGGGATGATGGTACGAAGTGAGTCATGGAGTCACATTCGCCCGTATTGGCCTCTACTCGATTCTTATAGTGAAAAGTGATTCCTTCGATCTCAAAGGTATACAAATAAAATATTCAATTTGCTCCAATCTATTATTAAGCTAAATTGGTTGAATATTAATGCAACATATAATTCTAAAATATTTGTGATCACTTGAATTAAACAACAAGATTAAAAAGGAACCTAAACCGGTTGTCCAAATTATCTTATTAGGCGTGGTTTTCAATTACATATTCCCTATAAACATGCAATATTGTGATCAATAAAAAATATAATAGAATAAACATTAATATTGGAAGCAATTTAACAATAATAGTGTTAGCCAAATCAAATAATAATAATAACAACCCTAATCATGATACTAGCAATATTAAAAATAAAATAAGAGTAATTAAATTAATTAATTACTCACATTCTGCGCGTTCCTTTAAATTGCTACATCATGAATAAACTGTTAGTAACTTCAATAAAAATATAAATCAAATGAAAATTAAATTAAAGTAGAGTTGATTTGTTCCAAACCCTCAATCAATTATACCTTTCACGCCTTGGTTTAAGTATAGAACTTTGGGTATTGTATGAACTCCTTGGAGTGCTTAATTAGAGAAAGTATTTTGAGAAAATAGGATGGCTAGTATTTAGGCTAAAGAGGGAGAAGAGAATTATTTTATGATCAAGCTTGTTGATGATCGGAAAAAGGGGTGATATGACCTCTATTTATAGTGGGAAAAAAAAGAAGGGTCGAAAAAACAAGATAAGATCCGAATTAAATCGGAATAAAACTCGATAGACAACAGTTTTTGCGGTTTTTGTTTTTATCATATCTTTTGATCCAGAAATTGGAATAAGATGAATAAGATATTGTTAGAAGTCTCTTGAAGTCTAATTTCTAACCCCATTGGAATCAGATTAAAATATTTTGTAGAATTAAAGATATGGCCGAAATAGTGAGACGGTTTCAGTTCTGGATAGAGTTTGATATATTATTCATATATTTTCCGTTATAGCTCGGAATTGATATTATAATATATCATTGGAAAGATAATTTCAAGGGATATCCAACCATATAAAATTTGGATAAAAACTATGATGCACAAAAATAATATCTGTCTATCTTTGAACATCTTTTAATTCGGCTAGAAATAGGATTTTCAAAAAGGAAAGTTTTATTCAATTTCGAACTCTTTAATCTTATCTTTTTAAAAATGATAATTAAGATCTTTTAGAAACTTATAGAAGCTTCCAATTAATCCTAATTGGTTTAGGAATGGGATTAAATAATTTGGACCCTCCACATGATCATTGGGTCGTAGGTAAGGTGGGCTTAGGTTCGGTTTGGGCTCAATTTAATATTTTGGCCATAACTTATTCGTTATAACTCGGATTTGGGCTTATAATATATCGTTGGAAAGCTCTTTTAAAGCCCCATCCAACTATTTAATCATTGGACCCAGATTATGGACCAAAATAAACTGGATTAAACATTTTTATAAAAAGGACACGAAATGAATGATTTTAAAGGACACAAAATGAATTATTTTGGGTTTAAAGGCACGAAAAGAGAAAAATAAGTTATGGTTTGGGGAAATGGGCTAGGAATTGGGTTGTTTTATGAAATGGAAATATGGATTTAAGCACTCTAAAGATTAAATACTCAACCTGACCAATAATGGCGGTGAAAGGTTGTTCATCATCGGGTTTGGTTTTGGGGAGACATTTTTAGGTGTCTACAGAAGCCCTCACTTTGACTGAGTTTGTAGAAACGTCAGTTTCGAAAACGATAGTCAAAGTAGTCGATCGGGACGGAGAATGATTTAAGACGTTCTGCGATCCTAAATCACTCTGTATACGCCGATACCTGCAAAAAATGTTAATTCCACAGATTAAAGAGTAAAGGGATAGAACGCTTATCTGACACCAGTGTATCGGTGACAAATGAGTTTGGTAGTTTCCTATGCTTGAAGGAATCCACCGGATGACGTTTGTTGAAATGCTTTCCATGCCTGAGGAAAGCCGACTGACGAGTTTGGTAGCTTTCTAAGCCTGAAGAAACCTACCGGATGACACTTTTCATGCTTGAGGAAAGTCGACATATGATTTTGGCGTTTTTCTATGCTTGAAGAAATCCACCGATAATGCTTTCCCTGCTTGAGGAAAGCCGACAAAGGAATTTGGCGATTTTCTATGCTTGAAGAAATCCACCGGATAATACTTTCCATGCTTGAGGAAAGTCGAGAGATGATGAGATTGCAAGTCTCTATGTATCGAGAACCTTGCGTCATGAAATGATGGTGGTTCGCTTGTCCCCGAACATGGGCTGTAAATGGTTCGCTTGTCCCCGAATGTGGGCTGTAGATGGTCCGCTTGTCCCCGGACGTGGGTTGTAGATGGTCCGCTTGCCCCCGGACGTGGGCTGTAGATGGTCCGCTTGCCCCCGGACGTGGGCTGTAGATGGTCCGCTTGTCCCCGGACGTGGGCTGTAGATGGTCCGCTTGTCCTCGGACGTGGGCTGTAGATGGTCCGCTTGTCCCCGGACGTGGGCTGTAGATGGTCCGCTTGTCCCCGGACGTGGGTTGTATTTGGTTCGCTTGTCCCCGAACGTGGGCTGTAGATGAGACCTGCAAAAATAAATTTGCCAATGGACTTGTATATATTGTGATTGACTTGACCAAGTTTGACTTGATGTGACATGACATGTGTATGACTTGTGAGTGTGTGTGTGTGTATATGTGTGTGTGCAGACACAAGCAAACAAAGATGCAAAAGCAAAAAATTTCCGTCAATTTTTGTCATGAGACGAGTGGAAGGTACTGACTTTCTCTCGAAAAAGAAAGATGTGAAAACTGAACTTTTATTTTCAAACTTTCCTCGATGAGAAAATTTTGAAAAAGTTTTTTTAAAAACTTCCCCAAAAGAAAAGACGCGAAAAAAGGAAAGAAGTTTTGAACTTCCTCGTTGAGCAAGACAAAATGAATCGCATGGATTGAATTGCCTTTCTTGAAAGTAATGTATGCATGATGCATGTCCTTAGGCCAGGAGGCTAAGGACAATTACATCATGTGACACGATGAATGAACTTAGGTCATGGAGCTAAGCATCATATATGGTGTAAAGAAACGATCTTGAACGTCACTTAGGTCTGGAAGCTAAGCACGTATACAGATGAAGTGATTATTGAGTATTGCAAAATGAATGTTGCTTAGGAGCTAAGCACGATATTCTTTGTATGATTAAAAATCATTGATATATAAATGTTGCTAAGCACATTATGCGATGCGTGAAACAATGAATATTGCTCAGGTCAGGAAGCTAAGCAAGTATACAATGTTTCTTGTAATGAATGTTGTCCCGAAAGACGATGAAACATGCACAATGTTGAAGATTGATTTCATGATAGAAGGTTCCTAGAAGGAAAGGTGATATGGATATGTATGTGTGAGTGAAGTGTGTGAATGTGATACTAAGGATGGCTGCAAGGGTTATGGTGATGGAAATATATGTGAGAAGAGTCAAAGATGATGACTCTTTAGGCTGGGTAGGCTAAATGATGTGGGTTCAAGCCCCCAAGTCTAGCTCTAAATGGGTAGGGGTAAGCATTAGATATTCTTTGACTCGATCATACATGGATATGAATATGAATGTGGATATGAATGTGAATGTGGCCGCACCTCGATGTGAGGTTGCCTACGTATCCGTTAGGAATCAGGCCGCACGTAGCTCTAACCGAACTTTGCACAAGTGTATGTACACCTCAAAGAGGTCTTTCAAGGGTTGTAATATGGTTAAGCTGATGATTTAAGGAAGAAAGGGGCAAAAGGCTCAAGACCCGAGAGAAGCTCCCAAGATGTGTAATTGTGAATTTGAAAATTTTGAATTTTGCAAGTTCAATTTTCATTTTTTTTAGAAATTTTGACTTTTACCACCAAAATATTTGGACAAATTGTTTTTTACCACCTACTATTTTAAAAGTTGTATTTTACCACCAAATAAAACTCAAAAAATAGTTTTTTACCACCTACCGTTTAGAAAACCGTTAAATCTAACGGATTTTTTTAAAATTCATCGATTTTCGTGCCCAAAATATGTTCTTCATAGATTTAGGGGGGCATTTTGGCCCTATGGATCCATTTTGAGGTCAAAATTGATAAAAAAGGATCGGAAATACCTCGTTTTGCGTGTTTAAAAATACATCGAATTGCATGAACACGCAAAACGAGGTATTTCCGATCATTTTTTATCAATTTTGACCTCAAATTGGACCCATAGGACCAAAATGCCCCCCTAAACCTATAAAAAAATATTTCGGGCACGAAAATCAGAGAATGTTTTTTAACACCGTTAGATTTAACGGTTTTCTTAACGGTAGGTGGTGAAAAACAATTTTTAGAACATTATTTGGGGGTAAAATACAACTTTTAAAATAGTAGGTGGTAAAAAACAATTTGTCCAATTTTTTTTTTGATTTTTTTTTTTTTATTCTTTTGTATCAATGTAGGCAATCTCAGATCATGCGGTCCGTCACTCACTTAGCATTCATGTTTCTCAGACACGGTACCAAGCACTCGATGAGAGACGCAATTTGAGACGTGTTCATATCAAAGACATTGGAACACTTGCCTTTAGACATTGTTTTATTGTTGTTTTGCTACTTTTTTTTTTACTTGTTTTTTGAATGTTATACAATTACACATCTTCCAATTCCAGGGTTAAGTGAATGTGGGTTGAAGAAATGAAGGTCAAACGTTAAACGTGGCTCAAAGTGGTTGATGAAGAAATGGAATGTGATTGAACGATAACAGGGAATGACAGGGTTGCAAAGGTGCCTCAAATCATTGGTGTGCCTTGTGTTTAGTTTGGTAATTGATTTTTTTTTTTTGCTAATCACATGATCGAATGCGAAGGAAAGAAATGATCATTGATGAACATGGCATATAGACATAAGGATAAGGAGAACCTATGCTAGACTTATTCGGGGAAAAGGGTTAAAACGAAAGAAAAAAGCATGAAATCTTGTATGGAAACTTGTCTTGTGCTTCGTCTTCATGGTTGCTTATGAATTACTTGTTACCGCCAAGAGGAACAAGAAGTTTGTTATTGCTGATGCTTTGATTGGAAGAAAAGAAGGAAGGAACGACGTTCCCCTTATTCTTCCAACTCTTGCCTAGTGATTCTTGCACTCGAGTATTATGGAACAAAATGAGCTCACTTAATGCACTGACTCAATACTCGGATTGGAAAGGAAGAGTGTATGAAAGAATTTTGAAAACCAATGGGGAATACTCCACCCATTCCTATTACGACGGAAAACGACGCATGCATGGTCCTAGTATACGATCATAAACAATATAGTGCATTATTCGAAGACAAAGTGTGTGCAACGGCTCAACATGTGTGATTAGGTGAGTTTATTAAGACTCGTGGTATGATCGCATGGCTAGACATGAGGACGTTGTGAAAAACAAAGGACCCAATGACCAAATAGCACGGAAGACTAAAAGACAAACTAACTTGATTAATTTTGTCCAATTTTAATGTTTATGCTATTTACTAGGTGAAAACGGTCCATTGGCAATCATTAGTCATAAATAAGATCAACCACAATCAAAGACAAAGAACACATGTTAAGGTTAGCACAAAAATCGATCACAAGAAACTAGGAAGAGGACTAGAATTCTAGAAGAGTTATGACTCATGGGTATAAAAAAATAAAATAAAAATAAAAATCTATAATCCTATGTGAGTTGACACGGATTAAAGGACCGGGTAAGACTAGCTTGACACGATTTTTTTTTAAAAAAAAATAATAAAAAATAAAAATAAAAAATAAAAAATAAAAAAAGGTAACGCTAAAAAGACATCTAAACTGGACAGGCTGTAGTATATCGATTATAACTTTTGATCTGTGACTCTGATTTGGACGAAACCAACTCTAAATCAAAGATAAAACTCGGGGCTATAGATCCGTAGGTGGCACAACACGTAAATTTTTCTAGAACTCCGGCTATGACCAAAACAATTTGACTCTTGTGCAGTATACGGGAATAAAAATCCGAGTTGACTCAAATTTTAAAAAAAATCTATGACTCGACTCTAAAAAAATAAAATAAAAAGGGTTTGATTAAAAAAAAAAGTCAATAAAAAAATGCACATATAAGCATATTGTCACGCATGATGCAATGAAGTTCGCAACCTAAAGTCAAGTTCTATGTTCGACTATGGTCAAGCTTTTGGGTGTCAAAGGGTATCATGGTTAAGAGTTTGGACGCGTTAGCAAGGAAGCCTCCCTTGAGGGTGTATGCCAACGGGCGGATCCGCAAGTTCGTGATGAAATCGAACTCGACTCCATGGTTTGGGTGGATTTAAAAACTCGAATGAACCCTTATTGCCATGAGCGTTTTCAGGTTGATAGAGCATAAATCCCCCGGGCTAGCCACATACGTAGAACACGTACTATTGTGGCAAAATAGGTAACCTAAAAAGCATATGCATATGTGACAATGCCAATTAAATCGCAGGAATACAATTCAAGAATCTTTCAAGTCTCATCCACTCATCTCAATTAAATACCGATCACTCAAATCGATTAATAATCAAGAATCCTCCCCAGTGGAGTCGCCAAATTGTAGGCGTCGCTCGAAGTGCGCCTACGTTAAGCATGTGGTGAATATGCTTGGCACTCATAGGAAGTGGGAATTGACGTATGCAATCAGGGACAAATAAAGTAGGGAGCCGCCAACAAGTTTTTAAGGAACTTGTAAACCGTTCACGGATCATAAAAGGCAACCACGATAAAGGGACAACGACATGCAACAACGATTGACCCGTGAAGGTTACACCCCATTAATAATCCATGAGATTACTAACTCCATATGGTTCGGAACCACGAAAGGAGGATCGAGGATGATAGTACGAAGTGAGTCATGGAGTCACATTCGCCCGTATTAGCCTCTACTCGATTCTTATAGTGAAAAGTGATTCCTGCGACCTCAAAGGCATACAAATAAAATATTCAATTTGCTCCAATCTATTATTAAGCTAAATTGGTTGAATATTAATGAAACATATAATTCTAAAATATTTGTGATCACTTGAATTAAAGAACAAGATTAAAAAGGAACCTAAACCGATTGTCCAAATTATCTTATTAGGCGTGGTTTTCACTTACATATTCCCTTTAAACATGCAATATGGTGATCAATAAAAAATATAATAGAACAAACATTAATATTGGAAGCAATTTAACAATAATAGTGTTAGAAAAATCAAATAATAATAATAACAACCCTAATCATGATACTAGCAATATTAAAAAAAAATAAGAGTAATTAAATTAATTAATTACTCACATTCTGCGCGTTCCTTTAAATTGCTACATCATGAATAAACTGTTAGTAACTTCAATAAAAATATAAATCAAATGAAAATTAAATTAAAGTAGAGTTGATTTGGTCAAAACCCTCAGTCAATTATACCTTTCACTCCTTGGTTTAAGTATAGAACTTTGGGTATTGTATGACCTCCTTGAAGTGCTTAATTAGGGAAAGTATTTTGAGAAAATAGGATGGCTAGTATTTAGGCTAAAGAGGAAGAAGAGAATTATTTTATGATCAAGCTTGTTGATGATCGGAAAAAGGGGTGATATGACCTCTATTTATAGAGAAAAAAAAGAAGGGTCGAAAAAACAAGATAAGATCCGAATTAAATCGGAATAAAACTCGATAGACAGCAGTTTTTGTGGTTTTTGTTTTTATCATATCTTTTGATCCAGAAATCGGAATAAGATGAATAAGATATTGTTAGAATGATCTTGAAGTATAATTTCTAACCAAATTAAAATCAGATTAAAATATTTTGTAGAATAAAAGATATGGCTGAAATAGTGAGACGCTGTCAGTTTTGGATAGAGTTTGATATATTATTCATATCTTTTCCGTTATAGCTCGGAATTGATATTATATTATATCATTGGAAAGATAATTTCAAGGTCTATCCAACCATATAAAATTTGGATAAAAACTATGATGCACGAAAATAATATCTGTCTATCTTTGAACATCTTTCAATTCGGCTAGAAATAGGATTTTCAAAAAGAAAAGTTTTATTCAATTTCAAACTCTTTAATCTTATCTTTTTAAAAATGATAATTAAGATCTTTTAGAAACTTATAGAAGCTTCCAATTAATCCTAATTAGTTTATGAATGGGATTAAATAATTTGGACCCTCCACATGATCATTGGGTCGTAGGTAAGGTGGGCTTAGGTTCGGTTTGGGCTCAATTTAATATTTTGGCCATAACTTATTCGTTATAACTCGGATTTGGGCTTATAATATATCTTTGGAAAGCTCTTTTAAAGCCACATCCAACTATTTAATCATTGGACCCAGATTATGGATCAAAATAAACTGGATTAAACGTTTTTATAAAAAGGACACGAAATGAATTATTTTAAAGGACACAAAATGAATTATTTGGGGTTTAAAGGCACGAAAAGAGAAAAATAAGTTATGGTTTGGGGAAATGAGCTAGGAATTGGGTTGTTTTATGAAATGAAAATATGGATTTAAGCACTCCAAAGATTAAATACTCAACCAGACCAATAATGGCGGTGAAAGGTTGTTCATCATCGGGTTTGGTTTTAGGGAGACATTTTTAGGTGTCTACAGCTAGCGTTTGGCGCTGACTAAGAATTTGACGCGTTTTCTAAAATCAGAAAGAAATTGCCGTACAGGAGGATAAAATCGTACTTTCCTCAAAAAACGTTCTTTTATTCTGATCAAAACTCTAAAAGTCAACAAAAGTCAATTTATCAATGCTAATTAGATTAGGAATGAAATGAACCTTCTAGAAGAATCTAGAAGAATAAAACCATTCCTCATTGCATTAGGAATGATTAATCTATATTAGGCCCTCCTCTAGATCATTGGGCCGCATATAAGGCTCAAACCGGGCCCAGTTCAGTAAATTGCCATAACTTCCTCAATACTCATCGGAATTGGGCATATAATATATCGTTGGAAAGGTCTTTTCAAGCCTATCAAACTACACTATTATTGGACCCATATCATGGACCAACCAAACTGGATTGGCTATTTTCTTAAAATAGGTTTTCAAAAACAGAGAGAGTAGAAAAGAAATTAAACTATCTGCAACACTAAACTTTCCACACTTTCACTTCATTCGATTATGATTCGACGTGAAAAGCACTCATCACCGGGTTTGGTTTTGAAGAGACAAAAATGGGTGTCTAAAGAAGCCCCCACTTTGACTGAGTTTGGAGAAACGCAAGTTTCGAAAACAAAAGTCAAAGTAGCGATAGGGACGGAGAATGATTCAGAACGTTTTGTGATCCAAAATCACTCTTGTAACGCCGATACCTGCAAACTAGCATTAGTTAAACAGATAAAAGAGTTAAGAAGCGCGTATCTTGCACCGTCGAGCACACGTCTCTGAAAATAACCGATTTGCTGCTGCATGTTTCCTTGTTGTTTTGACGACCTCCTGCAAGAGAATGCCATCCCGCTTGAAAACTGCTACGCTTGTAACTGTCTCCAATTCCGCTGTGATAATATTCCACAAACCAGGGAACACTATCGAAGATCGCTTAGCTTGAAACGATCCTCTTCCGCTTTGTGTCCATCTTCCACATATTAGGGAACACGATCGAAGACAACTTCGCTTGAAATCATCTTCAGTTGTTTGTGACAACTCTCCGAAATCTAGGGAATGCTGCCGAAGATATCCTCGCTTGAAGCTATCCTCATTTGTTGCGATAATTTTCCAAAGAAAATTGCCGAAGATCTCCGCTTGTCGATCTTGCTTCCGCTATTCCTGTACGTTGGCGCTTTTGCTGCTTGTGAACCTGTATGTCGGTGCCTCTTGCTGAATGAACCAGTACGTCGGTGCTTTTTCTGAATGAACCAGTATGTCGGTGCCTTTTGCAATGAGCCAATGATTAGGCGCTTTAAGCTAAGTGAGACGATCTTTCATCAGGTTGATCACTTTATATAATCAAGCCAATTACTAAAAATTGTGTCTAATTTCTTAGAGGGGCTAACAAGCGTACCAAGGAACCTGAAACATATTGCAAAAAAGTTGGAACAACCGTACTGAGTGGCTGAACATTTTGGCGCCGCTGAAATAACATCAGCGCCAATAATCTGGCTGTAGCGCCAGACGCTGGAGCTAGCGCCAGGCGCTAAAGTCATCGACTGACGCCAAGGTCTAGCGCTTGGCGCCAGAGTCGGGTTTTCCTTAAATACCCTTCTCTTCTTCATTTCCGTTGCTGTTGCTCGTGTTTCTTGCTCGAGAATTCTCAGAACTTCGTTTGGTCCGTTCTTGCTCGTTTCTCAACCAAATTCGCTCAAATTTGTTGCAAATCAAATCTTATTCCATCCATTTTCTCGATCTATGTAAGTTTTCTTCATGAATTTCTTGAAAATTCGAAATTTAAAATGCTTAATTCTCTTTGTTTGTCAAATTTTATGCCATGAAATTGCTTGATTATGTTTATATATTGCCTTAGGAGTAATTTGAGACTTGTTTGACTCAATTTGGTGAAGAATTGCTTGATTATGTTTATATATTGCCTTAGGAGTAATTTGAGACTTGTTTGACTCAATTTGGTGAAGAAATGAACAAATTGCCATTGTTGGACCTCTTAAGGTCGGGAAAACAATGTGGCTCGTTCTTGATGTTTTTTCTAGCAATTCTTGTCCAATTTGTCACAATAATTACTATAGTATTGCAAGAAATTGTTTGATTGCTTAAAAAATGCCGTGCATGCTCAATTTGAATTTGTGCTCTGTTTTAGTACTACGTACTCTGTTTTTTGCGAACATAGTATCATGCGGCTAGGCGAACCTTAGATACTATAGAACCTTAATTTGTGATAATTCTGCACAATGTAGCATGACTAGACAGCAAGGTTCGGGTTCACGGTCCCGAGACGTTCGACGGAAGCACGAGCCCGTAGAGGACGATGCTGAATCGTCCACTTCGCTTGGTCGACTCCCTGAGTGGGATGAGCGGACCTTGTACTTCTCTCCCGTCCACCACATCTCTGAGAGGGTGAGACGGGGCATCACTGTTGGGAGGACGCGCTGTCATGGTTCCGGCTATGATAGCTTGGGCGATTTGTACAAGATGTACATCGCCAGAGATGATCAGACGAGACTTCTATGGGAGTCTTGCGGTCTTACTGCATTGTACGAGACCTCCGAGGCAATGGTTGCCTCTAGCGAGGGTCACCATGTAGTTCGTGCTCTGGTGGAGTTCTTTTGGGACACCACCAACACTTTCCACTTCCCTTGGGGTTAGATGATGGTCACTCCTACCGACTTCAGTCTCATCACAGGACTGGAGTTTAGCTCCGTGCCCCTGTCGTTCGACAGCGAGATCGACGTCTTTTCTCCTGAGGTCCAGGAGCTGTTGGGTCCGATTGCTATCCGGGCTCGAGCTAAGGTAGAGTCGACTTAGTTTAGTGTTAGGGGGATTCGCCACTCGACTCTAGCAGCGGCTTTTGACGATGGTGTGACTACCCGAGAGCAGCGGGTACGCATCTTTGCACTAATATTGCTGTCAGGGACATTTTCCCTTGACAAGGGTAGTAGGGCGCTGCTTTACTACCTTCCCGCCGTACGCGATCTACACCGGATCAGGACTTATGACTGGGCCAGCTTGGCCTATGCTGATTTCATTCGAGCGATGCGGGACTCATGTCGACATCGGTCCTTTGGGTCGAATGTTGCTCTGTCCGGCTTTTGGAGGGTCGTAGAGGTATACTTTATTCCTTATAAAGTTTTAGCTCTACATTTTAGTTAGCACTTGCTGATAACTTTAGCTTCTTGTAGATCTGGTTCTACGAGCACTTCCCCTCAGTTGCGCCGGCGAGACCGTCTCCGCGCAGGCTTCCAGTTAGCGCTTCCTGGGGCAGCCGCCGTGTGGGGATGTCCACTGCTTATGTCCGAGATTGGATCATCTCGGTATGATTTTTTTTCTTATTTGACATTTTGTGGTGCCTTAGATAGACTCTTGCCTGATTGACGCTCTTTGCAGGATCCTGAGGTGATGTACCGACCATGGGTCAACCTGGCAGTCCCTGGGCTAGCCGCGTAGTAATCTGCGGAGCGTTGCTATTTCTTGGAGACCTATGGAGCGGCTGCATATCTTGGAGAGAGGGTTACTATTCAGCATTCCTTCGACACCTTTGTTGTCCCTGCTCCTCCACCACGTCACATGTTTAACGCCACGAGGTTGGTGAGCATGTTAGAGGGAGCCGGTACCCCTTGGCGATCTTGCACGATCCCTGGGCGATGCTATGGGGAGGAGTTACTGCCGTTGTTGGCTCCAGTTCCTGTACTTGCTGAGGATGTGGCGGTATGATTTTCAGCTTTTCACCTTAAGTTAAGTAGCCCCCAAGTAATGCTTTACTGATTTTGTTTTGCCTTGTCAGGACGATGTTGTTGAGTTCGTGCCACCCCGTATGTCTATCCATTATCTGGGGACATATGGGTCGATTGAGGAAATGATTCCTCCGGCTCCTAAGGATGAGCGCTTTGTGGAGCGGTCGATTCCTCGCCACCAGACTCGGGTAAGCTTGTTTATTTGCAACTTTTGTACATATATGTTATGTATGTTTACTGACTTTATTTCTCTGACAGTTCTCACGCGAGGTGGTTTCAGCGATGGCACGATGCATAGATGCCTTCTAGAGCCGGCTTGTCCGGATGAGAAACGTGGCTACCTGCCGTCGAGATGACGCCGTTCAGGAGGTAGTCTTTCCTTCATATGTTTTGCATTACTGCTTCTATTTTGCCAGTTCCTGATTTTAATTTCTTTTGCAGAGCCAGTTGATGAGTGACATTTATGTCACTCTTAGGGAGTAGTTTTAGAGTCATTTTCGTGTTTATTTTATCTTATTTTCATTTCTTTCTCTTGTTTTCTCTTTAATAAAGCTTCTTGTTTATTTTGGTAATTTTGTCGTGTTTTAGTTCTTTTCGTAGTTTTTATTAGAATTAGTCTTATTTCGTATTTTATTTGCTTTTGATTTGTTATATTTCGTTCTTTATTTTGATGAGTGGCATTTATGCCACTCTTTTATCCTTTTTCTCTAAGGATTCTCCCCTCGTTTGCACTTGTTTGGCCCTCTTTCTAAGCATTTTTACTTAGCTTTGCTTTCTCTTTTCTTTCTCCTTTATCCTCCTTTTTCTTAGTCTTCCCGCTTTGTTCTTATTGTGCTTTTCATGCTTATGCTTTATAGGAACCATCGAGATTTTCAAGAGGAGGAAGCTAAGCTCAAAGGAAGCTAGAGGAAGCATGATTCAGAAGAGGTTCGGCCGAACCTCCTGATGGTGTGGCCGAACCAAGGTGTGGCCGAACTTGCTCAGTGGTTCGGCCGAACTTCGAGGCAGGAGCAAGATGAAAATTGGCAGTTTTGCAAGAGTGGCCGAACCACAGGAATTCGACCAGACCAGGATCAGGGAGGTTCGACCGAACCTACCCATGGTTCGGGCGAACCTACCCTGTAGTCCGGCCGAACCTTCCCATTTGTTCGGTCGGACCTCTCCTTTTCTCAGATGACTCTATACGGACTATATAAGTCCCTTTTTTTAGAACGTTTTGGGGGGACATTCAATAACTATCTATTGATCTCTCTAATTAGTTTTAGGTTAGATTAGGATTAGTCTTCTTTGGTAGAGAGAGAAAGTGAGGTTTTCTTCATTAATGAACTTGGATTTTGAAGAAGGAGCTTGTTCAATCCTTTGTAGACCTTCATCTTCAATTAATGAGCAATTTCTTACTCTCTCTCCTCTATTTTTATTTGTTTATTTTGATTATTATTTTAGTTGTTGGTATTGCTTGTTGATCATGTTGATTCTTGATTATTTGTTGGTTAATCTTGTTATTATCATGATTAGTGAGTAATTTCCCCATTAAGGGGATGGTTGTGGTGTAGTTGGACCTTGAGCATGTTCTAGGGTTTAGAATTGATTTATTTGTGATTAAAGTCTTTATATGCTTGATATTCTTTAATCTTCTTGCAAGTGCACATTGTTGGTTGATTAAAGGTGAATCTTTGCTAACAAGAAACGGAAGTTGACTTAGTTAAGGTTCATTACTATCGATTGTTATTTAATAGTACCTCCTAATATATGGTTCTAATGTGGAAACATAGAGGCTATGTTAGGAGAAGCCAATTGACCCCGGAAGGCGGCTAGATTGGATTCTTAATTTCGATATTCGAGCATGTTTAGTTCATAATTAATTCAATTTCTATGCCTTTGTTTATGTTCAAGTGAATGCTATACCTAAACCATTTCCCTTAATGTTTTATTTCTTGTTTTAGCATCTTTAGACTTTAGTTTATTTATCTCCTATTCCGGACTAGCTTAATTGTCGATAACATTTGGTGGTGTTTACCGTTCTCTGTGGTTCGACCCCTATGCTTGCCTTATACTCGTATTAGGTTTGTTTAGGTTGTATAAATTGTATTTGATCTAGGGATAGACAATTGACGACGCGTTTATTCCCTTGTCAAATTGGCGCCGTTGCCGGGGAACGGCTTCCATTACCGTTATGTTATCTTATTGAGACTAGTCCATTGTATATATTTCTTTTGATTTATTTTTGTTCTCTTTGCTTTGATTTTGAAAAATGACACATCTTTCTTTTCCTCAATATGATGATGAGCCTTTTTGTGTCTACTTCCATAGACTTGTGGGGTTTTTGAACTATAATGGTTGTAATCCTTGTCAAGCTTGTGAGATTTGTTACTATGGCATGAATGAACAAACGAGATATGAAGTTGAAAGTAGGTTTAATGGCGAATTTCAAGCATTATCGGTTCATAGTGCTTGGAGCTTTTTTGTACGGTTTGCTAAGGAAGTACGCAATAGGGCATGTAATGTTGCTAATTTTGATTCTCAATGTGATAATAGTTTTATTAGTGGCATGCATCCCCATGATTTGTCTTGTGATCCTATTTGTGAACCTAGTACAAGTGATTTCAACTCTTTTTCTCGTATTGTTGATAATGAATCTCATTTTCTTGATTATGCCCCCTCTCCCCAATATTATGATGATGCTCATGTTTATAATGTGAATGATCCTCCCTCCTCATCTTCTTGTTCTTACATGGCTTCAAATGATTTCCCTTATGCTTCTAATGAGTCCTTTTATGAGGGTAATTCTATGGAAAGTTTGAAGGAAGAGAAGATAATGAGGATAATGGAGATGATGAAGAAGTATAACGAGATTAGGGAAGCTGAGAATAGGGAGACAGAAGCTAGAATGAAGATGCTTGAGAGCCAAATTTTCCAACTAGCCAACTCTCAAGAAAATGCCCTTCCTTCTTCTTCTCTTCCCCATATGAGTGAGGATCCCATTAGAGAGGATTCGAGTGATGGTGAAGGAGTTGAAAATGAAAAGAGTGTTGATTTTGAAAATCCTAATCCTTCTTCCCATCTTGATGAGTCTCAAGTGTATGTTTGTGACCCTTCAATCTATGAGTATATAAACTCTTTTGAGGTAATGTCCCACATATTTTTCGAGATTCATATGAGGACTTATAGATTATTGGATGATTTCATCGAGAACGCTTCTTGGGACTTAGATGAGTTTGAGATGACTCTACCTCCATTCATGCACGATTTTGGGACCTTGGGTTTCGAGATAGTTGAAGGAAAGGTTGTCTATTGTGGTGAAAAGGAGGATAAGGTTGACTCCCTTGGAGTTTTTGAGCTTGAGGGAGGTGTAGATCGTGAGTGCCCTTCATTTGAGGATGCTATGATTGATTTTCATGCTCTCATTGGCGATGTGAGACCTTGTGGTGAGGGAGTAGCTACCCCTTTTCCCGTTTCTCATACCCCTTTTTCTCTAAGGTTCGACCACATCCTTCCTTACCCTACTTCTCTCCCTTCCTATCTCAAACAACCTATTGGGAAGCCGCCCTCTATGGATGATTTTCATGCCTCTCATTCCATCATCATTGAGGAAGAGAGGAATTTTGTCAACAAAAAAATATGTGATGAGGATTTGCCTTTGTCCTTTTCTTTCCACTATTCTTTTCCTTCTTCTACTTCTTACTTTCTTGAGTTTCCTTTCGATCCTTCTTCTTCTTTCTTTTGGCATCTCCCTCTTCACTTGCGTGCAATGATTTTGTTGCACGTTCTTATTCCGTCATTTGCCTATTTACACCCCCATGAAATGTGTAGTAGTGCATTTGACAAGCTCTTGCGTGCGTTGAATTTTTATTTCCTAGAGCGGTCTCGCTTGGACGTCAAACAAGCCTTTGCGGGAAGTAACCCGTGTTTTATTGCTTTCATTTTCTTTTGTTTTTAGATTAGATTTTCTCACATGGACGTGTTTGTGTTCCTTGCTAGGTACACAACTTGATATACTCTTGCGCATTGGTGATGATCAAGAATCAAGGAAATGTGCCTCAACTTACCTATCATGTGGAATTCAAGCCTTATTTGTAGAGATTATGGCTCATATGAGGTTATTTCGGGTTTTTTGTGTGATTTTTTTTTTTTTGCATTTATCCCATATCCGGTAATATCCTTCTTTTCCCTCTCTCTCTTACTTATTGTGACTTGAAGATCATGTGTTGGTAATGTTGGATTAATTTTTCCTTGTATTTCTCTCCTTGGTTTCATTGTTTATGATTTGAAAGCTTGGTTTCATTCAAGCTTGGGGGAGGGTATTCTATCATGTTTGGTGGGATGTTGATTCATATATGCCATGCACGTGAGTATATGCATTTCCATGTTTTTCATGCTTTTGGAAAATCCAAAAAGATTTTTGTTTACTTCTAGGCAAGTTTAGCAAAATTGTGTTTTGTTTGTTCTTAGTTGGACATTATATCTTTTGGATTTGTTTACTCTTGAATGTCTTTCTTCCTAAGTGGTTAATGTGTGCACGATTTGAGAGTGTCATTGGTTGACTCTAGGATATTACATGCTAAGGTAGCCGGGTTGAGAACTTTTAGGAATCCATGAAGCCCTAGTTCAAGGGTATGTGGTAAGATGGTGTTGCTCTCTATAGTGGATTTGGCACCCTTAGTTGGTATTTTCTTAGTTATAATCCCGTGTGAGGTAACATTGTTCTAGCCTTCATCACTTTGTTGTGTGGCGCATTTGGATCCTTAGCTATGCATGTCTTGATCCTTGTTTCGACTTATAGCTCCCAAGATCGTGACCGAAGCACTCTAGGGGAGGAAAAGGGCACTTCTTTCTCATTTTTTTCTTTATCTTCTTTTTGTTTTGTTACAAATTTGATTTTCTATTTTGCATAAACCTACTTGCTAACCAATTTGAGCCTTATGTTTCCCGCTCTTGTTTAAACCACATTACAAACCTAATGGCCTATGTTAACCAACCCTTATAGTTAGTGAAGCATTGACATGTGAGGTTTGAGTTTTGAGAATGTTGATCATAAACAAGAAGCACTTTGAGATTTGGTTAGAGTTGAGCTTGTAAAGAAATATGCAAATTTATGAAAATCAAGTGAAGTTTGAAGAAAAAAGCCGTCCAAAATTAAAAAAAGGCAAGGACAATGAATAAAGTTAAAAAAAAAAAAAGAGAAAAAATTGGAAAAGAAACAAAAACAACAAAAATATTTTCGATGGTTTCGTTTTCTTCCCTAGTTTAAGCATTGAGGACAATTCTTTGTTCAAGCTTGGGGGATCGTTCCTTCATTTTGTATATTTTGTGTGTTTGTGTTGAATAAATTTGGGGGAATGGCATTAGTGGTATTTTTGCTTGATATTTAGTGAATTCTTGAGTTATTTTTGAGTGTCGGCCACACTTTTTGCTTCACTCAGGAATTATCACCAAATTTTAAATTTTTACCCCGCCTTAACCCTTAGCCTTACGTTACAACCAATAAAAAGACCCTTAGACTCTAGTGGTTTGGGTCAAAAGAACGGTGGAGGGAGATAGACTTCAAACCTATGGAAAGAGTATGCATAGTTGAGACGTCGGGATTACCTTCTCAAAGTTTTTCATTTCTTTATCTTTTTTCGGTTCCTTCGTGGAATCTTGAGAAGCTAGTTTAAGGGTTGATTTGAAGCTAGTGGAGAGAACGCGGCCCAATTGGTTGGGGCTAGGGTGGATTGAGTCCTAAGTAGTTCTCTATGCTTAGCATGTGTTATGTTTCAATCAACCATTGACATCTTGGAACGTGCATACATTTGTCCATTTAGAAAGGTTTGCATTCATTAGTACTCGTCCTTATTTCTTGTCCATACGTGAGCTTGTGTTTCGTTTTTTTTTTTTTTTTTTTTTTTTCTTAGTGTTCCTTTTCCTTTTTCCTTTTTCCTTTTGTTGCCTTGCCTTGGTTTTTGTCGAGAGTTGTGGGTTAAATCTCTTAGGAAACCCTCACGAGAGCTTACTCGTCCTCTTTGGCGACATAGGGGTTTAAAGGGCTTGATGCATACGCTAAATGCATCCGTGATTCCTACGACAGTGAGTTAGTGTACATTCTTTCTCTTTGTTTCTATTTTGTTTCTTTTGCTTTAAATAATTCCATCTTGTTCTCTTTTGCCTTAGCTTTGCTCGAGGACGAGCAAAGGTCTAGCTTGGGGGAATTTGATGAGTGACATTTATGTCACTCTTAGGGAGTAGTTTTAGAGTCATTTTCGTGTTTATTTTATCTTATTTTCATTTCTTTCTCTTGTTTTCTCTTTAATAAAGCTTCTTGTTTATTTTGGTAATTTTGTCGTGTTTTAGTTCTTTTCGTAGTTTTTATTAGAATTAGTCTTATTTCGTATTTTATTTGCTTTTGATTTGTTATATTTCGTTCTTTATTTTGATGAGTGGCATTTATGCCACTCTTTTATCCTTTTTCTCTAAGGATTCTCCCCTCGTTTGCACTTGTTTGGCCCTCTTTCTAAGCATTTTTACTTAGCTTTGCTTTCTCTTTTCTTTCTCCTTTATCCTCCTTTTTCTTAGTCTTCCCGCTTTGTTCTTATTGTGCTTTTCATGCTTATGCTTTATAGGAACCATCGAGATTTTCAAGAGGAGGAAGCTAAGCTCAAAGGAAGCTAGAGGAAGCATGATTCAGAAGAGGTTCGGCCGAACCTCCTGATGGTGTGGCCGAACCAAGGTGTGGCCGAACTTGCTCAGTGGTTCGGCCGAACTTCGAGGCAGGAGCAAGATGAAAATTGGCAGTTTTGCAAGAGTGGCCGAACCACAGGAATTCGACCAGACCAGGATCAGGGAGGTTCGACCGAACCTACCCATGGTTCGGGCGAACCTACCCTGTAGTCCGGCCGAACCTTCCCATTTGTTCGGTCGGACCTCTCCTTTTCTCAGCTGACTCTATACGGACTATATAAGTCCCTTTTTTTAGAACGTTTTGGGGGGACATTCAATAACTATCTATTGATCTCTCTAATTAGTTTTAGGTTAGATTAGGATTAGTCTTCTTTGGTAGAGAGAGAAAGTGAGGTTTTCTTCATTAATGAACTTGGATTTTGAAGAAGGAGCTTGTTCAATCCTTTGTAGACCTTCATCTTCAATTAATGAGCAATTTCTTACTCTCTCTCCTCTATTTTTATTTGTTTATTTTGATTATTATTTTAGTTGTTGGTATTGCTTGTTGATCATGTTGATTCTTGATTATTTGTTGGTTAATCTTGTTATTATCATGATTAGTGAGTAATTTCCCCATTAAGGGGATGGTTGTGGTGTAGTTGGACCTTGAGCATGTTCTAGGGTTTAGAATTGATTTATTTGTGATTAAAGTCTTTATATGCTTGATATTCTTTAATCTTCTTGCAAGTGCACATTGTTGGTTGATTAAAGGTGAATCTTTGCTAACAAGAAACGGAAGTTGACTTAGTTAAGGTTCATTACTATCGATTGTTATTTAATAGTACCTCCTAATATATGGTTCTAATGTGGAAACATAGAGGCTATGTTAGGAGAAGCCAATTGACCCCGGAAGGCGGCTAGATTGGATTCTTAATTTCGATATTCGAGCATGTTTAGTTCATAATTAATTCAATTTCTATGCCTTTGTTTATGTTCAAGTGAATGCTATACCTAAACCATTTCCCTTAATGTTTTATTTCTTGTTTTAGCATCTTTAGACTTTAGTTTATTTATCTCCTATTCCGGACTAGCTTAATTGTCGATAACATTTGGTGGTGTTTACCGTTCTCTGTGGTTCGACCCCTATGCTTGCCTTATACTCGTATTAGGTTTGTTTAGGTTGTATAAATTGTATTTGATCTAGGGATAGACAATTGACGACGCGTTTATTCCCTTGTCAAATTGGCGCCGTTGCCGGGGAACGGCTTCCATTACCGTTATGTTATCTTATTGAGACTAGTCCATTGTATATATTTCTTTTGATTTATTTTTGTTCTCTTTGCTTTGATTTTGAAAAATGACACATCTTTCTTTTCCTCAATATGATGATGAGCCTTTTTGTGTCTACTTCCATAGACTTGTGGGGTTTTTGAACTATAATGGTTGTAATCCTTGTCAAGCTTGTGAGATTTGTTACTATGGCATGAATGAACAAACGAGATATGAAGTTGAAAGTAGGTTTAATGGCGAATTTCAAGCATTATCGGTTCATAGTGCTTGGAGCTTTTTTGTACGGTTTGCTAAGGAAGTACGCAATAGGGCATGTAATGTTGCTAATTTTGATTCTCAATGTGATAATAGTTTTATTAGTGGCATGCATCCCCATGATTTGTCTTGTGATCCTATTTGTGAACCTAGTACAAGTGATTTCAACTCTTTTTCTCGTATTGTTGATAATGAATCTCATTTTCTTGATTATGCCCCCTCTCCCCAATATTATGATGATGCTCATGTTTATAATGTGAATGATCCTCCCTCCTCATCTTCTTGTTCTTACATGGCTTCAAATGATTTCCCTTATGCTTCTAATGAGTCCTTTTATGAGGGTAATTCTATGGAAAGTTTGAAGGAAGAGAAGATAATGAGGATAATGGAGATGATGAAGAAGTATAACGAGATTAGGGAAGCTGAGAATAGGGAGACAGAAGCTAGAATGAAGATGCTTGAGAGCCAAATTTTCCAACTAGCCAACTCTCAAGAAAATGCCCTTCCTTCTTCTTCTCTTCCCCATATGAGTGAGGATCCCATTAGAGAGGATTCGAGTGATGGTGAAGGAGTTGAAAATGAAAAGAGTGTTGATTTTGAAAATCCTAATCCTTCTTCCCATCTTGATGAGTCTCAAGTGTATGTTTGTGACCCTTCAATCTATGAGTATATAAACTCTTTTGAGGTAATGTCCCACATATTTTTCGAGATTCATATGAGGACTTATAGATTATTGGATGATTTCATCGAGAACGCTTCTTGGGACTTAGATGAGTTTGAGATGACTCTACCTCCATTCATGCACGATTTTGGGACCTTGGGTTTCGAGATAGTTGAAGGAAAGGTTGTCTATTGTGGTGAAAAGGAGGATAAGGTTGACTCCCTTGGAGTTTTTGAGCTTGAGGGAGGTGTAGATCGTGAGTGCCCTTCATTTGAGGATGCTATGATTGATTTTCATGCTCTCATTGGCGATGTGAGACCTTGTGGTGAGGGAGTAGCTACCCCTTTTCCCGTTTCTCATACCCCTTTTTCTCTAAGGTTCGACCACATCCTTCCTTACCCTACTTCTCTCCCTTCCTATCTCAAACAACCTATTGGGAAGCCGCCCTCTATGGATGATTTTCATGCCTCTCATTCCATCATCATTGAGGAAGAGAGGAATTTTGTCAACAAAAAAATATGTGATGAGGATTTGCCTTTGTCCTTTTCTTTCCACTATTCTTTTCCTTCTTCTACTTCTTACTTTCTTGAGTTTCCTTTCGATCCTTCTTCTTCTTTCTTTTGGCATCTCCCTCTTCACTTGCGTGCAATGATTTTGTTGCACGTTCTTATTCCGTCATTTGCCTATTTACACCCCCATGAAATGTGTAGTAGTGCATTTGACAAGCTCTTGCGTGCGTTGAATTTTTATTTCCTAGAGCGGTCTCGCTTGGACGTCAAACAAGCCTTTGCGGGAAGTAACCCGTGTTTTATTGCTTTCATTTTCTTTTGTTTTTAGATTAGATTTTCTCACATGGACGTGTTTGTGTTCCTTGCTAGGTACACAACTTGATATACTCTTGCGCATTGGTGATGATCAAGAATCAAGGAAATGTGCCTCAACTTACCTATCATGTGGAATTCAAGCCTTATTTGTAGAGATTATGGCTCATATGAGGTTATTTCGGGTTTTTTGTGTGATTTTTTTTTTTTTGCATTTATCCCATATCCGGTAATATCCTTCTTTTCCCTCTCTCTCTTACTTATTGTGACTTGAAGATCATGTGTTGGTAATGTTGGATTAATTTTTCCTTGTATTTCTCTCCTTGGTTTCATTGTTTATGATTTGAAAGCTTGGTTTCATTCAAGCTTGGGGGAGGGTATTCTATCATGTTTGGTGGGATGTTGATTCATATATGCCATGCACGTGAGTATATGCATTTCCATGTTTTTCATGCTTTTGGAAAATCCAAAAAGATTTTTGTTTACTTCTAGGCAAGTTTAGCAAAATTGTGTTTTGTTTGTTCTTAGTTGGACATTATATCTTTTGGATTTGTTTACTCTTGAATGTCTTTCTTCCTAAGTGGTTAATGTGTGCACGATTTGAGAGTGTCATTGGTTGACTCTAGGATATTACATGCTAAGGTAGCCGGGTTGAGAACTTTTAGGAATCCATGAAGCCCTAGTTCAAGGGTATGTGGTAAGATGGTGTTGCTCTCTATAGTGGATTTGGCACCCTTAGTTGGTATTTTCTTAGTTATAATCCCGTGTGAGGTAACATTGTTCTAGCCTTCATCACTTTGTTGTGTGGCGCATTTGGATCCTTAGCTATGCATGTCTTGATCCTTGTTTCGACTTATAGCTCCCAAGATCGTGACCGAAGCACTCTAGGGGAGGAAAAGGGCACTTCTTTCTCATTTTTTTCTTTATCTTCTTTTTGTTTTGTTACAAATTTGATTTTCTATTTTGCATAAACCTACTTGCTAACCAATTTGAGCCTTATGTTTCCCGCTCTTGTTTAAACCACATTACAAACCTAATGGCCTATGTTAACCAACCCTTATAGTTAGTGAAGCATTGACATGTGAGGTTTGAGTTTTGAGAATGTTGATCATAAACAAGAAGCACTTTGAGATTTGGTTAGAGTTGAGCTTGTAAAGAAATATGCAAATTTATGAAAATCAAGTGAAGTTTGAAGAAAAAAGCCGTCCAAAATTAAAAAAAGGCAAGGACAATGAATAAAGTTAAAAAAAAAAAAGAGAAAAAATTGGAAAAGAAACAAAAACAACAAAAATATTTTCGATGGTTTCGTTTTCTTCCCTAGTTTAAGCATTGAGGACAATTCTTTGTTCAAGCTTGGGGGATCGTTCCTTCATTTTGTATATTTTGTGTGTTTGTGTTGAATAAATTTGGGGGAATGGCATTAGTGGTATTTTTGCTTGATATTTAGTGAATTCTTGAGTTATTTTTGAGTGTCGGCCACACTTTTTGCTTCACTCAGGAATTATCACCAAATTTTAAATTTTTACCCCGCCTTAACCCTTAGCCTTACGTTACAACCAATAAAAAGACCCTTAGACTCTAGTGGTTTGGGTCAAAAGAACGGTGGAGGGAGATAGACTTCAAACCTATGGAAAGAGTATGCATAGTTGAGACGTCGGGATTACCTTCTCAAAGTTTTTCATTTCTTTATCTTTTTTCGGTTCCTTCGTGGAATCTTGAGAAGCTAGTTTAAGGGTTGATTTGAAGCTAGTGGAGAGAACGCGGCCCAATTGGTTGGGGCTAGGGTGGATTGAGTCCTAAGTAGTTCTCTATGCTTAGCATGTGTTATGTTTCAATCAACCATTGACATCTTGGAACGTGCATACATTTGTCCATTTAGAAAGGTTTGCATTCATTAGTACTCGTCCTTATTTCTTGTCCATACGTGAGCTTGTGTTTCGTTTTTTTTTTTTTTTTTTTTTTTTCTTAGTGTTCCTTTTCCTTTTTCCTTTTTCCTTTTGTTGCCTTGCCTTGGTTTTTGTCGAGAGTTGTGGGTTAAATCTCTTAGGAAACCCTCACGAGAGCTTACTCGTCCTCTTTGGCGACATAGGGGTTTAAAGGGCTTGATGCATACGCTAAATGCATCCGTGATTCCTACGACAGTGAGTTAGTGTACATTCTTTCTCTTTGTTTCTATTTTGTTTCTTTTGCTTTAAATAATTCCATCTTGTTCTCTTTTGCCTTAGCTTTGCTCGAGGACGAGCAAAGGTCTAGCTTGGGGGAATTTGATGAGTGACATTTATGTCACTCTTAGGGAGTAGTTTTAGAGTCATTTTCGTGTTTATTTTATCTTATTTTCATTTCTTTCTCTTGTTTTCTCTTTAATAAAGCTTCTTGTTTATTTTGGTAATTTTGTCGTGTTTTAGTTCTTTTCGTAGTTTTTATTAGAATTAGTCTTATTTCGTATTTTATTTGCTTTTGATTTGTTATATTTCGTTCTTTATTTTGATGAGTGGCATTTATGCCACTCTTTTATCCTTTTTCTCTAAGGATTCTCCCCTCGTTTGCACTTGTTTGGCCCTCTTTCTAAGCATTTTTACTTAGCTTTGCTTTCTCTTTTCTTTCTCCTTTATCCTCCTTTTTCTTAGTCTTCCCGCTTTGTTCTTATTGTGCTTTTCATGCTTATGCTTTATAGGAACCATCGAGATTTTCAAGAGGAGGAAGCTAAGCTCAAAGGAAGCTAGAGGAAGCATGATTCAGAAGAGGTTCGGCCGAACCTCCTGATGGTGTGGCCGAACCAAGGTGTGGCCGAACTTGCTCAGTGGTTCGGCCGAACTTCGAGGCAGGAGCAAGATGAAAATTGGCAGTTTTGCAAGAGTGGCCGAACCACAGGAATTCGACCAGACTAGGATCAGGGAGGTTCGACCGAACCTACCCATGGTTCGGGCGAACCTACCCTGTAGTCCGGCCGAACCTTCCCATTTGTTCGGTCGGACCTCTCCTTTTCTCAGCTGACTCTATACGGACTATATAAGTCCCTTTTTTTAGAACGTTTTGGGGGGACATTCAATAACTATCTATTGATCTCTCTAATTAGTTTTAGGTTAGATTAGGATTAGTCTTCTTTGGTAGAGAGAGAAAGTGAGGTTTTCTTCATTAATGAACTTGGATTTTGAAGAAGGAGCTTGTTCAATCCTTTGTAGACCTTCATCTTCAATTAATGAGCAATTTCTTACTCTCTCTCCTCTATTTTTATTTGTTTATTTTGATTATTATTTTAGTTGTTGGTATTGCTTGTTGATCATGTTGATTCTTGATTATTTGTTGGTTAATCTTGTTATTATCATGATTAGTGAGTAATTTCCCCATTAAGGGGATGGTTGTGGTGTAGTTGGACCTTGAGCATGTTCTAGGGTTTAGAATTGATTTATTTGTGATTAAAGTCTTTATATGCTTGATATTCTTTAATCTTCTTGCAAGTGCACATTGTTGGTTGATTAAAGGTGAATCTTTGCTAACAAGAAACGGAAGTTGACTTAGTTAAGGTTCATTACTATCGATTGTTATTTAATAGTACCTCCTAATATATGGTTCTAATGTGGAAACATAGAGGCTATGTTAGGAGAAGCCAATTGACCCCGGAAGGCGGCTAGATTGGATTCTTAATTTCGATATTCGAGCATGTTTAGTTCATAATTAATTCAATTTCTATGCCTTTGTTTATGTTCAAGTGAATGCTATACCTAAACCATTTCCCTTAATGTTTTATTTCTTGTTTTAGCATCTTTAGACTTTAGTTTATTTATCTCCTATTCCGGACTAGCTTAATTGTCGATAACATTTGGTGGTGTTTACCGTTCTCTGTGGTTCGACCCCTATGCTTGCCTTATACTCGTATTAGGTTTGTTTAGGTTGTATAAATTGTATTTGATCTAGGGATAGACAATTGACGACGCGTTTATTCCCATGTCACCAGCCCATTCATTCTCGTACTCGCACGAGACCTGAGGTGCGGAGGGATCTGGCGAGGTCTAGCTCGAGACGTCGCCGCACTACTTCGGGAGGTCGGGGCGGTCGTTTTGAGGCTGCTCGTACTGAGGCGGTAGAGGGCTCAGGCTCTTCCTCTAAGGGTGCACATGCTGCGCCGGTAGGCCAGGGAGAGGCTACCTCGGCTCTTAGAGGTGGTGGGATGTACAAGGTCGGCTCGTCATCACAGCAGCCTCCGCAGCCTCAGCCTCAGATTGATCTTGGGTGGACGGGTCCTGAGTTGAGTTTTCCTCCTCCTGAGGGAACTGGAGCTGGTGGAGCGGTTACTCCTCGTACGGCGGAGTTTTATGAGATGATGGGTTTACGTCCCCCGGCGCCGTAGTCTGTTCCTGTGCTTTTCATTTATTTTATTTTGACTTTGTATAGAACTTTGCCTTTTAGTTAGACTCATTATTTAGACATGTTTTGTATATACATACTATTATGAGTTTATTCCTTATTTATCATTTTTTTTCATTTATTTATTATTGTTATGTGCATGTTTGTGTGTGCAAGGAAATGTGTAAAATAAATTTTGCGCAAAAAATTCCGTCATTTTTATTATTGATGGAGGGTATCCGACTTTCTCCCCCAAAAGGAAAAAATGGGAAAGGAAAAGTGAAATAAAAATATTGGATTTATAAAAACTTGGAAATTAGTTTAAATAAAATAAGAAAAATAATATGATTAATGTAATAACTATATTAATTAAAAGAGAGGAATAAATGAATATTTTAGAAAAAGATAAGGAAATCGTAAAGTCATTAGCAGACTCGAATTAAGTCAAAAACGCGGTTTTTAGAAAGCGCGTACAATGATGCATATTGGCGCCAGCTGGTGCCACGCGTTTTGTTGTAGCGCCAGGCGCTACACTTGGCGTTTGGCGCCAGGCTCTGGCGTCTGGCGCTAATGAGCGCTGACCCCGAATCCTTCGTAGATGAAAACTACTCCGATTTTGTGCATAAATAGCCCCCTGCCCAGCCGATTCTCTTCATAATTTCAGCAGATAAAATATTTCTTAGCTTTTAGAAAAATAAAATCATGTCTTTAGTCTCCAAAAGTTTTACCAACTACACCCATGAATGGTGTCGGTCACTTAATGCCAAAGAGAGAAAAGAATTAGATGTTTTTTACTTGGAGGGTATTTATGGTGTCAAAGGGGTAGATCTTAATTCAGATTTTATTCATACCGCTCTAGAATATTGGGATGTAGATACTCATTGCTTTAGAATAGGGTATGATGAAATTAGCCCTTTACCGGAAGAGTTTGGTGCTATTTTAGGCTTCCCTACACTAGATCTTGTAGTAATCCCTAGAATAAATGAATATTATTATAAGGATTTTGAACGCTTCTTCAATTTAAAAGATAAAGATCTATAAAAAAAATAGTAGATGGTAGCATAGTTAATTTAAAAGAATTTTCTCGACATTATTTTGATAGGCCTTATTCTGAATCTTTTCATGTTTATAGAAGAAAGGCTTTCTTATTTTGCATGCTTAATCAATTTTTCCTTACTAGTGGTAAAAATAATGAGGGTCAATCAATTATATCCACTGTTTTAGAACAAATTGAATTAGGGAGAAATCCAATGCCTTTAATAGTTGGAGAGACTATGCTTAGTCTTGATGAATTAAAGAGGAATCCAAAAGCACCTTTTCAGGGCTCTCCAATTTTATTACAGGTAGAAAAATAATATTTTTAATTACAGAAATCAAAAATATATTTTTGTAAAGTAATAATAATTTATTTGCATTGCAATTTTTTTTTTTTTACAAATGTGGCTAATGGAAAGACTGGAGTTAATTAGCCCTCCAGACAACATTGAGAAGTATACCCCAAATTGCTTCGTGAGAATGAAGAACCACTTCTCTAAGATGGGGTGCCATGAATGGAAGAGGACTTCGAGTCTTGTAATTTTACCATCAAGTGGGTCATCCCTTGGTGGAAAATATAAAGGATGGTTGGTGTCAACAAGCAACCTTTCTGTTGTCTTCCAAGCTTGTCCCGTATGACTTTTTATTATCCCTACAGGGTAAAAAGACAATACAGCCTACTTCAGACTATTCCTTCCGGTGATCTTTGTCGTCCCTACGAGTTCCCTGTCTCCCAGGAAGTAGACAAATTTGATGCTTATTGGAATGCCAGACCTTTATGGAAAATAATTACCCAAAAGGTTCCTCCTTCCTTGCCCAATGATGTGAAAAAGTGGCTTCTAAAGAAACCCTCAAAGGACGTGAAGAAAAATCAGAGTAAAACTGATGTGAAGAGTCGTCTAGGTGACAAGGTAATTCCTGCTAAGGAACGCCTGGGTGAAAGGATCGAATTTAAGACGCCTATAATACCTAAGAAGAAAAGCACTGCAAAAGATAAGGGAAAAAGGAAAGCTTACACCACAGAAAAGAAAGCCAGGGTAGAAAAGAAGCATGGAGTCCTAGCTGAGGGGGAAACTATTTACTCCAAGATTGAATGTAGGTCCTCTAAAGGATGCCTACTAGCTAAGGTTAATGGATGAGGAAGAAGAAGCAGACAAAAGTTGGAAAAGGGCTAAGAAAGAGAAAGAAGATTAAGAGCATTGCTTAATTTCCAATTATAAGACTTAATTTTTATATTTATTTACAACTTTATTTAAATTCCATCAATAATGTAGTTTATTTTATTAATGAAATTCCAGCTTTTTAGTTAAATTATTTACTTTAAATTTATTTTATTAAAGCAATGAAAACCGAAGAATTAATTTTCTAGAAATTTTTCGAGTACGGAAGTCGAAAATTTTCCGAAAAACACCAAAATATTCCAAGACTTGTAATTGTAAATTGGCGCCACGATTTTGCGACTGGCGCCGGCTGCGGCAGTCTGGCGTCAGGTGACGGTTGCCATCGTCTGGCGCTGACGTTCATCGGTTGGCGCCATAACTTTTTCTGTGACGCCAATGTTCCGTCGATCTTCTGTCGAATTTTTTTTATTAATTCTGGGAAGCGAGATTTTTTTAAAAAAAGTGGTCGTACCCGTAAAGGGTTGCCTACGTATCCTTTCTTAAGGAATCAGGCCAAACGTAGCTCTCTTGAGTATCCTACTCAAGTAATTATGGGTAGTATTTCTTAAGTTGGTCAAGATTCGTCATGTTCGAGAACTCATTGCCATCCATATCAGTTAATTTTGCCGCACCTCCTGATAGGATTGTTTCTAGTTCAACAGGTTGTGCGGCATCCATTCCATAAACCAAAGAAAATAGCGTATTTCCTGTTGATGTGCGAATTGACATGCGATAACCCCACAGTGCGAAGTGAAGTTTGTCGGGCCAATCCTTATAATTTTCCGTCATTTTCTCGATGATAGTCTTTAGATATTTATTAGCTGCCTCGACTGCTCCATTTGCTTGAGGCCTATAAAGGGAAAAATGATGATGTTGAATGCCATATTTTTGTATCAATTCTTCACATTCGGCTTGAAAGTGAGTTCCATTGTCACTTATCATTTCATGTGGGACTCCGTATCGACAAATAATATTTCTCTCGATAAAGAGTGCTACATGTTTTGCAGTGAGTTTAGCGTATGATTGTGCTTCAACTCACTTTGTGAAGTAGTCAATTGCTACTAGGATATATTCGTGGCCTCCTGTTCCTGGGGGAGTGATTTTGCCGATGATGTCAATTCCCCATGTAGAAAACGGCCACGGCGATGTGTAGGTATAGAGCAAGGATGGAGGAACATGTTGTAAATAGGCATAGATTTGGCATTTAGGGCATCTTTTTACGTATTGATGGCAATCCCTATTCATTGTGGTCCAATAGTATCCTTCTCCCATTATCTTTTGGACTAACATTTTGCCATTTATGTAAGTCCCACAAATTCCTTCGTGGACTATCCTCATTGCTCTTTGGGCATCCTTTCTTCCTACACATAAGAGAGCTCGGCCCCTAGGTACCCTTTTATGTAACTCGTTGTCTATGAGTACGTATTGGGAAGCCAAGAGTCTTAATGCTCGTTTTGCTCTTTTGTCAGCATGGGGAGGGTATTCTCCTTTGGTGACATAATTGAGTATATCCGTGTACCACGGTTCTTCTTCTTCTTCTTCGTCTTGGATTATTTCATCATCTTCTATAGCCTGAATGTATGCTGGTTTGTGCCTTTTTTCTATAGTTAGAGGCATTTGCTCGATTTCCGTAGGAATCCTAGCCATTGATGCTAGTCTTGCCAAGGCATCAGCAAATTGATTTTCTTCTCTAGTTAGATATGTGTATTCTACCTTCTCTAACTGATTAGTAAGGGTTTTCAGATAGGTTTGGTAAGGGGCCAAACTTTCGCTCCTTACTTTCCACCTTTTTGGAGATTTGATTGATGATCAATGAGGAGTTCCCGAATATCCGTAACTTTTTTACTCCCAATACCAACGCTGTTTCAAGGCCTACCACGCATGCTTCGTATTCAGCAGCGTTGTTGGTAACGTCGAAATCGAGCTTTATGGAGATTGGAACATGCTCTTCTTTAGGTGATACTAGCAATACTCCAACGCCACATCCTTTTTGGTTTGAGGCTCCGTCAAATTATAAGGTCCAAGTATCATCTTCAGTGACCATCAAGTCTTCATCTGGAAATTCATTGTCTTGTATTGGCGTCGAGTCTTCTATTGGAAAGTCTGCTAGAAAGTCTGACACCATAGATCCTTTGATAGCTTTTTGTGGCATAAACCTTACATCAAACTGGGCTAAATTGACTATCCATCTCGATATGCGTCCGTTGAGTGTAGATTTCTCGAATAGATACTTGAGTGGATCTAATCGAGAAACTAAGAAGACGGTATGCACTAGCATGTAATGTCTTAACTTGGTTGTGGCCCACACCAAGGCGAGGCACAATTTCTCAAGTGGCGTATAATGTGCTTCATATTCGAGCATTTTCTTGCTTAGATAGTAGATTGCGTTCTCTTTGCCTTCTACTTCTTGTGCTAGCATAGCTCTCATTGTCTTTTTGGTAACTGTTAAGTACAACCTAATAGGTATTCCTGGAAGTGCTGGTGCTAATACGGGAGGATTTGCGAGATAGGCTTTGATCTTTTCAAAGGCTTTTTAACACTCGTCATCCCATATTACTGGTACATTCTTCTTAAGCTTTTTTAAGATTGGTTCACATATCGTTGTAAATTTTGATATGAACCTACTTATGTATTGCAACCGACCAATGAATCCTCGAATTTGCTTCTAGGTTTTGGGCGGTGGCATTGACATGATTGCTTTGATTTTGGTTGGGTCTATCTCTATTCCTCTAGAGCTTATGACATAACCCAAAAGCTTGCCTTAGGTGACTCCAAAAGCACACTTAGATGGGTTGAACCTCATATTATATTTTCTTAGCCTTTCGAAAAAATTTCTTAAGGCTACTTGATGGCCTTGACGGTCTTTTGATTTTACAATCATGTCGTCCACATATACTTCGACTTCTTTGTGCATCATGTCATGGAGTAAGGCAGTCGCTGCACATTGGTAAGTGGCACCCGCGTTTTTCAACCCGAATGGCATTACCGTATAGCAGTAAGTGCCCCATGGTGTTATGAAGGTTGTTTTCTCCATGTGTTCTTCTGCCATGAGAATCTGATTGTAGCCTGCATATCCATCCATGAACGAGAGAAGTGCGTGATTTGCCTTGTTATCTACCAGAATAACGATGTGTGGTAAAGGGAAGTCGTCCTTTGGACTTGCCTTATTTAGATCTCGATAGTCGACACACATTCTTACCCTTTCGTCTTATTTCGGAACTGGGATGACGTTGGCGACCCATTCGGGGTATTTAGATACCTTGATGAAACCTGCAATTATCTGTTTTTGAACTTCTTCTTTTATTTTAAGAGCTATGTCGGGTTTCATTCGACGTAACTTTTGTTTTACAGGTTTCATTCCTGGAATTAGTGGTATAGTGTGTTGAGCTATTTCTCTATTAATGCCTGGCATATCTTCGTATGACCAAGCAAATACATCGATGAATTCTTTAAGTAAGTTAATTAAATTGGTTCTTTCTTGTTCATTAAGTGTTAGTCCGATTTTAACTTCTCTTTTATTGGTTGAATCATTTGAGATATCAACCGTCTCAGTTTCTTCAATTACCAGTGTTTTCTTTTCAAGTGTTTCCATTGCGTTAATAAGTTCTTCGTCTTTTTCATTGTTAGTTAAGAAATGCTCGTCATCTTGGGATAAATAAGAACACAAGAAGTAAGGAGAAGAAATTGTATTATTATACTCTGAGATCATTACATCAAAGAGTGATATGTCCTCAGGGACTTGAGCAGTAACTATTCTAGGAGAAATAGAAGGAGAAGATGCTACTACTAAAGACCTAGATGACTCTATAGGGAGAGACTCTGACTCAGACGACTCTTCGAACATCAATCCTTGCCCCGTCGTGATTGATATCTTTCTTCCACTTGGAGTCGTCACCTTGACGGTCTTGCGCCACTCTTGTAGTGATCCTTCCGCTGGAGTGATTAACTTCGAGGGATCGAAGCTTTCACTTTGTAGGACTGATTGTATGAGCGAGGAGTTATCCTCTTTGTATGTTGGCTCATTCTTTTCTCGCCCAAATAATAGTCCCATGACGTTAAAGTCAAAGCATGGGGGTGCTTTCTCCCTATGGATAGGAGTTGGGATTTCATCTGTGAAATAGCAATCCAAGAAAATCTCAAATCCCGGTTGCCTTATGTTTTTTACTACAAATGGCTCGGGAAATTCGTGGCATGGATAGTCCTCTCCCTCTTTTATGGATAGTGCCTTTGATTTTACCTGGGCTCGCTAAAGATCTTTCCGAGTCGGCTCGAAACCAAGTCCGAAAGTATCTAATTTAGGGAGGCCAGGTGACTCCAGCGGTTTTGCTATTCCCTTTTTCTTCCTTAGGGTCATACCAGGAAAATGTCCTTGTTTCTTCAAAATAGCATTCACGATCATGTTAGAATGGGGGTCGTGGCAGAGAGGGGTCCTTTCATCTTCCTGGATTAAGGAGACCTCTTCGCTAAAGCCCCATAAATCTTCATCATCCTCGTCGTGCTCCACGTTAATTATTGGGTTTTCTATAAACTTGATTCTCATAGGTGAAGCATCGATGGTGATAGGAATTCCCCCAACTATGGCTTTTACTTTTTGGTGGAGAGATGAGGGGACGACCTTTAGGTCAAGAAGCCAAGGGCGTCCCAACAGCAAATTGAATGAAGCCTTGATATCTACTACTTGGAAAGTAGTAGCATGTTCTATCGCTCCCGCCATTACATTCATGGTAATTTTACCAAGAGCTTGACGATGAGTGTTGTCGTAGGCTCTTATTCCTAGCGTTGATGGGGTTAGGTCTTCATCCCTTATGCCTAACATCCTCGCAGTTCTAAGTGGACAGACGTTAATGGCTGATCCATTGTCTACAAGAGTCATAGGGACGTTCATTCTCTTGCAAACTACTGTGAGGTTTAATGCCTTATAGTGTTTGTCACCTTCTAGGGGGTAAATCCTTGTCAGAAAAGGTGATCAAATTGATGGGACTAGGTAGATCACTCGTGAGGAAGTTAGCTAACCCCTCAGGAGTGGTGTCAGAATCTATCCCTATTTTGTCTAAGGCATTCATTACAGCCAACCTATGTTCTCGGGATGTTGCCAGAAGTTTCCATACGTTCATTTCAACTTTTGTCTTCTTGAACTGTTTAACGATATCATTATCTTCAATGATAGGCATGGGAACTTGCTATGTGGTTGGCATGGTTTGTGTTGAAATGGGAGGTTGCATTCTCCCGGATCTTGTGAGGACGTCTATTGATGAATCTTCTTCAACCCAAAAGTCATCCATGGCGTATGACACTGAAGGTGGAGGTCCTACCATGTCTTTTGAATAGACGTCTTCTTCATCGCTGTCCCAAACTCCATTAATACTTGCATCCTCTTCTTGTGGAACTTGGACTAGTTTCTTTTCATCAATCATTTTCTGAATTAAATCCTTGAATTTAAAACAGTTTTTGATAGTGTGACCTCCTGATTGATGATACTGACAGTAATATCCATCTGTCCTTTTCAATGATTCGAATGGTCTCGGTTCGAGAGGTTTGATCTCGCCACTCTCGGAGAGCATTTCGAACATTTGTATATATGGGATCCCAATTGGAGTGTAGAGTCTATTACTCTTATTGGGTTTCTCGGTGACTTGTAAAGGAAAACATGTCGCCTCGTAAGTCGTTCCCATGGGTGTGAATTCTCTCTTAGGCTCATTTTCGGGAGTGGAACCTCGTCATACTTCTTCTGAAGTTCCTTTAAAGCCTTGAGATTTTCACGTAGCAAGTGCGATCCTTTGATCATAGACGGTGTAAGCGATTGTATGTCTTCTTTACTTGCTAGTTCAGGAAGATTATCCATGGCGTCAAAAAAGATCTCCTCCTCTTCTTCGATGGCATGGATTTCTTTAACAGGTTTGATGAGAGACGAGGGGTCAACCTCGTTTTCCTCATCAGAGATAGCCAAGGAATGGGCGAGAGGCGCATTATCAATACTTGGCTTTTTACTGGCAGGGGGCAACGACAGCTTGTTGTTGTTGATTAAGTCTTGGATAGCTTCTTTAAGCTTCCAACAGTTCTCGGTGAGATGGCCCCTACCTTGGTGATACTTGCAATGTGCATTGGGGTTCCAATTAGCCGACCTCTTTTCGACTGGTGGGTCCCCAAACGGTCCAATGGGAGTTATAAGACCTTTTGCATTTAGTCGGTCAAATGCGGTGTCATAACTCATGCCAATAGGAGTAAAGTTCCTCCTAAATGGTTTCTTTTGCCCTTGATTATTCATGGCAAGGACTTCACCTAGGTTAAAAGTGCTAACATTGTTTGAGTGGGTGGTTTTGGAAGAAGAAGGATTGTTGTTCTTCTTACCTTTCTAGCCACTGTTTGAGTTATTGTTGGCAGCTTTCAACTTAGCCAGGCCGTCTTCAATGTTGATTCCAATGTCGTAGACGACCTTGAAGGTATGGAGATTATTTTGATACTTGAGATGCTTGGAGTATTTTTCTTGAAGGTTTTTTATGAATAACCTTACAGACTCTTTTTCACTCGGCACCTCAATCATCTTAGCTGAGGTTTCTCTCCATTTGTTAAAGAAGGAGGTGAATCCTTCGTTCTCCTTCTGCTTGAGGATTTCAAGTTCCCTATGGTCAGTCTCAACTTGAATGTTGCATTTGTATCTATCAACGAAAGCGTTTGCTATGGACTCCCAGGTGGAGGTTTTTTCCTTCTCGAGATAAAAGAACCATTGCTGGCAAACGGTCTCGAGAGATAGCGAGAACAAAGAGGGGAAAACCTTCTTATCGATACCCTTAATAGTCAGTATTGTCTCAAAGGCTCTTAAATGAAAATAAGGGTTATCGATTGGTTTGAATTTCGGGATGTCGTTGGCATTGAACTTCTGCGAAAGATGATCTTTGTCCACCGAGACCCCTTGTGAACTAATCCCTTAAAACTTGTAGTTGCTAGATAGCTTTCTTAGACTCTCTTGCATGAGGTCCATCTGTTGTTGTTTCACGGGATCATCGATCTTAAGAGTTAGGAGCTTTAGTGCTTCAGTCACGGTAACCAGTAGGATCCTTAGCTCATTGACTTCTTCTTGCGTTGTCATTATTGTCCTAGCTTTCCTCTTACGAGCAATGGGTTTGTTGAAAAGTTAGACTTGTACGAAAAGGTTGTCTTTGATTAACCGCCCTTCCTTTCTTGACCACGCGCTGAAATTTAAACCATTTTGTTTTAATTACTTGACTCAAATCGACCTTGACTTTATGGTTTTAAAGAGGAAAAAATAAAAAAAAAATAGGTGCATATTTTTTGGCAAAAATAATGTATATATTTTTAGGGACCAAGTATGGTATTTACATTGGAGGATTAATATCCGACTTACCCCCCTAAAAAAATGACGGAAAAGACGCGCATAAAAGACTCTCTTAAGCATGGTCAAAGTACGTGTATTGGTGTGTGCGTTAAGTGTAAGTGACATGCTTTGACTTTTTGTGTAAGACCATGGGACTTGGTGCCTAGACTCAATTAATGACTTAACAAGGTATTATTGACAGTAAAATTTAACCGAATTAATTAGTAAACTGGTTAATTAGACGCAAAATGATGACTCGATCAATAATCCGAACTGTCGTCAAAACGACAGGACTGGCGCCTCTCTTTGCAGTGTAGCGTTAGACGACAGAGCTGTTGCCAGGCGCCACACTCCACAGAGTGGCGCTACGGTTCAGACTTTGGCGCCATTGCTGGAGCTTCGATCTGAGACTGTTTTCGGTGTTATTAATCAACAGGGGTATGCCTAAAGTCGTACTAGGTCAATTCTGATTAAAATATTAGACTTTATTTACTCAATTTAATTAATTAATTAATTAATTAGAAAAACTTCTTTTAGTCATTAATTTAATTAATTTCAGCACAAGTAGAACAAACGGTTAAGAAAAACATATATCATATGCACAACAAACAGTGCACAATTAGTCAAATAGGCACAATATGATGCAATGAGTTTGCAACCTAACCATGGCTCTAGTTCTCTAAAGTTCAGGATATGGGTAAGTCAATAGAGGGTCCATGGTTAATTGTCTGGATGCACCGCGCCGAAGCGTAACCGTGAAGGGTTGGCGCGAGTGGATGGGACACCGCGAGTTTTAGAAAAAACTCGCTTCCATGGTTTGGTGAATTCAACAATCTCGGATGTACCCTTTGTTACTCAGAGCGTTCAATCAGGTAGATGGAGCATGAATTCCCAGAGGGTTATATCCATATGTAGAACACATATGGGTTTCAGAAAAGTGAGAAAAACTCAATCAGGAAGTAGGATCGAGTAAACAATGCAAAAAACTGGTCGAAATTAGAACGCATATTTCTGGCTCGGTATTGGAAGAATTTGGCGCCAGCAAACAGGAGTTGGCGCCGGATTTTGGCTGTAGCGCATGGCGACAGAGCTATCATCTGGCGCTACAGTCAAATTCTCGACGCTAATCTTCTGTTCGCTGACGCTAATTCCTACATGCCTCATCAGCTTTCTGTGCTCGATAAAATTTTCCAGTTTCGCGCAGTGTTATTTCGGTCCTAGTTGTGAAAGATATGCCTCAAATTTCCTACGTGTAAAATCCTATGTTTTAACTCATTACGGATGGTCTTTTCAATGAGATCTTTTTTATGCATATGGCAATAATGTTAATCAAAATTACGCACATGAAATACTTAGAACTTTTCGAGTCTCATCCACTCATTCTAAATCATTGCCGAAATAAATTTCAAGAATTAAAATAGAAATCCTCCCCAGTGGAGTCGCCAAAAACTGTAGGGAATATTTCAAGCGTTAATCCCCTAGCTTGAACCCCACTGTGATCATACACTAAAGTACGGTGGCGTCCAAAGGGAAAAAAGATAGAGCAAAAGAGTCGCCAACCAGTTTTTTAGGAACTTGTAAACCGTTCACGAGGTGAAGGTTACACCCCTTAACGATCCAAGAGATCGTCAACTCCATAAGGTCTTGAACCAAATAGGGTTCGGGGATGAAAGTACAAATCCAACCTAAAAGAGATTGAACCTGCCCTAATAATAGGCCTCTACTTTATTCTGATCGTATTCATGTGCGCTTTTGACTAACATGCAATCAATAGGATTAACCTAAACCTGTTTATCTATGTTGGTTGAATATTAATGCACAAATAAATCTATTATTGGGGATCACTTGAATTATAATCATATAAACCCTAAACAAGATTATTAATCATCTTATTAAGCGTGATTACAAGTACAAATTCCCTTTAAACATGCATATAAAGGTGATCAAGCAATAACAATAAATATAATCAAGCAACATAATAATCATAATAACAATTATAAAAATAATCATAATATTATAATCATAAAAATAATCATGAATCATGTTAAAGCATAATAATAGCAAGATCCTAGGCATGATACTAACAAGATTAATAACAAACCCTAGCATGTCACTAAACATCAAAAATCAAAGCTTTAGCCCTAACATGATACTAACATGAATATTAGGAAAGACAATAAAAGGCATCATAGAAATCATAATTGACATTATATTCTTTACCCTAAACATGATACTAGGAAGCAATAAAACATCCAAACATGATACTAGGAATCATAATAACAACCTAAGCATGATTTCTATATCATAATAACAATGTAAACAATTAAAACACTTACTTGGATGCCTCGTACCTCTTTCTAATAACAAAATACACACGTTAGTAACTTTAAGGAAAATAATAAAAAAAAAACAATTAAATTAAATAATTGAAAGAGAGATTTGGGACCAAACCCTGAGAAATTAAACCTTTCACGTCTAGGGCGAAGGCGACTTCGAATTTGGCTAGGTGTGTCTAGATCTTGTGAATGCGGAATTTTTATATTTGTGAGAAAGCTAGTTTAGAAAAAAGAGAGAGAGAGTAATCAAGAGAATCTTGATGAGAGTTGGTGAATGAAAATGGGGTTTTTAGAAGGCTATTTATAAAGAAAATCAACCAAAAAGATAAAAAATCAAAACAGAGTTCTGACGCATAAAACAGGGATTAGCGCCAGACGCTGACATTAGCGCCAGGCGCTAACGCTAGCGCTAGGCGCCAAGCTTAGCGTCAGGCGCTAATGCTGGCGTTTGGCGCTGACTAAGAATTTGACGCGTTTTCTAAAATCAGATAGAAATTGCCGTACAGGAGGATAAAATCGTACTTTCCTCAAAAAACGTTCTTTTATTCTGATCAAAACTCTAAAAGTCAACAAAAGTTAATTTATCAACGCTAATTAGATTAGGAATGAAAAGAACCTTCTAGAAGAATTTAGAAGACTAAAACCATTCCTAATTGCATTAGGAATGATAAATCTATATTAGGCCCTCCTCTAGATCATTGGGCCGCATATAAGGCTCAAATTGGGCCCAGTTCAGTAAATTGGCCATAACTTCCTCAATACTCATCGGAATTGGGCTTATAATATATCGTTGGAAATGTCTTTTCAAGCCCTATCCAACTACACTGTTATTGGACCCATATCATGGACCAACCAAACTAGATTGGCTATTTTCTTAAAATAGGTTTTCAAAAACAGAGAGAGGAGAAAAGAAATTAAAACTATCCGCAACACTAAACTTTCCACACTTTCACTTCATTCGATTATGATTCGACGTGAAAAGCACTCATCACTGGGTTTGGTTTTGGGGAGACACAAATGGGTGTCTACAGTAACTGTAGACACCCATTTGTGTCTCCCCAAAACCAAAACCCAGTGATGAATACCTTTCATGTCATTTGATTATCAAACGAAGTGAAAGTGTGAAAAGTGTAGTGATGAGGATGTTTTCATTAAAATATCTCTTCTTTCTGTTATTGAAAATATTTCTTTTCTTACCCTATTTATGAAAAACGTGCATTTCAGTTTAGTTTGGTCCATGATAAGGGTCAAATAATAGTGTAGATGGATAGGGCTTGAAAAGATCTTTCCAACGATATATATAAGCCCAATTCCGATGAATAATGAGGAAGTTATGGCCAAAGTACTAGACTGGGTCCGGTTTGGTTATTACATACGGCCCAATGATCTAGAGGAGGGCCTATTATTAATTATCATTCCTAAAGCTATTAGGATTTATTATAGTCTTCTAGAATACTCTAGAAGGTTCTCTTAAATCATAATGGAGTTAGGATTGATAATTATGTTTCAAAGAGTTTGAAATTGAATAAAACTACTCCTTTTGAGAATCCTTATTTTGTACAAAATGGAATATATTCAGATATTATTTTCGTGCCTCATAATATTTATACAAATATTATATGGTTGAATAGATCTTGAAATTATATTTCTAATGATATATTATAATATTAATTCGGAGCTATAACGAAAAAGATATGAATGGAATATGAAACTCTATCCAAAACTGACACCCTTCCACTATTTCGGCTATATCTTTTTATCTACAAAATATTTTAATCTTATTCTAATTGGGTTGGAAAGAAGAATTCAAGATCTTTCCAACGACATATTATATGTCTTATTTGGACTTCTGGATCAAAATATATGATAAAAACGAAATCCACAAAGCTGTCTTGCAGCGCCGGACGACCGCCCTGTCGAGCGGCGACATAGGCAGTTGCGGCGACAGCGTCGTGTTTTATTCCTTTTCAAACTCCGATTCTTTTTTATCATTTCAGACTGTTTTCATTATAAATAGCGTCCTTAGACCTCCGTTTTTTTAATCATCAATTCTCAATCAACTCTAACCAACTCTCATCAAGAAATTCTTGATATTCTCTCTCTTTTCTAAACCAACTTTTCACAAACAAAATTCCGCATTCACAAGATCTAGATACACCTAGCATAATTTGAAGTTTCCTTCGCCCTAAACATGAAAGGTTTGATATTTCTGAGGGTTTGGTCCCAAATCTAGTCTAAATTTTCTTAATTCTTTCTTTCAATTATTTAATTTAATTGTTTGATTTATTATTTTCCTTGAAGTTACTAACTTGTGTATTTTGTTATTAAAAAGAGGTATGAGGCATCCAAGTAAGTGCTTTAATTATTTTATTGATATTATGATATAGAATTCATGTTTAGGTTGTTATTTTGATTCTTAGTATCATGTTTAGGATGTTTTCCCTAGCTAGTATCATGTTAGGATGCTTTCCTTGGTATGATGTTTAGGGTAAAGAATATAATATCAAGTATGATTGTTGTGATGATTCCTATTTTCTTTCCTAATAGCATGTTAGTATCATGTTAAGGCTAAAGCTTTGATTTTTATTGCTTAGTGACATGCTAGGGTTTGTTATTAATCTTGTTAGTATCATGCCTAGGATCTTGCTATTATTATGCTTTAGCGTTGATATGATTATTTTGATTATGATTATTATTTTGATTATGATTATTATGTTGCTTGATTATATTTATTTTTATTGCTTGATCACACGTTTTATGCATGTTTAAAGGGAATTTGTACTTGTAATCACGTTTTATAAGATAATTAATAATCTTGTTTAGGACTAATATGCTTATAATTCAAGTGATCGCCAATAATAGATTTATTTGTGCATTAATATTCAACCAACATAGATTAAACAGGTTTAGGGTTAACCTATTGATTGCATGTTAGTCAGAAAGCGCACATGAATACAAGAAGAATAAAGTAGAGGCCTATTATTAGGGCAGGTTCTTTCTCTTTTAGATTGGATTCATACCCTCATCCCCGAACTTCCAGTCTTGGTTCCTGACCTATTGGAGTTAACGATCTCTTGGATCGTTAAGGGGTGTAACCTTCACCCTGTGAACGGTTTACAAATTCCTAAAACTTGTTGGCGACTCTTTTGCTCTAGCTTTCTTCCCTTTGGACGCCACCATGCTTAAGTGTATGATCACAGTGGGGTTCAAGTTTGGGGTAATGCTTGAAATATTCCCTACAATTACATAAAGTAGTAAAAGTGTTACTATAGACAATAGGTAACACTTACTTATTTTTAGTAACATTTATTATTATTATTAGGTAGCATTTATCATCATCATCATCATCATCATTATTATTATTATTATTATTATTATTATTATTATTATTATTATTATTATTATTATTATTATTATTATTATTATTATAAATATGAATAATATTATTATAAATATGAATAATATTAATATAAGTACATCACTATAACCATGAATGAGAACTTAACACATGATAGACAATAACTTGAATTTAATTATAATTTCGTAATTCTTACTAAAAAAATCTAATAGACAAAAATTTGAATTTAATTATAATTTCATAATTCTTACAAAAAAAATATCCATAAACGCCAATTTTTATGTTTGGACAAACAATATACAAGTAATAATTAAAACAAAAAGAAATTTAGCTTCGGTCTGTAGCTTGGAAAAGGTGAGGAAATAGGGAAAAAAAAAAGTCAACGAGGTAGCAACATGATAGGAGCAGCTAATTAGCATAACGGCAGCAACACCTATAGATTAAACAGCATTATGAAGCATAAGATAACCATATGTAGCAGCAAACGCGGTAGCAGATAGTAGTGGCACCAAATAGCAGTAGCAGATATCAGCGGCAGTAAACAACGGTGGTAGACAACAGTGGCAGCAAACACCATTAGAAGACTAGTAGCAGTCAGTGTAGCAAACAGCAGTAGCAGTAATAAACAGTTGTAAGCAGTAGTAACAGCAAAACAGCAGTAACAGTAAGTGAGCAAAAAGCTCCAACTTTTCAATCCTGGGAAAAAAAAAAGAAAAAACAAACTTTATCTTGATATTGTATATGCAAGCAAGCTTCTTGTGGCATCATTACGTGTTATCCCAATCCATCATCTTGATCCATTTAATACTACATATGTGTGAAAGCATCCTACATCAAAAAATTAGAACAAAAAGGAAATAACGCAATAATAAGAATTAGTGCTTTCTAAAAGAGAATATATTAATCATTACCTTAGAGTGTACATTGGGAAAATGATTTGTAAGTTCTGGATTGGATGACACCTCAACAACAAAGGGATTATATTTCTGGAAAAAAAAAAAAAAAAAAAAAAAAAAAAAAAAAAAAAAAAAAAACAGCAAAAGAGATTAAATTTCTGAGTGAGCTCATCAGTATAAAAATCCCTCACCTTCGAGGAGGGTCTTGGAGAATTGACCATTATTTGCAGCTTAGAACATTACAACCATAATGTATAACAAGCTACAAATTAAACAAGCAGTAAATTTCCTATCCTACTTGAATTTAATTATGACATCCACTGAATTTTGGCAAAGAAAATACTCAAAGTATCATGATTAAGGCTATTCTTAAAATTCTAGCTCATAATTAACTTATCAAATTTGTAAAAGACGACTTAAAGGCTAGGCTTCAAAAACCTTTGACACCACTCACCACGCCCAAAATCCCTATATCAAATTAATAGAACAAAAATCAGACATTGGATTCTTATTGCACTATTTCACATATGCAAGATAATTGCCACAACCATATACTTTATTGATAGATGACCTTTTTCGTAGGGTTGAAAATGATTGAATAGAGATCCAAAGGGCTTAGCAATTTGTCCAGTTGGTTAGGGGAAAATGCTAGAGAAATATAAAAGATGGTAATAGATACAACAGAATAAAAAAAACTTGAACTTTTTCTAGTAAGAAATAGTATCATAAATTAAGACAGAGAATTTAGAAATTTCCAGGGAAAAACCATAATGAAGTTCTTATTCCAGTGTCCTTGTTGTTCATGTTTCTGTTTCATGAAGAGAAAAGGAAAGCCGAAGGAAAAGACAAAGAAGCCAAAGGAAAAGAAAGGCGATAAAGCTAAAGTTGCACTTGCAGCAGCAGCCTCACCAGCAGCACCTACAGCATAGAAGAAGAAGGATAGTTAATTGTAATTCTAGCTAATCAGTTGGCTTTGAATCTATGAGATAAAGGCAATGTGTAAGTGATTTAATGTGAAATGCAGGTGCAAATTGCTCCTAGTTTGCTGAAACTTCAAATATAAGTATCTTCCCCTTGCCCCCTCTTGAATCTATTTTCTTTGAATCCTTGCTGCTAAGACATGAGATTCTCAACTTTCAGATCTACTACTAGGTCCTTGACTTGTCATAATGCAGATCCGATAGGCTAAAATTCTTATTTGTATGTTGGATTGAGTTCCATTAGATTGACACTCTTGAAAAGTTATGTTTGTCAATTTTTTAAGTATGTGGTTTGTTTCAAGATATGGTAGCTCTGCATTTCCTTCTGGTTTCTGGGAAAGATCATAAGAGGGTTTGTGGGGAAACCACACTAGCACCCAATTTGAAGGAGAGGGGGGACATCATCTTTGAAATCAAACTTTAAGGTGTGAGTGTAGCCGGTAAATGGCCAAATAGCAAGCCCATATGCGCAGTTAAAGATTCTAAATTACTGAAAAGCTTATAATTCTTATAGGCTTCTCAATTACAATTACTAAAAATCTTATAATTACCCTTTAAAGAATAATTTGATATAAATAATATCACCAAATCCAAGCCAACTTATTTGAGCTTGCTGACCAGCATGAAGTCTCACACCAGAGGCATCATACATCACCTATTAAGTGATACAAGACATGCAAGTTTATCCAATCTAACAATCATTATTGAGTGCTGGAAACCAAATCCCTGCATAAATCCTTATTGATGCTATTGAAACAATTTCTTTGCGTGCCAAAATGGCAAACACAATTGGGGAGATGTTTAAGTTATAAGTCAATCTTAGAGAACAACCTGAATGTGGCCTACAAATGACACTTTTAGCGTTAAAAATTAGCACTGATGTATAATCAAAACCAGTAATTCCCTTTTAATAGCATTCAAATTCAACATCCCAGAATCTATTACAACCAGAAGAGAACTATAACACTGCTCTCTTCACCTTAAGAAAGCTTCAGGGGTGGAAAACACAAGAAAGTAAGTATTTACTTATAATTCCCTCACAAAATAAATTATAATTAAAAAGGGAAGGAGGAGTTGGTAATAAAATTAAGCCCTTTATACAAGAGACACCTACCTTATCCATATCAAAGTCCACCTAAAAAGCATGCATAACAGCCTTAGCAGTCCCAAATGCATCCTTTTTTGTTGGATTTATCTACATGACCTTTAAAACACAATGTATTAGTCATATTTAGTAATTCAGCAGATAAACCATGCCATCTAACCCAAATTTATGACTTAAACTCATAGTTGGCAGACAACTCAACCATATAAAGAAACACTACTTGTACAGTTTGTTTTGAATTGTGTCTAGTTCATCTTTTTCCTGGAACATTAATTATATTATACAACCATTCAAAACAGTATGAAGATAAAGGACACCAAAATTGAGTCCAAACTCAAGTAAAAGTCTATTTACATAGCTAATGTAGGAGACAAAACGTCATAGCCACCATTAACTAACAAATAATTATTGATTCACCTAAGTTATTTAGGTACCATCATAGCTGTAACCTAATTTGCAGATCAAATCACAACAAAAACTAAGGAAAGATTTGACTGGTATTGTAATATGTTGTATTATAATTAGAAGTTATTTCTCTCGAGAGTATGATGCATCAAAAAAATATGGCACCTTTATATATAATCCTACTAATTAAATTTAATAAAATACCAAAAAATTAGAAATTTTTGCCTCTTGGAGTCTAAAATCAATAACAACATGCATATTTCGAACACCTAGGGCAATTAAAATGGAGTTTACAAGTAGTAGTTCAATGGAAACTTAATTATAATCAATAGTTTAATCTTATAATCGAATTCAATTAGAAGAACCCTAAATTGAATATACTGAAAATTTAATTAAGGATAAAACGTAGATTATAAAATTAAGATTCATTCATTGCATTGAGAAACAACTTGAATTGTTACATGAGAGAATTCGCCTTAATGGATATCATAATTCGCCTCAAATGATTTTAGATTTCGCCTCAAAGTAGAATGTGGAGTGCGCTTTATTGGGAAATAATGAGATAATTACCTTAAAATCAGAAATCGAGAAGTGCGGTGGCTGGAAGGCCTGGAACGGAATGGAAGGCGCAAGCCAGCGGTAGGTCTGGGTGAGTGGGTGGCTGACTGACTGTTGGTTGTTCACTTGTACGAAGAATCGAAGAGAGAGTGAAGAAGAAGCGGAGCGTGTTTTTTATTTCTTTTGTTCATTTGGGGATTAAAACTGTTACTTTATTATACTCGTAAATGTTTAATTCACCTAAAAGTCATATAACACCTCTTAGTGATACCATAATGTGTTACTTATTTTAAAAGTGTTACTTTAAAATGTTACTGATATTAAAAGTGGTAAATTGTGTGTTACATTATAGCAAAGTGTTACTAAAGTGTTAATTATAAATCTTATATTTTGCATTTTAAAAAGTGTTACCAATTATGTGTTACATAAACTCAATTATGTACTAGTGATACTTCTGTTCTAATTGTCTAATAGTTAGAAGCTTCATAAATATACTACATAAGAACATTCTTAAAATAGAAAGAAAATTAGTATCCTACTTCGAATATAGTACGACAAACAATTATTCAGTAAACTAATCTACTCCGTATTATATACACCCGGGTGTATCGTACACCCGAAAACATTTGTTATTCAATATATTAATAAATAATTCTAGCAAACTCAACTACTAAATATCCAAATTTATTTCAAAATGTCAATTTTTTTTAGAAAGGGCTAATTATCCTACAATTTTGTTAAGTTGTTTGCTAAGTTCAATTGTAGCATTTTTTGAATTTATGAGAGGGCTAATTATCGTACAATTTTGTTAAGTTGTTTGCTAAGTTCAATTGTGGCATTTTTTAAGTTTATTATGAAATTGAAGATTTGATTATTTAATTATGTTCTTGTAAATAATTATTAGGAAATTAAGGACTATTAAGTTGCATAAAAATTGTTTGTTTTTTTTTTTGTAGATTACAATGAATTGAACTCACTCAAACTTATTTGATGTAATAATTAGTTTGATAGAATTTACCTTAGTCTAACCATGCTTATGCACAAATGTGGAACGATAAAGAAGAACTATAAAGAGGAACGATAAAAATTGTTTTTTTTTTCTAGATTATAATGCATTTATAATATCAAATTGTAAATCAAAAATACAATTAATTTTCCTAAACTAATAAAAATTTCTAAACACTTGTTGTCAACACAAAAATAACTAAGTTGTGGCATTTTACTAATTTCAGTCATTTATTCTACTCCATTCCATTCCAATCTTTTCATAAAAGCAATAATTACTACAACTTGTAAATATCAAGCCAATTATCTTACCATTATATATTCAAACACCTCAAGATTAATTAGCTTATCAACTACAATAAAGTACTACAATCTGTTAAATATCAAGCCATAGTTAGCTTATCAACTACAAAATCCAATAGAAACTTTAGTCTAGCTAAGATACATTTCATAACAAATTATAATCAAGATTACCATAAATAAAAACCAGTAGCTATCATAGCTCATATCCTCATCCTCTTCATCAAAACCAGAACTCAACTCACCATCATAATCTACATTCTCCTAACCAGCATCATCTCTACCTTCATCAACACCTTCTCCGACAAAAACATTCTCAAACCAACATAATCCTTATAATTTATTCTCAAAATTTCATCAATTCCTGCATAATTCAGCAATTTGCTTGTCTCGAAGTTCCCTTATTTTGTCTTGTAAAACCTTCACTTCTTCTAGCTTAGCATCATGTGCTACTCCAAGCTTTGCCATTTCATCTACTTAAGCTTCTTGAGTTGATATAATTTTATTTAGCTTAGCATACAAAGTTGCAAGTTGCATTTCCAAATCATCAATATCATCGTTCTTAGCCATTTTTAAACTCTCAAAATATATGAGAAAACCGCAATATTCGAAAAAGAAGAACAAAATAAAAGGCAAGCTCTTATACATATACTACATTATATACTTTTATATATATCCTTTGTACATGCAATTGACGTACAGTTGGATAATGTATTGCTATATAGGGTCTATATAGGAACTTATAAATATATAACCTATACCATATACAACTTTGACCAATTACACCTACTCTCATTTACAACTTTGACCATTTACATATCAAAACCTATACTATACATAGCTTTGACCGATTATATATAAATATATAATCATTTTTAAGCCAAATTCTTGCCCAATGAGTCCATTAACAACATAACTCATTGGGCTAACTTATATAATGGGCTTATCTCCTTAAAAACCTATTCATACATACCTTATGTATAAAGCCTAAACAATTCATCATGAAATCACTTAAGGCCATAAATAGAACAAATGCAATTAACAATCTTAACTATTAAACCGTTATAATTATTTACACAAACTATATCAATATTTAATTCTCAACTATACAAAATTTGTAAGCAAAACGTATTAAAACTACAATCATTTATAATTTTTCATCATTTCTTTTCCATGCAACAAAATTTGCAATAACTTCAAATTTTACAACCTAATTATATAACCACTATATGATTCATAATCGAGAAAAAAAAATTCTAAGCTACGTAACTAATTAGCGCGCTCAACATGCGCGCGAGGCTTCCCAGTTATTATTAAAACTCCAAAGCATGGAGTGTCATTATGTCATGTGTCAATTTTTTTGTCATTTCGCCACATCACTTTTAATTTTTTTCCATGTCACTTTTGCAATTGTATTATTGTATCTAAATGTGCTTGATTTACACCTTAGATTAATAGAAGTTATTGGTTTCAAATTTAAAGAAAGAGAAGGTGCTACTTGCAAACCAATAAACTACTAGCCATTATTAGTATTTATTTTTTCCAAAAAAAAATTAAACTCTTTGGTAACACCCAATTTTTTATTATTCTCAATGGTAAATTGAAAAAAAAGTTATTATCATTGGTAACATTGAATTTTATGTTACCAAAGATAATAACTATTTTGATTAAAAATCTTTAACCAGGGTTAATTATTTATATTTTAATTATAAAATTATTTTAGAAATAATTTTTTTTTTTTTAAAAAAAAAAAAATACCAAACCCCTTTTCCCACCACCCAGCCACTACCTGCCCTCACCCCTGGCCGGCGGCGCCAAGCTCCCTCACCCCCACCGGCGACCCCCACCCCTCCTAATCTACCGGTGACTGCTCACCACTCCCCCTCGCCTCGTATTCCCATCGATTCCTCCTCCCACTCCCCCACAAAACGACCTATCGACAGCGAAAAATGCGGCAACGATTCAGGATCATCGTTTTAATTTTTCTCTATCCTTCCTATGAATTTCCTTTGTGGCTTAATGTCCTCGTCGTCACTCAAGATCATCTAAAAAAATCCGTCAACAATCCAAACGAAGAACACCCTAACCTAGACTGCGAACAAATTCTCAAATCAATGCGAAAATTAGCGTCCGAAATTGCAAGGTCTAAGCTTGAACCTTGAGCTCGAGATTTAAGTTTTCATGGAGGTTTGAGGAAAAATTTGGAACTGAGTTGAAGATTATATTCTCAGAGATTGATTACGTTTGAGGAAAAACAATATGTTTGAAGAAGGAATTGAGTTGAATATTAAGTAGCAGGATCCATGGAAATAGAGAAAGAAAAAGGGGAAAAACAGCGGAGAGAGAAAGATGGGGGAGGCCGGCGCCGGCGAGGGTGGGCTGGCCGTTGATACGGAAGAGGGAGATGGCTGGTGGGGAAAGGGGGTGAGTAGGTGGGAGGGGTTTTTTTTATTTATTTTATAAATTGTTAACAAAATATTTAAACTGTATTTATCCTTTTTTAATAAGTTAAAAAATTAAAATTATCCAACCATAGTTAAATATTCATTAAAAAATCATCATTAATGTCATATTTAACTTAATATAATACTACAGGTTTACTAATGATATTAACTTTTTTTCCAATTTACCATTGAGAATAATGAAAATTTGGGTGTTACCAAAGAGAATTTCCCTTAATAAATTAGTATTTCTTTTGGTCACAATTGAAATGTTGAATAATTATTACATTGTTTTTAAATTGCTTTGACCCATTTTAATTTGTAAAATTGTAACCGATATGTATTCAATATATTTATCCCTATAAATTAACTACTAAAGGAATTGATACGCTAAACGGTCTAAATCTCTTGGAGAAACATTTTACTGGTGAGTATTGTCTTAGATGAGTATTTGTTTACTATACCTCTTACTTGGCATGCAGTGGATACATTATTTTAAATCATATTTTTACACTTTTAATAAATCACCCAAAACTAATTATGGCCTATTGTGGTACCCATTTTTTTTACTAATTAAAATTAGAAGTCAAAATCCCACGTAAGTCGATAATTTGACTTAAAAAATAAAAATTAAAGTCGCCACTCTATTTTTGCCCGAATAGAGACGGTCTTTTTGTTTATGATCGTTTTCAAATAGAAAACGACATTGACTCCATTAGGTGAGGCACTATATAAGTATGGTCTTAAGAAAATTAGAGATCTAGGTACGGGGTATAAGTTAGGAAGATCGAACGTTTGGAACTCGTCTCTTCCTCTGTTCTAACGAATAGGCTCTTACTAATACGTTGTTAATTGGTTATGATTATTCACATACTTTTCCTTAAACGAATGCATATAAACATGAAAATTTCCACATTGTCAATCACACTCAAATGTAAAATAAAAGTGAATTAAACCTTACGATATATGGTGGGTTTGAGCATTAAAGTTGCCCTACGTACCGTTCATTGTAGGATTTGAATCCACTCCCAGATCAAAACCCTACGTAGTTCTTACAAACGTCCATTTATACATGATCAAAATTTCATACGAGGTTTCAAGAAGGTTTATATTTTTTTTTGGGAGAGGTGGTCGATCCATATGAGGTTGAGCAATCTTGCTTTCAAGGTGGAGGTCAATTTATCAAGGTTGAGGAAGTCACTAGAATCAGCGACACCATAGGAGTTTCATTGAGGAGAATGATTTTATTTGTAAAATGCGTTTCATTAACGACTTTATTTAGGGTTCACCAACTTCCAAAAAGAGATTGTGTGGGCTTGTTTGAGTGTGCTAAAAAGGGAATTTTATTTGGTATGAATCGAGAAGAATACGAAGGAAATGTATTTGGATTGTATGAAATTGACTTATGCATAATGGACATTCTATGTGGCTTAAATCTAAATGATAGGTAGTATATATTGAAAACCTTAATCATGTTATATTACGTAGGCGATCTATCAGAGATAATAAAACTTTAAAAGTATAGTTCTTTGTGGCAAATAGATCATCTTATAACCTATCATGATAGAATATTCAACTTTACCCTGTTATTTAAATATAAGCCATAAACCATAACTCGAAAGATTTATTTTATTAATGAAATGATACAAGCATGCAAGGCCATATTTTGCTTAATTAAAAGTTAGTTGTCTCTTTATTAAGAAATGCATAAGGAAATTTTGCTCTTCCGAATGGTGATGGAATTAAAACTTACAAGATTTATTTAAAAATTATAAGACATTCTATTCCAAACTAAATGAATTATTTATAATGCTCCTTTCATATAGCCATAGGATGAAGAAGACTTTTTTTTTAAAAAAAAAAAAGTGTTAGTCTTAAAGTGATACAAATGTATCTCTTTTTTGGATTAATATCAACTTGAGGCATGAGTATTTTATAGCTTCCTCAAATTACTTAAATTAAAAAAAATTTAAAAAAAAAAATACCAGAGGTATATATAATAGGGTGACACAAATTATATAATTATGTTCATTCTATTCTTACTTTAAAATCTTAAGGGTTTAAAATATCTCTAATATTTCTGACACTATAACTCATGTTTTAACTGTCGGATTTGAGCATATAATAAGTCTTTGGAAAGGTTTACAAGTCTTATATAACATATCAAAAATTGGGATTCATCCAACGGTTGAAATGAAAGATAATTAATTTTCTTTAACAACACTCTAATTTGGGACGTTCATGAGGAATTGGGTAATAATGGTCAAAGTAATTCAAAATTGGCATGGTCCTTTTAATGGTATGTTAAGGACAAACATTTAGATGCTCTGTAGAAAATTCTCTCTTTTTAGAAGTCATTTGATATGTCAAATAATAAAGTATTCTTGGTTGGGAAAAACAGCCTCAAATCAGTTTGACATTTAAATACCTAGTTTTGTAAAAATCATAAAAAAAATGGAGTATTAATCCTATGAAAACGTGTGACCACAATTTACAAAGCTTAAGGAATCTACTTTCTAGTTAGTCAATTCAAATTTTATTATTAAAAAAGGACATTGGTCGAAATTGGAAAATAGACAGACCTGTAGTAAGAAATTTGTGGTGTTACTATGTCTTAATATAAGATTTTTTGTGAGTTTGTTAAAATTTATTTTTATAAAATTCCAAGTCTCATACACTCCTAAATACATACGATTAATTTACAAAATTTATTTTTTAAATTTATGATAAAAAATTGATTTTTTTCACATAAATAAAAAATAAAGTAGTCGAAAGTGTTATCTTGCTAAAATTCCATTATTCATTCTTTGGAGCTTCCTTATGCATTTTTGTACAATTATCATTGCTTCCATTTCATACTACACATAAGGATGATACATACAAGAAAAAAAAAACAAACCATGTATATTTACTCTCAAACTCGCTCGCGGTCGGTCAAATTCTACTTGGTTTCCAAATTAGAAAACCGACACGTATAGTGCCCTAAGAGGTTATGGAACACACAAAAGTAGAAAAGTTAGTAAACGTATGTAAAAAATAATATGAAATCACAAATAAAAAGAAAGAAGATATTAACTTTGGCTTTGAGTAGCTATCTTGTGGAATTAGTCAAGGTAGTGTTAAAATGATCGATTTAATTTTTAGGCCAAGTCTTTTTACAAATTTTTTTTTTTTACTGAAAATAAAAATTTTGATTACTTTTTTTTTTTTATCTAATTATAGTGCTGAAATAATTTAGACTTCTTTTATGAGTTTTTTTTTAGCTCTTTTCTTCGATCTTTTTTTTTTTTCCCGTCCTCTCTTGTGTAGAGTGGGGTAGTATATATATGGGAGTAAATGGGAGCTAAAATACAAACTACAAAGAATATACTGTTATACGAAATAAATACGTACGAATACAAGAGTTAGGTAGAAATTGTAACCAAAATTCGTCTTACTGAGGTAGAGGACAAATAGAATAGCCTACTACTTTATGCAAAACCTAATTACTAATTTGACTGAACAAATCACAATATTATTAACGACTAAAAATAATTAAAAGTACTAATATAACTTTAACACAATTGTTAATTAGTACTACTTTCCTTCGAAGAGTGTATTTACTCTTCGTATTTCAAACTTACCATAGCTAAAAAAGATTATTACAAAACCCACTTATCAGAAAATAACAAGGAGAAAAATGTTGTTTGCCATTGATTGTGGACGGTCATATCACCTTACCGTTTGGGAAGAAATACACCTCAGTGATACAACGTATTGTCATATCACACCATTTTCTGATTTTCGTTGCTAAATTACAACCACGGCTTACCATTTTCTTTTTCTATAGGGATTTGACATATCAAATGAGTGGTAATAGCATGGGTATTTATGCTTAGAGCCACTCTTTCACTATCAAATGTTGTCTTCATTGCAATAACCCGGAAGAGAAATAACATGCATACTTACACTTGTTATTTCTGAGTGTATGAAACAGAGAAAAGAAGTGAGTCATTAAATTATAGCTATAATGGTGTTTTGGTGAGGAAGGAAGAAGATGAAAAATGGAATAGTAGTACGCTATTCACAAAGCAAAATGGTGGATTTTAACAAGTTGAATTAAGGAAGTTAAACAAAGACAAAAAAAAAAAAAAAAAAAAAAAAAAAAATGCAAGTTGGGGGGAAGTGGTCGTGACTTTGCCTTGATATTAACTTAGTATGCATGCATTGGAATTGTTTTTTTTGCATGCATGAATGCATGATTTGCATGTTTCTCCATTTATCAAAATATGCTACATTGTCTTTTGTGATTTGTATCTCCGTTTTTCTTTTTTTTTTTTTTAAATAATAAAAAAAAAAAAGATGATTCAAAATATTAGAATAATAATAACAATAGGATACATAAAATCAGTAGTACTAAACTTTTATCCTGGGTTAGAAAGTGATACTGTAGAAACGGTCACAGTTTTAAAATTGTACATATTAAAGGGTCATTATTTGATATTTTCGGTCAGGATATGTCAAACGGAATAATTGTTACATATGTCAGTGGTAACACATTATTTTTCTTTTATGTTATTATTTAAAAGATACACTTACTACTATTATTAGACTAAACGATTACACAATTGGGATATGATAAGAATACGGATAAGATTTATCCCCTATAAAAGGGAGATTTCCCTTATCCGAAATCACCCTTTACTCAAAAAAAAAACACACCCCTTGCCTTATCCTCTTCGGTTTTCATGGCTCCCGACAACCAAAACCGTCAAGCTCCATCTCCGTTCGACGAGCATTTTCGAGTGCTAAATTTATATCTAGCTTTGATTATGGCGTTAGTGGTACTACTAATGGCGTTAATGATTTTCATAATCATGAATAAATGACGACTTGAAGTTTCCGGCACGGAGTGTACAAGGTTCGAGTTGTGCTACAAATTAACCTCGTGTTTTTTTCGTAAATTAGGGTTACAAATTGTAAGGGTTTTGTATACTCCAAAATTATAAATAAACAATACTTGAATTTGTCTCTTATGTCCAATTTAATGCCATTGTTGTTTAGTAAAATTAAAGCTACTATTATAATCATGAAATTATGCAAGATTTATTAGTTAATTGAAAGTAACAAAGAAAAGTATGGAAAATAGGGGATCAAAATTTGGTGTCTACAGAATGCCCCTCATTGATCGAGTTTGGAACAAGCGATGATCAATGATTAGAGGATAGTAAATTTTGATCCTTAAATAGAACTTATAAAGAAACTAGAGTAAATTAAAACAAAATGCTAAAAGTTATCAATCATTTGCTTAACTATGGCGTGAGAATATTTGTGATCAAATACGACATATTGATTGTGGTTAAAACTTAATCGTCAATTAATTGCGGTTGACAAACCGGCTTAAAAATTTTGATTAATTGACTAAAGATCAGTTGTGGTCGAAAAACCAGTTTTGATAAATCTCGATTGCGGTTGAAAAAAACTGGCTTTATAAAAGTCTTGGTTGATTAACCAATGATCAATCGTGGTTGAAAAACCAGCTTTGGGAATCTTAATTGCGGTTAAAAAATCGGCTTGAAAACTTTGATCTATTGATTTGTTGTGGTTGAAAAACCAGCTTTAAAAACTTGATTGCGGTTGAAAAACCGACTTTAAAATTTTGATCTATTGATATGTCGTGATTGAAAAACCAGCTTTGAAAAATTCAATAAAGAACTTAATCGTTCATTAATTACGGTTGGAAAAACCGGCTTAAAAGATCCCATATAGCATGGAGATAATAAGCAATTTGAGACATATCAAAGTGCAACCGTAAAATTTGCTAAAAAGACACTCTAAGGATTAATTTGATTCTGTTTGACTATCATATTCATGTAACAAAAGCAAGTCTCATGGATACTTTAATCATGAGAATATGGAGTAAAAGAAAACAATTGATTGTTGTCATAACACATGCATGTAAGTAAAGTTTGCATGAAGAAAAATGGCATGTTGTGGTGGGACTAAATGCATGAAAGCTTATTGGTGCTTTAATATATGGTGGGATTTTTCTTTGCCTATATAAGACATGAGTTTGGGTGATCACAATCATCCACTTCTATTCTCCTCTGAAACAAGAATACTCAGTTTTTCTTGTCTTTCTTTCCTCCTTTTCCTCAAATTTTCTTTCAAAATTATGGATATGAAAGGAAAAGAACCACATTACTTGAATGAAATCAATGAAGTAGATTACAAAAACACTTTATTTTCCATGGGGGTAGAGGTTGCTTTAGGAGAGAAAAGTTATGCAAAAATTTTCTTTGATTCCCTTCTTCCTCTTCTCAAACTTCCACTTTGCTATGACCTTATTTATGCTTCTACTAAATATTAAGATGAGAAAAAACATGTTTTTAGGTTTAAAGGTGGGGAGATGGTGCCAATGGTAGAAGAAATTGAAGGCCTCTTGGGTTTTTCTATGAGTGGACCATTGGTTACCACAAAAAAGTGTACTTCTACTAGTGGTTACTTACATGAGGCTTTAGGCATATCTTATCGTGATGGTATGACTTTCCATCATGAATATTCCATCCTTATCAATTTTGTCCTTGAACCTTTTAAAGCAAAAGGTACCAATCTTAAACTTGATATTTCATATGGCTCAGCACGAAGTCGAGCATGCTTGATTGCCCTCATGGGTCTTTTGTTGTTCGAGGAAGATCTTGGGTTGTGTCATAACAATGTAGCTAGCTATGCACTACAAATGGTTTATGGGGGGCGATTAGGGCCATTTATCTTGGGAGAGTAGGTCCTTAGTCTTGATCATCAAAAGGAACATCCATACACCTTCATGAAGGGGAGTCCACTAGTGCTTCACTTGTGGCTGATGGAGAAGTTTAAGTTGGTGAAACCTTTGAACGAAATCAAGTACCATCCTAAGATTATCCTTAGTAGGGGTTGTTCACCCTTATATCATAAGGTAAAGAAAAGTAATGCTTGGAGCTTTACCCTTGAAGGTGAAATCCAATGGGTAACCTCTCATTTGGGGATCAAAGAAGTCATATATAGTACTGCTAACAAAAGGGGTGTAGTGCTTCCAAGTATCAACAAGATCACTTTTTATTATTCGTGGAGGTGTGTTCGACAGCTCGGGCAGCGACAAACTTTCCTAAAGGATCTTCCCACTGATGAATGTACCACTCATTGGATAGATACCAACATGTTGAGGGATCTGTTCAAAGTTTGGGAACGGGTTAAGAAAATTCCATTTCTCCAGGTCTTAAGAGATCCGACTATTGATGTTTTATTATCAAGGGTGGCTTCTCAAAGATGTGGGTTCTTTTAAAAGGCCAAAGATAGAGGATGAACCTTCGATTGGCAATTTGAAGAGGATTAAGGAAGAGAAGTGATAAAGTTAAGAACGAAAAAATTCAAATGCCCCCCCCCCCTTTTTTTTTTGCACATGAAACTTTCACGTAATAAGTCTAGGGTTTCCTTAGCACTATGGGCATTTGAAGCATCGAATTAGGATCGAACGTCATTTTATGTAAAAATGTGTTTTTAAGGTTGGAATTTCTCATTGGAATGAAGTTTTTCTTCAAAAGTCAACTCAATTGTTGCTCTAAACTTTGACGTTGTTGCTTGAAATTTAAAGTTTATGATCATGAGATCATGATTTAGAATATTTCATTTTATGAGCCCAATCATGTCCTTTAACCGTAAATGGAGGTCAAAAGTATAGACAATGACATTAAAGTCTAAATATACAATCGATAAATCTAAAAGAGACGGGATTATAAAAAATGTAATTCGTATGCAACCCTTAGAGTTGATTGAATGTCATACATTGACGAGTAATTTCCTCATTTTATTGACCACAGTACGTACGAATATATATATATATATATATATATATATATATATATATATATATATATATATATATATATATATATATATATATATATATATATATATATATATATATATATATATATATATATATATATATTCTGTTTTTTTTACCCTCATTGACTTGGGTATGGATACTAAGCGTAATATTTTTTGAGCTGATCAAGATTGGTGAAATGGAAGAAGCTATCACCATTCATATCGACTAACTTTACCGCCCCGGTAGGAGTGATATGTTTGACCAAGAATGGTCCTGACCAATTTGGTTTAAATTTTCCCCGAGGATCATGAAGAGGAGCTCGGTTTTCTTTTAGCACCAAATCACTCACCTGGATGTTTCTATCTCGAATTTTTTATGTTGAAGGCTCGAGCAATGCGTCGTTGGTAAAGTTGGGTATTGTGAAGAGCCTGTAACCTTCGTTCATTTGCTAAGGCAACTTCATCATTCCGAATTTCGAGCCATTGATCTTTAGAGATTTCACTTTCATTCATGACCCGTAAGGATTGAATTTCGATTTCTATGGGAAGGATGGGTTCCATCCCATACACCAAGGAGTAAGGAGTAATTCCTGTTGGGGTTCGAATGGAAATTCTATACCCCCAAAGAGCATATGGCAACTTGTCAGGCCATTCCCTTGTCTTTTTAGTCATTTTTGCGATTATCGTCCAAATGGTCTTATTGGCTGCTTCAACTGCTCCATTGGTTTGAGGGCAATAAGGAGAATATTGATAATGTCTAACCTTATACTTTTCAAGAGTTTCTTTCAATTGCCCCTCGAATTGCGACCCATTGTCCGAAATCATTTCAAAAGGTACTCCGTAGCGACAAATAATGTTGTTTATCACGAATTTCGAGACTTGTTTTGCACCTAATTTGGAAAATGATGCTGCTTCAATCCATTTTGAAAAATAATCAATCGCTACTAAAATGTATTGATGCCCATTTGAAGCTTTCGGATGAATTTGTCCAATGATGTCGATGCCCCAGCTTGAGAACGGCCACGGTGAAGTGAGATTATGTAGTGAGAAGGGTGGCATATGGTTGAGATTGGCAAAGAATTGACACTTCTTACAAGTCCTTACAAAGTGTATGCAATCCTTCTCCAAGGTGGTCCAATAATACCCGGCTCGCAAAATCTTACGAGCTAACATTCGTTCGTTCATATGTGGTCCGCATTCTCCTCCATGGATTTCTCCCATGACCTTTCGGACTTGTTCACCATGAATACATAGTTCCAAGGTTCCATCGAAACCTTTATGATACAATTGATCTTTTAATATCACAAAGTGAGCGGCTACTCTTCGGATTGCAAGTTGATCTTTTTTATGACTTCCTTCGGGATGGCCAAGAAATTTTTTATGTCGCTATACCAAGCGTCCTCTTCATCTCGTATAGTTAATGATGCGATCATTTTTTTCATCCATGATCACCGGGGAACTTTTTTCTTCTATAGATACAGACCGAACTTTAACGTTATCTTCCCAGGTTAAATTTACTGCCAGATTTGCTAGCGCATCAGTGAAACTATTTTGTTCCCGAGGTAGATGTTTGAAATTGATTTCCTCAAAGCAGGGGATAAATTGTTGGAGATGGTCAGTATACATTTGCATCCTTTCATCTTGAACCCTCCACACTCCAATTGTCTGAGATATAATGAGGTTTGAGTCACCGTACACTATAAGGTTTCTTGCCCCTGTTGCTAAGGCTGCCTTTACACCGTAGATGCAAGCTTCATACTCAGCAGTGTTATTGGTTGTTGGAAAACTAAGTTTTATTGAAAAGGGAATATGAACTCCATGAGGATCAATAAGTAACACACCTGCAGCATTCCCCCTTCTATTAGATGCTCCATCAAAGTACATCTTCCATTGTGATGTAGTGATATTGAATAAATGTTCATCCGGAAAGTCATTATCAAATTCATCTCCTGATATAGGCCCATCAGCTAACGCTTCAGATATGGCTCTCCCTTTAACAGATTTTTGACTAACACATTGAATATCGAATTATGAGAGAATAGCATGCCATCTCGCAAATCTTTTACTCAGAATAGGTTTTTCAAAGATATATTTGATAGGGTCTAATCTTGAGATGAGGAATGTTGTATGATCTTGTAGATAATGTCGGAATTTTTTTGTTGCGTAGATTAGAGCAATGCATGTGCTTTCTAAGGGAGTATATCTAGTCTCATATTCTAAGAACTTTTTTCTTAGATAATAAATATCAATTTCTTTCTTGGTACCTTTTTGATATTGAGCAAACAATCCACCCATGGCAGTTTCCGTCACTGTAAGGTACAAGAGCAAAGGTTCCCCGGGCTTGGGTGGCATCAAAACTGGAGGATTAGAAAGATAATTTTTCATTGAATCAAATGAAGCTTGACACTCATCATTCCACTTTTTTGGCACATTTTTTCGAGGAAGTTTGAAGATTGGTTCGCATCTAGTTGTAAGTTGTGATATGAACCTGCTAATGTACTGAATTCTTCCCAAAAACCCTCTTATTTCTTTTTCACTCTTTGGAGGAGGCAATTCCTTAATGGCCTTAACCTTATCTGAATCAACCTTGATTCCTTCTTGACTCACGATAAATACTAGAAGTTTTCCAAAAGTTACCCCAAACACACATTTCTGGGGGTTTAATCTTAAGTTGTATTTCCGAATTCTATCAAAGAAAGACTTCTATATGTGTTCCATACGGTCATGGCTTTTAACAATCATATCATCCACACACACTTCAAAAGTCTCATGAATGAGGTCGTGTAGGATGGTTGTTGCAGCACGTTGATAAGTAGCTCTAGCATTTTTTAGTCCGAAGGGCATCGCTTGGTAGCAAAATGTCCCCCATGGGGTAATAAACGATGTTTTTGGTGTACCTTCCATCGCCATCAGTATTTGATTATAGCCTGAAAAACCATCCATGAATGAGAACATTGCATGTCCCGCAGTATTATCCACCAAGACATCTATGTGGGGCAGTGGGAAATTATCTTTTGGCGATGCTGCATTTAAATCTCTGAAGTCTATGCATACTCGAACCTTTCCTTCCTTTTTGGGAACTATCACCACATTAGCCAACCATTCGGGGTGTTTAATCGGTCGGATGAATTTTGCATCAAGCTGCTTTTGGATCTCCTCTTTGACCTTAAGACTGACTTTTGGCTTCATTCTTCGCAACTTTTGTTGTTTTTGCTTGCTGTTAGGATAGAGAGGAATACGATGTTCAGCTATGTTACGGTCCACATCTGGCATATCGGCATATGACCATGAAAACACATCTACATAGTCTTTAAGTAATGAAATGAATGCAACTTGTTCTTCAAGGAGAGGGAAGATCCTAATTTGACCTCTCTTTTGTCACCTTCTATGCCTATATCTATGACTATGGACTCTTCTATAGGTGTCATGCATGATTTAGGCTCATTGAAAGATTCATTGTCAGATAACTCATGATAATCAACATTAATTTCTTGCATACAAACATGTTTAGATTCTACAAGAGCTTCAATGTCTTCGTGATAAAAAAAGTCAGATTGTGTGTGAAGGGAAAATTGGCTGGATGAAGAACTATCTGTTTCATAACCATTTGTTTTTGAAAAGAAGATTAAGGGAAGGGTCTTTTAGGTAGGGTTGGTTTTGAGTCTTTTCGGTTTTCATTTGGAGTTGAACATCACCCCCAACTAGTACTATGAGTGATAATGGATCCATGTCTTTAATATCTCCAAATTTTGTAGAAAATAAATTTCTCAGAACACCATGCTTCAAGTACTCTATCCAATCAATGTATTCCTTTTGTTTAGGCTTCTCGTAAAACCACTTTTCTACCACATCCTCGTCTCTAGCCTCAGCGAAGAAGATTTCTAATCCAGGGAGTATTTTTTGTGAGGCAAAGTCATACCACGGCCCAGGAAATTCATGGTATGGCTCGGTATCATTTTGCAAAACAAACTGTCCATTGAGTGTTAGAGATGATCTTTTGTGAACGTGAAAGTCGTGGCTAGGATCATATCCTAAACCATGGCGATTCTTCTTGTCAGTGATGGGGATGGGGTCCCTCCTTCCTTCACTGTTTTGACCTAAACCTTGACCAGGTACGTAACCCATTTTCATCATTAATTGCAGACCCTTAGTAAGTGGCTGGTATATCAAATCTTGGTTTTCAAGGATGGGATTTTCTGGTCGGTTTGAAAGGTTGGTTTCTTGAGAGTGATTGGTCATATTTATAAAGAGAAGGCTTCCAAATCAGACGTATGTTTATCCTGGGTGGTAACCTATACAAGGGGTATTACAGTCAACAAATGTTTGAATGAAAAGATATGTATAAATCATGCAGATTCGTATGCCAAATAAGATTTTTTTTTTTTTTTAAAAAAAAAAGGGAAACTTAGAAAGAAAGTGCATACATATGAATTTTTTGTTTGAAAAACGTAAATGATTTTTGATAAAAGAAAGAAAAATTCAGTAAGGAATTTTGATTAAGGTGTTAGATTAGGGGTTTCTTTATATACAAGGTACCTAAGATGTTAGAACTCGTTCATTGTTTGACATTTAGTCATGCTACAAAAACCATTTGGGTATGCAAGCACGAAGATTTATTATTAGTAATTAATAAGGGAAATGATATGAGTTAACAAAAGATTTTATAGGTGTTCATCTCTCATGTTATACCAATTTTAAAAAAGAAAGTAAAGGACAAAGATGTAGAACATGGGCCTGTATCCCTTTAATAATTTTTTTCGATGGAAGCTAAGACATTCAACAATTTTCTTATGCGATCGCATATTTCCTTGTCTCTTGTACGAGTCCAAATTCTGCACAATCTCAATTTTGTTTGCAATACACATATAAAGTGGAAGGTTGGTTTTGTGTTTAAGCAGTTGGACTCATGCCTGAGTTGCATACGTACCCCCAATGGCGTGGTGAGAAAAGAAAGTAATGAAGGGTAGGGTAATCATAGGAGTTTTAGTGTTATAGTGTGCCATGGGGGATCAAGCTGCACGTAGTTCTTAGGGTAGTAAGAGGAGGCATTTTTTGTGGATTTTTTATTTTTTGGTTTTTTTTGTGGTTAGTTTTTCTATTTTTTGGGTTTTTTTTGTGATTTTTTCTATTTTTTTGGGTTTTCTATTTTTGTATACAGAAGTTACGTTTAAACAAGGTTGGCTAAAAAGGAACAGAAAAGTGGATCATGATTTCTTTTTTTCTTTTTTTTAATGTCCTGAATCTTCGCTAGGTTCTTCACCATAACCATCCTGCTTCATTTTATATAACCATCTATCCCACGCTTTACATACTTGAGTACATGCTTTCTTGGTTTCATTGTCGATCCGTCTCAGAAAGATATGTGGCTCCATGATTAATTGAATAGATGCAACTTTCGTTGCAGATGTATCTTCTCCATAGGCAGTCACGACAAATTCATCACCACTCATCCAAAAGAGCTCTTTGTCACCAGGTGATCTACCAGATTGTGGTGCAGGAGATAATGGTTCAATCACAGTCATACGTCCCATTTCTTCACTTAGAGTATCAAATGTCATAAGACTCGTAGGATCTTAAATATCATTAGAAGTTGATATGACATTAATGGATATTGACCTTTTATGGCTCAAATGTGATATCTTGGTAATACGTTTGATGCGCAAGCGAAGAGCGTGACATCCGTCGGTGTCGTGACCATGAAGTTGATGGTAATGACAATATTTGTGGAGGTCTACTCCAATAGGTCTGGCTCCCGGTCGTCGAGGAAGTGGTTTGATAATGCCTTCATCGAGTAATCCTCGAAAGATTGCTGATTGAGATCACCATTGTTGAGATGAACAACGTCGCACAAGATTGTGTCTAGACTTGGGCTTTGTGTGGATTGGGTCGATTATCCTACGATCAATGAGGTCTTGGATAGAGCATCGAAGATCATAACATGAATCAGTTGTGTGACCGAACTGACTGCAATAACTACAATATCTCTCCACATTTACTTCGGGCGTTGGGATTGCACATGCGTATCCCTTTGTTCTTATAAGGCCTTGTCTGTGTAAACGACGATACACCACACTTAGAGGCTCATCAATTTCTGTAAATGATCTTCTTTCATATGTTTCGGCACATGGATTGACTCTCGGCCTATGGTTTAGTAATTTATATGTGTCGATGTCGAAACCATGTTGTTCCATATGCCCAAGAATATTGTATCTCATTGTAACCATTTGACGATAATAGAAATCATTAAGGTTCTTAAGCATGATGAGCATAAAATCTTTATCTGTGATAGGATTTCAGAGCTTGGATCGTACAACAGAACATCGAGAACAGAAGTGAGAGAATGTTTCTTGATTTGTCTGTACTGTTGAGACTAAGACCAATTTCTAAGGGTCCGTTTGCCTAAAATTATAAGCCCAATTAACAAAAGCTTGTGTTACCTCCTTCCAAGTTGCTTCACCAATGTGTTCAAAACTGTAATACCAAGATAACGTTGCGCCTTCCAAGCTACGATCAAATAATGTAGGGAGGTGTTCTTCTGGGACATCCAAGGGGACAAGGACATTGACAAACTTACAGAGATGGATCATTGGGTCACCTGTACCGTCAAATTTTTCTAGATTTGGTAGATCTTAATATCTTGGTTCATGTTTATGGCCCGGAAACAAAATTAATTTTTCTGGGCAAATTTCCAATTTACAAAGTTTAACATCAAAATCTAAATCAAAGTCATCGCGTGCGTCACTGCTATTTGCACGACTATTGCTGCTAGTCCACGACTCTCCTTCTCGTTCTTGTTGTTCATTGTGAATCCTATCCTTTGGGGTTCTAGGTTCTTCTTCCTTTTCTTGATACAGAGGTTCATTTCCTTCTTCTGGGATCTCAATTGGGTCTTCTGGTTCTTCATTAATGTCCTCTTCAGATACTTTTATCCACCCACCTCTTTGAATACAAAAGACATTAAAACCGTCCAAGCGACTCCCTTCTTCTTCATCTAGGTGGAGCACAGATTTCCCGATAGGTGAGATTTTCATAATATCCGGATCTCCGGGGATGGTTACTGCTCCGTGATCGGTCATTAATTTCACTTTTTGATGTAATGTTGAGGCTACTGCCTTGTTTTCATGTAACCAAGGTCTTCCTAGTAATAAGTTAAAACATGCTTTGATGTCAATCACTGTGAAGTCCACTTTTCTAGCCATCGGGCCATATTCAATAAGTAATTCGATCGAACCCAAAACTTCCCTGGTGGCATTGTCATAGGCTCGAACTACTTGGCTTGATGGTGCCAAATCATCTTTTGAATGACCAAGCTTAGTGAGCACTCGATAAGGACATACATTGATAGAAGATCCGTTATCTACAAGAACTCTAGGTATAGTCCATCTATTGCATCGGACAGTGATATGTAATGACTTATTATGGTTTTAAACTTCAGGGAGATCTTTGTCCGTGAACATGATGGTACGGTATATACCATGAATAAGGCCTACCATCTGATCTGGAGTAATGGAAGGATCAACCGAAGCTTTGTTAAAATGCTTAAGGACAGCGCTTCGATGAGGTTGCGAGTGCATAAGCAACTTCCATATAGATACATTAGCATTGACCTCCTTCATTCGCTTGATAGCATCATCTTCTATGTTGACTTCATCCACCATTAGTTCTTTCCCCTTTTCTTTTCTTCGTAAAGCATCTAATGGATTATCTTCTTCAAGGTAAGATGGCTTGAAGTGTCGACCCGCTCGAGTTAAATAAGTTACTTCCACTACTTCATCATCACTAAGGTCATCAAGGCATATGGGGTGCCTATAGTTGTTTGGAGTGGAGAAATAAGCTCCGGTGTTTCTTTCAACAATAGCCATTGCAGATGCAACATCTTCATCCTCCTCACGGTCTAATTATAAAGTATGCATTGTCGTAATCTATAGTCCCACAAATCTCAACAAAAGGATCCTTACGGAGAGTATAGTCGTGACCCCTTATCTTGATGATTCCATGGGAAGAAAGTTCATGATCTAGACACTTTCCTATTTCAGTCATTGGTGTTTCACATTCACATGATTCATTTCTTGTGATCAATTAGATTGGGTCAAAATCATTTTCGTAGGTGGAGATGGCATTTATGGAGGTTGGGGGTTTGTGATTTGGAAGGGGGTTATTTGTGATGCTAGGTTGCGTGTTATTAGGTTTGTTGGCAAAGATTCCAACAGAGAGCCTTCCATCATCTATCAAGTCTTGTAGTCGATGCTTGAATGTCGTACAACTTTCAATGACGTGTCCGGCTCCTTGGTGAAATTCACAATGTTTGGTTGGGTTGTAGGTTGGTGACGGGTTCCTTGGTGGGGGTCTTGGGTTCAAGGGTTGGATAAGATTGGCCTTTTTAAGTTTGGAGAACGCCTGGCATATGTCATATTTAAAGGAGTGAATTCTCTTTGGGGTCGAAGTTGAAATGCTAAGGTTGCCCCAATGTTGTATATCATGTTGGTAGGCTTTGAAGCAGATGCATCATTATTGGTGACTTTCTTATTAGCCCCGAACCTTGAATTATATGAGTTGTCATTGTTAAAGTCTTCTTTCTTGATCTCTTTCTTCTTTATGGCATCTTCAACCAATGCCCAGTCGAGATAAGAGCTTTAAAAGATGGGAAGTATTGATATGCCATTTGTTTCTGATATACAGGAAGGAGATTTTTCACAATCATCTGCAATTGCTCTTCTTCATTTGGTCTATTTATCATTTTAGCTGCTTTATTTCTCTATCTAGTAATAAAGGAAGAAAAAGTTTCATTAAGGTTCTGTGCAGTTGTCTCCAAATCTCTTCTCGTGATGTCAATTTCTTCATTGTATTTATATTGGTTGGAAAACACTCTCACTATGTCAGCCCAAGTGGATTTCTTTGAATTTTCCATATTCAAAAACCAATGTGAAGCAGCTCCATCAAGATATTGTTGAAATAACTGAGCTATCAATGGTTCATCTACACCCCAAGGGCTCATGGCACAAACATAGAGTTTTAAGAAGTTGGCAGGACTTCCTGTTCCGTCGAAGTGTGAAAGAACAGGCATTTTAAAACCATACGGGAGGCGCGCTTTAGGAAAGAGGGTTAGTCCATGGATGTCCATCCATGGTTCGGCCTGATTGATACCTTTCAAAACTTCTTTCATCCTAGTCATTTCCTCTTCAATCTTGGTGGGAATTTCCCTGTCATTGTTTCCAACTTCTAGTGGGAATGGTGAGGCTACCTCCGATTCTGGTGCATTAGGATGCATCTGGGTGTTTTGCTTTATGAAATTCACCACAGTTTGCTCTACAGTATCTTGTCGTTCGATTATAGCTTGCATCATCCCCTTAAGTTCCACGAAAGGATCTAAGTTGAAGCTCGAATTTTGTTGCTCCTTGTTTGAAGTTCCAGCCATGCTACTACAACTAGGAGAGGAAAATATGACTGATATCGGGCAAGGGGAGAACTCTATAGAAAGGGATCTTCTACAATTAAAAGGGGCTTGGCTAGATCCAGCACGGGTCCATATAGAACTCCTGTAAACGAAAATGACATGATAATGTGATAAGAAAAGAAAAAAGGGAAGATGTTAGTATTCATGATTGTAACAAATAAACATAAAAGAAATACAAATAATGAATATTTAATTGAGATATGAACACCTAAAATACCAATTAATATGATTATATAAACTTATTTGAAAAGATTCCCCTTTTCCTAAAAAAAGAAGTTTTGTCGGGATTCATAGGTTTTCTTCTAGCTTATGTTAGAAGTTTGGAGATTCTGTTTGTCATCTCCTTATGTCTTGAATTTTGTGACACACTATCGGTGGGTCCAGTACAAACTCTAGCTTATATATAAGTTTAGCACTTATCTTAAACATAATGTAACCTTATCCCTCCTTAAATTACACGATAAAAAAAGAACTAATAAAAAAAAACTTTTTTTTATTATATAGGAATATTTCCCATGGATCTCAACTTGCCTCCTCAAAGTTCTTGTTCATCCCGTGTGAGGAGGTTGATCCAATTTTTCTCAGAATACCCTACTCCTTCTCTTCAAAACTTAAGGGATAAGGAAAATGAAGCAGCTCTTGCTTCCATGTCGTTGGAGGACCGCTTAGTCGTTGATTCTCCTGCGGGATTTTCTAACCAAATTATCCCCACAACTACTTCTCCTACCCCTTTGGTGAGGCCGGTGTTGGTAGGTAATTTCTCTCAAACGTTTCGTATGAGTGATCCTTCAGAGTTCTTAGTTCTAATTGTGGCGGACACTGCGGTTTTAGCCATGTCTCTAAGTCTACAATTTCCTTTAAGCTTGAATTACACTATTTTTGCCATCATAAGTCACAAAACACTCCCTTTTCCTTATAACTCCGGAGAGGGTTCTAGCTCGACATCCCCATTACCTGTCAACCTTACGAGTCCTAGGGCACTTAGGTTGTTGTTGTGGGATGTTCGAGATCAACCTATGACTCGACTTCCCGGTCATCTCCTTATGCTACTCAAAACATACCAACCTACTTGTTTTGTGCTTCTTCTTTCGGACCTTAGAATAGGCGAAGAGGTGGCTAAGGGTTTTGGTATTCGAACATACTCAGTCTTCCGCGGGTCCGGCCCTCTCCCACCAAATCTTATTCTTGTGGGGTGAAACATATTTCTTTTCTATAAACCAAGTGACTGCAGATTCAATAAGTTTATCTGCCTATGTTTCGCATCGTAGGACTTCCTCAGAGGTTCTATTAGGAGAAGGGAAGGGTCCGAGCCAAAGTTCAGCTAACCAGGTTTGGTTAAATTTATCGGATTTTGCTTCTCATGATCGATTAAGGCAGCAATGGGTGGGCCATCAAGCTATTTGCGTTTTAAAGAAAGTTTCCTCCAAAAAATACCTGAATCTAGAATTCCTTCATTTGCGATTCCCGAAACATTATGGACAATAGGCCAAAGGGGTTTTTTTTCTTTAATGGACATATTTTCAAGGGCACGAATAACTGATCCTTGGGTGCACTCAAAACCTTACACACTCTCCTTTGCAGCTATCTCCGATGGTGCATTTAAAAGTAGGGGTGGGTTCATATTACGGAATGCTGAGGAGAACTGGGTGGTCGGGTTTGGTTCTAAAGTTAAAGGGCCTGGCCTATCACTCTTTTCTTATCATTACTAAAACAAGGTTTAAAAAAGGCTCGCCTGCTATGAGTGAAGCATTTGGAAGTGCTGGTAGATGTTGGCATTTATAATCTAGTCTTGGCTAGTTTAGACATCTCCACCACAGAGGTTGAGTTAATGTTATGCAACATACTCCAAATGATGTGCTCACATGATTGGGAAATTAGTATACGGCATTTCTTGCAAGAGGATCTAAAAAGGGCTTTATTTCTTGCTGAGTACTGTCAAAGATTCCCCTGGGGTCATCATGAAGAGTTTAAAATTCCTCCCTCCACTAAAATTCTAATTGGTCCTTATTAGCTTTTGGTCCACTTAACACATGTACTTTGGTCAATAATGAATGAATAAAGAATTTCATTTTACGCAAATAAATTATCTAAATTAAGTACGGGTTTGGCCATCCTAAAGATTTTTTTTTTATTAAAAAAAATGGAGGATTGGTTCAACAATGGGGTACAATCGCGAATTACTTAGTCATTGTCAAAAACTTCTTTCTACTTTTTCATTTCCCGCTTTGCAAAAATTATTTATAAAGAGAGACGGAAATAGAAATAGGGTATGTGTCCCTATTACATATGAAGACGTTATTAGGATGGTAACGTCAATTTTCAAAGCTTTAGCACCGCGAATCCTAAAACAAAAAAAAAAATCGATAAGTGCAAAGGTCGCGCCCGAAGGCTGCCTACGTATCCTGAAACAAGGATGTTCTTCGGGAATCAGGCCCAAACGTAGCTCTAAGAAACATGTTATTATTCCTCATTACTATTATATTTTTTTTGGTTCTCTTACTACTAGTCATACATTTTTTTTTTTAACTGGAAAATAAATACATAATACATAAAATAGTCCGTCGATGGCGTTTTTTTTTTCTTCATTTCAAGGCTTGTAACTTCGATGTGGTAAACCCTTGTTTGCTTGATGTCGTTGTAGAATCCCTTTGCATCTTGTCATACAGATTGGGTTGCTTACTTTCCATTAAAATGAAGATATTGCCCACACTATACCTTTGAGGGTTGATCCACCCTCAACTATACGCTTCGTTTGTAAGGTCTCCAGGAATGGTAATTACTCCAAGTGGCGTCACCAACTTTACTTTTTGATGGAGAGTCGATGCGACCCTTTTATACTCATGTAGCCAAGGTCGTCCTAAGAGTAGGTTATATGAAGTCGGACAATTGATGACCATAAATCTGACAGAGAAAACCATGGTCTCGTAACTTAAAGGCAAAATGATGTACCCAGTTACTTCTCGTGGAGTATCATCAAAACCAAGGATTGTGTAAGACTAAGGATTGATATAAGAATCCGTGTATCCCAACCTATAAAGGAATTCTTGAGAGCATATGTCTAATGCAGACCCATTGTCGACCAATATGTGATTTATGTAGCTTCGTCCATGTCTTAGCGTGATGTGTAGTTCTCGCGTATGCCATGGGTCTGGGGGTAAATCAGCTTCGGTGAATGTCCAATCTTGATGATTGGTTTGACGTTGGAGAATCATTGAAGATTCACTTAGCCTATTCCCATGACACAGAACACCAGCATAAGATTCATGTTCGGGTAGTATGGTGTCAAATGAATCAACCAATTGATCAGAATATGGTCGGTGGAGATCAAAATGGTTGCGACTCATTCCTGAATTACCAATAGTAGATACTTTAGGACAATCCTTCTCATCTTTTGATGTTTTTGCCTTTAGGATAGCAAAATCTAGCTCAATTACCGAAAAAGTGTATTCTTGATTGCATAGTATGTCCTTGGACATAAATGCTTTGATGTTGGTTGATTCCTCAAATAGATCAATGGTGGTTGTCTTTAGTTGATGAATGAGGGCATCTCGATGAGTTGGTGAGCTAGAGATCAACTCCCATAATGACATCGCATTACCCCTATTTCGAGATTTTAACTAATTATGTTGAAGTGTTGGGTTTTCTATTGACCTAACCACATTACAGTATACTGGGGGCATCCTTGCTGTTGGTATATCACCATGGATAACCATCACTCCTTTCGGTGTTGAGAATTTTACTTTTTGATGAAGAAAAGAAGCAATAGCTTGAGTGTCGTGGAGCCATGGTTTTCCCAAAATAAGAGAAAAGTTGATAGGAGCTTCAACCACTTGAAACTCTACATCACATAACCAATTTTCATGTCGTAGTTGCAGATTAATGTCCCTATTGCCTTTCTCCACACGTGATCATGTGTAATTATGATTGCATTAGAAATTCCTAAAGGCACACTTTTTTGTCTTAACTTACATAAGGACTCTTTAGAGCAAATGTTAAAATTCGATTTGTTATCAACTAAAATGCCTGAAATCCGGCGATAATTACACCCCAAAGTAACACACAAGGGTTGGCTAAAATTGATGACCCTTGGTAAATCGGCATAAGTGAAGGACAATATAGGTGGGATCCATCCTTTTGGGATTGGGATCTTTCCATCATCAATTAGATGTTGCACCACATGTGTCACATCGAAGCAACCTTCTATGGCATGCCCGTAGTCGTGGCAGTAAGAGCAGTATTTCCCCATGTTTACTTTGGGAGATGGCAAAATACAATTATGATGTTTTGCTTCAATGAACCTTTGTGTCTTGAGACGATAGTACATATCCTTCATAGATTCACAATTTTCAAAGCAAATGGGGTTAATTGATGTCCATTGCCCTCCATTACTTCCATGCTTGTTCCGTGGTGCATTGAATCCCATATTGTTTGAAATGAAAATATATACCTTTCATTTCATATAAGAGCATTACCATCAATAGTTTGAGTGGTGATAAACATATAATAAAAATTAGCGGGAAATGAAAAAGTATCTCTTACATAAAAAAATTATTTCTTTCATTTTATTTTATTATTTTTTTTTAGTGGAAATAAAGGATAACAATGAAAGACTTTTTCATGATTATAGAAATTTGTGATTAATTGAAGGCGGGTGACGCTAAGAAGGACCACAAAGGTTCACAAAATTGTCGAATCGGGAATTATTGAAATTATTCTTCTTTTACCTCTGCTGTTTGGGGACTTGAAAGACTTGTCTTCTAAGGTTTCATAGTCTAGGCCAAGCACTCGGGATTTTAGTGATTTTCTAGTTAAAATAAGTTAATTTTATTGTGGTTTTAATAGGAAAAGGAGAAGAAAGATAAAATGGTCAGATTAAAAAAGAAAGAAAATGACTAAAAAAAATTGAGCATGGGATGCTTTTAAAGAAAGCAGGTAATGCTTTTAAAGAGATGGTACAATCAAAGTAGGAGATAAAAACTAGTGCACATAAAAAAAACTTATGAAAATGATTAGACATGCATGAATCATAATAATCACAAACGAAGGAACATGTTATAAAATCAAGCATGCATTTGTCCATGTGTCCTAACACACTATCTAAGAGGATTATTCATTTAAGGTAATAATTAACCAGATGACCTCTTTCGAGGTTGAACGTTCCTGCATAGCCGATTGTCATTAACGCATGGATACAGGTTTACGTCCTTAATTCATTATAAATTGTCTAAACTCTCTGAACACCGCAAATTAGCAGCTCAGAGCCTAGGTTACGACAAAGTCGGTGCTCTTGTGCGGACGCAGATCACATAAGCATACACAAAGACACATATTTTCACATAAATCATGATATCAAAAAAGAAACACTTCATGCGAATAACCATAATCAATATCATTTTATAACATATAAGTTTATATATATGTATATATATGCTTTCTTATTTAGGCAAGGTATTTTCAGGTTTATACCTCTTAGAAAAAAAAACAAATTCCCCAGAGGAGTCGCCAATCTGTGGTACTCATTTTTTTTTTACTAATTAAAATTCGAAATCAAAATCCCACGTAAGTCGATAATTTGACTTAAAAAATAAAAATTAGAGTCGCCACTCTAGTTTTTGCTCGAATAGAGACGGTCTTTTTGTTTATGATCGTTTTCAAATAGAAAACGACATTGACTCCATTAGGTGAGGCACTATATAAGTATGGTCTTAGGAAAATTAGAGATCTAGGTACGGGGTATAAGTTAGGAAGATCGAGCGTTTGGAACTCGTCTCTTCCTCTGTTCTAATGAACAGGCTCTTACTAATAGGTTGTTAATTGGTTATGATTATTCACATACTTTTTCTTAAACGAATGCATAAAAACATGAAAATTTCCACATTGTCAATCACACTCAAATGTAAAATAAAAGTGAATTAAACCTTACGATATATGGTGGGTTTGAGCATTGAAGTTGCCCTACGTACCGTTCATTGTAGGATTTGAATCCACTCCCGGATCAAAACCCTACGTAGTTCTTACAAACGTCCATTTATACATGGTCAAAATTTCTTTCAAGGTTTCAAGAAGGTTTATATTTTTTTTTGGGAGAGGTGGTCGATTCATATGAGGTTGAGCAATCTTGCTTTCAAGGTGGAGGTCAATTTATCAAGGTTGAGGAAGTCACTAGAATCAGCGACACCATAGGAGTTTCATTGAGGAGAATGATTTTATTTGTAAAATGCGTTTCAATTAACGACTTTATTTAGGGTTGACCAACTTCCAAAAAGAGATTGTGTGGGCTTGTTTGAGTGTGCTAAAAAGGGAATTTTATTTGGTATGAATCGATAAGAATACGAAGGAAATGTATTTGGATTGTATGAAATTGACTTATGCAGAATGGACATTCTATGTGGCTTAAATCTAAATGATAGGTAGTATATATTGAAAACCTTAATCATGTTAGATTACGTAGGCGATCTATCAGAGATAATAAAACTTTAAAAGTATAATTCTCTGTGGCAAATAGATCATCTTATAACCTATCATGATTGAATATTCAACTTTACCCTCTTATTTAAATATAAGTCATAAACCATAACTCGAAAGATTTATTTTATTAATGAAATGATACAAGCATGCAAGGCCATATTTTGCTTAATTAAAAGTTAGTTGTCTCTTTATTAAGAAATGCATAAGGAAATTTTGCTCTTCCGAATGGTGATGGAATTAAAACTTTCAAGATTTATTTAAAAAGTATAAGACATTCTATTCCAAACTAAATGAATTATTTATAATGCTCCTTTCATATAGCCATAGGATGAAGAAGACTTTTTTTTTTTTTTTTTTTTTGAAAAAAAGTGTTAGTCTTAAAGTGATACAAAAGTGTCTCTTTTTTGGATTAATATCAACTTGAGGCATGAGTATTTTATAGCTTCCTCGAATTACTTAAATTAAAATATTTTAAAAAAAAAATACCAAAGGTATATATAATAGGGTGACACAAATTATATAATTATGTTCATTATATTCTTCCTTAAAAATCTTAAGGGTTTAAAATGTCTCTAATATTTCGGACACCATAACTCATGTTTTAACCGTCGGATTTGAGCATATAATAAATATTTAAAAAGGTTTACACGTCTTCTATAACATATCAAAAATTGGGATTCATCCAACGGTTGAAATGAAAGATAATGAATTTTCTTTAACAACACTCCAATTTGGGACGTTCTTGGGGAATTGGGTAATAATGGTCAAATTACTTCAAAATTGGCATGGTCCTTTTAATAGTATGTTAAGGACAAACATTTAGATGCTCTGTAGAAAATTCTCCCTTTTTAGAAGTCATTTGATATGTCAAATAATAAAGTATTCTTGGTTGGGAAAAACAGCCTCAAATCAGGTTGACATTTTAATACCTAGTTTTGTAAAAATCATAAAAAATAGAATATTCATCATATGAGAACGTGTGACCCCAATTTACAAAGCTTAAGGAATCTACTTTCTAGTTAGTCAATTCAAATTTTATTATTAAAAAAGGACATCGGTCGAAATTGGAAAATGGACAGACCTGTAGTAAGAAATTTGTGGTGTTACTATGTCTTAATATATGATTTTTTGTGAGTTGGTTAAAATTTATTTTTATAAAATTCCAAGTCTCATACACTCCTAAATACATAATCTTACTGTAAAAAAATTTATTTTTTAATTTTATGATAAAAAAACGATTTTTTTCACATAAATAAAAAATAAAGTAGTCGAAAGTGCTATCTTGCTAAAATTCCATCATTCATTCTTTGGAGCTTCCTTATGCATTTTTGTACAATTATCATTGCTTCCATTTCATACTATACATAAGGATGATACATACAAGAAAAAAAAAAAACAAACCATGTATATTCACTCTCAAACTCGCTCGCAGTCGGTCAAATTCTACTTGGTTTCCAAATTAGGAAACCGGCACGTATAGTACCCTAAGAGGTTATGGAACACACAAAAGTAGAAAATTTAGTAAATGTATGTAAAAAATAATATGAAATCACAAATAAAAAGAAAGAAGATATTACCTTTGGCTTTGAGTAGCTATCTTGAGGAATTAGTCAAGGTAGTGTTAAAATGATCGATTTAATTTTTAGGCCAAGTCTTTCTACAAATTTTTTATATTTTTTTTTTTTTACTGAAAAAAAAAAATTTTGATTACTTTTTTTTTTTAGTCTAATTATGGTGCTGAAATAATTTAGACTTCTTTTATGAGTTTTTTTTTTTAGCTCTTTTCTTCGATCTTTTTTTTTTCCCCGTCCTCTCTTGTGTAGAGTGAGGTGGTATATATATGGGAGTAAATGGGAGCTAAAATGCAAAATACAAAGAATATATTGTTATACGAAATAAATACGTACGAATACAAGAGTTAGGTAGAAATTGTAACCAAAATTCGTCTTACTGAGGTAGAGGACAAAAAGAATAGCCTACTACTTAATGCAAAACCTAATTACTAATTTTACTGAACAAATGACAATATTATTAACGACTAAAAATAATTAAAAGTACTAATAAAAGTTTAACACAATTGTTAATTAGTACTATTTCCTTCGAAGAGTGTAATTACTCTTCGTATTTCAAACTTACCATAGCTAAACAAGATTATTACAGAACCCACTTATTAGAAAATAACAAGGAGAAAAATGTTGTTTGCCATTGATTGTGGATGGTCATATCACCTTACCGTTTGGGAAGAAATACAGCTCAGTGATACAACGTATTGTCATATCACACCATTTTCTGATTTTCGTTGCTAAATTACAACCACGGCTTACCATTTTCTTTTTCTGTAGGGATTTGACATATCAAATGAGTGGTAATAGCAGAGGTATCTTTGCTTAGAGCCACTCTTTCACTGTCAAATGTTGTCTTCATTGCAATAACCCGGAAGAGAAATAACATGCATACTTACACTTGTTATTTCTGAGTGTATGAAACAGAGAAAAGAAGTGAGTCATGAAATTATAGCTATAATGGTGTTTTGGTGAGGAAGGAAGAAGATGAAAAATGGAATAGTAGTACGTTATTCACAAAGCAAAATGGTGGATTTTAACAAGTTGAATTAAGGAAGTTAAACAAAGACAAAAAAAAAAACAAAAAAAAAATGCAAGTTGAGGGGAAGTGGCCGTGACTTTGCCTTGATATTAACTTAGTATGCATGCATTGGAATTGTTTTTTATGCATGCATGAATGCATGATTTGCATGTTTCTTCATTTATCAAAATATGCTACATTGTCTTTTGTGATTTGTATCTCCGTTTTTTTTTAAATAATAAAAAAAAAAGATGATTGAAAATATTAGAATAATAATAATAACAATAGGATACATAAAATCAGTAGTACTAAACTTTTATCCGGGGTTAGAAAGTGATACTGTAGAAACGGTCACGGTTTTAAAATTGTACAGATTAAAGGGTCAATATTTGATATTTTTCGGCCAGGATATGTCAAACGGAATAATTGTTACATATGTCAGTGGTAACACATTATTTTTATTTTATGTTATTTTTTAAAAGATACACTATTATTAGACTAAACGATTACACAATTGAGATATGATAAGAATACGGATAAGATTTATCCCCTATAAAAGGGAGATTTCCCTTATCCGAAATCACCCTTTACTAAAAAAAACACACCCCTTGCCTTATCCTCTTCGGTTTCCATGGCTCCCGGCAACCAAAACCGTCAAGCTCCATTTCGTTCGACGAGCATTTTCGAGTGCTAAATTTATATCTAGCTTTGATTATGGCGTTAGTGGTACTACTAATGACGTTAATGATTTTCATAATCATGAATAAATGACGACTTGAAGTTTCCGGCACGGAGTGTACAAGGTTCGAGTTGTGCTAGAAATTAACCTCGTGTTTTTTTCGTAAACTAGGGGTACAAATTGTAAGGGTTTTGTATACTCCAAAATTATAAATAAACAATACTTGAATTTGTCTCTTATGTCCAATTTATTGCCATTGTTGTTTAGTAAAATTAAAGTTGTTATTATAATCATGAAATTATGCAAGATTTATTAGTTAATTGAAAGTAACAAAGAAAAGTATGGAAAATAGGGGATCAAAATTTGGTGTCTACACCTATATATGTTTTAAGCTATAAGTAGCATTTTGGTTCGATGATTGTGTAATATATAGGATTTCCTATATTTTAATATGAGATTTCATTGATTGATTTGCTCTCTAAGTTAGTGCGTGTAAAATTCTTCATTATTCACTACTCTCGATGGTTGAATATTGGTTTAATGGTTCATTTGTTAATCTAATTTAGAAAGGGTATTACATTTTATTGTAGAGATGATCAAATGTGCCCAGCCCGATTATGGGCGGGTTTTGGGCAGAATCTCCTGGCCCGATTTTTCAAAAACTTTGAGTGAGCTTGGGAATAATTTTTTTATCCCTAGACTCTAGTGTATGTAGCTCTATCTAGCTACACTCCCTCTTAAACGATGTGTTTAGCCTCCCACTATCCCTAGTACCTACAGTCCTACACCCATCAAAATGACATGCTTCTCAAAACCATCAAGATTATCGCTCGCCGACATTGAGATTTCTAGCAAGTAATGATTAGACAATTGAACACTCCCCACACTACGCACCACTATGGCTCCATGGTTCAGGACTTCTTCATTCCCAAACCTCCATTGCTGGAATACTTTAAAGTTGTCGTCGGCGATGATGGCAGAGATTAATAATCGCATGTGTTAATGTGTGACTTAGAAGTGTGTGATTTATTCTTCTACTAGTCATTTCCATGGAATATTCAATGAACACAAATCTCGTTGATCAATTTTCCCATCAATATTTGTTTCTCTTAAATTTTTAGTCTCTAATACTACTTTAATTTCTCTTTCTAATAGACATTTATCATAAGCGTAGCTGCTTTCTTTTTCTTTCTTAAATCTAGAAAGAAGAATTTTCGTGATTCGTAAATGGGGAAAAAAAAAGTAGTATTTTATTTATTTATTTATTAATGTGCATTTTCATATTGGTAAATTTTCATTTTCATATGGATACATGATGAGTCTATTTTATATATATTTTTATCCCTCGTCCCACGGTCATATTTGTGCTTATTTGAGCTCTACGGAGCTATTTTTATTACTAATATACGTTTTGTAGTGTTTTTGTAGACTTGGTATTATTTTGTAGGAATTTGCAGAATTGTGACAATTTAAGAGCTTATTAGACCACTACGAAGACAATGGAGTCGGATCGTATTTTATGACCAAATATTTTAAGCCCAAGACCAAGTTAGAGGAATTTAATTTGGTGATTAAGGGCTCGATTTAATGAAGAGGTCTAAAGTTTTAATGCTTAATTATTATCATGCATATGGATACATGATGAGTCTATTTTATATATATTTTTATCCCTCGTCCCACGGTCATATTTGTGCTTATTTGAGCTCTATGGAGCTATTTTTATTACTAATATACGTTTTGTAGTGTTTTTGTAGACTTGGTATTATTTTGTAGGAATTTGCATAATTGTGACAATTTCAGAGCTTATTAGACCACTACGAAGACAATGGAGTCGGATCGTATTTTATGACCAAATATTTTAAGCCCAAGACCAAGTTAGAGGAATTTAATTTGGTGATTAAGAGCTCGATTTAATGAAGAGGTCTAAAGTTTTAATGCTTAATTATTATCATGGACCAATCAAGTGTTGCGGACCAAGTATAAAGGAAATAAGTAATGGCCCAAAGCAAAAGAAGACATGAGGCCCATTTCGCAACTCTAGCTTACCCGGCCCGGTCAGGCGGATTAATTAAGTGTCACGCTATTCATTTTTTTTGGGCCTGCGAAGTAATGAGTTTGCTAGGAGTTTGAGTGGGATTAGGGAGTTGACTTCCTTTTTCTTATATAAGGGAGTAGTAGTAGATACGTGGGAGTAGCTTTTAATTACTAGTTTTTCTTAGTTTAGTTTTAAGTTTTTATTAGTTTAGATTTAGTTTTATTTACTAGTTTTTTAGTTTTTAATTTAGTTTTCTTTTCTCTTTCGCTCTCTAACTTTTCTCTCTCTATCTCCTCTTAATTAAACTCTTAGTATTTCTTTCTCTTTTGTTTCTCTCTCTACAACTCTTGGTTTAATTCTATCCTTTATTTAATCTTTTTCCTTGATCATGTCTTGTTTAATTGCTTTGTTTAGTTTATATTTAATTATGTGTGAGTAGTTTTCTTTCTAGGGTTTGTGGGGATCCATAAATAATATGAATGGGTAATTTATTGTTGTTAATTGTCAATGCTTAATTAATTTTCTATTGATTGATTTAATGCTCTGTGACTAGATTAGGCCTGATCTTTTATACATGAGTTTGACAATATTGATTCGAGATTCGATAGATGAGAATTGATGTTTAGGTCTAGTTTCAATAGGCAGGTTAATTTATAAATGGTTGAGTCGAGATTCGAAAGATGAGATTTAATACCGGTAAATTAATTGTGTGATTGTAATACGTAGCGAAAGCCCTTTATGATCTGATTAATGTATGCATTGATGATTGATTATTATGTTTTACCCTGGAATATTATTTATTGGTGAACTTATACCCTAGGTCTTTTATTCATTGTTTCTCCTCCTACTTTTATTCTTTCCCACTTTTACTCTTAGTAGTTTAGTTTCCTTCGATTATTATATTTTGGTTACTTTATAATCTAGATTATATTAATTAATTAGGAATAGAAAGACTCGTTTCTCTGTGGATTCGACCCTACTTCCCTATCTACATTAGTTAGAGGATTTAGGAATTACTTTTGATTAGGGGATACGACTTTACCCTGTCAATACATGATCAATTCATTTAATATACGTAGAATATTTATTGCGATATTATAATTTTCGTATTAATAAATGTTCATTTTCAAAATGGTATATGTTCATTTTTATTTTGATCATTTTGTTATTTCTATTTTGATAGACATCAATCACGTTTTGTAAATAATGTGCATTGATTGTTACTAATACTTAAAAAAAAAAAAAAAAAAAAAGAAAAAAAAAAAAAAAAAAAAAAACAATAGTCACTCATTACACAAAATAATAAATTATAAAAATGAAGATGAACATATGCATCAACGAAAATACACAAAACAAACATATTATGACTATAAAATAGTAGAATCATACAAGATATGATTCTACATTCCTTTTATTTATACTTAATTTATCAAATGGTGATGTTCATATCATTTTTTTTTCAAAGAGAAATGTTGATGTTCAATTGGTTAGAAGGATATGTACACTTTAGAAACTTGTTTTGTTAATGTTATGAATTTTTGACTGACATATTATATAAATTAACATAATAATAAGATGTATTTGAAACAAATAAAATTCTACAAAAACGTGTAACAATTCAAAATATAATTTGAATACAATACTCTTTATAAAAGAAACTAAACATTTATTGTTACAGAAGTGAACATTTACAACGCTTATAAAAATAAACAGTTGATCAGTTATAAAAAGATAAAATCTGAAATAGAAAAAAGAATAACTTTATAGAAACTTTGCATAATGCACCAACCTAAATATTTAATTGTATGAAACTAATGTTCAATTTGATATTAGCTAATGTTCTTTTATGACTATTATTCTCGTATAGAAAGATATTCATTTGGCTTTTAATATTTTTTATTTAGATTTAATACTTGTTCATTCCTATATTTAACTATGTTCATTTTTTTACCAACGGTATTTCATATTTATATTTGTAAACGTTTAATAATTTTGTAAGACACATATGTTCACTTTCAAATAATTATATGTTCATTCATAGACGTCCAGTTTCATTTTGGTAGATATTTATTTAGGAGAACGATATTAATACATATGGTTATTCACATATTAATGAATATATGTTCATTTTCATTATGATAAATGTTCATTTTCAATTTGAAACTTTGTGTTATATATTTAATAAATAATCCTGAAAGGCACTCAATTAAATTACTCAGTAATACCAATAAGATAGTGTCCTAACCATACTTCACTCCCAAGTCCCAACCTCCAAAGGTTAAAGATGAGCTAAAATACTAATTAATTTTAACCCACTATTTCCACATCTCGTAGCAAAATATTAAACAGTACAAATAAAAATAGTAATTAAGCTTAAAATATCCTTAATAATTAAGAAAAAATTAGTACAATCTGACGGTCGAAGCTCCAAGGCGTGAATGACCTCGACAGTCACTTTCCTCTAAAACATGCTTCACTGCAAACTTTACCTCCAATAAACAGCCTTGCAACCCAGAATATATATTTTCCTATTTCAATTTAGAGTTTGATATTTTTGCCCCCGTTTTTTGCTTGATCTAGGTGTCCTTATGCAATATTTTATGGATTTATGAAAATGCAGGTTTTTTTTTATTTTGATATTTGGATTATATGGTTATTATTAGTGCTCATAATTCTTTTAATTTCTCTTATATTTGGCGAGTGGAATCATGGAGATCGGATTGTTGTTGGGTGAGTGAGGTGGTAGAGGCAACAATGAAACGACGTAGTTTGAAGGGGGGGTGTAAGGAAAGCTGATACACTAGAGTTTAGGGAATATTTTGTAAGTTTTGGAAATCATTTATGCAAATTTAGTTGTTGTTTTTTGGCCCGGTCTGAATTTGGCCCGAAAAGTCTGTTTGGCCTGGTCATTTTGGGCGGGTTTGGGCGACAAATTCTTACATACATCATCATGCATGTAGAATAGGTGCAACACCCTTAAAAGCATGATATTCTAGATGAAACACAGTCCAAACTCAAATTAATCAACACAGTTGTTTGTTTCCTTTATAATAATTTTTGTTTCCTTCTTTCAAATTCTCTCTTTTTAGTTTTCTTTCTTATAATAATTTTGATCTTAATCATCATCAAATTCTTCAATATAATTTTCTTCTCCTCTGTTTTTCTCTTTTAATTTGTTCTTCATTTTCTCTCTCCTCTGTTTTTTTTCACGTTTTTGATTGAATTTGTTTTTTACAACATGGAATTTATTGTTATTCCTGAAGATTTCGTCAGTGCAGATTAGTATTTTGTTTTTGTTGATTTGTAATTAGGTTTTTTTTATGTTAGTTTCAATTGTTTTTTTGTTTGATTTTTGGTTAGCTTTAATCAATTTTGATTTATTATGTATGAATATTTTGATTGATTAGGTTTTATTTGATTTTTTGAATTCATATGAATTGCATTTTGTTAGCTTCGATCAATTTGATATGTGTATGAATTTTAATTAATAATATGAACATGCATTAAAATTATGAATATGCATTAAACATGCATTAAAAATATGAATATGGATTAAACATGCATTAAAAATATGAATATGCATTTAAAATATGAATACATGCATTTTAGAAAATGAACATACACATTCAAAATATGAACATATGCATTGGTTCATTTTTTGAATGTCTATGAACATAAGCATTTTAGAAGGTGAACATATACATAACAAATATGAACATATGGATTTCAGAAAGTGAACATATACATTTCAGAAAGTTTACAAAAGCATTTTAGAAAGTTTACATAAGCATTTCAAAATATGAACATAAGCGTTTAAGAAAGTGAACATATGCATAAAAAAATATGAACATATGCATTAAGAAAGTGAACATAATCAAGCTAATTTGGAAATATACTTAGATTCCCTAAAAGTGAACATAAGATTTTCAGAAAAGTGAACATACGCATAAAATATATGAACACATGCATTTCAGAATAGATATGTGAACATAAGCATGCTTTTCAGAAAGTGAACATAGGCATAAAATATATGAACACATGCATTTCAGAAAGTGAACATAACCATTTATAATGTGAACATAAGCATGCTTTTCAGAAAGTGAACATAGGCATAAAATATATGAACACATGCATTTCAGAAAGTGAACATAACCATTTATAATATGAACATATTAATTGTTTTCCTCAGTGAATGCATAAAGAATGTGTTTTGGGTGTTTTTGGTCCCTCGGGAGAGTTACAACTCGAATATTGGTCCGGTGCGGCCTGTACCTGCAAAACAACAGAGACTCCTGTTGGTTGGAGTTCTGCCTCCGACGATCAAGTTAGAACGTGTAGGAGTGAGTAAAAAGTGCGGAAAAAGATAAAGATGAGATCTTTACAGATCCCGAGATCAAGTGCTTTCTCTTATTTGAGAGAAATGCAAGTGATGTAATAAATGATTCAATCCCCTCATAATGGGGAATCTCTCCCTATTTATAGGGTCATGGGAAAATGTGCCCTTATTCTAGGTCATGTGACCTAGATTTGGTGGGCTATGACAAGTTATGGGGAATCGGGCCTGAAAGCCGCCATTCCATGACATGACAGTGGGGTCCACGTGTCAGTATTTGTGTAGGCGTCGCTCGAAGTGCGCCTACGTTAAAGCATGTGGTGAATATGCTTGGCACTCTTAGGAAGTGTGAATTGACATATACGATTAGGGACAAGGAAAGTAGGGAGCCACCAACAAGTTTTTAAGGAACTTGTAAACCGTTCACGGATCATAAAAGGCAACCACGAATAAGGGACAATGATAGGCAACAACGATTGACCCGTGAAGGTTACACCCCATTCATAATCCATGAGATTAATAACTCCATATGGTTCGGAACCACGAAAGAAGGATCGGGGATGATGGTACGAAGTGAGTCATGGAGTCACATTCGCCCGTATTGGCCTCTACTCGATTCTTATAGTGAAAAGTGATTCCTGCGATTTCAAAGGCATACAAACAAAATATTCAATTTGCTCCAAACTATTATTAAGCTAAATTGGTTTAATATTAATGCAACATATTATTCTAAAATATTGTGATCACTTGATTGAACAACAAGATTAAAAAGGAACCTAAACCGGTTGTCCAAATTATCTTATTAGGCGTTATTTTCAATTACATATTCCCTTTAAAGATGAAATATGGTGATCAAAATAATAATAGAATAAACATTAATATTGGAAGCAATTTAACAATGATAACGTTAGTCAAATCAAATATAAATAAACTTAATCATGATACTAGCAACAAGAATAAAAATAAGAGTAATTAAGTGAATAATTACTCACTTTCCGCGTTTCCTTGAATTGCTACATCATGAATAAACCGTTAGTAACTTCAATAAAAATATAAATCAAATGAAAATTAAATTAAATTAAATAAATGTAGAGTTGATTTGGTCCAAACCCTCAGTTATTTATACCTTTCACGCCTTGGTTTAAGTATAGAACTTTGGGTTAAGTATGAACTCCTTCGAATGCTTAAGGGAAGTATGGTGTAATTAGAAATATAGATTTAAGAATTAGAATATGAGAGAGAGAAAGAAGAGAATGACTTTTGGTGTAAAAGAGAGGAAGAGAGAATGATTTGATGATCAAGATTGGGGATTGACGTAATTCGAAGGCTACACGTGAAAGGATTCTTTAGATGTATGTTGCCCTCCTTGGACGTTGATGATTAGAAAATGGGAGATATGACCTCTATTTATAGAGAAAAAAGAAGGGTCGAAAAGTTAAGATAAGATCCGAATTAAATCGGAATAAAACTCGATAGACAGCAGTTTTTGCGGTTTTTGTTTTTATCATATCTTTTGATCCAGAAATCAGAATAAGATAAATAAGATATGGTTGGAAAGCTCTTGAAGTCTACTTTCTAAAACAATTAGAATCAGATTAAAATATTTTATAGAATAAAAGATATGGTCGAAATAGTGAGACGGTGTCAGTTTTGGATAGAGTTTGACATTTTATTTATATCTTTTCCGTTATAGCTCGGAATTGATATTATAATATATCATTGGAAATATATTTTAAAGGTCTATCCAACCATATAAAATTTGGATAAAAATTATGAGGAACAAAAATAATATCTGTCTATCTTTGAATGTCTTTCAATTCAGATAAAATTAGGACTTTCAAAAAAAGGAGTTTTATTCAATTTCAAATTCTTTAATCTTATCTTTTCAAAAAGGATAATCAAGATCTTTTAGAAACTTATAGAAGCTTCTAATTAATCCTAATTGGTTAAGGAATTGGATTAAATAATTTGGACCCTCTACATGATCATTGGGTCGTAGGTAAGGTGGGCTTAGGTTCGGTTTGGGCTCAGTTTAATATTTTGGCCATAACTTATTCGTTATAACTCGGATTTGGGCTTATAATACATCGTTGGAAAGCTATTTTAAAGCCCCATCCAACAATTCAATCATTGGACCCATATTATTGACCAAAATAAACTGGATTAAATGTTTTTATAAAAAGGACACGAAATGAATGATTTTAAAGGACACGAAATGAATTATTTTGGGTTTAAAGGCACGAAAAGAGGAAAATAAGTTATGGTTTGGGGAAATGGGCTAGAATTTGGGTTGGTTTATGAAATGGAAATATGGATTTAAGAACTCCAAGATTAAATACTCAACCCGACCAATAATGGCGGTGAAAGGTTGTTCATCATCGGGTTTGGTTTTGGGGAGACATTTTTAGGTGTCTACAATTTGGTTGGTCTTATTCAGTCCAATGTTGGGCGGATAAGTGTCCTAATGCTAAGCGGACACGTGTCTTATTCTCAGGCCGCCACGTGGCAGGGTAATTTTACCCAAAACATTTGCCCCTGTCACAAAGGTGACGTGGCGCGCCACGGGGCGTCTGTGACACATGTCAGCGCCTCATTTGGTGAAGTAAAAAATTTTACTGTTCTCCCTCTGGGGGATTACCGAGGTGCCCCGGAATTACCCCTCTATAAAAGTAACTAGATGAACCCCGTGCGATGCACGGTTTGTTTGATTTTTTTTAAATAATGTTTTTTTTTTTGTATTTATGAGCCTAAAATTTGTTATATATTTAGATAAAATTCCTAATATTAAAAGATAATATATAATATTTAATTAATTTAAACTTAAAAATCTCATTCGCCAATTTTGCTTACATGACATTTAAATTATTTAATTCTAAAAGAAATTAATAATCTCTTATTTAATTGGCTACTACTAAGATTTATAATCCTACATGGCGCGCTGAGAAAATTAGATCCTACGTGGCTCTCTAAAAACTTGGGAAAAAACTCCCCTTTATATATATATATTAGATTTTTTGACCCTCATTTCACACATCTTTGCGTGAAATTTGAGAGAGTTTCTAGAGAATTTTCACAAAAAATTGTGTACTCTGCCACTTGTTACTGTCTGTCTGCACCAACCGGCTCATTTCAAGTCAACCGTACCTTTCTCAAGGTAATCGTATGGCTCTCTTCTGTTTAAACTTTTAAAATTTCCGCCTGTGTTTGTTTTTCCTTTGCTTTCATAAAATGGTTTCACAAACACATTCGGCACGGCCTAGGATAGCTGTCAGCCGGTCACCTGGGACGGCTGAATCTAGGACTAGGGGTGCCGTTTGCCCCACTCTTCATCCGTCCCCCAATCCAACCGTCTCTGTGTCTGTGCAGTACACCATGGCTAGAAACAAACGAACATCTAGAACTGAAGAGGGGGATGGCTCCATTAGGGTGCCTCGGAGCGAGGTGTATTATGACAAACCAGGCACCCCAAGCACTCCGGAAGACTCAATTCTGGACATGTCGGCTGGTCAGCAGGAATCTGACCGGGGGTCTTCCCACTCTTTCTCCCTCACAACCTCAACCTCCGACTCAGGCGGCTCCGAAACTGAACAGGAGCCGTCTGAAAAACCTGATGAGGAGCCCGCTTCCCCTACAAGGGGTCAAGGTGAGGCGTCCTCTTACCTCCAAGACGAATACACCCCTTACTTCACACACATTTCCCTTTCCACCCAGAAAATAATGCTGAAGGGGTTGAATGACTTTAGGGACACTTATGTCATGGGAGCCGGATATGAGGTCGAAGTGCCAGCTTTGACGGATGCTGTAGTCTGGCCCCTTAACCAAAGCTATAAGAACACTGCATTCGGCTGCTATGCCGCAGTGATACAGGCGGGCCTGAGGTTTCCCTTGGATCCGGCCATTGAGGCGATCCTGGACGGGTACCGCCTGGGGGTGTGGCAGCTCACCCCAAATTCATGGGTGAACATCTTGGGGTATGTAGCCGCCTGCAAGATGCAGAACATTGAACCTGGATTTGAGGCGTTTGCTTCTATGCACTACTTGAACAAAGCCCCTCAGTCAGCTGGCCCCGGCTGGTACACCCTTACTAGTAATAAAGGGTATATGATGACACTTGGGAAGGAGTCCAAGTGGAAGGACTGGAGGAACAAATTCTATATAATCACTTCCCCAGACACCAGCCGGAATGCCAAGTTCAATTCTTGGAACCAGAACCCTTATCTCTTAGGCCAAAAAGCCCTTCTACCGCCTGTTTCTGAAGAAGGTTGGGATCAAATCCTTGACCCTGGGTTATTTAAGGTGGAAGTGCAGGCGGTAGAGGGGGGTTCTAAGAAAGAAATCAGGTTCAACAGCTACATCCCCCAATATGAATGGCTCAAGGACCCGACCTATTTGGCCGCCTGTGGCCTGAGCTTAGAAAAAGGAAGAGGTGGGTAGACGGATGGGGGTTATATCATGCATGCCTTACTTATAGCAAAAGAATTTTATTGTTGTTTTCTAACCACCCATCCGGCCTTTTTGCAGAAGAAGAAATGTCTCAACTTACCCCAAACAAGAAGCCAAGCGGCACCGCCTCCGCCTATCGCCAGATGATGAACAAGAAAAATCAGATCTTCAAGCGGGAGCAGCTTGAACATGTAAGTCCTTCTTTCATCCGGCCTTTTCTCATTACCTTAGCCTTAATTTCACTAACTTGTGAATCTTTGTACAGGAGGGCTCAGTGAAGCCTCCAGTCGTCCCTGGGGTGAACCTCAAGCCCCCCAAGCGGACTGCGCAAGAGGCGGCTCCGACTCCCCCCAAGCGCTCCCGGAAGACCGTGGCTCACAAGCCATCCGCCAGCAACTCCGAGTCTCACCCCTCTACCAGCGGTAAATCGCCGGTTGCTCTCTCTGCTCTAAAGCAGGCGTTCGAATCCAAAGCTTCCAAGGATTCGCCGTCTGCTGGAGCAGGCTCCCCTGACAAGCGTCTCAGCAAGCAGGTCCAGGACCTGGTTGTCATTTCAGGTACTTGAGTTTTCACTTCTCTTCATTTTTTTAGTATAGCTTATGATGCGGCCTTCTCATGCGGCCTTTTGCTTATGCCAGATGTATGTGTAGTAACACCCAAATTTATTCTATCTTTTGCCGGATGCATGCATGCAATCACCCAGTCTTAAATTTTTTCTCTTTTTATGCCGGATGTGTATACTCTTAACACCCAACTTGATTCTTGTTATGTAGAAGCCCCCTCCCAAGCTCCAGACCTTAGAGAAATTGCTAAGGAAATGCTCCGAAAAGGAGTCACTACTAAGCAGCGAGACTCCATCTGGGGAGTTGGCAGCATGAACCTGGATGTTATCCTTGCTCTTCTCGCTGAGGTGAGAACTTAATATATTTCAACTTGAAATCTCATTCGGACCGCTTGTTTTTCTAACGGCCCTTTTCTCTTATCCGGATGCAAGCTATGCTGCGAGTGAATGGACTCAAAAATCCATTCAACGAGAAGACCAAGGAGGTAAGAGATGCCAACCTTAGGGCCGCCTCCAATCTTACAGAGCACAATATGATGTAAACAAGAATGAGTTGCTAACTCGGGATATCCTGTATTCTCAGGCAGCTGCCAACTTGCAGGTTAGAAGGATTTGGAGGCGGCTCAGCAAAAGGTGGCTGAGCTCAAGGGGGATCTGAAGACAACCAAGGTGGAGCTTGACAAGTTACAGGACATCGACAGAGACACAACCAGTCTCCGTCGTCAGGTCGAGAACTTAAAGAAAAAACTTGCCAACCAGGAGGAGCAGCTCAGATCCAAGTATGAGAAGCGCGCTGAAGAGGAGAAGTGCAAGCTCATTGAGGAGAATGAGGCCGACTGTGCCACTCGAATGGAGATGGCATGGAAGGCTCTCTTTCCTAATGATGATTACTCCATCTGGGAGTATCGTTATGACCAGGCGACTGACGCCTTGGATCAAGAGCAGCAGGAGCAGGCGGAGGGTCTGGCGAAGGAGCAGGCGGAGGATGGAGCCTTGGATGGGGAGCACCGGGATCAAGCTGAGGATCAAACTGTCGATCATCCCGCCAATGAGCAGGAAGGGGCGGATGATAATGAAGAGCAGTCGGGTCCTGGGGCTACTTAAGCTGTTTCTGAGTTTTTTCTGCGGCCGTATGGCCATAATGAATGCATTTCTGGCCTGCGTGCCGAGTATCTCCTTGTTTCTTTACCGACCGTGGGGTCGGGTCACTTAACAATTTTTTTTGTCTCTTGCTGTTTAGCCGTTTAACAATACATGGTCAGCTTTTTAATTAATGATGAATCATCCGGCCGTTAGGTCGGTTGCTTTTTATACTTTGCGTTTAAATTTTGCATTTGAATTTGGGTTTGATGGGTATGGCATACCGGATGCTTATGACGTACCGGATGCTTTGCCCCTGGACGGCTGTGCGCTTGGGTTTACAAGTTGGTTGATTGGCTAGATATTGCTGATACCAAAGAAGGGTATGACTGATTTCTAGGTCAATCAATCACTAAGGTGATTGCCCCAAGCCAAGCACACAGCCGACCATCTGATCAGACAGTGCTGAATGCAAGCGGTCTTTCGACCTTGATGTCATTTTTGGATGACTAGTCATGCTACAAATATTACAGGTGCATGAATTAGAATATAAAATTTGCTTACTCCGCCTGCTATTCTTTTATTACAATAATAGACGGACTTGTATTTTCCAGGCAGCCTCAGGTGCCTTCAACAGGTTTAAGCTATCCTACTAGGGCCAATTTTAGAATCGGTCCGTCTGTGTAGGTTGATAATCACAATTTTTTTCTAATTATACTTAGCCTGTTTGCCCCATTTAGAAAGACTGTATAATTTCTGGGAGTAACCTGAGTTAAAACTTGGGTCAATAGCCGGGTGCTATAATGACCATCCGATTTCATAAGACCGATTCGTTCTTCAAGTTACTAAGGGCAGGCGGCTATGAGTTGGTCGATCAGACCGTTCAATCTTTGTCGTCTGTATGTGCTGGTAGAGCAAACAATAGAATGCTCTCTGCGACGATAACACCCGGAGGGGCGTCGCCGGACGCCATGTTTCGCATTGGAGCAGGCGAATTTATAAAATGTCCAACCATCCGGCTTAGAGCCTCATGCCCCGTTTGAAGGGCGGTTGTATAGCCACTAAGACTTTTTGTGCTTAGTTTGATCTCTGGCCATTGGCCTCTTATTCAGATTTGTACTGATCAAACGGTTCTATTTGCTTCTCAAGCAGATAGTTAACATAGTAGGGCGCATGTATGTTGAGTAAACAATATGATAAATAACTTGAAAACATAATTTGAAAACAGGAAGCAACTTTTTCATTCATAGGCTTACTATTTACAAAAAAATTACAATGCTTAGAAGTAGTTGTAGGGAATAGTTTCAAGCCTTTAAAATCCCACTAGCTTGAACCCCACTGTGATCATACACTAAAGTACGGTGGCGTCCAAAAGGGAAGAAGATAGAGCAAAAGAGTCGCCAACAAGTTTTTAAGGAACTTGTAAACCGTTCCCGAGGTGAAGGTTACACCCCTTAACGATCCAAGAGATCGTCAACTCCATAAGGTCATGAACCAAATAAGGGTTCGGGGATGATGGTACAAATCCAACCTAAAAGAGATTGAACCTGCCCTAATAATAGGCCTCTACTTTATTCTGCTCGTATTCATGTGCGCTTTCTGATTAACATGCAATCAATAGGTTAACCCTAAACCTGTTTAATCTATGTTGGTTGAATTTAATGCAGAAATAAACTATTATTGGCGATCACTTGAAATTATAATCACAATTAACCTAACAAGATTATTAATTATCTTATTAAGCACGATTGCAAGTACCAATTCCCTTTAACATGCATAAAAGGTGATCAAGCAATAACAAATAAAATAATACATATCAAGCAACATAAATAAATAATCAATATCATGAATAAAATAATATCAATCATAATCATAATCATCATAATCATGTTAAAGCATAGCAAGATCCTAGGCATGATACTAACAAGATTAATAACAAACCCTAGAATGTCACTAAGCAATAAAAATAAAATCTTTAGCCCTAACATGATACTAACATGAATAAATATTAGGAAGAGAATAAAAGGCATCATAGCAATCATATTTAATATTAAAAATACCCTAGACATGATACTAGGAATATCATAATAACAACATAAACATGATATCTACATCATAATATCAATTAAACCATTAAAGTACTTACTTGGATGCCTCGTACCTCTTTCTAATAACGAAATACACGCGTTAGTAACTTCAAGGAAAATAATAATCAAACAATTAAATTAAATAATTGAAAGAGAGATTTGGGACCAAACCCTAAGAAATTAAACCTTTCACGTCTAGGGCGAAGGCAAATTCGAATATGGCTAGGTGTATCAAGATCTTGTGAATGCGGAATTTTGTATTTGAGAAAAGGCTAGTTTAGAAAAAGAGAGAGAGAATAATCAAGAAAATCTTGATGAGAGTTGGTGAATAAAGAGAGTTGATGAAAGCTAATTAAAACTAATTGTTGATGAGAATCCGTGAATGAAAACGGAGTTTTTAATACGATATTTATAGAGAAAATTAGCCAAAAAAGATAATTTAACAAAACAGAGTCTGATGATCGCAAAAACACCTTGGCGCCAGCCCTGGCTAGTTGGCACCAGCACCAGTGGCTAGCGCCAGGCGCCAATGGCTAGCGTCTGGCGCCAAGCCTAGTTCCAGGCGCCAAGGCCTGGGGTTAGACGCCAAATCGGCTTTTAACGCGTTTTCGAAAATCTGATAAACTTACCGTACTGGAAGATAAAATAATATAATTTCCATCGAAAATGCTATTTGATCTTGATTAAAAATCTGAAGAGTCCTAATTGAATTAGAAATGATAAATTATATTAGGCCCTCCCCTAGATCATTGGGTCGTACTTAAAGCTCAAACCAGGCCCAGTTTAGTAAATTGGCCATAACTTCCTCAACATTCATCGGAATTGGGCTTATAATATATCGTTGGAAAGGTCTTTGCAAGCCCCATCCAACTACACCACTATTGGACCCATATCATGGACTAACCAAACTGGATTGGCTGTTTTCTTTGAAATAAAGTTTTCAAAAACAGGGAGAAGAGAAAAAGAAATAAAACTTTCCGCAACACTAGACCTTTCCACACTTTCATTTCATTCGATTATGATTCGACGTGAAAGGCACTCATCACCGGGTTTGGTTTTGGGGAGACACAAATGGGTGTCTACAGTAGTACTTTTTGAGATTGTCTACATTCCAAGTTCTGGGCAGTCTTAGAGCATGGCCTCCCAATTTGCCTCTTCATCATATAGCATGACTCTTAGAGTAGGCTCATAGCGCTCAATGGGCAAGACGGCCTCAGCACCATAAACCATGAGGAATGGGGTTTCGCCGGTGGCACCCTTTGTAGTAGTCCGGATGGCCCATAGGACATGGATTAATTCTTCTTCCCATATACCACCGGCTCTTTCAATTTTCTTCTTTATGTCGTCTGAGATGAGCTTGTTAAAGGCTTCAACTTGGCCGTTTTCTTGGGGTCGGTCGACTGAAGCAAAATAGCTGGAGATTCCCTGATCTCCCAACCAAGTTGTGAGTTGAGGTGTTTCAAACTGAGGGCCATTATCAAACACCATAGACATAGGTACTCCAAAACGGGTGATGATGTTCTTCCAAATGAAAGAGATGACATCTTTTGTCTTGATGTTCTTGACCGCCTCTGCTTCCACCCACTTGGTGAAGTAATCCACAGCCACCAGAATGTAGCGTTTTCCGCCTGGAGCAGGCGTATAAGGACCAAGGATGTCCATGCCCCATTTAGCAAACGGGATCGGGTTGTGGATTGCCGTCAGATCAGTAGCCGGACGGTGGATCATTTTGCCAAACCTTTGACACTTGTCACATTTTCTAACCATTTCCATGGCATCTGATTCAAGAGTTGGCCAGAAGTAATGTCGTCTGGCTCTGACAGACAAAGACCTGCCGCCTATATGGGAGGCACAGAACCCCGCATGTAGGTCTTCGAGGATCTCCTTCCCCTTCTCTGGGGTAACACACTTCAACAGAGGCTTAGGATAACCAGCCTTGAAGAGTTCTCCGTTTCTCATCTCGAAGGTTGCAGCTCGCTTTTTCAGGATGGCCGCCTCCTGGGGTGAATCTGGAAGCGTTCCATCAGTAAGGTAAGCCCGGATGCCATCCATCCAGGTGGAACTTCGGTCAAGAATTCCAATGGGCTCTTCATGTATACTTCTTTTTTCTAAGACTTCCCAAAAGACTGATCGAGGTGTGTCACAGCAGGCGGAGGAGGCTAACTTGGACAATGCATCCGCCTGATTGTTGTCTGACCTAGGAAATTGACTCAAGTAGAATTCTTCAAGTGTCCCGGCCTCTTCTTTGACCACCTGAAGATATTTGATCATAGCCGGATGAGTTGCTTCAAAGATGCCCTCATACTGGCTAACAACCAATTGCGAATCAGAGTAGGCGTCAATTTTCGTTGCCCTAGCCGCCTTACACATACGGATGCCGGCTAGTAGGGCCTCATACTCTGCCTCATTGTTTGAGGCCTGAAACTTAAATCGTAGTGCATACTCAAATTTATCTCCTTCAGGAGACTCATAGATGATGCCTGCACCACAACCATTTTTTGTAGAGCTCCCGTCTACATACACTTTCCAAACCTGATTGGGATTATCCGGAGGAATCGGATGTGTCATTTCAACAATGAAGTCGGCGAACGCCTGGCCCTTCACTGCCTTCCGTGGTTCGTAAATGATTTCAAGACTTTGCATTTCAATAGCCCATTTTAACATTTTACCGGATGACTCCAAGGTAGACATTGGCCGCTTGAGAGGTTGGTCTGTATATATAACAACCGGATGTGCCAAGAAGTAGGGTTTCAACTTCTTGGATGCCATATAAAGAGCAAGGCCAAATTTTTCAACCATGGGGTACCGGAGTTCAGAATTCCTAAGAACATGGCTAACGAAATAGATAGGGAGCTGGATGCCGTCTCTTTCAGCAAGGAGAACGGCGCTGAGGGCATGATCAAAGACAGCTAGATCATGAATAACATCTCTTTGGGCAGAGGGCTGACTAGCCTTGGCAAAGAGTGCAAGTGTTCTTTCAATTTCTAGAAGGCCGCCTCAACATCATCCCCTCATTCAAACCTAGTCTTCTTCCTGATTGCTTGGAAGAAGTAAAGGCATTTGTCACCTGACTGGCTGAGAAATCTTCCCAAGGCCGCCAGGCAACCAGTTAGCTTCTGAACCTCCTTAACAGTGCGGGGTGACTTCATGTCGATTACCGCCTGTATCTTCTCGGGGTTAGCCTCTATTCCCCTTTGATCAATTAAAAATCCGAGAAACTTCCCAGACTCAACACCAAAAACACATTTCTTGGGATTTAGCATAACCCTATGCCGCCTGAGTGTGGTGAAGGTTTCTCGGAGATCAGCAAGGTGATCCGCCTGGAGATTTGATTTGACTATCATATCATCAATGTACGCCTCTACATTCCTTCCCATTTGATTTATGAAAACCGTGTTAATCATTCGTTGGAAAGTAGCAGGCGCATTTTTCAAACCAAACGGCATCACCGTATAACAGAACAACCCCTGATTAGTGACGAAGGCCGTCTTTTCTTGATCTTTCTTCCACAGGGGGATCTGGTGGAAACCTGAGTAGGCATCCATGAAACTCATCAAGACATGGCCGGCTGTAGAGTCAATAAGGATGTCGATCTTTGGAAGAGGGTAGCTGTCTTTTGGACATGCCTTGTTGAGATCCGTATAGTCAACACACATGCGCCAGGTACCATTCGGCTTCTTCACAAGCACAACATTCGCAACCCAATCAGGGAAGTTACATGACCGAATGAACCCAGCTTCTAACAATTTTTTTGACTTCGGCGCCTGCCGCCTGACTTCTTTCTTCGCCGTGGTTTCTTTTCTTCTGTCGGATGGGCTTTCTCTTTGGATCCACGGCGAGCTTGTGAACAGCGAGATCCGGGCTGACGCCTGGCATCTCTTCCACTTCAAAGGCAAAGATGTCTTTGAATTCTTTCAACAGAAGGTGTAAGTCTACACCCAACTTAGCATAAGCAGCCGTCCCAACCTTTACAGTTCGATCTGGATGACTGTCGTCCAGAGCGAGATCAATATGCTCACCAGTCGACTGCGGACGGAGCTCATCTGACCGCTCTCCGGTCAGTGATTGCTATTTCTTTACTTTCTTCACCTCCACCAGCTGAGTAACTTTTCTTTTCTTTCCGACTGCTGGTGGGGCTTGGCTGGTATCCTTGACATCGTCAAGGTCTATTGGTTCTTGCCCCTGACCATCTGGGGCCACTGTATCCTTGACAGCCGAGAGATAGCACTCTCGGGCTGTCTTTTGATCTCTGTTCAAAGAACCAACAGAGCCATCATCCTTTTCATATTTGATCAGCATGAGTGAAGGGATGATTACCGCCTTGGCTTCGTTGAGGGTGGGCCGACCTAAAATAATGTTATAGGCGGTCAATTCTTCAACGACCAAGAACTTGACGACCATATGTCGTCCTTCTCCTTTTTCTCCCAGCCGGATGGGTAAGTCAATTCGGCCTGCTGGGTACACCATTCCACCCCCAAAACCAACCAGGAGGTGGGATACCGGGTGCATGCTGCTAGGCTTGTACTTCAGCTTTTGCAAGCACTTGTAACTGATGATATCTGAGGAGCTGTCGGTGTCTATAAGTATTCGTCCAACTAGCTGGTGGGCGACTTTACACTCAATGACGACCGGATCGTCGTGCGGGCGGCGGACCCTGCCCCTGTCCTTCTCAGTAATCAGGACATCAGGGAAGGTGCTGCTAGCAGACGCTTGCTCCTCATCAAAAGCCGAGTCCATCTGCCTCAGATGGCTCTTGGTGCCCCGAATAGTAGGGCCTCCACAGGAGAATCCAGCTGCTATGGTGTAGACCGGATCTTTATCAGTGTCCGTGCTACTAGTAGGCTGGACGGTCTTTGACGACTGTCCTGGATTCTTCCCCTTGGACTTGGAGATGTAAGACTTCAACATCCCCTTGTCTGCTAGACGATCCAACGCCCTTTGAAGACAAAAGCAGTCGTTGGTATCGTGGCCAACTTCTTCGTGAAATTGGCAAAATTTGTTCTTGTTCCGCTTTAGGAGGGAACTCTTCATAGGATTCGGCTTCTCAAGGGTTAGCCGATCCTTAATCTCCATGAAAATGGAGTTGCAATCTTTGTTAAACTCGTACTTGGGGACGTACGGCTTAAACTCCTTCTTTTTCTTCCGGGACGGTTGATCAGAGTCATCCACCGCCCAGACTTCCTTTCTCTTCTTGTTCTTTTCCTTATTTTTTGCCGGCTGGTTTGGCCGGCTGTCTTTTGATTTGTCGGACTTCTTAGAGTCCGACTGATTGCCAGACGAGTAGAGGTCGGTCGCCTGTATAAAGCTTTCGGCCTCCCTCAGTGCCGCCTGTAGGGTGAATGCCCCTTTCCTGACCAGGTCGAACTTAAACGTTGACCCGTCTTTTAGACCTTTGAAAAAGTCTGTGAAAGCTACGTCGTCAGACAACCCCTGGATTTGAATCCGGGTCAGGTTGAACCGCCTGACGTACGAGCGAAGGCCCTCCTTCTCACCCTGCTTAATGGTGCTCAAGTCAAGACTTGTTTTCTTTGCAGGGATGTTCATTGAGAAGTTGGAAGAGAACAAGAAGGCTAGCTTCCTGAAGCTATCAATGGATCCGGCTGGCAGATTGCCAAACCATTGCTGGGCAATGCCCTTCAATGTGGCCGAGAAACAACGGCGCCAAGTGGCATCATCCAACCCCTGCAAATACATGAGGTTGGTGTACGCCATGAGGTGGTCTTCTGGGTTGGCAGTACCATCATAAGTACCCACCAACACATTCTTAATTTATCAGGTTGAATTGCCTCGGTTATCTCCCTGGTGAACGCAGAAGGTTGTTCACCAAGTCTAAGCAGACGGAGCTGCCAGTCCAGAGGCTGGACGTATGCCGCCTAACCTCCAAAGGGGGCCGGCTGCATGAACTGAAGGTCATACTGACCATACTGCGCCTGAGACGCATGCGGGGCGCGTCCGATCAGTTGGGGATCAAGCTGAGCGGACTTGCCACCGGTCCCACTCTCATGTAAGGACAGAGAGTTCCTTACAGAGGTTTCTTTCAAGCTGTTTGGAAAGCTCGAGGTTGAGGCTGACTTAGACAGCTGCTGATTTCTTCTTCGCTCGATGATGTGCCGAGCGTCGTGAGTTGATTTTTTACTAGTTTCCGGCTGATCACGCCGGACGTTCCTCTGAGGCCCAGTGGGCAGGAGGATCTTAGTCTAGTCAAGTCGTGCGGCTGCCTTCTCCCTTGGATGGGGAGTTGGCTGTCTATCCTTGACTGACTTCCTCTTCGCAAGGGGAGAAGCCTTTCTAGCCGGTTGACTCTTGCCAGAACCAACCTTGTTCTTGCTGATCATTTCTCTGATTTCACCCTTGAAGGAGTTCATGAACTTCATGAGCTCCTCCCGAGTGACTGGGGTGTCTCCCCTGCTTTTAGGGGCTTTCCCTCTTGGGGCCTTTTGCTTAAACCCGCCTGGTCGGTGTTCTGTTCCAGCTGGTCTCTAGAACATCTGTACTTGGAGATGAAGGAGCCGTCCTTGGCTACATACGTCTCCACATCATCATCATCAGTTTCATCCTCAGTGACGACCTCTGGCTGAGGCCGGCTGATTGGCTGAGGAATACCAGAGCTTCCCGGTTGAGTAACCGGTTGAGGGTTTTCCTGAGTTACCGGCTGGATAACCGGTGGTAAATTGATGGGATCAGGTTGTGGTACAAACTCTTGAACCATCTTGAGGTACTCTCCCCACAGACGGCGCCAAATGTTTTGGGTGTTTTTGGTCCCTCGGGAGAGTTACAACTCGAAGATTGGTCCGGTGCGGCCTGTACCTGCAAAACAACAGAGACTCCTGTTGGTTGGAGTTCCGCCTCCGACAATCAAGTTAGAACGTGTAGGAGTGAGTAAAAAGTGCGGAAAAAGAAAAAGATGAGATCTTTACAGATCCCGAGATCAGGTGCTTTCTCTTATGTGAGAGAAATGCAAGTGATGTAATAAATGATTCAATCCCCTCATAATGGGGAATCTCTCCCTATTTATAGGGTCATGGGAAAATGTGCCCTTATTCTAGGTCATGTGACCTAGATTTGGTGGGCTATGACAAGTTATGGGGAATCGGGCCTGAAAGCCGCCATTCCATGACATGACAGTGGGGTCCACGTGTCAGTATTTGGTTGGTCTTATTCAGACCAATGCTGGGCGCGCGGACAAGTGTCCTAATGCTGGGCGGACACGTGTCTTATTCTCAGGCTGCCACGTGGCAGGGTAATTTTACCCAAAACAATATGAACTAAAAATTTCACTAATTAACAGAAAATTTTCGAAGAATAGAGTTTAGAAAAATTATATTCAGATAAAAATTGACATAAATTCAGATAAAAATTGACATAAATTCGGACAAAAATCAATGAAAATTTACCTTTTCTTAGGGTAATCCTGTTGATTTTGCATCTCTTCTCGTACATTCATTGTTGATTTTTCAGTTTTTAGTGAAGTGAAATCATGTAGAGGAGAGAGAATGAAGTTTGGAGGGAGAAAATTAGAGAAATTAATTACAGACATTATTGAAAAATTAATGAGAGAGAAGTAAAATGGTTTTTTTTATTTAAAAAAAATAAATTGAAAGCCAAAATATGGCGAATGGAAAGTGGGTCGCGTTTTCGTTTGGGCGAGTTTTGCAACTGGACTTCTTTATTGGTTCAATATTCCGTCTATCCTAGGTGCATAAGGATGCATGTAAGACCAATTGGGTTTGGGCATAACTTTTCGACTCGAAGTACGGCCCGACCCGACCCAACCTGAGAAACGGGCCGAACTTTTCGACCTAAGCCCAACCCGAATTCGGCCCGGGCCGCCCAATGATCACCTGTAATTTATTTTCTTAAAAAAAAAGATATATTACATGTAATTATTTGTCATGTAATTATTAAATATTATTTAAGTTAATTTTGTAAAACCTTATAAGGAAAACCCTAAAACCCCTAACTCTTTTTCTAGCCACAAGGGGGTGCCATCATCTCTTAGCTTTGATCATGGTAAGCCCCAAAATTTCCTTTGATTCCTCAGTTTTTAATTGTTTAGTCATTAATAACCTCACTTCTCTCTCTTTATGAGAGTTTTGTTTTCAATTCTTGGGTTTGTTCTCTCCGTTTTTGGGAGTTTGGAGTGTGATCTTCTTTTCTTCTCATGGTAGTTGTAGTTTATTTGGAAGATTAATTTATGTGTTTGTTCGTCCGACAATAAATGAAGACTTAGGGTTTCATAATCTCTCTAAGTATCTAGAGTACACGCAGGTATTTTCATCCACACGACTATGCATCAGTGGATCTTAAGTCGAATTAGTGCTAACTCACATATTATATTGTTTCGGATAAAGATTTTTATTAAGGCTAGTGTTGATCGAATGTACAATGTATTTTGTTTTATGATGATATCTTTTTGTGTTGGGAGTTTAAATTTCTAAAGAATTGTTTGCGCGGTAAAGTGTCGTTTGACTATAAGGGCCTATTCTCATTTACTGAACCGAGTTGAGTTGAGCTGAAGTGAATTGAACTGAATTGATTGGAGCTAAACTCAATTGAACTGAACTGAATATTTTATGAGAGAAGGAAATTAGGAACTGAACTGAACTGAATTTTTTATGAGAAAAGGAAATTAGGAACTTAACTGAACTTAACTGATTAAAGTTGAACTGAATTGAAATTAAGGTATAAAGAACAGACCCTTAATCATTAAAAATCCTATTTTCGGTCAAAAAAAAAAAAAAAAAAAAAAAAAAAAAAAAAAAAAGCTCGGCGATGCCCGGGTCACTAACTAATAGCCTTCCTAAAACGACCACTTTTCAATATTCTTTTTCCAGCGTTGCAGAATCAGACGCCGTCAGCCCACCTTTCCGACTAAGTCGTCTCTCCTGTTTCCCCTCTTTCTTAATTTCTGTCTTGAGCTCAAAGAAACATGTAAGCCTTTTTCTTCAACAATTCTTGCCAAAATTATTGTGATTTTCAGCAATGGTACTTCCTCTTGTAAAGCTTGGAACTCTTGCTTTAAAAACTGCTTGCAAACCCATTGCTAATCGTCTCAAGAAAGAGGCTAGTTTACACCCCAGATTCCGTCAACATATCATCAATTTTGCTCAGGTAATCCCATCATTTTTTTTCTTTGTTTTCCAATTTCAGTTGTATTTATTTTTATACCCACATTGCGATTTCCTGTATTCAACTTAGTGCGGCTATGTATGTTGTTATATTTGATTTCGAGCTGATTTTTTCTTCATTTCACTCTCATGATCAATCTATACCATGGTATTGTTTTCTTTTTTGTTTATTTCTTAGAATTTAATTGTTGTTTTTGGAGTTATGATTGTTGTGTGAAATGGGGTTTTGGAGATGATTTTTTCCATTGGAGGAAGTATGTAATTTATGAATGTGATTTATGGTTTTGTAGTCAATATTTCATATTGAGCTAAGAAGGAATTAAGGGTGATTAGAATTGGAATATTCCGATTTTGTTTTCGCCTATGGTATAAATGCTAATGGGAAAATGGGCATGGAGTTTTGAAGGGTCTGATGCTTGCAAAGCATTGCAGCATTATGCCTTTTTAATTATTATTTTTTGGTAATTTTGATATTTGTTGTCATGCTTATAGATTTTCTTGAATTGGAGAACAACACATCAGATATTTTAGTGTTATTTGCCATTTCTTTTGGATTAGGGACCTAAATTTACAAAGAAAAAAAATTTGGTATAGAAGTTAGAACCTTTACAATGTCGTAAACTGTTGTGTTTGCGTCTACCCAAATGCTTGCCCCTGCCATGGGTTTTCTTGAATTGGAGAACGACACTTCAGATATTTAAGTGTTATTTGCCATTTCTTTTGGATTAGGGGCCTTAATTTAAAAAGAAAAAAAAAAAAAAGGTTTAGAAGTTAGAACCTTACAATGGCGAAAACTGTTGAGTGTGCGCCTGCCCAAATGCTTGTCCCTGCCATCACCTTCTCCTCTATCAATCATATTGGACTTGTGCTGCTACTATTAGCTAGTTGTTTACAACCTTTACTATGCATAATGAAGGTTGGGTCTTAATCAGTATATTATTAACAATCATGTAGATTCCATCGCTGTCATAACAATTTGTAAACCATGAAAACTTGTTAAAGACTTAGGGTTTGACAGCAAGAATGTTGAGTTGATGGAAGGGGTACAATAAGGATGGAGGAGGTACTTGACATTATGTAGCTACTAGCTGTCACCATGATACTGAGCAAAGTTAGGTGCTGTGCACGATTCAGAGTATTTTGTTCTTCTTCGCAAAGTGAACATATACACCTCTATTGCCCACTAACACTAGGATACATATCAATGAACTTTTCAGAATAGGAAATAGAGGGCCTATGTTCTTATTTCTTCAATGCATTGCCGGACTATCATGGAGAAATTGATTTTTAAATAATCGGATGACCTTTACTTTCCATTTACTCATGTATCAGCATAGTCCTGTTATATTTAAATTTTGTTTATCTTGTACTGTTCTGTCAACTTGTAGGACTGCATATTTTCCTTATGTGCTCTGAGCCGACCTTTGGGGTTGCAGAAATAGCTTTTTCTGATAGAAATCATATTGTGAATCCCTTGCAACTCATGGCGCCTTTTACACTGATAAACCCTTCGCCATTCTTTCTGAATTAATATGTTCTTCATATTGACATCACTTCTTCTATCATATCTACTTTCTGTTGTGAAAGTTCTTTTTGTTGGTTTTGTGTTTGTCATGTTTGATAAAATTAGCCTTGATTTTGCTTATCTTTTGCTTGATTCTTAACCTTGTTCAAGGTTGATGTATGGGATTGGAGAAGTTACTATTTTAAATGACTTAAAAGTTAAACAATGTAATGGGGTGATTCATCATTGTCATCATCATCATACATGTAATATTACCCAACCCAATGTTTCTTAAAAGGCTACCACATAGGGCAAGGTCAGGGGGTTCGGATATGCACAATCTTGTCCTTGCGACATAGAGATGTTATAAAATGTTACACGGGTACGTGTCCAAGTGTCCGACTCGGCTAATTTGTGAGAAATTGTCCTGATATTAAACTAAAAAGTGAAGTGTCCAATACACATGTCCGAGTGTCAAGGGTCTGACATGGGTATTTCAGGTAAAGTGAAGAATCCGAGTATTATAGGTTATTAATTAGGTCTTGATCCAAACTCCTACAACTGCTTGCTGCTTCACTATGAATTAGAAGTAAATTTTGTTTAATTGGTTTCTTATAAGAAATGTAGCAATCTCTATCTAGTAAGTTAATGTGTTTTTCTTACAAAATGAAGAGTTTGAATGGCCTGATGTAACATATTGGTGTGAAAATCTTAACTCTCACCACATTTCTGACTTCGTGACATAAAAATGTTAGTTTGTATGTTTTGTAACTTCTAGATTTTTAATTACAATAAGTATGTTTGGATGAACCAGGTAAATCATCGAATTACAACACAGATTCAACGGCGCATTTACGGTCACCGAACTGATGTTGAGATTCGTCCTTTAAATGAAGAGAAAGCTGTCCAAGCTGCTGCTGATCTCATTGGAGAACTCTTTGTGTTCACGGTAATCTTGTAGCAGCAATCCTTTTTCTTTCTTTCCATTTTTCTTTGATAATTATATCTTCTTCTTACACATTATGCTGTTGATGTGTATTTACAGTTAAATGAAATAACTATGCATGTTTATGGGATGATAGGGTGATTTATAAGATATTGTAATGGAAGCATTTCAGTTCACAAACAAAAATGCACAAACAAGTAAATTTGAGGAAGAAAGGTTGAATCTTTGATTTAAGCACCAGCCAAAAGGTTCTTACAAATGGTGGGTTTAGCTCGCCACTCTCCCCAGGGTAACTTTAGGTTACCAATTTCCACAAAAGATTACTCACAAATTGCCTACTTCCTCAATCTCTCTCTCCCTTTTTTATATGTACAAGCAATTCCCTTAAAGATTACTACCGGCTGCTGATTTTGTCTTACGTGCTGCCCTCTTTCCCATCAATGCTGCCATCTGTTCTGTTTTGATTGGGGTGGGTGCATTTGGCTGCTCTGCTGTAGTCAGAGGTCCGTTAGTGATCCTCTTAGTGTGTTGCTTCCTCCTTACTTGAGGACCACTGGAGGTCTCACAGGGTCTATTGCATCTCCCCCGCCTAGAAGTCTCACCTTGTCCTCAAGGTGAAGAGAGGGAAAGCGATCACGCACCATTGTTGATTCTTCCCAAGTTGCTTCAAACAGGGGCAAATTTTTCCACTTGATCAGAACTTCAGTCACCACCTCTCTGCCTTGTTTCTTCTTCCTGGCTTCCAGGATCTCTTCTGGTTCAGCTGTTAATTCCAGCTCTGGGGTGAGTTGCTGAGGTATAGTTGGTATGATTGGATGGCTGCCAACACACTTCTTCAATTGGAATACATGAAAGACTGGGTGTAACTGACAGTCGGGGGTAGAGCAAGCTTATATGCTACCTTGCCTAAACGCTGTACAACTGCAAATGGCCCAAAGTACCTCACTGCAAGTTTCTCAAAGTGTCTCTTAGCCAAAGTTTGCTGGCGATACGGTCTGATTTTCATGTATACCTCCTCTCCAACCTGAAATTATTCTTCCCTTCTCTATTTGTCTGCGTAATTTTTCATTTTTTTGCTGAGCTCTCAGTGAATTCACGCGCAACTCATCAATCATGAAGTCTCGCTCTTGTAACCACTCATCGAAGCTCCTCACTGTCGTCAGTCCTGCTCCCACCTTAATAAATTTTGGCGGATCCTGACCATAGACCACCTTAAAAGGAGTCATACCTGAAGAGATGTGAGGGGCTGTGTTGTTAGAGAATTCTGCCCAAGCTAATTAGGCAGCCCACTGCTTGGGTTACTCTCCTGCAAATCATCTCAGTTAGGTCTCTAAGACCTTGTTCACATTTTCAGTCTGACCATCCTTTTGTGGATGGTAGGCTGTGCTTTTCTTCAACTCAGACCCTTGCAACTTGAACAGTCTTTTCAGAACTTACTCGCAAAAACCTTATCTCTGTCCGACACAATAGAAGAGGGAAACCCATGCAAAAGCACCACTTCCTTCATGAAAACCTCCGCTACAATCATGGCATTAAAGGGATGTTTCAGCCCAATAGAGTGAGCGTATTTTGAGATTCTATCCACAACTACCAACACTGTGTCAAAACCCTTCGCCCTCAATGAAGTCTAATGATAAATCTTCTCAGATGGCTGTAGGCACGGGTAGAGGCTGCAAAAGCCCGGCTTAACTGAGATGCTTTGTTCTGTTGGCAGGTCGCACATCTCCGTACATACTCTCCCACCATCTTCCTCATATGATGCGGGAGCACCCAAAGTTGCGACTAGGAAGAGATCCTCTATTCTTGTGAGAATTAGAGTACTATCCATTTACTTTCATCCATAATAACCATCTTTTTCATCACTATAATTCACAAAGTCATTAAACCACAATCGTGGTTGCATTCTACACAAAATCGGACTAAAATCCGCATCAATTGGTATCAGAGCCAGGTTAAAAGTTTCTGGCAACTGCGATCAATCTACTCGGTCTTTTTTGACGATTCTTTTTGCATTGGACTTTAAAAACATTGAATTTTCTTCCCCTAAAATTTCAGAATTTTTCGTTGAGAAACGCATTCTCTAGAGCCCTGAACTTTGGCGCAAAGATTTCAGAAGGTCTGAAATTTTCTCAACCTGCACGAGTAAATCTTTCTGACGATTGTGAGCGTTCTACTTGGAGCTTTTGTGTGATTCTTTTTGCGTTGGACTTCTAAAATCCTAAATTTTCACGCTGTAAACTTTCGTGAGTTTTCATTGTGAAATGAACCCACAGTAACATGGTGAACCAAAGTGAGTTTGCTGGGTTATTGGAAGAATTCAAGAAACCAAATTCACGTATTGACAAAATGGAAGAAAGCTTAGTTTTAAAATGCGCGAGGCGCACCGAGGCGCAAAGGGTCCCTGGAGCTTAGGCGCGAGGCGCAAAGCGGAGGCGCGCGCCTCATGGATACGAGGCGCAAAATTTTTAATTTTTAATTTATTTTTATTTTACTTATTTTTTGCCATTGAAAATTTATCTGAAAATCAAATTAGAGTGATATTTATTTTATTTGATGCTTTTTTTGAAAAAATTTCTGCTTTTTTGTAAGTATTTTTCTAAAGATACTCAAATTTAAGCATATTAAATAATTTAAACTATTTTAAGCGTGAGAGTGAGGGATAGCTCAAGTGGTTAGAGCTCCCCTCCCGGTCCTAGGTGATCCTAGGATCGATTCTCATCACCCGCGCCCTTGTGGCTCTCTAAACACCAAAAGAAAAAAAAAACTAATTTTTGGTAAAGAAAAAAAAAAGTAAAGCTGAAAAGACTGGTCAATGTGACTGTCAAAAGGAGAGCAAGCTTTTGTTATTTTATTATTAAAAAAAATTGAAAATATAATAAAGAAATATAAATCTTTACGTTAAAGAACAACAAAAAAATGAATGAATGGTAAATAGCAGAGGACAAAGAGAGAGAACAGAAGGGGGAAAAATATAAATCTTTACCTAGGTGCTTCACCGGCGCCGACTGCCCTGCCGGAAACCGCCGGGAATTGATATTCGGCAATGTCTACCATAGTAGAACCCACCAATTCTTCAATTGCAAAGAAACCTGTAAATTGGGGTTTTCAAAAAATTAGGGTTCTCAAATTAGGGGTCAAATTGAAGCGATTTTCTTCGATTAACATGGGGCTTTTGCTCGAATTATCACTTTAAAGACTAGGTAAGCTTCAATTTGAAAAACAAATGTGTTTTTTTGTGTAAAAATAAATCCAAATCTCCTTATCTCACGCTTTTAAACATAAGACGTCTCAGGCGCTGCGCCTTACGCCTTGGTGGAGGCGGCATGAGGCGCGCGCCTTCTGGAATTCGCTACGCCTAGGAAGACCGAGGTGTTTGGCCTGCACCTCGCGTCGCCTTGCGCCTCAACAGCGTCTAGGCGCGCTTTTTAAAACTAAGGAAGAAAGGCAAGCTACAACAGATTCTCATACCAAATCTATTGTCGAGGTAACTCAAAAGCTGCAACTGGACATGAAAGATCAAAGTTCTAGTGAAGTGCCTCACTCACTTCGGATTAATGCAAAGAAAGGAGAAGAAGTCAAACTTTCAGATCTGCCTGGATTTGATGGTACAAAAGACCCCGAAGTATATCTTGATTGGGAGAAGCGCATGGATCGTTTGTTTGAGCATAAAGGTATGATCGAAACCTCGAGATTTTCTCATGCAATTTTAAAGCTTTCAAATTATGCTTCAGAATGGTATGAAAACATGCAAGTTCAAAAGGTTAAGGATGGAAAAGAAAAGGTTTCAACTTGGACAACACTAAAATCTAAGATGAGAAAACGTTTTGTTCCTAAATCTTACAAGCAAAAGTTATTCTTAAAATTAAATTATTTACAACAAAATCAATTATCTGTTGATCAATATGTTGCGGAGTTTGAGAAGTTATATCTAGCTTGTGGTTGTAAAGAAGAGGATAAACAAAAGATTGCCAAGTTTTTACTAGGTTTAAACAAATCTATTGCATATGCTATTTTCGAGACCTTTGATGATGTAAGTATGCTACCAAGTACCATAGAGAGACAAATGCAAGAACAAAAGGGAAAGTAGTTCGCTGGCCATATGTACCTAAATCAGATTTAATTCAAACTCAAGAAGGGTTAGACATACAAAAGAATTCATCCACGTTTTCTTCTTCTCAAAGTGAAATATCAAAACCCTTGATTCCTAGTCAAGTGGTTACGAAGGATAAGATTTGTTTCAAGTGTAAGAGTGGAGGTCATGTTGCTGCACAATGCCCTTGCAAAGTTCTAGTTAGTCTTGAAGCACAACAAGCTCTTTTGTCGGTCATGGTGGAGGAAGAGAGGGAGAAACGTGCCCTTCACACAAGATTGCAAGAGGAGGAAATAACAAATCAACTTTCTACTCATGAAGTTGAGTTTGAGGGTCCATTGTATGAAGCTGCACCTGATGACAATGTATTGGTGATTAGGTTCGTTTTACATGTTGCGCCAATCAAGAGAAGCATAAAGAACAAAGGGAAAATTTATTCCAATCAAGTTGCATGGTGAAAGGAAGGAGTTGTTCTCTTATAACGGATGGAGGATCATGCACTAACATGGCTTCTAAGAAGATGGTTGACACATTAGGGTTGGAACAACAAGATCATCCTAAACCTTATAAGATCAATTGGGTGAACAATGATGGTAAACTATTGGTAAAGAAACGTGTTCTAGTTCAATTTGAGATTGGAGATTTCAGAGGTTTGGTGTGATGTATTACCCATGGATGCTTGTTCTTTGTTTTTAGGTAGACCGTGGCAGTGGGATCGAGATGCTACTCATCTATGCAAACAAAATATTTATACCATTGTCGTTGGCAATACTCGAATAGGGCTTCATCCTTTGCCTCCCGAGTATATGCATGCAAGTAAGGAAAGTGTGACTAACTCGACTTCTAAAGCTAAAGAACATGCCAAGATAGATTCGGCCTCTCCAAGCAGTTTGTACATCTCTACTTATAATTCGCACGAATTGAACAAGAAGGGAAAGAAAGCAATCAAGCGAGAGCAAGTCTTAAACCTTAGAAAGAAGCCTACTTTTGATGTTGGTGACTATGTTTGGTTATCTCTTAGTTCACAAAAGATTTACAACAACATGATAGGGAAAACCAAAGCTGTGGAACAGCACGAATCCAGCTAGCATCTGCGCCCAATGACTCTATGTCAACAAACAAGTAACGCGACTTCCAATGCGGTCATTCACCTTTCTTGCCCTCTCAACCAGGGTAGGGTGCCCTCTCTTCAACACCAAGGTACATCTATTTTTCTTAGAAATGTGTAATTTACAAGCATAAATTAAGTCTGACACATCAAAAGGGTCGTTCCAATCCTTGGTTACTTTTTCATAAACAAGAGCAATCCTCCAAAATTGGGCCCCAGGCTAACATCTAGTACCCCCATCAAAGATCGAGACAAGGGGCGACACCGAAAAGTGTATCTCAACCTAAAAGGATACTCATACATCACGACATACCCAGTAGGGCAGTTCTTCGGCCTCTCCTCTTCAGTTGGTACCAGTACAGTGCATTCCGGCATCCCCGCCAAAGAGACGAAGGATGGAACATCCTCTTCCACAAAGTCACTTGGAGGGTCGTCGTTATCAGCCATATCTCCTCTCCTACTACTTCACTTTCCCCTCTTTCCAAAACCCTAAACAAAAATCTAGTCCTTTGAGGCAAATTTGACTTCCTAGTAATAAGCCAGCTACAAATCAAGGAGAAATTTGAAGGTAAGATTAAGAAATTACCTATCGAAGCAACTAAAATTTGCGAATTTTGCCTAGAGCTTAGAGCAGCAAGTGAAATTGAAGATTTAATTTAGGGGGATTTTTCGGAGAGAGAATATGCAAATATTTAGGAAGTGTGTAGAAGTGGGAAACAAATTGGCACGGTTATTTGTGGGGGTAATTAGGTAAAAAATGCTGGCGGTTTTTAATTCATAGTGGGATAGTGGGAAGCTGCAATTGTTCCCTTGAGTTATCTACGTTCAAGCCAACAATTGGGGGCAAATTGATGCACGACTCATCGCACGACGTTGAAGGACGACAAACAGGCTAGTAACTGATTTAGCATGAAATGCGGATTTGACCAAGCATATTTTAAATACAACCAAAAAGCTCCCCAACGAGAAGATAAGCTGCTTCTAACGGCACTATAGCTAGGTTTAAGTACTTGTTTTCAGTATTATAAATAGCCTAATAATTGTAATCAGTAGATCATCTCATCTCTACGCACTCTACCTTACTCTACATATTTATTGTACTCTAAGTTATTCATAGTGAGTCGGTGATCTTGCACCCACCCGCATTTTTTCCCGTATTTGGGTTTTCTGCGTCATCAAAACACCTTGTCTTTATCATTTTTTTATCCAATTTGCCTAGTTTCCATTGTTAAAACTCTAGCCATCGTATGTCCCAGCCTTAGGTCGCTCTTAGGCGAAATTTGGTATAAACACGTAGGTACGTACGATGCCGGGTGACATGGTCAATTGAAGAACAATGTCAAAAAGAGTTCATGAAGAGATGTGCTCCATTGAATGTAAGTTGGTGAAAATGTTCATCGACAAGATAGAGTAATTGATGAGAAGTGCATCAATAAAAAATGTTTGAGAAGTGCTCCGACAATGTGTCATTTAAACAAAAAAAAGTAGACACGCGTCATCTAAAGAGAAACTTCCCAAAAAGGAATACGTGTCAACTAACTTGGAGTGGAGGAAGTATACTATTTTATGACCCTCTTAACCATTCTAAACTGATATTTTATTTTTTGATCTAGGGTGGGTTCAGTTTAAATGCTTTTGTTTGCAGTTTACATATGAATACATATTCAGCACATTGCACCAAGCCAGCCACCAGCTCATTAGAATGGGGGTCCTGTTTGTTACCATGAAAATTTCTCAACCTGTTAGTCTTATTTGTTGGTTTGCTTCTACACTCATTTCAGACCTATGCCTGTTTGAAATCTTTTGTTGAAGTGGCTACTCAATAGGGACATAGATTACAACATTGTGATTCTATCCTTGACATGCGCAGTTGGAGTTTTCGATAAAGTATTGATGGCTTTAGAATATTCAATCATCTAGAAGGCCTGCTCCTAAAACCATGTTTGCAATCCTCATGGCAGTATGGGTATAGCTAATTGCTTTTCCAAGCTATGTTTCATGCATATCTTCCATTAAGCTTTACTTGCACATCCTGCAATGTGATGTACTATTTGGCATCTTAATTTACATAATTAGGATGGTAGGAACACTAGAGACTACACTGTAAGTTCACCACCCACACCTCATATTTGTGACTATTGTGAGTGTAACAAATTGTATTGGGCTAAGTAACACTATTTCAATAGGGCTGCTTTTAGCATTGGTGATTTGTGATCCTATTGCCAATTTGAATAGCAAGTTGAATATATGCAGGTTGCTGGAGTTGCTGTTATTTTTGAGGTGCAGAGAAGTGCTAAATCAGAGGCTAGGAAGGAAGAAGCACGTGCGCAGGAGTTCCAGGTACATCTCTTTAAAAGCAGGCAGTTTAAATGATAATGGAGTGTGTTTTTCTTGTTAAGTGCCACAATGTGGCCACAGAAGTTAATGCCAAAGCTCATAAATGATCTATTCGCTTTGCCCACATTGTTATCTGCACTTGTTGAAGCAAATAAATACAGTAAAAAACATAGTAGGAAAAAAACTTTGATGGTCATAATGTAGTGTACAAACAATGGCTCCATGCTCCTTTGCATGTTGTTTGTTCCACCTCTTTCTCATTTTAGTTAGTCTCCTCCACATAGATTGCTCCATTTTAATTATGGTAGTTGGTCTCCTCCATATTTTCCTATTGAATAAACTCAAATAGTGTAAAAGATAAAGACACCCCCATCAACGTGCAAAACTTTGCTTAAATCTTAATAAAGTGAAAATTGGGGGATAGGGTAAACATTTAAGGACAGAGGGAGTATTATATTTCTAATTAGGTGTTGGTTATCATAGTTTCCTACAAATGGAACATAAGAAGAGGATATAATTTAGATTGTCTTTTGTTCAATATTCCAATGATTATGATGTTGCAAATGCAATTATGCTGAAATTGGAAGAATGTTTGGGATGAAATATTTACCGGTAAGTGGCTAAAGCATGAAAGAATTTTGTACCAAACACCGTGGTGCCCAAAGGAACGTTCCTTTCAATTCAATGAACAGGACTAGTATTAATGCTTTTTCATATTTTAAGAATCGTCTTTGTTACAAGGAGATATTTAATTTCTAATCCAAGAAAGATTGTTCATGAGAATATATTGAAATAGGGGGAGACGGAATGTGTATCGCGACAACTAATAAATTCTTAGGTAATAAATAAAACAAATCTAGTGAAATTTTTGGGAAATGGGAAAACAGTACAGAGATACCCACTGCTTATAGTTCAGAGCCTTTTCCAAGGTTACACAAACAGTTGACTGGACACTATGATTTACAGAAAAAGCATTCCAAACATAACTAACATTTGACCCAACCCCACTATCAATACACTTATCACTTGAATAGTTCTTTTTTCTTGGGCGTTTGGTGCAATCTAAGAAGAAGGGAGCTACACCTTTCCTTTTCATGCCATGCAACAAAATTCAGAATTAAAGCAGAAATATTCCTGCAGCATCTTTCCCCCACGCTGACCTTTTGATGGGTCTCTTTCAATGACTGTGAAGTAGCTTTCGCCCTTGCACCGGGTACCTTCATATTGGTCTTCCTAATAGAGGTAAATCCATGAATGAACACTGCATTTTTTGGACTTAAGGGGCACTGAAGACCTCTTTTTCTGAAGACTTTTCTTAAAATTATTACCTACTGATTCACATGTGATGCAATCCACATCCAATCCAGAATTTGAACTTGCATTAACTTCCCTCCATTTCTCTGTAGAACTCATAGGTGACCCTTGAGCCTGTGAGCTTTGAGAGACTTCTTATGAAGAATCAGAATTTGCAATATTCTCGACCTGCTTTTACAATCTTCCCCTGGTGACTCCTTCGTAGCATTAATAACTCGAATTTCATGGTTGACCCATCTTTGGGTTGTGATAGATAACAAAATTCCTTTTTTACAACCCGATGATAAACTTTCTTCGGAATCATCATAAAGGAATCCTGCCCTCTTTTGTTATAAATTCATTACTTCTTTGAGATCAAAGGTCTTCATTGAACACAAACTCCTAAAACCAATACCCACACCACATGAGTGTAAGAGACTAAGATTTTCTTGAAGTCCGACTTCATTTGAACTAAGTTACCTACTACTATCACAAATTGTCTGCACATTAGCACCTTTTATGATAATATCTGAATCTCCATTGGATAAGCCTTCTTGCCCTTCACCAATTTGATTTGATTCCCCATTTGGTGGTGGTGACCCAAATGCAAGACCAACTGGAACATGTATTGAGTCATACTCCAAATTCAACATCCCTTGGACTGTGAAGTGGTACTCCCATTATGCATCTCACATACTCTGGACTAGCAACTCAGTTCTGTTTTCTGTAAAATCAACACTCCTAGAAGGGGAAGCCATCACTACATAAGATATAACTCTCTTCCTTTTTCTATCCTCCTTGGGAAAAAGAGACTCCCCTGTACTTTCTTTTAATAGATACAAAAATCACCTACTTTTCAATAATATCTAACATTCTAACACGTGCAGTACATCAACATTCTTAGGATGTAGTTGAGCTGCTTTGACTGAAGCATGTCTAACTTCATAAAAACCACTTGTCTCCATAGAAGATATTGCCTTCCAATATAGGGATTTAAATTTGATGGATCCAAATTCAACTTAAAAGTGCATCAACCTTTAAGAGAAATTATTGAGCTTAAATGAACTTAATGCAAGATAAAGCTGCAGGGATATGGTCAATTAAAAAATACAAAGCTTTTTCCTCTCTACATAAAAAATTGCATCTTCATAACTAACTTCCTCGAATTAAAGCAGACAGTAAATACCTTACAATTAATAATTAGAAGAAATGGCAGCTCCAAGATTCCGTAATCTGGCTTTCTGGTGATCAGAGGAGCTGGAGTGACTGAGAAGCTGAAAGAGGGTAGGGTTGAAATGGCTCTCTCTCTCTCTCTCTCTCTCTCTCTAGAAAACACATTTTTTTTTGCCCACACTAACACACACAAATGAGGGCTATGACTAAGTCAATATGGTACACATTTTCATAAAAAAGGAAAATCTCGAAAAAGAAGTGATTATGGAAATGGAAGAACGTGGCTGCAGAATCAGTTCCAATACCTCAAGAAATGGGGTCATGAATTCCTGAGTCAACAGTTAGATAAAGGGACATTAATGGTGTATTGATGTGTATTTAAAATAATTTAGAACAAGCATATGATAATAGCACCTCTAAAGATCACAATAATGATTAGGTGACCTTTAATATTTAAAAGATACTGAGGAATTCAACTAGATAAAGTGAGGAGCAGTCAGGTAAAACTTTCCAACATAGATTACTGATGTTATGTCTGAGAAATATGTGAATAACAATTTATAAGCTGGCCTTGATTTTCTGTTAGTCACTATATAACAGGTGAGTAAGAATGTCAAAGTCTGGTTTTACGGAGTATGAAAGATGAGGAGCAATAGTCCTACCACTAACCACACAAGTCAATAGGGGCACACTTATTTGAATACATAAACCAAACCTTGGGTAACTTAAAACAACTTATTTCAAATGTTAAGGGCTTTACCAAACTCCCTTCGAACATCACAGTCTGTAGATATTTCCTTTACATCAGTCTCATGCTCTAAAGAACTTATTCAGAAAAAGGACATAAAAAGTAATGAGAAAAGAAGCAAAAGCAACTTGCAGAAAGAAGAAATTTAGGAAAGATGGGTTTTGTATTAATACTAGCAGATACAATTCATTAAGCTAGCTTTATCCAAGACTAGTATTCAGTACAATTTTCTTAATGCCCTCTCTCTTCCCTTCTATTTATTACAATTTCTTAGCTTAGATCGGCTAGATATCTACTGATAGCCTATATTTTCCCCTGTCTTCCTCCTGAAACAATCAAGCATAACAAAACTCCCCATCCCCAAAAAGATGTAAGCTGAAGTACCTGTATTGCCGAAAATACCCTCTTCCTTATTCCTGTGAAGTGCACAGGTGATCCATTTGGTGGGTGCATAACATTCGTCTCCAATAATTGCGAGACACAAATATGAGTTGAAGCTAGGAAGAAGGTGGAGTCTTTAAGCCCTGGTTTATTATTAGATTTCGCTATAATTTAAATTATTGTTTTTAATGGTGAAGATGTAGAATTTTAAATTTAATTCCAGACATTTTTGATGATGTGCCAATAGGAGGATAATCAGAAGGATTTAGTCTCTGAGGAGTTGAATTAAAAAAGGTGTGTTTAGGAATACATAATGTTTAGCGTATTTTTTGTACGTAGTACAGTGCTTTGACTTTTATGGTGAAAGCCCAATTTAGTTCTCTGATTGGTTGTTGATACTTTGTATTCGATCACGAAAGGGCAGATGATAGTGACAAGTTACTAGGAAGCTGCGGCTTGTGTTATACTTGTAGAAATGTAGAATGCTTAATCAAGTCAATAATACATTTTAGCGTATTTCTTCCATATAAGGATTTCTGAAATGTAAAAATCGTAGTCCCTATGCCCAAGCTTGTGATGTTATTCTAGCATCATTCTATCTGAATGTTATTGTTCATATTCCTACGTCAATATGCACTTTAGAGCTGGATTGCTGGATGATTTCAAAAAAGCCAGTTGAATTTGTCATATTTCTTGTTTTTGAAATTTTTCAGGGTCGTTTTATGTGATTGTGTTTTGTTCAACTTCAATTGAATAATGAGTAGATTGAAAACATTCACTTGATCTTGAATTTATGTCGTACTAGTCAGAGTCAACATTGTTCTTCTTGTTGAATTTCCCCAAGCATCTATTAATAATAGGCATTAAGTGCAATTACCAAAATTGCTATTTTCATTTATGTACAAGTAATAAATTTATCATCACCGATTATTATTTACTTCATTTTTAAAAGTGTTACTTGATGTTATTCTCCCTTCTGATTCATCTTGAAACTCGAATTGTCCTTTGATCCTTATTGGGCTGACTAATCTTCTCTGTCCATTGCACTGGAATAAAACTAGTTTGGACATAGTTTCCTGTATACATCAGCACCAGTTGTAGCAATAGCTTGTTGTACATACACAAATATGGTACACAAATTGGGTAGCAGATAAATCTTTGCTGTCTCTATTCATTAACTCATGATAACCTGCTACCCAACTATTGAAGTTATAAATTTGGTACTCAAATTGCATGTCATAATATAGTCTTGGTCCCTTTTTTTTCCCCTCTTTTTCTCAATCTGCTTCTTGGTGAACAATTTTACAATTCACTATTGCTTCTTTAGGCATTGAGACAACGAGATGAGGATTTGACTAAAGAAATTGAGGCTCTTAAACAAAGATTTGAAGAGATAGAAAAACTGGCAAAAGAACAAGGAAAAAGTGGAATTTTCAGCATCCGCAAACAGCCACCTATAGCACAGGATCCAAAATAATCCGACTGACCATGCAGATACTTAATTTAATTAATCATGGTAATGATTACGTTTGTCAATCGTACATTTATATATTTAACGTATCCTTTGATAACTTTAGCATAGGCTCTCGGCTCTCTATCTTATTGATGCTAGAATGAAACATATTCAAAATCCAAGTATATGTACAAGCTGATTTAATTGCAATATGATTCTCAATCTTGTTTTATTCCCTGATTATCATTCTCATTTCTAACCTTGATGCTCCATTCATGGCAGAATATCTGACAGATGTGAAAATTGTTCAGCCAATCTAGAATCTATACAGTCCGATTGCTGACAGAAAAATCTTGAAACATTTTGTCTAAAATAATTCATTGTACCTGTAAACTAATTCATATTTTGATTAAATGTTGTTTGTAAACAAGCATATCTACTAGATTTTGTAATTCATATCCATGTTGGCTTGTTTATACCAACATCATCCTGAGCTCCTGGTGGCAATCCTTAAGTAGTTAAAGTTAAATGATTTCTGCATTTTTTTCTAAAATTATTGTGAGGAGATGCCTCTCTGGGCACTGGCAGTGGCTTTTGAAGAATTGATTTTTTTTTTTTATATATGATTTCAGCCTTGCTAGGAAAGACAGCTTTAAGCGCTGATAACTTTCCTAACATCTTGTCTCTTAATTGTATGAATGTAAGCTTAGTTGCTCTGCTTCGACTGCAATCGCAATGTGGAGTCAATTTCAAATCTGGACTTTTGGAGGCTCTTAAGGGCCGTACACATATAGTTTATGGTTTAGCAATGGTTAGTTGTTGGGACAATATAAGAATATCAAGAAATTAGGCTCGTGAAATAAGTGCAGACTAACCTTCCTTACAGCCGGTTGTGTGGTGCGTATATCTAGAGCCAACTCAAACTGGATTTGTAGGTGTTACGACAAGTTTTTAGCCAACAAAATTTGGCTTTGCAGATGGTATAGTGATATGTAGCCAACATTTTGTTTAAGGAAAGATATGTGTAGGTTAAGTTATGATAGTCTTTTTTCAAAACGAAATCATCAATCATCGAGTCTTGCTTGAGTGTCTAGGGTTCCCTAACACCGAGGTTTGAGTGTTTTCTCTTGAGCGTTTTCAAGCCTATCTCCCTCTTTGGCAGGGTATTGGTGGTCGTGCTGAGTGTTGCTATGGCAGACGATAATACTGAACAATGGTTGAAGTTAAAAATTACAGCGGAGGAGGAAGAGATTGCAGATTTAGGTGAATTGAATGCTAAGATTCATGAATCTAAAATTGCTCTCTCCTTGGTGGGCAAATTGATGACGGTTAGGTCTTTCAATTTCGAGGCCTTCCAGAACACGATGAAACAAATCCGGGCTTTGAATCAAGGAGTTATTTTCCGCAAAATTGATAATAACCTCTTTGTTATTTAGTTTTTTCACTAGTGCGATAAAGAGAAGGTTTTGGATGGGGCTCCTTGAAATTTCAATAATCAACTGCTTTTGCTTAAAGAAATTCATGGTGATGAACAACCGGAAACAATTGAGATCAAGTACTGCCTTTTTTGGATTCGGTTATATAACCTCCTCCTTGACAATCGATTTGATGAAGATGTGCGACAAATTGTGGAAAAGATTGGGCATGTTACAAAAGTTGAGAATGATGAACTCGGATGGGATAAGTCATGTAGGGATAGGGTCATTGTTGACATCACAAAGCCACTGCGCCGAGTCCAGAAAATCCGCAATAAGAGGGGAGCGATCACTACAATACAATTCAAGTATGAACGTTTATCGTCGTTCTGTTTTAAGTGTGGAATTATCGGCCACACGGAGAAGGATTGCACAAATGTAGATGAGAATGAGGAGATCGATGAGAAGCCATGGGGATTGTGGTTGAAAGTTTCCCCTAAAAAGGGTAGAGATAAACTCAAACAGGAGGTGTCATGCTTAAAATCGAAAGCAAAGACCTTTACTTTCACCCACAAACCAGTGATAGCTCCTGAGAAGAAGAAGGCAGTAGTTGCTCATGAAGAGGTGTTTTTGAGCGTGGATAGGATTGGTAAGGAAATCGATGGTTTGTTAATGTGCATGAAGGAGGGGGTTGTGCATATTGCTGGAGAGCAGCAACCTCGTATGTATGATTCGAAGGGTAGGAAGGCTGGTGTGAAGAGTGGGACTTGGAGGAAAATTCCCAGTAACTCTATGAGTGAATGGGACTCTACCATGTTTGATTCTCTTGGTTCTAAATGACAGAGAGAGTGTGGGCAGTTGGAGGAAAGAAGTGATGATGAAAGGGTGAAAAAATTGCACGTTACTGATAGCGTAGTTGCTTCGGCGGAGGTTGGCGCGACCTAATCCCGCCAACTACAATAAGTATCCTTAGCCTTAACTGTCGTGGGTTGGGCAATCCCGCTGCAGTCTCTTCCCTCCATGACCTTGTAAGGAGGGAGGCCTCGTCTGTGATTTTTTTTGGGTAGAGACGAAATTAAGTAGTGTGGAGTTTGATAGAGTTAGGGTTCACTTGGGTGATTTTGAGGGCTTTGCAGTGGATAGCGTGGGACGTTTTAGGGGCCTTGCCGTGCTATGGAGAAAGGGGTTGAAATTATCGTTAAGGTCGATTTCGGTGCATCATATGGATTTTTGGGTCGAAGGGGGTCTTGGAGATGGTCAGTGGAGGCTTACAGGCTTTTATAGGTGGCCGGAGGTCCAACATAGATATCTATCTTGGAGCCTTCTCACTGAGTTAACTGCGCAAATTCATTTCCCGTGGGTATGTATGGGTGTCTTCAATGAGATTATCTCGGATGATGATAAAAACGGGGGTATGGATAAGGCGGAATGGCAAATGATCAATTTTCAGGAGGCCGTGGATTTGTGTGGTTTACGTGAGATTCGTTTTGAGGGCTATGCATACACTTATGACAATGGCCGTGAGGGAATTGAAAACGTCCAATGTCGCTTGGACAGAGCTTTGGCTACCAGTGAATGGCCAAACAGATTTGAACAGGCTAAAGTGGTGCACATTGATCGAGAATGGTCCGACCATAGCCTTATTAAGCTCATCCTTGAGTCCGGGGTTAGTGAGATGGAGAGAAAGCAGAAATTGCTTCGCTTTGAGCAGATTTGGGCAAACGATGAAAGCTGTGAAGAGGTTGTTCGGGATTCATGGAATACTGGTCCTGGTGTTGACCAAAAACTGTAGCTATGTGAAATGAATTTAAGGGTGTGGAGTGATCAAAAGTTTGGGAAAATCTTTAAGGAGTTGGGGAAAAAAAGAAAAAAAAAAGCTCAAGAAATTAAACAGGGATGGCTTATCGGCAAGTCGGATGGAGCAAAGACTCAAACTAGTGAGGGAGATAAGTAATTTAGTGCAGCAAGAAGAGGTGTATTGGAAACAAAGGTCACCTGTCTTATGGCTAGAGGCGGGTGATCGTAATACCTCTTTTTTCAACCGTCGTGCGTTGGGCAAAAAAAAAAAAAAAAAAAAAAAACTATCTCTCGTTTATTTGATGATACTGGGATGGAGAGGAAGGGAAAGGCTGCAATTGGGTCGGTTGCAAACACTTTTTTTAAGGATTTATTTTCTGTTGGAGAATGTGTGAGGATTGAGGATGCATTGTGTGGGGTTGAAGGGCGAGTTAGTGATGCTATGAATTCGGGTCTGCGGGCAGATTTCAAAGGGGAGGAGGTACGTGTTGCTTTGAGTCAGATGCACCCTATAAAGGATCCTGGGCCGGACGGTATGTGTCCTTTGTCTTTTCAAACTTATTGGCATATTGTTGGTCCGTCGGTTTGTAATCTAGTGCTTGGCATTTTGAGAGGTCACCCTATTCCGGAGTATTTGAACAAGACTTTTATTGTGCTTATCCCGAAAAAAAAATGCAGATAAAATGATTGATTTTCTCCCTATAAGTTTGTAATGTCTTATATAAACTTGTTGCTAAAGTCTTGGAAAATAGGCTAAAAGTTTTCCTCCATGACATTATTTCTGTAAATCAATCAGCTTTCACTCCGGGTCGCTTGATCACCGATAATGTCCTAGTTGCTTTTGAGATGTTCCACCACATGAAATCTTCTAAGGAAAAAAAGGGTGAATTAGCTCTTAAGCTTAATATGGCAAAAGCATATGATAGAGTGGAGTGGGATTTTTTTGAAGCGGTGATGGTTCGTACGAATTTTGATGTTTCTTGGATTGGTAGGGTGATGGAGTGCATTCGAACAATTCGATTTTCAGTTTTCATCAATGGGGAGCCTAGCAAGGAGTTTCACCGACTCGTGGGATTGGACAATGTAGGCGTCATTTGAAGTCGCCTACGTTAAGCATGTGTGAATATGCTTGACACTCATAGGAAGTGGGAATTGACATATACGATTAGGGACAACGATGAGGGACAAGGAAAGTAGGGAGCCGCCAACAAGTTTTTAAGGAACTTGTAAACCGTTCACGGATCATAAAAGGCAACCACGATTAAGGTTACACCCCATTCATAATCCATGAGATTACTAACTCCATATGGTTCGGAACCACGAAAGGAGGATCGGGGATGATGGTACGAAGTGAGTCATGGATTCACATTCGCCCGTATTGGCCTCTACTCGATTCTTTTTGTGAAAAGCATTCCTGCGATCTCAAAGGCATACAAACAAAATATTCAATTTGCTCCAAACTATTATTAGGCTAAATTGGTTGAATATTAATAAAACATATAATTCTAAAATATCGTGATCACTTGATTAAACAACAAGATTAACAAGGAACCTTAACCGGTTGTCCAAATTATCTTATTAGGCGTGATTTTCAATTACATATTCCCTTTAAACATGCAATATGTTGATCAATAAATATAGAATAAAATCAACATTAATATTGGAAACAATTTAACAATAATTCCAACAACATAAAATCGTTAGAAAAATAATAGAAATAAAAGGAACATAATTCATACTTTGATTTTGTTTGCTTGCAACTATAAAACAATAAACGAGTTAGTAACTTCAAGGAAAATTAATAAAACAATAATTAAATTAAATTAAATTAAATAGAGTTGATTTGGATTCAAACCCTTAAACAGTTCCACCTTTCACGCCTTGGTTTAAGGATAGAACCTCGAGTAAAGTACAGACTCCTTGGAGTGCTTAAGGAAGGAATTTTGAAAGAAGAAGGGTAGGCTAGTGTCAAGACTGATCCATGAACTATTAAAAACTGAATTTAATTAAAGAGATTTACGCGGAAAATACACGGGGATGCCCCGTGCCACGGTACTAGCACCGTGTCACGGGAAACTATGCTGTGGCGCAGCAGTCAGTCCCGTGACGCGACAAACCCTGTGTCCATTTTCCGTCTAAATACATTTTTGCCCTAATAAAATTCAGCCTTTTAAGTGCCGATTCATAATTTCGGGCCATTTCTAATTTATTATTTATTAATTGGGCTAAAACAATAATAAAGAAAAATAAATAAAAAGGTTTGGGCCAAAAATAAAAATAAACTATGCTTTGACTAAATACCAAGGCTGATCCATGAACTATTAAAAACTTAATTTAATTAATTAAATACGATTTTTTTAAGCACTCCCGGGATTAAATACTTGACCAATTATGGCGGTGAAAGATTGTTCATCATCGGGTTTGGTTTCGGGGAGACATTTTTAGGTGTCTACAGAAGCCCCCACTTTGACTGAGTTTGTAGAAACGTTAGTTTCAAAAACGATAGTCAAAGTTGTCGATAGGGACGGAGAATGATTTAAGACGTTCTACGATCCTAAATCTCTCTCTATACGCCGATACCTGCAGAAAAATATTAGTTCCACATATAAAAGAGAAAAGGGTTAGAAATGCGTATCTGACACCAGTGTATCGGCGACAGATGAGTTTGGTAGCTTCCTATGCTTGAAGTAATCCACCGAATGACATTTTGTTGAAACACTTTCCATGCCTGAGGAAAGTCGACTGATGAGTTTGGTAGCTTTCTAAACCTGAAGAAACCTATCGGATGATACTTTCCATGCTTGAGGAAAGTCGACATATGATTTTGGCGTTTTTCTATGCTTGAAGAAATCCACCGATAATACTTTCCATGCTTGAGGAAAGCCGACTTGGCGGTTTTCTATACTTGAAGAAATCCACCAATAACACTTTCCATGCTTGAGGAAAGCTGACTTGGCGGTTTTCTATACTTGAAGAAATCCACCGATAACACTTTCCATGCTTGAGGAAAGCCAACTTGGCGGTTTTTTATACTTTAAGAAAAATCCACAATAACGCTTTCCATGCTTGAGGAAAGCCGACGACTGATATAATCGCTGACTTCTTTTCTTTGAGAGGTGACAACGACCGACAATTTTCCATGCTTGAGGAAAAAACTTGTCAAATGAAATCTGCAAGACTCTGCGTATCGAGAACCTTGCGCCATGAAATAATGATGGTTCGATTGTCCCCAGACGTGGAACGTAGAAGATTTACCATCAAGTCGACTATCCGACCATATTAGGTGTTTAAAAATTCGAAAATGTGACTCTGATGCTTGTTAGGGGTAAATTGGTAATTTTGGTACCCTTTAAATACCAATTAGAATTTTTTGCGTAATTCCGGTGAGAAAATAACTGTCCAAGAGCTGCGGAAAATCATTTAAACTTAGTCAAAGATGCCCGGAATATTCGCCAGGGGTCTTCAGGAGCGTGCAGGACACGCAACTGTGCACCGTGTCACGTGGCATCATGCCGCGACACAGCAACCAGTACCGTATGACGGTGGAGAATCCCGTGTCGCGGGGGTTTTGTCTTCGCTGAACTAGTCAAAGCACCTCGAAAAAATCGCAGGCCGTTACGTGGTAACGGGATACGTGGCATGGAAAAACAAGGTCGTGTAACGGGATTCCCTTTTGCTTTAAATTCGAACCATTTCTTGTATGCTTTCCCATTTTTCTTTTGTTAACTCTTCTTAGCCATTTTCATTTTCTCATTCTACTCTTTCTTCTCCATTTTTTTTATTTTTAATTTCACGGATTACCGTGCCACGACATTTCAGCATCAGCGCACGTACAGCACCACCGTGTCACGGCCTCCGTACTCGCGTCACGGCTTTTTGATTTGCTGTTTTTGCTTCAATTTTTCCAATACTGCTCACCCCTACTGTCTGAAAGATCACCGCTACTGTCAGAGGGTCACCGCGACACGGCCGGAGTCACCGTGTCACGGCGTGATTTATCGTGCCGCGGTGGTTGCGCTTCTACTTTCTGCGGTTTTTCGAACTGTTCGAGCTCAATTCTTCACCAAATTCACTCAAATTTCTTGCCGTCTTCCTCATTTTCGAATTCTTACAAGGATCCATGTAAGTTTTCTTTTCTTTTTGTCTTAAATTTTGCCATGAACGCCATTTTTTCTTGAAACCCTATAAAAATCAAATTGGGGGTTTTTGATTTTGAGCTTCTATGTCAAAATTCTTGCCATGAATTAGCTTGTATATGAATGTATGTTTGTCTGTGAGCAATTTGAGACCAAGTTTGTGTAATTTGGTGAAGAAACGAGCAAATCACCATTTTTTGGTACTACTTGTGTGAAATGGTGTTCTTGTTGTTCATGTTATTTCTTTGCACTTGAAATGGTGATATATTGGTTGTAGATCTTGTAAAATATGCCATGATGTACCGATTTATTGTTTTTTTGCAATTTTGAAACATACTATGTTTTGTGTATGTACTATATTGTCATGGAGAACATATTATCATGCAATTAGGAGAACTGTAGTATTAGTTTATCATGGAGAAACTAAGTACTAGAAATAATTCTTTTATTTTGCTAATTTTTAGCCTTGAGGTAAAAATTTTGCGTATAACGGAAAATGCAACTTGAGGTAGCCGTCAAGACGTTTTTAAATAAATAACTAAATAACTTAGGAAATGATGCTAAGTATTTAGATTTTTATTTTTGTTTGAATGTAATAGCATGCCTAGACAACGGGATCGCGACATTTCTACTCGTGGCCGGCTCCAGGATTTTCGAGAGGAAAGTCCTACAGTTACCGAGGGCATGGATGACGATGCCTTAGAGACTGAGCCTCGCCCTTTTACGGGTAGGGGTAGGTGGATTCCACCTCCGTGGACACCAGACGAGTTGGTTTTCTGTCGTGAGAACCATATTTCTTACCGTCCACTTACCGGTGTAGTCGATGGCACGCTTCGCCATCATGGATCAGGAGCTAGAGATTTGATTCTCCGGCTATACAGGATTATCACGAGGGATCCTATCACTAATGCCTTGCGGGAGTCTGCTGGTTTAGGAGATTTCTATTCAACGGTCGTAGGATTTCGCAGCTCCCGGGGTTGTGGTTCGACAGTTGTTCGTGCGTTGTTGGAGTATTTTTGGGATACTACCAACACTTTTCACTTTGCTTGGGGGGGAGATGACAGTGACCCCTCTGGATTTTATCATGATTAGCGGCTTACGCTTCACCGAGCGGGATGTACTATACGGCAGATTCCTGATCTCACTTAGGGCGCGGCCGAGGTAGCAGATTTGTTAGGTTCGGTCGTTTAGCATATCAGGACTCGGCTGGTGCCTCGAGGTGGTCTTAAGAGTGGGCAATCAGAGTTGTCTTATGTTCTTGCCCATGGCTTTGACATGGCTGAGACGACCTGTTAGTTGAGACGAACACTACAAGAGGGGGGTGAATTGTATGAGAGTTCCTAGTGACTACTTTTGTGGAATTATAAAACAATGCATATAGGAACTTGTAAAGACACACAGATTTTACGAGGAAACCTTCCAGGGCCCAACTGGAAGTAAAACCTCGACCCTATCTTAGGGATTTCAACCACAAAACAACTTCACTATAATAGGGAAAACACCAAGTTACAACCTACTATAATCAGACCTTTACTCACAAGTTCCAGAATGAACTTGCTACACACTAGGACCCTATCCTACCCAATCTAAGTCCCACACTTAGATTCACTCGTACTCCCAAAGTACTAACTCACTCAGCTTCACACTAGAAGCTTACACTCTCTGTATGCAAATATAAAACACACAATCACCCAAATAACCCAACCAATACAAAGCATATGACACCTAGTATATGTTAGGCAAGTTATGCACGAAACCTGAAACTAATATGACAAGGTTAGAAGCTTGGCAAACTTACACAATTAAAGCTCTGTGATTTCTCCATGCATAAACTCACGAAAACTTAATGAAATGAGATCTCTACTATTTATACAAGTATAACTCGTAAAGCAAGTAGGTTTTCTAAAAGATAAAGATGTTAACTTGCCTTATCTCAAAAACACGGTTTATGTAAATCAATTTTGATAAAATCTTTTTCGGAAATAAGATAGAAAGAAAGATATTAAAAAGAATAAAATCTTTTTAACAAACTAATTTTAAGAAACAGATTTGAATAAAATCATTTCATAAAATCTATCCTTTTCTCTTTTCCATATTTTATCTTATTTTCCAAGCTACTTGTCACGCTTCTAATAGATTTTGTGAAAACTATACTTAACATATTTATCAACAAATCTAAAAGATAACATCTTAACTAAATGTGTTGTTGTGTCGATCTTTGCGTAGTCAAAATACTTGGGCTTCACGCAGGCTAAGTTTCTCAAGAAACTTACTGTCTACAATCGCAGTCCGGGCTGACACATCAGCTTGCTGTCTTCAAGTTCCTGTTAGGGAACGTTCTTGTTAAGGAACTTATTTCTTGTTAGAGAACTCTTCTTCTTCTATGTTTTACTTTTCTTCTAAAGGCTTCTTCATGTCTTTAAAGCTTGAGTTACTTTTCCATCACCAAGATCTATTTCACCTATACTAATCAAACACTCATATGCCTTTATTAGTTGAGTTTGCTTTAGTTTAAGTTCATCATCATCAAAACCTTTAAGCTTCAACAATTCCCCCCTTTTTGATGATGACAAACTTAAGCAAACTCATAAGAAAAGTTAAAACAAATAAAAGGGCGTATTTTTGCAAATTTTTGTTTATTGACTAAAAGTAAACACACAACTAGAATTTAAAACAGACAAAACAAGAAAAACACAAATAAACAGAATATAAAATAAACTAAGCTACTAGCATCAGATCAGAAGAAATTGTTGATACTTTATCAACTGGAACCCAGAACAACTTCAGCCTTTAAGTTTGCCTTTTCTTTTCCCCCTTTTGGCATCATCAAAAAGTCCTGCTTTTTCAAGTTTATTAAGCATCTAGCCACAGCCCCACAAGCAATTCATCGAGTGTGGGAAACTGAAGGCAGCGCTGCTAACTTCCCTTTAGTCAGTTCTACTTCCCTGCATAAGTTTTCATAACATACACATACACACATGTATAGGCAAAGTTCCAATTATGCATTAAAAACCAAAATATTAATCATCCTGCTAAGCAATTTAAAATATTACAACCAAAAGCAATTGTTCAAAAATCAAAACATAAAGTGAAATTGTTCATGACTGAAATAGAAAAAACATAGAAATGGCTAGGCTAGAGATAGGCTAGAAAAGGCTAGGTTTAAAATAGAATGAGCTAGAATTCAAGGAGCTCCAAAATCTTCTTGTTGTCCTCCTTAGTTTATTGTGCAGAAGCTTCCAGTTTGTCTTCAAGGCTCTTCATTTTCTGTTGGAACTCCTCCTTCTGTTCCTTCATAGACTTGTCCTATTCTTGCAAAAGCTTCTTTTGTTGTTTCAAAACCTTGTCCTGCTCCTGTATAAGCTTTTCCAGCTTTTGATCCTTCGGGAGTTTGTCTTGCTTCTACACAGACTTCTCTAGCTCCTGAATCTTCCCAGCAGATTATTTCACTTCCTTTTCAGCCAATACCAACCTCACAGTTAATTTTTCAACTGGCCCATCCAGATCCCTGTCATCAGTATACAGCTCCAGTGGTTTCTCCATACCAGTTTAAGGAGCAGAACCTGCAGATAGCCTCCTGCTCTTCCTCACAGGATTTTCTGGAACCTCCTTCCCTATTCTCTTCCCTCCTGCTGTCTTTTTCTCTTCTATTCTCCTCACTTTTCCATTCACCGCTTCCAAGCTAATCCCTTGAAGTGTCTCACCATTAATCACATTTTCAACTCTCCTCCAAACCCTCATACACTCCTTTCAACTTCACACCAAGGGATTCAAAAATAGTAGACAGCACATCTCCATAACCCACTTTGTTCTTTCCTGGAACACAGTGAGCTAGGTGTTGATATATAAGAGAAGGGAAATTAACTTTGATTTTCCTAGAGATATAGAAGATGACAGCCATATCAATCAGACATGCTTCACTCTTCTTCTGGGTTCTAGGAAAAATAGTTTTTCTGACCAAATTAAACAACAGCTTATTCAGTGGACTCAAATTATTGTGACTCATGACATTCTTCCCCCTTGTTCCTCTTAGGGCTTCAGCAATATCACCTCCTAAATATTCACCCACTTTCACAGTCCCCTTCCCTTTAAGATACATCTCATAGCCCTCAGCAGGCACTTTCAAAATTGATCCCAACTTTGCAACATCAAACTCAATTTTCTTTTTATCAACTACACTAGAAATTTTTCCTTGTTTCACTTGAAATTTTCCACAAAATTCAGTCATAGCCACAGGATACATAACATTCCTTGATGCTGTAGTTAATAAGTGCTCCCACCCTTGAAATTTAATTAAATGGAGAAATTATAAAAACCTAGATTTCTTGCACCAGGATAAGTCAAGTCTATGACCAACTACATACCTATTAGCATTTGTAGTGGGTTCCGATTGTTCATCCTCCTCTTCTTCCTCTGCTTCCTCTCTTTCCTCTAAGTTGTTCTTTTCATCCTCCTCTCTATCATCTTTATTATCATTCTCCACCTGATTGAATCCCTTCTACAAATTCATCAACTTCCTTAATGTGTTCCTCCAGAGACTTTCCTTGTTTTATGTTCTCTTTCCATTCCCAAACCTTGTCAAGAACACTTAAGCCAGAAACTTCTTCCTTCTTGTTTTCGCTTTCGGCTTCCTTTGGACTTGAAGGTGAGTGTTTAGGGATTTCTTTAGCTTTGGGAGTTTTGGCGGGGGTTTTGTATTTCACCATGGCTAAGGGAGAGGTTTCTTCTTGGATTGTATTTTCAGAGTGGTGAGAGTTTTCGGATGATACAATTTCAGCAATAATGACCATGGTTTTGATAGTGGTATTTGAGCTTTTCAGATTTTACTAAAGAAAGTTAAATTGATTTGACAGTGACGTGAAAGGTTGGGTAAAAGATGCTTTTATATTAATTGAAGCGGTGTGATGGAAGTTAATTGGTTTTACTATTCAGTCATTTATTGAACAAGTTCAGTTTATTTTCCAAATTCATTTAAACAGGATGTTTTTGCCAAAATTCCTTTTCTTTCCAAATACATTTAATTTCCGAAAATAATTTTTGAAAATAAAACACATAAACTAGAACACGCTTTCTACACGCATGCAATGTACACTACTACCAGCATATACATTTAAGTAATTAATGAACTAACCTCAAGTGATCAACAACGGTGACACTTCAGCTATGTTTAGCACACCAAGATTGTGCTAAATGCTCTTTTTGCTCTATTTACATTATTTTTTACTTTGCCATATCTTGGAACTTCAAAAGCAATCAAGTCAGCTTGATCATCCCAAGTTCCAATCTCAATTTCTCAAACCTTTCTCTGTTCAAGGGCTTGGTTAGAATATCAGCAATTTGATTTTCAGTGTGACAAAATTCTAACTTAATATTCCCTTGCTCCACATTGTCTTTTAGAAAATGATGCCTAATGTGGATGTGCTTTACCTTTGAGTGTTGAACTGGATCTTTAGAAATACATATAGCACTTGTATTATCACAGTAAATAGGAACACATTAAAAAATATACCAAAATCTCTAACCTGTTTCTTTATCCAAAGAACTAGTGAACAACATACTGCTGCTGCCATGTACTCAGCTTCAGCTGTGGATAGTGCAACTATGTTTTGCTTCTTGGAACCCCAAGAAACTAAAAAAGGTCCTAAAAACTGTACCATACTTGAAGTACTTTTTCTATTAACCAAATCACCTGCATAGTCAGCATCAGTAAAGCCATTTAAATCAAAGAAGTCACTTCTAGGGTAGAAGAGACTCAAATCATCATTTCCTTTTAAGTATCTAAGGATTCTCTTTACTGCTTTCAAGTGAGATTCCTTTGGATTTACTTGAAACCTGGCACAAAGACCTACACTAAAAGATATGCCAGGTCTACTTGCTATTAAATAAAGTAGAGAACCTATCATACCTCGATACATAGTTTGATCTATGCAAGTTCCAGTTGGATCTTCATCCAACCTAGTTCCAATACCCATAGGAGTCTTATTGGTTTTTACATTGTCCAACTTGTATTTCTTGATCAGTTCCTTGACGTACTTTTGTTGATGGATCATGATTCCTTCTTCAGTTTGTTTGATTTGCAAACCGAGAAAGAAGTTTAACTCCCCCATCATACTCATTTCAAATTCTCCACTCATTAGGTTAGCAAAATACTTACACAAAGATTCATTAGTTGCACTAAACAAAATATCATCAATAAATATGTACAACTAATATATCAATTCTGTTGTGGGTAAAAATACCCCGTACACGTGGACAAATCCCATAGTGACACGTGGCCCAGTTATAGGGTGACACGTGTCACCACGGGAAGATGCCACGTAACTCAGAGCCCTTAAGGACTCAGGCCAGTCTCGTCGCGACACGTGGCCCAGTCAGAGGGTGACACGTGTCGTCATGAGAAGATGTCATGTGTTAAGGGCATTTGTTCCCTTAATAATCAACATGCCAGAAAACCCTAACAACGTCAGGGCCCAAATCCCGAGAGATACCAATGAAAGCCGCAAAGCGGTGCCCCTAGAGTAGCACGTGGCATTCACTGATTGCGCAGCCAATCACGTCACGCAAATCTAGGGTATAAACCCTAGAGAGGGGCACGAGTCCCACCCCTATAAATACCCCAATCATTTATGATGGAGGGGGATTAAAACATTTAAAAACAACAGAGCATTAAATAGCTCCACCTTCTCTCTACTTTCTCTCTCTAGCCTTTTCCGTTCTGATCACTGACTTGATTGTCGGAGGCGAATATTCCGTTGATCGGAATATTCGTTGTTTTGCAGGTTGGACCGTCTCGTTGCCTGAAGAGCGTTACCAGTATCCTAGGAAATCCAAAAAACACCCGAAACATTTGGCGCCGTCTGTGGGGATACTCGTACGTTATGGCGATAGACGATCAGTCACCTAATCCAGGCGAGGATGGACATGTAGAGGATTTAATCCCTACGATCCGTACTAGCGATCCTCTGATAGCCACATTTGAAGAAGCTGATGACCCTCCTGTTACCGCTGCCTCTCTTAAGGTCGCGCTTAACAAGCTCAAAAAAGAAATTGAAAATGGAGCCTCTACCTCTAGGCAGCCGCCCAGGAGAGAGGAACAGAGGGCTCCAAAGAAGACACACAGCAAAGCAGTCCATGCAACGGACGCTGGAAACACTCCCTTTCGAAGGCCGACTGGAAGGTCCCCGAGAGTACCGCGGACTAATTTCTCTGACTTGCTGGCGAAAACGCAGTCGACTGGGGGGAGGGGTAGGCAGCCTCGAAGAGAGGAGCCTGAGCCGTCCAGACGATGGAAGGACGCAAGAGATTACCTTCGGCATAAGCAGCGAGAGCGCGCCGCCTACTCGGACACGGCCTCAACCCCAACTATGCTGGATGATTTTTCACATCATTCTCTTTCCCAACATACAAACACGACCATCTCCAGTGGAAGTCAGGCTGTCCGCACCCCAATTCCTACTCCAGTCTTCCATGCTCCAACTCCTATTCCAGCCCAATCACTGCAATATCAAGCTCCTCAGGGGTTCAATGGCTTGATGCAGCCAAACCCCCAGGCATACGGACAATTTGGGCCATACGAGCAGGTTTACGGACAGGCTCCCTACCTGGCTGGACCGTCCGTGCAACCACAGCCCATCGATTGGGAGATGCGCCTACTTACTCTGGGAGATAAGCCGCCCCCGTTTTCGCAAGATATCTTAAATGCCCCTCAGCCACCAAAGGTGAAAAGTGTGCTTGTGGGAGCCTATGATGGCACGGGCAACCCAGAAGAGCACATCACCTCGTACAGGAACCTGATGTACTTGCAAAGCGTAGATGTTGCCACTTGGTGCAAATGTTTCCCGGCCACTCTGAAAGGTGTGGCGCAGGATTGGTTCAACAGTTTGCCGGCCGGTTGTATCAATTGTTTCACTACTCTTAGTTTGCTGTTCGTGGGAAATTTTTCATACAACATACCGCCTCGAAAGACTAGCCTTAACTTGGCGATAATCGTCCAAGAAAAAAATGAGGGCTTACGCTCGTACGTCCAGCGATTTAACCAAGAAAAAGCCTAAATTCATAATCTGCCGGACGAAATGGCTTACTCTGAATTTCTCCGGGGATTAAGGCACAATGGTTTTAAATTTGACTTGGTAAGGAAAAAGATTCGGACATACGCAGGTGTTCTGCGGGAAGCCGAAGCTTATATTCAGGCGACGGACTTTTGTTCGCTCACAAAAGCAGAAGCGCCGGCTAAGGAGGCTGAGAAGAAACCTTCTCAGCAAGACTCGGCCAGCCAAAAGAAAGAAGGAAAAAAGAGAAAGGAAGTCTGGGTGGCTGATGCCCAGCCACAGAAGTCCAAGAAGGTCAAGGCGTACGAGCCTCAGTTTGAATTCAACAAGGATTGTTATTCTATCTTGATGGAAATCAAGGATAAGTTTGAGTTTGAGAAGCCACAGCCGCTGAGAGGCCCGACTCAGTATAGGAACAAGAACAAGTATTGTCATTACCACAAGGACGTGGGACATGACACAAATGATTGTATTAACTTGAAGAGACTGCTGGACAAGTTAGCCGAGAAGGGCATGCTGAATTCATATGTGATGAAGTCCAAATTCACTTACACACGGACAAACAACACGTCCGAGAAAAGACAGAAGAATGATAAGAACAAAGATAAAGAAGATGATGGCAACAGCACTGATTCAGGCTTTGTGGCCGTGATATCAAGAGGATTTGCCTCAGGCGGTCCCACTATGAAAGGGATCAAACAGGACGCTCGGAACCTGGGAAAGGTGATGCAGATGGACTCAGTAAAGGTTGAACCCTTCCCTGAAGTAATCATCAGTGAGGCCGATCGGGGGGAGGTTAAAGCCTTGCACAATGATCCCATGGTATTCATTATGAAGATAGCCAATTTGAAGGTCGGACGGATATTGATAGACACGGGTAGCGCGGCTGATATCATCAGCCTGGCCGCCTTGAAAAATCTAAGCTTCCCAGAGGATGCTCTCCAGGACATCACTCAGAATGGGTGGCCAATGTGGTCCTTGTGAAGAAGCCGAATGGAACTTGGAGAATGTGTGTGGATTACACCGATCTAAACAAGACATGCCCTAAGGATAGCTTTCCCCTGCCCAAAATCGACCGCCTGGTTGATTCGACAGTCGGGCATGCCCTGATGAGTTTTATGGACGCATACTCCGGATTCCATCAAATTCCATTATGGGAAGAAGACCAGGAGAAAACAGCGTTCGTGACTGAGCAGGGGTTGTATTGTTACAAAGTTATGTCATTCGGCCTTAAGAATGCCCCAGCTACCTTTCAACGACTTGTTAATACAGTCTTCAGAGATCAGCTTGGCCGAAATATGGAGGCGTACATTGATGACATGATTGTCAAGTCAAAAGAGCCGGCCGACCATCTGAAGGATCTACGAGAAACTTTCACCGAACTCAGGCGGCATAAGATGATGTTAAATCCAAAGAAATGTGTCTTTGGTGTCGAGTCCGGTAAATTTCTCGGATTTTTAATTGATCAACGTGGAATTGAGGCCAACCCTAAAAAAATCCAAACTGTCATGGACATGAAGTCACCAAGGACAATTAAAGAAGTCCAAAGATTGACCGGCTGTTTGGCCGCACTTGGTAGATTTCTGTTAAGATCAGGGGATAAGTGCCGCTATTTCTTTCAAACCATAAAAAAGAAAGCCATGTTTGAGTGGACAAAGGAGGTTGAGGAAGCATTCGTACAGTTAAAAGGCCATCTACATACATTGCCTCGGCTTGTCAATCCACTTAAGAGCGAGAAGCTATTTATCTATCTTGCCATCTCAGAACACTCCTTAAGTGCAGTCCTACTTGCTGAACGGGACGGCCGCCAGATCCCTGTCTACTTTATTAGCCACGTACTTCATAACGCCGAGCTAAGGTATCCCCCTATTGAAAAATTTGGCTTGGCATTATACATGGCATCGAAAAAGCTGCGGCCATACTTCTTGGCACATTCAATTGTGGTCTACACAGACCAACCTCTGAAGAAGCCATTTACAACTTTAGAGGTAAGCGGCCGTATGCTTAAATGGACCTTGGAAATGAGAGGTTTCGATATTGCATTTGAGCCAAGGAAAGCAATTAAGGGGCAAGCCTTTGCTGATTTTTTAGCAGAAATGACTCGGCCGGATCTTCAGGCGGCCGGAGACCAGATCTGGAAAGTGTTCGTGGATGGTAGTGCGACAGCTACTGGCTGTGGAGCAGGTGTTATATGTCAGTCTCCTGAGGGAGATAAGTTTGAGTATGCTCTAAGATTCCAGTTTCAAGCCTCTAATAATGAGGCCGAGTACGAAGCCCTCTTGGCCGGCCTTAGAATGTGTAAGGCGGCAGGAGCGACAAAAATTGATGTATGCTCGAACTCCCTACTTGTAGTCGGCCTGGTGAATGGAGACTTCGAGGCGAGGGAGCCGGCCATGATAAAGTACCTGAAGATTGTAAAAGAGGAAGCTAAGATCCTAGATCATTTTACTTTACAGCAGGTCCCTCGTTCGTCCAATCATCAGGCGGACGCCCTCTCTAAGTTAGCATCCTCAGCATCATGTGATACTCCCAGGTCAGTGTTTTGGGAAGTGAAAGAAAAGAGGAGTATTGACGCTGAGCCAGTACACGCCATTGATAGAAGCTCCACTTGGATGGACGGGATCATATCTTACCTAAAGGACGAATTACTCCCGGCCGATCCCAAAGAGAGCTGGCTGATGAAAAAGAGAGCGGCCTGGTTTGAATTTAAGCAAGGAGAGTTGTTCAAAAAGGCATTTGTAAGGCCGTACCTGAAATGCATCACTCCTGAGAGGGGGCATGATGTCTTGGATGATCTTCACCAGGGGCAGTGCGGTTCTCACATTGGAGGACGAGCTTTGGCTGAAAAGGCTGCCCGCCTGGGTTACTACTGGCCGAGCTTAAAGTCGGACGCAATGGAAATGGTAAAGAAGTGTGACAAGTGCCAGAGGTTTGCAACTTTAATTCACCGACCCGCCAACGGTCTTTCAGCCATCAGTAGTCCGCTCCTCTTTGCTAAATGGGGGATGGACATTTTAGGACCGTACACACCAGCGTCCGGCCAGAGGCGGTATGTGTTTGTAGCAGTAGACTACTTCACAAAATGGGTAGAGGCCGAGGCCGTTCGGGGCATCAAATGGACGGATGTGTCCGCTTTCATATGGAAGAGTATCATTACACGCTTTGGCGTTCCTCAGTCTATGGTGTTTGACAACGGACCTCAGTTCAAAACGCCTCAACTCAAAGAATGGTTGGAAGACCAAGGCATAGCTCATTGCTTTGCTTCAGTCGGCCGTCCACAAGCAAATGGTCAGGTAGAGGCATACAACAAATTGATCTCCAATGGAATTAAGCGCAAGCTTGAAAGAGCAGGCGGCTTATGGGCTAACGAGTTAGTTAATGTGCTGTGGTCCATACGAACCACGGCCAAGAGTTCCACAGGAGAAACTCCCTTCTTCTTAGTCTATGGTGCCGAGGCGGTCCTTCCAATTGAAATGTATGAGCCCACCCTTAGAGTGATGCTATATGATGAAGCGGCCAATTGGGAAGCCATGAAGACCGCCCTAGACTTCCTTCCTGAAGCTAGGGGCAACGCGGCGCTTAGACACGAAATCTATCGTCTTCGGATGACAAGGGCATACAATCGCCGAGTGTCAAAGCGGCCGATAAAATTGGGAGATATGGTCCTAAGGAAGATGGAGGTTGTGGGACGAGAAAATGAGGATGGCAAGCTGACCCCAAATTGGGAAGGATCGTATCGAGTCAGGGAAGAGGTCCGAGATGGGACTTACCGTCTTGAAGCCATGAACGGCCGACCCATCCCGCGTACATGGAACACTGACAATCTGAAGAAATATTATGTTTAATTACTTAGCCAAAAGCTGTGTATACAGCTAGGTCTGTTGACTGAGCAATGTAAGACGTACGGCCACAACAATGTAATTTTGACAAATTAATGAAAAAGTCAAACATTGTTATAATTATTTTTCCATTTAATTTATGCTTATTTGCACAATCATAACTTATACGGATAGGCCGCGTGAAATTTGCAAGTAGGTTGCTTGCAACATAGCAACTCGGTCGCATAACCAAAGTAAATTAAATAAAATAAGAATGGGCAGCTATCCCAAGTCACATGAATGCGTCCGCCCTTAATTAAGACGAACGGAAAAGGTAAGGTACCCTGTGAAACCCGTATAATAGGGCAAGGGCATACCTAGGCATTCCAGCCCAGCCGAACATGAAAATTTTAAGTTGAGATCATACTTGGAATTTTCTGAGTGCGTCCGAGCGATAGTTTCAACGGACAAACTCGCATAAAGCCAATTGAACGGCCAATTAATGTGTTGATTCGGCGTACCACCTAGTCCAAGGGCAATCATTATTATGATTTGATTAACTTGGTAGAAGTCCTACCACCTAAGGTATAAATTCTACCAAGTCAATCAAACCACCAAAAGTATGGACTAGGCGAACGCCGAATAAAGGGGCATACCCCCTCGAAAGTACGAAGATACAAAAACACGCGTACATAAAATCGCTCAAGCATGAAAAAATATGCGTACGAAAATGCAAAAACTTAAGTGTAAAATTTGCAAAGTATGAAGCAAAACCTGAAAGCTGAATTAATAAAAGGACCGCTCAAAAGGCGGTAAAATATCTTACATAAAACCGCTCGAAAAGGCGGTTGAAAAAGTCAAGAAAAATATACATAAATAATTGACAAAGGCAGAAAAAGGCTGAAATTACGGGGCGGCTGAAGTAGAAGCTGGAATCTGGCCCGGGCCGAGCTCTTGAACGGCGGCAGGAGACGCGTCATCAGCAGGCGTCCCCTTGCTCTCAGCCTCACCATCTTTGCTGGCTGCCACTTCTTCGATTTCCTCCTCTTTTGAGGTAGTTGGCGTGACGTCCAGCTCAGGTGAAGGTTGCCCGGCCTTCTTAGCCTCTTCTCTGAGGCAGACAAAGTTAAGACGCTTGGTGAAGCGTTCCTGATAAAAGGCCTCCTCTCCCTCGTCCACCATGAGCTTAAAAGCCTCAAAGAAGTGGCTCTTCAGCCTGTCCTCAGCATTCTGCTCAATGCGGACCACCTCGTCCGCATTGGGAGCCCGAGGTGTTTGCAATTGGAGAGTTAAGTCCTCAACGGACTTCTTTAAACTTTCCACCTCGGCTCTCAGGGTGTCCGCCTCGTCCAAGGCCTCCTTCAGGTGCTTACGGGCCAAGTCCACATCACTTTGAAGCTTCTCGAAGGCCTCGAACCCTTCCCTCCAGCGCTGGCCGTCCAGCAGGGCCTGATCCCTCTCCTGTCTCATGGCATCTCTGGCCACGGACTCTTGCTGAAGGGCCTCGCCCAGCTTCACCAAATCTTCCGCCTGCTGCGTTGCCTTGTTGGACAGCGCGTTGATTTGGGTTTCGAAATACCGGCGCTGGACGGCCGCCTCCCCAGTAATGGCATCATGGGTCTTCTGAATCTGGGCCCAGGTATGCTTCAATCGCTTATTCTCCTTGTCCTTCCATTCCAGGAAGGCATTCAGCCGCAGGAAGAGCTGCGTACAGGGTAAATGTGTTAGCAAAGTAAGAGTGAAAAATTGACTAAGAGAATTTGAGGGGAAAGTTACCTCAGCGCAGCAGTTAATCATGGGGTCGAGGAAGCCCTCATGTATCCCCCGCAGCTTATCTCGCTGCTCAGCAGGGACGGCCCGGGCCATTGCTTCCCGCATAGCCTTTCTGTCCGCCCCAGTAAGGGACTGGCCGGCCGTCTTCATGTGTAGCTCCTCTGCAATATCTGTATGCGGACGCAAAGAGTTTAATGTAAGATCAGTAAAAAAGAAAAGACACAAAATAAAAATCCAAAGTTACTTGGACTGACCGTCAGAGAAGCTTGGAGGGGTAGGAAGGTTGAAAGTGAATGGCGGGGGCGGCACAGGCTCGGTATCCTCTTCCCCCGTCCGGCCAGGCTGATCGCCGGCCGACTAACTGGCATCAAGCCAATCAGATTCATTGACTCTTTGGACGGGCGGAGTCACTTCTGGCCCGGTCGGTTTTGCCGGGGTCGACTTACCCCCATCATCCGATTTCTCGGACCTAACATGACCCGGCATGGCGGCCGGATCTATGGACTTGGAGGCCCCGCTATCACTCAGCCGGGGTTGTTCTCCTTTGGACTACTTAGAGGCAGTCCGCGACGTCGTCTTGGCCGCAGAAGTGGAAGTGGTCTTGGACGCGACCGTCTTCCTTTGTTTGGACGCCTTGCCATCCTGGTCCGTCTTGGACGCAGAGGACGACTGCTTCCGTTTGGACCGAGGGGTTGGAGTGGCCAGCTGTAGAGGCAAGAGTTAGTAAAAATAAAGCAAGATAATATAATTGATGGGTCGTGCCAAGTTAGGAAGAAGATCTCTTCCGTAATACCTACGTGGACGAATTGATGGGCCGTGCCAAGTTAGGAAGAAGATCTCTTCCGTAATACATACGCGGATGAAAAGAAGAAATCAAGACGGGTTTACTTACTCCTTTAGTTTGCTCGTATAGCTTTTGGCGAGCCTTGTACCGAGCCAAGTCAATCTCGGTCATGTTGACCTCCCCTTTCTGCTCTTGGTCAAGCATCTTGTACGCCTCAGCTGAAAAAGAAAAGGAAAAAGTGTTAGAAAATTCTTCAAGATCAAATAATCTGTGTATGTGTAAGAATATGTGTCCATGCGTCCACCTTGGGGAAGGTTCTTGTACAGGCCATAGGCGGACATAAAGGTGGGATCCCGCAGTCAGCTGGATAAAGGGACCCAGTTACTTGGAACGCGCTCAGTTTTGCCGTTCCTTTTCACCCGCTTGACTTTGAAATATTCAAGCTGGTACTCCTGGCTGGGGTGGACGGGTGGCTTATTGGGCTTGAGGTTCCCACGTCCAAGTTGAATTGGCTCAGCATTGAACCGATTCATCCGCAAGTTAAATTCAACATCCTTGGTTTTGATGCGGTAGAATCAGTGCTTCCAGTCACGCCACTTAGACACGCGGTCCACCACCATCATATAGTCTCTAGTGGTGCTCAAGATGAACCAGCCGTCCGTATCCGCGTCCAGCTTAGTCAGTGAGTGCACCTCACAGAAAACTGCAAAGTCTGGCTTGAAGCCTTTGCAGATGCACGTCACCAAGTACCCAAAAATGTTCAACCAGCTGTTTGGCATCAGCTGGAAGAGGGCTATGTCATACTCGTCCAAGATTGTGCGGACGAAAGGATGGAGGGGGAAGCGCAGTCCGACGTCTAAGGCCGCCCTGTAGACGCTAAAGGATCTTTGGCGCGGCCTCGCTTCTTCCCAAGCAGCCACGGCGCGGGACTTCCGTGGGGGCTGAATCTCGAATCCCTCCCCAAGGTGGAGGAATGCCTTGTAATCCTCAAATTTGTAGTTCAGGTAGCCCAAGGTTGTGCTACCCACCGTGCAGGCGTACGGATCCTTGAAGTTGTCAATGTTGGCAACATCCTCCTTGGCTGCCTCTTCACCCTCTGCGGCCGCTACTCCACCCTCGGCCGCATTCTCAGCTTCATCCTCCTCTTGCTAAGGAGCGCTCCCAAACTCGGAAGACAGCACTCTGTCCAGATCGGCTGCCTCCGCAGAGCTGCGGCTCCTAAAACTATGGCCGCCTCGGGGAGAGACAATATCTTCAAGCGGCCTTTTGCCTTTATCTTTGGCACCGGCCGCCTGACTTCCCGTAGGAGGTGCTCTACGAGGGGGCAGGTCGGACGGTTCGTTAATTGAAACCCTCGTTCTTGGTCTGTCCGACCTGCTATATCGGAGATAGAGTTTTGAGGGAGTAGGGACGGACGTATCAGCGTCCGCCCGAGAAGAAGAAGGAGGCCCTTCTCAGAGTAGCAACTCGGCCCCATCCATGACCGAGCTGGCATATTAGGGGAACCTCAACCCCGTAGTTCGCCCGGACGTTCCCCCCGCAGTAGAAGCGCCTTGAGTTCTTTGGCGCTCCTCGAACGGGGAAGTTACTTCCACGGCCGAGTAGTAAGTGCCCGTGGAAGCGGTCGTAGGAGTGGTAGAAGGGGTCTCTAAGTCAACATTATTGGGGTCATAGGGAGGCCTAGGATTTACCAGACTTTCGTTTGGATTTCTGGCCGCATGACGATCGTGCGTCTGCATCGTCCGTGCCATGTTCGACTGCAGGGACAGAGAAGAATGGGTGGATGTGAGTTGGTACACGCTAGAAATGGACCCACTCCATGAAGGAGACAACTCGTCTCCGTCCACTCTAGACTCCTCAGTCCCAGGCGAACGGCCGGCCTCATGAGGAGAAACGGACGAAGCCGAGTGTTGAGCCAGCTTTTAAATAAACAAAGAAATGAAAATGCAAGGAAAAGAAAACAGGCGGCCTACCTCTATACGTGTAGAAAACTTGGAAGCCTTGAAGATTGATCGGAAAACTCAACAAATGTTCCCGGAAAACTCAAACGCACGGCGGAGCTCTTGAAGATTCAAAGGAAAACACACTTTCTCTCTCTAGAAGCTCTGACTTCTCTCTAGAAAATGTAAAGTTCCAAAGTGCCAAAATGAAGTCAAAACCCTTGTATATATAGGGAAAATTTATGAGGGTAAGAGAGTAAATTCATCTTTCCCGCCTAACACAGCTGAACGGTTACAATTTGAAAATGTGACCTAGAATTTGGAGGGACAAGGAGCAACTCCGTTAAATTAGGCGGAAAAGAGGATGACCTAATAAACGGCGCGTCCAAAGGGAAGTTGGCAGAACTAAATCCCTCTCCGCGATGGCAAGACGGCCGCATCTCCCAAAAGCAAAACGGCCTATCTTCGTCCGGGGAAGTTGGCAGAGCTAAAGCCCTCTCCGCGATGGCAAGACGGCCGCATCTCCCAAAAGAAAGACAGCCTATCTCCGTCCGCGCCATTTGTATAGACAGGCGTTCGCTCTAAAATTGTCAGGCGGACGGAAAACTGACAAAACCATAATACACTTGTACGCACCAAGGCTATTTGAGGTCAGAGGGGTCGCCCTGTAAGCGTACGAGCCACCCCCTCTGAGGGGCAAATGTTGTGGGTAAAAATACCCCGTACACGTGGGCAAATCCCATAGTGACACGTGGCCCAGTTATAGGGTGACACGTGTCACCACGGGAAGATGCCACGTAACTCAGAGCCCTTAAGGACTCAGGCCAGTCTCGTCGCGACACGTGGCCCAGTCAGAGGGTGACACGTGTCGTCATGAGAAGATGCCATGTGTTAAGGGCATTTGTACCCTTAATAATCAACATGCCAGAAAACGCTAACAACGTCAGGGCCCAAATCCCGAGAGATACCAATGAAAGCCGCAAAGCGGCGCCCCTAGAGTAGCACGTGGCATTCACTGATTGCGCAGCCAATCACGTCACACAAATCTAGGGTATAAACCCTAGAGAGGGGCACGAGTCCCACCCCTATAAATACCCCAATCATTTATGATGGGGGGGATTAAAACATTTAAAAACAACAGAGCATTAAATAGCTCCACCTTCTCTCTACTTTCTCTCTCTAGCCTTTTCCGTTCTGATCACTGACTTGATCGTCGGAGGCGAATATTCCGTTGATCGGAATATTCGTTGTTTTGCAGGTTGGACCGTCTCGTTGCCTGAAGAGCGTGACCAGTATCCCAGGAAATCCAAAAAACACCCGAAACAAATTCCATTTTATTTTAAAAACAAATTTTTATCAATTTTACCACGTTTAAAACCATTCTTAAATAGGAACTTTGACAATCTTTCATACCATGCTCTAGGAGCTTGCTTCAACCCATAAAGAGCCTTGTCAAGCTTATAAACATGGTTTGGGAATTCTGGATTTTCAAATCCAGGAGGCTGTTCCACATAGACTTCTTCATTAAGAAATCCATTTAGAAATGCACATTTAACGTCCATCTGGTACAGCCTAAATCCCATATAAGCAGCAAAAACAATAAGTAAGCGTATAGCTTCTAAATTGGCTACAGGAGCAAATGTTTCTTCATAATCAATTCCTTCTTGTTGATTGAAACCTTGTACAACAAGTCTATCCTTATTCCTGACAATAATACCATGCTCATCTAGCTTGTTCCTAAACACCCATTTTAATCCGATTGTCTTCTTCTGTTTGGGTCTAGGTTCTAGATGCCAAACTTTGTTTCTTTCAAACTCATTAAGTTCATCTTGCATTGCATTAATCCAGTCAGCATCAGTTAAAGCTTCAATATAGTTTTTAGGTTCCATAGAAGATCGGAAAGCATAGAATGCACAGAAGTTCCTAAGCTGAGATCTGGTCTGCGTTCCTTTTGTGATATCGCTCATGATTGCATCTACTGGATGAGACTTTTGATGTTTTTGAGGCTTTGGAGCAAAATCTTTAATTGGATACAATCTTTCTTCATTGTTGATGACTGGTTAAACTATAGGAACTGCATCTTGATTCTCAGTTTGAACTTCTTCAGGAACTTCCAGATTAACATCATTTTGTTCTTGAACTTGTGGAGTTCCTGTTGCATTCTCCATTGTAGGTTCTCCATTTGATTCTGGATTTGCTTCATTTTCCACCTGCTGCTTCTGAAGTGATGTTGATTCCTCATCTTGATCTTGCTTGCGTATAAGACCAATTTCAAAATCATCATCACTATCTTGTACATCAATCAATTGTTCAGTTTCATCAAATATAATATGTACAGATTCCTCAACACACATTGTTCTCTTATTATAAACTCTTACTATTAGAAGCATATCCTAAGAAAACAGCTTCATCACTCTTTTCATCAAACTTTCCCAAGTTCCTTTTACCATTATTGTGAACAAAACATTTACAACCAAAAGATCTAAAGTAAGAAATGTTAGGTTTTCTCCCTTTGATGAGTTCATAAGGAGTCTTGTTAGTGATGGCTCTAATAGATACTCTGTTTAGAATATAACAAGCTATGTTGACTGCTTCTGCCCAGAATTTCCTAGGCATTCCACTTGAGATCAACATTGTTCTAGCCATATCTTCAAGGCTTCTATTATTGCGTTCCACCACTCCATTTTGTTGTGGAGTTCTTAGGGAAGAGAAGTTGTGATCCATACCATGCTCAGTGCAGAATTCATCAAATTTGGAATTTTCAAATTCTGTTCCTTGATCAAATCTAAGATGTATCAATTGATTTCCTGTTCTTCTCTGTTCTTTCTTCACAAATGCAACAAACTCGTCAAAAGTTTCTTCCTTGCTTACAAGAAAGAAAACCCAAGTAAACCTTGAAAAATCATCAACAATAACCATTATATATCTCTTACCACTTCTACTTTGGATTCTCATTGGACCACAAAGATCCATATGAATAAGTTCCAAAGGTCTTTTGGTGCTTACCATCGTCTTGGACTTAAAAGAAATTCGAGTCTGTTTTCCTCTAACACAAGCATGAATAAATAAATAAATACTTCACCCCAAAAACAATTTAAATCAATAAATATAATTCAAGTTAAATCCGACAAATATGTATCAAAGTCAACCAATCAAATCCATCCAATATCAATCTTCCCTAACAATTGTCAAGTAGAGCAAACCACAAGAGCATATAGAATTCAAGACTAGTGCTCACACACTCAACTCTCATTTATGTGGCGGATATAAAATGTATCCGATCGCTCTCCAACCACCTCTTTAAATGTGAACAATGCCCTCCCAACTCACAACACTCGTGTGTTTAAAAAGACAAGCACTCAACCTTATAGTCGACTCGAAATATGTCAAATCATTCTTTGCATTGATAAACAACTAATTTCATATTCACACAACTCTATGCACAAAGGTCGGAAGGTCTTCAAAGCTTGTAATGTAAGGCTAGGGTAAAGGGTAGGAAATATTTGGGAAAATGTAAGAGTAAAGCCATGCTTAAAGGGAGCCAAAACCTAATAAAACCAAGGTCAAAAATAAATAATGAAAAAAAATCTCCAACTCAACTCTACAAAAAAGTTCACCAAATACAACTCCAAATATAAACAATCCCAACACTTACAATTCCACTCATAAAAATATAATAATATAACACTTGAGCGAGTAACAAACTTTACTATTAAACTTGAAATTTTTATTGAGACTCGGTTTTTCTTTCTTTCTTTTGATCAACCTTCACTTAGAACATTTGAACATTAAACAATTTTTTTCCTTTGCTCTTTTTTTTCTTTTCTTTTGAAGTTCACTCTTTTTATTTTTTTCACTTTTTTTCCTTGAACTTCTTTTTTTTTTTTTTTTTGTCAACGTCATGCTTTATTTTTTCAAGAGATACAACTTTCATAATCATCAAAAATAAACTACAATCAAGAACAAAACAACTTCACAAAACTCACCCAAATTGTGTAAATAATAAGCACACCACAAACTCTCTCACTTCACTCACAAATAGCTCCCCCAAGACAAGCTTGGGACTAGTAATCAATGGGGCTAAATAGGCTTGTAATGTGGCTAATAAACAACAAAAAGTCAAGGCAACAACATGGGTAGCAAGAAGGGAACACATGTATCTAAAAATCATCTGAAGGCCACCTAAAAGAACAAATGCCTTCGTCCTCCTCATGTGCATAATAATGAGACATGAAACACTAATCATAGTTGCAAACCAATACTCAAATTCATTGACATACCAGGAACTAACACACATTCCTAACCAAATCAACTAGTCAAGCACTATATTCACAAGTAGTTGGGCAAAATTGACGCATGTTAAGGCATCCAAGCAATCAAACTTCAAATCATGATAAAATAATCCTCAATATTTATCATCAATAACCAAGAATTAAAACAATTTTTTTCAAGGGGCAAAAGGGAGCATGATTTATTAATCATTGGAACGTATTTTTGTATTTTTTTTTTTTTCAATTTTTTTTTTTTTTTTGTATTTTTTCCATTTTTTTAAAGAAATAAATCTAACCTAAGAAAGCAATAAAATCTATAACATAAAAGAAATAAAACTAAACTAAGAAAGCAAAGAAACTAAACTAAACACACCAAAGAAAAAAGAAAGAAAAGGGAAAGAAAGAGTACCTATATAAACAAGAAATCCCCCCAAGCTAAATAAGACAATGTCCTCATTGGCTTAAAGGGAATCTAGTAATCCAAGTGACTACCCCTCATCATCAAACTCGTATCCACCACCATCCCAAACATTGCAATGCATCACCTTGATACAATTTTGGACAAAAAAGAAACAAAGTGTTAGTAAGACTAGAAGCAAAAACGAGTCATGTTCACTATTTTGCTCATAACTTTTGTTATACAAATAATAATTTAGTGATTCTAATTTAATTGGAAAGTAGACTTGAAGAGATTTCCAATGATAGGTCACATGCAAAATTTCGTTAAGAAACGCAAAAGTTATGGCCTGTCGAAGTTGAGCAGTTTTGTTGTCGCGCTCTCGTGAGAGTGGCCCGATCGGGCCCGTCTCCAAGGTACGATCAGGTATCTTCTTGGTACTTGCTGCTCGAAATTTCTTTTTGGCCTTAATTTTCTTCGTATTTTTCCTTTTTTGAGCAAATGCCACCCGATCTGGTGGGACTTTCACTACGGGCTCAAACTCTACAACTTGCTTCTCTTTCTCCACTTGTTCATCCTCAAACCCAAGTCCTACACAATTTAGAGCTCTTTCTATAGCATCCACATCATCTTTCCAAGTATTAGTTTTTCCTGCGGAAGATGCAACACAAAATACTGCCTCCAAGGAATCTCTAACGAGAGCTTGGGGCTTATTAGAAAAATTATTTACATCAACCACACCAATACTACAACACTTTTCCTCTAACATGAGACTTTTAGGGATATTATTTAAATTAAAAGTGATATTATCATCCCCTACACATAATGAAAGTTTACCACTTTTGACATCTATTATTGCCCCTGCAGTATGAAGGAATGGTCTACCCAAAATAATCGGAATTTGCAAATCTTCCTCCATGTCAAGAACAATAAAATCAACAGGTATATAAAATTTACCTACTCTAACAGGAACATCCTCTAAAACACCTAAAGGGTATTTCACAGAATGATCGGCCATTTGTAGAGTAATATTGATAGCTTTTAATTTACCCATATTTAATTTAGAGCTCACATATAATGGCATAACACTTACACTAGCACCCAAATCACATAATGCTTTTTCAATCATCAGATTACCAATATGACATGGAATAGAAAAACTACCCGGATCTTTTAGTTTAGGTGGGGATTTATTCTGTAATATAGCACTACATTCTGCAGTAAAAGCAACAGTCTCTACCTCACTAATAGATCTTTTTCTAGTCAAAATCTCTTTCATAAATTTAGAATATGCAGGAACTTGAGTAATTAATTCTGTGAAAGAAATTGTTACCTGCAAATTTTTCACAACCTCCAGAAACTTACCAAATTTCTTATCCAACTTACTATTTAAATGTCTATTAGGGAATGGAAGTTTGATAGCAAGACCCTGCACATCTCCACTCTTATCCTAGGGTTTACCCTGCAAAGAATTATCAGAAAAGTTAGTTTTACCCTTTAGTCCTGCAGGGCTAGTAACAACATTGTTTGGTTTAACAGAATCAAGATTAGCAATTTTTGTTGTAGCAAGTTCATCATTTTTGGGCATAGGAGGCCCATCATAGTGTGAACCACTCCTCAGAGTAATTGCATTTGCGTATTCTGTTGTTTGTACTGGCTGTGATGGTAGGGCTCCCTGCTGGCGAGTTTGCAGAGTAGAGAAAAGTTGCGCAATCTAAGTATCTATTATTTTATTATGTGCTATTAATGAGTTAATTTGTTCATCTCTACTCTGCATCTGCTTCTGCATATTAGCTAACATCGTTTTGATTTCTGATAGGCCAGAATCAAATGGAGGAGTAACAACCTGTTGTGGTCTCTGATGTGGAGATTGGTAGTACCTCTGTTGTGGTTGTTGTACCTGTGGTGGAGGGTTAAGCACATTCGTACTATTGTACGACATATTTTGGTTATTTTTCAACCCTGTATTGTAGGTGTTAGAGTATGGACTAATTTGCTTATAGGTTCGAAAAGCATTAATCTTCTCAATTGAACTCCTACAGTCATGTGCCCAATGACCTACAAGACCACAATTTTCACAAAATATTGTAGAGTTAGTACCAATAGCAGAAACATTAGCAACGGAAGATGAATTAGAATTATTAAAACTGTCTAGTTTCTGGCTAATAGAAGTCAATTGTGTTTGCAAAAAGGATATAGAATCGACTTGGTGTTTTCCCCTGTTTGCAAATGACAGGGTAAAGTCATATCCCCTAATCAAAAGTAATTCCTAAATCCTCTAACTAATGTAGATAGGGAAGTAAGGTCGAATCCACAGAGAAACGAGTCTTTCTAGCTATTCCTAATTAATTAATATAATCTAGATTATAAAGTAACCAAAATATAATAATCGAAGGAAACTAAACTACTACGAGTAAAAGTGGGAAAGAATAAAAGTAGGAGGAGAAACAATAAATAAAAGGCCTAGGGCATAGGTTCACCAATAAATAATATTACAGGGTAAAACATAGTAATCAATCATCAATGCATACATTAATCAGATCATAAAGGGCTTTCGCTACGTATTACAATCACACAATTAATTTACCGGTATTAAATCTCATCTCTCGAATCTCGACTTAACCATTTATAAATTAACCTGCCTATTGAAACTAGACCTAAACATCAATTCTCATCTGTCGAATCTCGAATCAATATTGTTAAACTCATGCATAAAAGATCTGTGCAAATCTAGTCACAGAGCATTAAATCAATCAATATGAAATTAATCTAGCATTGACAATTAACAACAATAAATTATCCCTTCATATTATTTATGGATCCCCACAAACCCTAGAAATAAACTACTAGTGCATAATTAAAACTAAACTAATTAAAGCAATTAAAGAAAGCATGATTAAAAGCAAAAAGTAAGAGAAAGAGATTAATAATATTAAAGTAATAAGAATTCAAAATAATAAATCTTGATATAAAAACTAGAAAAGAAAAGAAAAGAAAAAGAACTAAAACTAAACTAATAAAACTAGTAATTAAAAGCTAACTAAAACTAAACTCCAACTTGACTTCCCCCAACCTACGTACTACTACTCCTTTAAATAAGAAAGGAAAAAGGAGTTTGACTCCCAATCAACCTCTAACCCCTCATCCCAAGCTGCGTACTACGTCTACCCTAGTGGGCTTATATAACAAAGTCAACTAATAAAAAAACTCCGGACAAACGGCAACAATATCACGCAACAGTCACCCGATTCAGAATTGGGCATCAGTCCGCTAGCAACGTTTGGGCTTCACTTCTTTGTCTGGACTTGTAACTTGATTTTGTAACTTGGGCCTTTATCTGAATTGACCAAAATTCCTTCCTCCTGGTATATGAGTATTGGACTTGCATTAAGTAAATACTCCAAACAAACTGAGCCCTTAATTATCAAATCAAATTTATTTAGCTCGACCTTGGGCTTTAAATATACGGTCATAAAATACAATCCGACTCAAATATCTTTGTAGTGGCTCAATAAGCTCGGAAATTATCATAAATCTGCAAATTCCTACAAAATGATACCAACTCTACAAAAACGCTAGAAAACTTATATTAGTAATAAAAATAGCTCCGTAGAGCTCAAATAAGCACAAATATGGCCATGGGACAGAGAATAAAAATATATATAATATAGACTTATCAGCAAACCCTCTAGGATTCCCATATTGGGAATTATGAATAGCCATCTCTTCGACAACATTGCTCGCTATATTCTCATCCAAATTCATAAATATTCCGTTAGCTGCAGAGTCCAAAATCATTCTTGAATTATATCCAAGCCCATTGTAGAAGGCTTGGATTATCTGTCACTTATGATGGGGACATTCTCTCTGCAAATCCTTAAATCTTTCCCCAAGCTTCATATAAACTCTCATCAGCTTCTTGGGCAAAATTTTGGATTGCACTCCTTAACAAAGCTATCCTCTCTGCAGGAAATATTTATTATAGAAATTCAAAGCAAAAGTTTCCCAATCAGTACTACCAAGTGCAGTTCTATTCGATCCATTATACCACAATTTAGCTTTACCATATAAAGAAAAGGGAAAAAGAAACTCCCTGATTTGGTCTTGTGTGACCCTAACTTGCCTAATAGTATTGCAGTACTGACAAAAATCTGCAATGTGAAGATTAGGATCTTCACCCTTAGCTCCACTGAATTGCTTTCTTTCGATCATTATGATAAACTGGGGCTTGATCTCAAATTGCACTCCATCGAGATTAGGTGTAGGAGCAAGATGTGGAAAATCTGTCAGGGATGGCTGCGAATAATTGCTAAGCTTGCGAGCAGGAAGAGGTGGTAGTGGTGTAGTCATCTCTGATTCTTGATCTGTACTAAACAAATAAATATGAGAAACCGTCCCAAAGAACTTACGTTCTATGAGACGAAAAAGAAAAAAATAATAATAATCTAGACTAAAAAATTAATCAAAAATAAAAATAAAACCGTCTCCCCGGCAACGGCGCCAAATTTTGACAGGCTAAAGTCGTATCACCTAATCAAAAGTAATTCCTAAAACCACTAACTAAAATAGATAGGGAAGTAGGGTCGAATCCACAGAGAAACGAGTCTTTTTATTCCTAATTAATTAATATTATCTAGATTATAGAGTAACAAATTATTATTATCGAAGGGAAATTAAACTACTAAGTGTAAAAGTGGAAAAGAATAAAAGTAGGAGGAGAAACAATGAATAAAATACCTAGGGCATAGGTTCACCAATAAATAATATTCCAGGGTAAAACATAATAATCAATGCATCAATGCATCAATTAATCAAATCATAAAGGGCTTTCGCTACGTATTACAATCACATAATTAATCTACCGATATTAAATCTCATCTCTCGAATCTCGACTTAACCATTTATAAATTAACCTGCCTATTGAAACTAGACCTAAACATCAATTATCATCTCTCGAATCTCGAATCAATAATGTCAAACTCATGCATAAAAGATCAGACCTAATCTAATCACAGAGCATTAAATCAATCAATAGGAAATTAATCTAGCATTGACAATCAACAACAATAAATTACCCCTTCATATTATTTATGGATCCCCATAAACCCTAGAAAGAAAACTACTTACACATAATTAAAACTAAACTAATCAAAGCGATTAAAGAAAACATAATTAAAAGCAATAAGCAATTAAATAAAGCATAATAAAAACAATAATAATATAAACCAAAATTAAAGAAAACTACCAAAGTAAAATCAACAATAATAACCAAACAAAAGTTAAACAATAACAATCATAAAACAAACGAGAAACAAAAGTAATTAGTGCCAAGACAAAATAGACAAAAAGCGATATAAAACAAAAGCCTAAGAAAATCCTAACTAGCGTGCAAGTTACGGAAATATAAAGATAATAATAGCTCCAAAAATTACCTCCTACAATACTACTACGTACTCCTATTTATAAACCACTTCACCTACATAACAAAATCAAGTGGGCCAAATTACAAGCCCACTATGATGAAGCAGAATAGCAATTAGTCTAAGGTGCACCTTGTGCACCTTAGATAGGTGTAACAACACATCCCAAAAGTCCAATTATATACAACCTAATTAAGAAAAGCCCTAAAACTTAAAAACATGAAAACTGCAATACACCCACCCACACCCAATACACCCACCCACACCCAATAAATGTAACTTCACTTTCAAACTCAAAACTCTTCTTCTTCTATATGATTTTCTCTCTCCTCTTTTTCACTTTCTCTCTCCTCAATTTCATTTTATCTCACTAAAAAACTGCAAAAACATCAATGGACATTCGAGAAGAGATGCAAAATCAAAATGATCCTCCCTAAAAAAAGGCAATTTTATGTAAATTTCACTTAATTTTGTTTGAATTTATATGATTATCACTTAATTTTATTTGAATATTGCTCAATACTCTATTGTTCGAAATTTTTTATTGGAATTGTCAAAAAAAAATTAGTGAAATCAAACGGATATCTTATGTTCACATTTTGAAATGCATATGTTCATATTTTGAATTCTTATGTTCATATACTAAATCATTTTGTAAACTTTCTGAAATGCATATATTCACTTTCTAAATCCATATGTTCATATTTCTTATGTATATGTTCACCTTCTAAAATGCTTAATTATGATCATACGCATTAAAAAATGAACCAATGCATATGTTCATATTTTGAATGCATATGTTCATATTTTGAATACTTATGATGCATATGTTTCATAATCATATTTATTTTTTATTTCTTCAATTTTTTTATGTTCATAATTAAATGCCTTATATTTATAATAATATTTTATATGTTCATAATATAAATATTCATAGTAAATATTTATTGTTCATAAATATTCTCATTAAGTCTGTTTATGCATATGTTCTCTTTCTTAATAGCATATGTTCATATTTTTTACGCATATTTGAAGAACCTATGCATATGTTCATATTTTGCATGATTATGTTCATTGATAAAATAAAATACAAAAAATCAGATGTAACACATATGAAATTGATCAAAGCTAAAAAAAAATCAATTCATATGAATTCAAAAAATCAGATAAACAACCAGTTCCATATTGTAAGGAACAGATTCAATCAGTAAATCAAAACAAAACGAGAAAAATAGAAAGAAAAAAAAACATACTAGGAAAAAGGAATTAAAGAAGGAAGGAGAAAAAACAGAGTTTAATTTGTGAATTTAATGATTCATATAAACCTTAATCAATCGAAATTAAAGCACAAAATCGAAATTCACAAAAAAAATACATACTTAATAACTACTTTCATGTTTTAAGAAACAAATTCAATAAAAAAAAGTGTAAAAAAAGGGAAAAAAAAACAGAGGAGAGAGAAAATAAAAACCGAAGGAGAAAAATAGAGGAGAAGAAAGCTAATGTTCACTTTCTCAAAAACTAATGTTCATATTGTATTGTTGTTACACCTATTTCTAGGTGCATGGGTGTACACCTAAGAATATGTGGCGGAACAGCTCCCATCAAGCTCGCCTGATCGGGCCAACTATCGCCCGACCGGGCCCGGTCAATAAATCAGTCCAGCAGCTCTGATTTTCTTTGAGATTGGGCTTCTTTTGCTTTGGGCCCAAAATCCTTAACTAGCTTGCTTATCATTTGATCCTAAATATTAATTTGGGCCTCTTCATCAATCGAGCCCTTAATCACCGAACTAAATTTCTTTAACTTGGTCTTGGGCTTTAAACATACGGTTATAAAAATACGATCCGACTCTAATATCTTTGTAGTGGCTCAATAAGCTCGGAAATTGTTATAAATCTGCAAATTCCTACAAAATAATACCAACTCTACAAAAACACTAAAAAACGTATATTAGTAATATAATAAAAATAGCTCCGCAGAGCTCAAATAAGCATAAATATGACCGTGGGACGAGGAATAAAATATATATAAAATAAACTCATCAAAGCATCACACACTTTGTCATACAGGAACATAATGCAAGGAAGTCCTTCCACTAATTCCTTAGATCTAAGTTTATCAAGTAAAGTAAAGCTTGCATGACCAAATCTCTTGTGCCATAAAAGAGGATCATCCTCAATAACACTGAGACATGTTAGACTACTATTAGGAACCTCGTTAAGATCCACAAAATATGTGTTCCCTTTTCGAGTTCCTTCTAAGATTATGTTCCCAGTGTCATTGTGTATGATTCGACACTTATTAGAAGTAAAGCTGACAGAGTTACCTTTGTCACAAAATTGTGAAATACTTAACAAGTTGTGTTTGAAACCCTCGACTAAAAATACATTATCAATAGCATGGGAACTTGACCTTCCTACCTTTCCAATAGCAATTATATCTCCTTTCATATTATCACCAAAGGTCACAGTTCCACCATAATAGGCATCCAGTGAGAGAAATCTAGATTTATCTCCAGTCATGTGCTTAGAACAACCACTGTCGAGGTACCAAGTTTTGTTCCCCCTCACTGGAACCTTCATGAAGAATCAAACGTTAGTATCAGGAACTCAGGTTTACTCGAGTTGTCGGGTTGCTTGATTTTCTCGGTCAGGGGTTACTCGAGTTACTCGGTCAGAGGTTACTCGAGTTGGCAGGATTACTCAAGTTACTCGGTTAGGTAACCCCTGATTGAACCCTCAAATAACCCCTGACCGAGTAACCCCTGACCGAGAAACCCCCAACCGAAGTTTGTAAGTAACCCCCAACTAAATTACTCGAGTAACCCTGGACCGAACTCATTAAATAACCCATGACTGAGTAACTCGAGTTACTCATAATTGAACCCTTAAGTAACCCCTTACCGAGTAACCCTGACCGAACTCCTTAAGTAACCCCCGACTGAATTACTCGAGTAATCTTGACCGAACTCCTTAAATAACCCATGACCGAGTAACTCGAGTAACCCTTGACCAAATAACCTCTCGAGTAACCTTGACCGAGTGAACCCCTCGAGTAACCCATAATTGAATAACTCGGGTAACCACTGGCTGAATAGCTCGGGTAATCACTGACTGAATAACTCGAGTAACCCCTAACAAAACACTCGGATAATTCCTGACATATGGTGCGACATGCTACAACAAAATGGTATTGGGTATTTATAGTATACAAATTCTTAAATAAACTTGGTTCACAATAAAATTATTGTGAACCAACTACTTGTCACGTGTGTTTAATAGGTGTGCTTAATTGTTTTGAAATCAGATAAGCTACAGTAATAATTTTCACAAAATTTCTTTCATCACCTTTTTCTATCTCTTGCTCTTTCTCTCTCCTATGAACTTTCAAGCTCCATTTTCTCTCTCTTCAAAGCTCCATTTTCTCTCTTTTTGAAGCTCGCCCATAAGAGTCTTCGATCTCTCTATGCACTTTCAAGATCTCTTAACTACTTCTTTAATGGTGAAAATGAGAGGCGGTGGAACGTCTAAGAGGAGAATTGGCCTTCGTTCTTCAACAATTAAATCGCGATGATGAACTACAAAATTGTGGTAAAGTTTCTTATTATCGAGTTGATTATTGAACTTCTTAAGCTTGTTATGTTGTTGTTCTTATTGAATCGAAGTTCTTTTAGAGTTTTTGATTGAATTTGTATAGTATTAACGATCTAGGTTTTCAATTTGATAAATTCATACTTGAATTGTATTTAAGTTGAATTTCGTGTTTTATATTTATACATTAGCTATTTAATTATGGTTTTGATTTCATATATCATTATTTTTGCTCTCGTATTTGGTTTAATTTAGAGATCTTCAATAGTAATATGTATATCAACAAATAATGACTCGTATATTAGTCAAAATGCCAATTAGTTGAAATAGAGTAACTATGATTTAGAAAAGGTTACTATAATTGAAAAGGGGTGTTCTGCTTACTTACAGTCAGATCGATCACTGTGTGAATAAGAAATTCACCATATGTTACAGTATCTTCCTAATTTTGTGAGATATGATACGGAGTAACTCCTTAAGTAAATATTGACTAGTGTTTATTGGTCATGCTAAAGTTGGCCTTTTATAATTGAATCCTTGCTAGCACTATGAGATTTTCTCTCAGATGGGTGGTCAAGGGGAAGGGCAGAGCATATATATATGGGTTTACTATATCAAATTGGTGAGAGTATATGACTTGATGAATATCTTACCGTATTATTAAGAATGATATGTTTAGCTTATTTGAAACCTACTTTAAACTATACTTGCAGAGTTATCATTAGAAGATGAGCTGAATTAAAGTGAGTTTTGACATGGAAACCACAAAGCTATTATAGTCTTATTTAATTCTACTATGTCTCACTTGAAACAAGTGATTTTGTTTCTTCCTGCTATGATTTGTTGTGCCAAGCCCCAACTTGTCATGTTGTAGGCTAGCAGCTACAATTTTTGTTTTAAGCTATATGGGCATGATAAGTGACAATGGTGTGTGTTGGGTTGATTTACTTTGTTTTATTTCTGCTTAGTTTGATTTTAATTGTAGTACAGTTTATGCTTTAATGTTTATACTTTGGTGCGGCAATGTTGGTGGGGTGACATGTGTGGGCTGCTACTAGCAGCCATATGGAATGTTTATATATGCTTTTGTGCGGGTATTATCGTAGTTGTCGTTGGTGGAATTGTTGGTGGTAGTAGTTGGGACATGTGAGATGGAGGTTAAGAATTTTGTTGCTGCTGTTGTGTGGTGGATTGTTTGAATGGAGGGAGGTGAGTGTGGTGTTATTTAATTTAGTGGGTGGTGGTGTATGATAAGATTAGGCAAGCTCGCTTTGTTATAATAGAGCAACTATATGATTTCAAAAAGACTTACTATGTATATGAATAAGGTTGTTTAGTTTATTTTAAGGGTCACAATGCATATTAGATGACCATTGTGCAAATAATAAGGTGGGAGGTTTATATACTCCCTTTGTTCTAAGAACTTGAACTTCTATTGGGTTTAGGTTTGAACATGTCAGCTATAGTTTCAATTTAAAGAATGTGGTCTATCAACCTTAACAGTTTGACATTAATTAATGTTGTTTATGACTAAGATACTTTGTTTGTTTTAAGGGTGTCACAGACTTATGGTCATTCTTCCTATTTACGTTATTGTCAACAAGACCTTTTTTATTTCAATATTTGGTTCAAGCAAACAAGGGACAGATAGAAGGATTGTCCTTAGATGTAAAAATATAGGCTATTAGCTCAAGGGTAGAGCAATGTACAATTATGTACAAGGTGTGGGTTCAAGTCCCACATAGCCTAAGTTACAACAATGCTTGTGTGTTGCTATCATTAATGAGTTGTGTTTTGGTCATTATATATTTATATGTAGTAGCTTGTTAGCATCAAAGTGCATAAATAATTATTTAGCTTGCATTGTTATCCTATATTGTAGCATAACGAAGATAGCATATGATGGTAAGATACTATAAAGCTGCCTTTTTACATAATACAACCAATAGCCTATGTAGGATTTGAACCTACATCTACTGTGACAGTACACAGTGCTCGACCATTTGAGCTAATAGGCATAACAACACATTAGTTATGATAAAAAGGGTAGCGCCAAATATTTAAGCATCGACAATCCATTCTATCAATTGTTATCTCCATGTTGAGCCAATATATGCTCTGAACAAAAGGAATAGATGAAAATTGAAAATTTGAAAGTAGTCTAAGAGCATAATTGTAAACACCCATTTGTGTCTCCCCAAAACCAAACCCATTGATGAGTACCTTTCACGTCGAATCATAATCGAATGAAGCGAAAGTGTGGAAAGTCTAGTGTTGCGGTTAGTTTTTATTTCTTTTCTTTCTCTTTTTGAAAACCTATTTTAATAAAACAACCAATTCAGTTTGGTTTGGTCCATAGCAAGGGTCCAATAATAGTGTAGTTGGGTCGGGTTCGAAAAGAGCTTTCCAACGATATATTATAAGCCCAATTCAAATGAATAATGAGGAAGTTATGGCCAAATTACTAAACTGGGCCCGGTTTGATATTTATATGCGGCCCAATGATCTAGAGGAGGTTTTAATATGGATTTATCATTCCTAATGCAATTAGAATTGATTATAGTCTTCTAGATTCTTCTAGAAGGTTCTTTTCATTCCTAATTTAATTAGCATTGATAAATTGACTTTAGTTGACTTTTAAGAGTTTTAATTAGAATAAAAGAAGTGTTTTTAAGGAAAATACAGTTTTGCCCTCTCGTACGGCTAAATTTTATCAAATTAAGAAAACGCGTGGAAAACTGGATTCCAGCGCCTGGCGACCGGACCAGTGCCTGGCGCTAGGGGTGGCAATATCATCCAAACCCGATGGATAACCATCCACCCGATCCAAATATATGGATGAAAACCCGAACTTAAGCTGATGATAGATGGATGATGGATGGATCGGGTGACGGATCGGGTCGGATACAGATGATGATACATCCAACCCATCACCCGATCCATCACCCGACCCATCCATCCACCCGTTAAATTTTATATATACAAAAATAAATTTAAATATCTTTTTTAATAATTTAATGTCTATTGTAGTGTTAGGAATTGACATTTGTTATAAAGTAGTAAAAAGGAACAAGTATTAGAAATATGTATCAAAGTTTTAATAAAATTGATCACTTTTTTTTTTTCAAATCTTGATTTTAATTATGAAAATGAAAAGTTATATATATTTATTTCACCCGAATTATCACCCAATCCACCCGATTCATCCATGGATGACGGATGGATCGGATGTGGATGAAAAAAAATAGGTGATGGATGGGTCGGGTGATGGATGGATCGTTGGTGGATGGAGGCGGATGAAGCATCACCTGACCCACCTCCGATCCATTGCCATCTCTACCTGGCGCCACTCCTGGCGTCTGGCGCCAGAGTCAGGCGTCTGGCGCCAAATCCTGTCGTTGGCGCTGAGGTCATTTTTTATTCTTTTCGAAACTCTGATTCTTTTTTATCATATCCGGTTGATTTTCTCTATAAATAGCCTCCTAAAACCTCCGTTTTGAATCATCAATTTTCCATCTAATTCTCACCAACTCTCATTAAGAATCTCTTAGATTACTCTCTCTATCTCTCTCTTTTTTCTAAATCAACCCTTTTGCATACAAAATTCCGCATTCACAAGATCTAGACACACCTAGCATTGTTCGAAGTTGCCTTCGCCCTAGACGTGAAAGGTTTTAATTTCTGAGGGTTTGGTTCCAAATCTCTATTTCAATTATTTAATTTAATTGTTTGATTTTTATATTTTCCTTGAAGTTACTAACGCGTGTATTTTGTTATTAGAAAGAGGTACGGGGCATCCAAGTAAGTACTATAATTACTTTATTGATATTATAATATAGAAATCATGCTTAGGTTGTTATTTTGATTCCTAATATCATGTTAGGATGTTTTTCTTAATTTGATGTTTAGAATGACAACAATAAGTTCCTAGTATCATGTTTATGGTAACAACTATAATTTCTAATATAAAATATGACAATTGTGATTCCTGCAATGCTTCCTATTCTCTTCCTAATGTTCATGTTAGTATCATGTTAGGGTTAAAGCTTTGATTTTTATTGTTTAGTGACATGCTAGGGTTTGTTATTAATCTTGTTAGTATCATGCCTAGGATCTTGCTATTATTATGCTTTAACATGATTATTATAATTATGATTATGATTATGATTATGTTGCTTGACTATATTTATTGTTATTGCTTGATCACGCTTTATATGCATGTTTAAAGGGAATTTGTACTTGTAATCACGTTTTAAAAGATAATTAATAATCTTGTTTAGGGTTAATATGATTATAATTAAGTGATCGTCAATAATAGATTTATTTGTGCATTAATATTCAACCAACATAGATGTAGACACCTAAAAATGTCTCCCCAAAACCAAACCCGATGATGAACAACCTTTCACCACCATTATTGGTCGGGTTGAGTATTTAATCTTTGGAGTGCTTAAATCTATATTTCCATTTCATAAACCAACCCAATCCTATCCCATTTCCCCAAACCATCACTTATTTTCCTCTTTTCGTGCCTTTAAACCCAAAATAATTCATTTCGTGTCCTTTAAAATCATTCATTTCGTGTCTTTTTTATAAAAACGTTTAGTCCAGTTTATTTTGGTCCATTATCTAGGTTCAATGATTGAATATTTTTATGGGGATTTAAAAGAGCTTTCCAACGATATATTATAAGTTATAACGAATAAGTTATGGCCAAAATATTAAACTGAGCTCAAACCGAACCTAAGCCCACCTTACCTACAACCCAATGATCATGTGGAGGGTCCAAATTATTTAATCCCAATCCTAAACCAATTAGGATTAATTAGAATCTTCTATAACTTTCTAAAATATCTTAGTTATCCTTTTTGAAAAAATAAGATTAACGAGTTTGAAATTGATAAAACTTTTCTTTTTGAAAATCCTATTTATATCCGAATTGAAAGACGTTCAAAGATAGACAGATATTATTTTTGTGCATCATAGTTTTTATCCAAAATTTATATGGTTGGATAACCCTTGAAATCGTTTTTCCAATGATACATTATAATATCAATTCCGAGCTATAACGAAAAAGATATGAATTAAATTAAAAAAACTCTATAAAAAACTAACACCGTCCCACTATTTCGGCCATATATTTTATTCTACAAAATATTTTACTCTGATTCCAATTGGGTTAGAAAGTAGACTTCAAGAGCTTTCCAACAATATCTTATTCATTTTATTCCTATTTCTGGATCAAAAGATATGATAAAAACAAAAATCGCAACAACTGCAGTCTATTGAGTTTTATTCCGATTTAATCCGGATCTTATCTTAATTCTTCAACCCTTCTTTTTTTCTCTATAAGTAGGGGTCATATCTCCCCTTTTTCAAGAATCAACAAGTTTTATCATCAAATAATTTTTTCTACCTCTTTATCCTAAACACTAGCCTCCCTATTCTATCATTTCTTCCTTAAGCACTCCAAGGAGTCCATACAATACCCAAAGTTCTATACTTAAACCAAGGCGTGAAAGGTATAATTGACTGAGGGTTTGGACCAAATCAAATCTATATTTATTTAATTTTTTTTTTTTCAATTTGATTTATATTTTTATTGAAGTTACTAACAATTTATTCATGATGTAGCAATTTAAAGGAACGTGCGGAATGTGAGTAATTAATTAATTTAATTACTCTTATTTTATTTTAATATTGCTAGTATCATGATTAGGTTATTTTATTATTCGATTTGACTAACGCTATTATTGTTGAATTGCTTCCAATATTAATATGTATTCTATTGTTATTATGATCACCACAATAAATGTTAAAGGGAATATGTAATTGAAAATCACGCCTAATAAGATAATTTGGACAACCGTTTTAGGTTCCTTTTTAATCTTATTGTTTAATCAAGTGGTCACGATATTTTAGAATTATGTGTTGCATTAATATTAAACCAATTTAGCATAATAATAGTTTGGAGCAAATTGAATATTTTGTTTGTATGCCTTTGAGATTGCAGGAATCACTTTTCACTATAAGAATCGAGTAGAGGCCAATACGGGCAAATGTGACTCCATGACTCACTTCGTACCATCATCCCCGATCCTCCTTTCGTGGTTCCGAACCATATGGAGTTAGTAATCTCATGGATTATGAATGGGGTGTAACCTTCACGTGTCAATCGTTGTTGCCTATCGTTGTCCCTTTATCGTGGTTGCCTTTTATGATCCGTGAACGGTTTACAAGTTCCTTAAAAGCTTGTTGGCGGCTCCCTACTTTCCTTGTCCCTAATCGTATTATGTCAATTCCCACTTCCTAAGAGTGCCAAGCATCTTCACCACATGCTTTTAACGTACGCGCACTTCGAGCGACGCCTACAATTTGGCGACTCCACTAGGGAGGATTCTTGGTTATTTATCGATTTGAGTGATCGGTATTTAATTGAGATGAGTGGATGAGACTTGAAAGATTCTTGAAAAATATTCCTGTGATTTAATTGGCATTGTCACATATGCATATGCATTTTAGCTTACCTATTTGCCACAATAGTACGTGTTCTACGTATGTGGCTAGCCCGGGGGATTTAAGCTCTATCAACCCAAAAACGCTCATGGCAATAAGGGTTCATCCGAGTTATTAAATCCACCCAAACCATGGAGTCGAGTTCGATTTCATCACGAACTCGCGGAGCCGCCCGTTGGCATACACCCTCAAGGGAGGCTGCCTTGCTAACGCGTCCAAACTCTTAACCATGGTACCCTTTGACACCCAAAAGCTTGACCACAGTCGAACATAGAACTTGACTTTAGGTTGCGAACTTCATTGCATCATGCGTGACAATAAGCTTGTTATGGGTAATTTTTAAGGCTTGTCTCAAGGTACGTCAAGACGCACGACCTGGGAAGCGCCAAGCAGTAGGTATAACAGACTTCCCCTAAAAGGGCGGATTGACCAAGTCTCTAGCGGTTATTCATTTAAGCAGTCATTCTACAGAATCAAAGATATTATCCTTCAGAAGATAAGTCCAAGACCAAGTCAAGCAACGACTTCCTATTTTCAAGGAAGACGTCAGACGGATCCAACGGCTCTATGAACGGCATAGTTAACCTAGTCAATTCTATTATAAATAGGGAAGTAATTGTGTTACTGGGGATCATCTCACATCCAGCTTTTCATAAGTAAAACTCTATCATACTCGCACTTATTGTAATCATCGTTGTAATTATCAGTTTTTCATAGTAAATCGGTGGTCTTGCACCCACCCGCAGTTTTTCCTGTGTTTGGGTTTTCTGCGTCACCAAATACCTTGTCTTTCATTGTTTATTTTTACACATTACGAAGTTCTATATTCTAGCCGTCGTACGTCCCAGCCTTAGGTCGCCCTAGGCGAAATTTGGCATAAACAATTTGGCGCCCACCGTGGGGCCGACGACTAGATAATTCATCAAATATTCACAAAAACAACCTTCCGTATCAACCAGTCATCTCGTCACCATGGTTTCATCTGAAGACAACCCGACCATCGACCAGCTCATGGAACAAATCCGCAAGACGCGAGAGGAGCTCGAGCAGCAAAAAGCAGAGAACGCCAGAATCGCTGAAGAGAGTCAGAAGACCGCGGAGACGCTCAGAAAAGAGTTAGACTCTGTCCGCAGCAACAACCGCCGTTGCCGTCGCCCTACCGACTACATCCCCACCATGATGGACCTAGATACCGATGGGGAAGGCGAAGACGACGAGGAGGAAGAGCACCTCGACGACGAAGAAGAAGAGGATGAGCCAGACCCTACAGCCCAGAGGTTGAGCAAGATCGAGGCCCAGAACGCCAAGCTGCTTCGCCTGCTGAAGAGGCTGCCTGGAGCGCCCGTCCCGACGATTACCGAGGAAGCCGACGGTTTTGCCGCGTCACTGTTCGTGGAAGAAATTGCAATGGAAGACGTCCCCCGACGACTCAACATCCCTCCTCCAGCGTCGCTCTATGACAGAAACACCTGCCCGCTGGAGCATGTCAACCATTACAAGCAGCGAATGTGGCAGTACTCCATCCCTTGCAACCTGCTCGAGCCATTCCTATGCAAATCTTTCGGAGCTACCCTTATAGGGCCTGCGCTTGAATGGATGTGTGACATCAAACGCGGTTCTATTGCTATCTTTCAGACTTTGTGTAACAGGTTCTACAGTAAGTTCAATAACAGCTGCAAAGTTGAAAAGCAGACCAGCGACCTCTATCGCGTCGTGCAAACAAATGGCGAATCTGTCAAGTCTTACTTTAGCAGGTTCAATAAGGAAATGATCGGCATCAAAGGGTACAACGTCCGTACATCCATCGAAGCCTTCAAGAGAGGACTAACGGACGACTCCAAGCTATACAGAGAGCTGACCAAGTATCCATGCATGACCTTTGAGGAAGTCAGAACCCGCGCCTTAGCACAGATGCGACTGGAGGACGATCTCGCCATCCGAAAAGGCGTCCAGCCGTCGCAAGTCCCTAGCAACGACATAGTCTCTAGGAGGCCTAACGACAGGAAGAACTGGCGTCGTAGACCATATGACAAGCCAGGTCAGGTAAACGCAGTCAATAATGTTAAAACTAACGTTGTTCATGATTCTGCAAACAGTTCCCAGAAGCAGGATGCCGACGCATACCCCGACATTGCTGAATATGGATTATGCGTCGACATCGGGGGCGTGGTGAATGCCCTTCATTCTTTAGGAAGTGTCGCCCGCTGGCCGAGAAAGAGTGACAAGTCAAATGAAAGCAAAGACAAATCCAAGTGGTGCGACTACCATGGTGATCATGGCCATCGTACCGAAGATTGAAACGCCCTGAGAAAAGAAATAGCTTTCCTCTTGAAGAAAGGTCATCTCAAGGAGCTGCTGGGGAAAGGTAAGTCAAGCAGCAAGGAAGCGATGCCCCAGCAGCAGAAAGACCCTCAGCAGCCGCCAAAAGGACCAACGGTCACTAAGGTAGTCAATGTTATTACTGGTGGTTCTGATATTTGCGGACTAACCTATTCTGCAGCTAGGAAAATAACAAGAACAGGTAATCCCGAAGAAGCCGTCCCTATGGACGCAAGATCGAACCAAGACAAAGCCCTAGAAGCAATGGTCCTCGCCTTTGACGACTGCGACTTGGGAGACTATCGAGAAGAGCATCATGATTCTCTGGTGATATCCTTGACCATCGGCAATTGCCTGCTGAAAAGAGTGCTGGTCGACGGAGGAAGTTCAGCCAATGTCCTTTTCAAAAGCACCTTGGAAGACATGGGGATCGACGCTAGAGACGTCGTCAGAAAGTCTACAGTCCTCGTAGGTTTCAGTGGAGAGGCTCTCAATACAAGTGGAGAGATCGTGCTGCCAACCTTTGCTGGGGGCGTCAACCTTTCAACGCATTTCAACGTCATAGATTGCCCGTCAGCCTACAATGCCATCAACGGCCGCCCCTGGATCCATAGAATGAAAGTCGTCCCGTCGACCTATCATCAAGTAATAAAATTTCCAACCAGATGGGGCGTGCAAGTTATCAAGGGAGAAAGGCAGGAAGCTAGGAGATGCTACAGCTCTACATTGAAGCCATCCAAAAGGACGGTATAGCAATTACAGCAAGGACCAGCGTCAGAAGAGCCCGACGAGCAAGCGATAGATTAAGTGGCGCTGGATCCCAATGAGCCAGAACAGACCGTCCGAATTGGGGCGTCGCTCGACCCAGGTATAAGAACTGAACTTATCGAATTTCTTAAAGCTAACAAAGATTGCTTTGCTTGGTCGCATGAAGATATGACAGGTATCAGTCCCGACGTGATTACTCACAAACTGAACGTCGATCCCAATCATAAACCAATCAAGCAGAAGCGACGTAAGTTTGCACCGGAACGAAATCAAGTGATCAACGACGAGGTCCAAAAGCTGATCGAAACAGGGAAGATAAGAGAAGTCAAGTACCCCGACTAGTTAGCAAACGTCATGGTAGTCAGCAAGAAAAACGGGAAGTGGAGAGTCTGCATAGACTTCACCGACTTAAACAAAGCCTGTTCCAAGGATCCATTCCCTCTACCGCACATCGATGTAATGGTCGACGCAATCGCCGGGCACGAGCTACTCACGTTCATGGACGCGTATTCAGGGTACAACCAGATACTGATGCATCCAGACGACCAAGAGAAGACAGCCTTCATGACGGACAAGGGGATCTATTGTTACAAAGTTATGCCGTTTGGACTAAAGAACGCAGGAGCGACGTATCAAAGGCTCGTTAACAAGATGTTCAAAGAGCAATTAGGGGACACGATGGAAGTATACATTGATGACATGCTAGTCAAGTCCAAGAAAGTAGAAGATCATATCGGTCACCTTAGACAATCCTTCGACGTCCTAAGGCAATATGGTATGAAACTGAACCCCACTAAATGTTCTTTCGGAGTGTCCGCAGGAAAATTCTTGGGATATATCGTGACTCAAAGAGGGATTGAAGCAAGTCCCGATCAAATCAAAGCAATCATCAACATCCAGTCCCCCAGAAACGTCAAAGAAGTGCAGAAGTTGACAGGACGCGTCGCAGCACTCAATAGGTTCATAAGTAAGTCGTCCGACAAATGTCGCCCGTTTTACGACGTCCTCAGAAAAAAACAAAGACTTCCTATGGACAGAGAAGCACGAGAAAGCCCTGCAAGACCTCAAGAAATACATGACATCGCCCCCTCTGCTGTCCAAGCCAAAAGAATACGAGACGCTGCAATTATACTTAGTTGTCAACACGACGTCTGTTAGCGCAGTGCTAGCAAGGGAAGACGACAACCAACAACTGCCTGTGTACTACGTCAGTAAGTCTCTGCTCGACGCAGAGACCAGGTATTCCGCCCTCGAAAAATTAGTACTTGCTCTGACAACAGCTGTTAAAAAGTTGAGACATTATTTCGAAACCCACCCAGTGGTGGTACGCACTAATTTTCCTCTTAAGTCTGTATTGCGCAGCCCAGATCTAACTGGCAGGTTAGGCAAGTGGACGACCATAAAGTACCAGCCAAGGACGACCATAAAGTCCCAAGCCCTTACAGATTTCGTGGAGGATTTCAGTCCAGAATTGGAACCCCTGGCCGCCCAAGAATTCAAAGAAATCAACAGTGCTCAAAAGGAAGCGATATGGACGATGTTCAGCAATGGCTCGTCGAACCAGAGAGGTGCCGGGCTAGGTGTCTTGCTAAAATCACCACAGGGAGACATGATAGTACAATCCATCAGCTGCGACTTCAAAGCGACAAACAACGAAGCAGAATACGAAGCTCTAATTGCAGGCATGACCATCGCACTAGACTTAAGCGCGACAGGCCTAAACGTTTACAGCGACTCGCTATTGATCGTCAGCCAACTGAACGGGGAATTCGTGGCCAAAGATTAAAAAATGATGGCTTACCTGGAGGCCGCCAAGAAAAAAGCTAAGCAGTTCAGCCCGTTCACAATCAAGCAAATCCCAAGAGACAAACATACTCAAGCTGACGCTCTAGCCAACTTAGGTTCAGCACTCAGAAAGTCGCCCTTCAGCACCATCCCTCTGGTCCACCTTCAAAAACCGTCAGTTGACACATCCCAGATACCCAATGTAGCAACAATAGACGTGACCCCAAATTGGACGACGCCAATCATCCAGTACCTGAGAGACGATGTTCTACCAAACGATCCTCTAGAAGCAAGAAAGATAAAGTATAAAGCCTCAAGATATACCATCAAGCATTATGTATTGTTCAAAATATCATCTACAGGTCTTTGGCTAAGATGTCTCGTCGGCGACGAGCAACAAGAAGTCTTGTAGGAGCAACACGACGGAGAATGCGGCAACCATTCTGGAGGTCGCAGTCTAGCAAACAAAGTCTTGCGAGTGGGCTACTTTTGGCCTACTCTAAAGAAAGACGCTGAAACTTACGTAGCAAAGTGCGACAGCTGCCAAAGATTTGCAGGGTTAACGCACAAGCCATCTGAGATGCTCCATCCCACGCTGTGTCCATGGCCCTTCATGAAATGGGGGATGGACATAGTAGGGAAACTTTCAGTCGCCCTAGGATAAAAAGTATTCATGCTTGCATTAACAGACTACTTCTCAAAGTGGATTGAGGCCGAGTCATTCACTCAGGTACGTGACAAAGAAGTCATTTCATTTATATGGAATAACATCATCTGCAGGTTTGACATCCCCTCAGAAATCGTGTGTGACAACGGGTCGCAATTCATAAGTGACAAAACCAGAAGATTCTGCGACAAATGGAACATCAAGCTTTGCACGTCAACTCCTCGGTACCCACAAGCCAATGGCCAAGCTGAATTAAGCAACAAAACAATCATCCAATCGCTCAAGAAACGACTTAAGGAGGCCAAGGGAAAGTGGGCAGAGGAACTCCCGTCGGTCCTATGGGCAAATAGGACGACCCCAAGGACGTCAACAGGGCAGACACCATTCTCACTCGTCTATGGGTGCGAAGCGGTCCTGCCATCTGAGGTACGGATCCCAACCGCAAGATATGGTCTCATGACAGGTGAACAAAACAACATAGAGATGTCATCCAACCTTGACACATCAAAGGAACTAAGAGAGGCAACCTATCTAAGGATGGCAGCACAACAGCAAATCGTCGCACGAAGCTTCAACAAGAACGTCAAAGCCAAAGTGTTCAGGATCGGGGACTGGGTGCTAAGAAAAGTCTTCCAAAACACCAAGGACCCAGCAGACAGAAAGCTAGGCCCGACGTGGGAAGGACCATACCAGATCCTCGACGTCGCAGGCAAAGGAGCATACAAACTCATGACTAAGGAAGGTAAGGTCGTTCCTCGAAGCTGGAACGCGACACAGCTCAAACTTTACCACTTTTAGGTAAAGGAAAAGGTACTCAAAATGCCCGATCTTAAGTCTTAATTCCATTCACCTTTTTCTCTCGATTTTTTTTAATTAAGTGATCTGACTTAGGCATCGGAGGGCCGTTGGCAAAAACGCCAACGGACAGCCCTAACACATGTTTTGCAGAAATAACGCAAGGGTATTAAGACGCCAGTTCTGGGATAAGATGCGACAGAGAGGTCAGTCAAAACCTAGAAGTTGGACGAGACACGACAGAAAGTTAGTCACGACCCAAGACAGCCGCGGCAATAAAATATCTTATCAACGACGTCAAGTCTGGCCAACTGACGTGCGACTTCAGATATTGGGGGGCACCTCCCATACATACAAGCGTACAAGCACTCAAGCCTACTCAACGAAATAGCTGGAATAATCCTCGTTTTACTTGTCATAATTTCAAATACAAAGAGCATTTTGAATATGAAGAGCATTTTGAAAGCGCGACCCTTTTTAATTTTATGTACTTAGTACTATTATCGTACTTATTCAAGCTTGTACCTAAAGTTCAAATATACGCAAGTCATGCACAAATCAATAAAACACAAAGCATTTTCAGCATAAACACACGAGTTTAAGTTTTTGCAGGAAACAAAAGACTGACTATCCCACGACAACCAGTAAAAACAGAAAAACGTCATTCAACAACACAAACCTGGTCGTCCCATTACGACCAGTAAAACAAACCAAGTTCAACAACGGGAAAATAAATTCAAAAGTTCGACAAAAGGAAGAGACAACAGAAGTCAGGCGTTGTCGGCAACGATATCCTCGACATTATCCCCAGCAACGCCCCCTGGAGTAGCCTCAGCTACGACGTTGGTAGAGACGTCAAGGACCGACTCAACAAAGGTATCCTCGAGAGTCTTGATGCCAGATACAGCACCTTCCAGCATCTCCTTGGAATCAGCTGTAGACTTTGCCTCGTCCCCCGGGGCGTCATCCTCTGAAACCAAATCAGCTTCAGTCCCAAGAGAAGACAGATACTTATCCAGTTCATCCTGAGCAACCTCCACAGTTAGTCGGCCAGACAGAAAAAACTTCAACAATTTGGCACGAGCCGTCAACTGGTCGAGACACTTGGAGTTTACAGCGTCTTCACGAACCTCGACCAATGAAGCTTCCAAGTTAACAACCTGCTTATCCTTCTGTTGAACCAAGCCCTCCAGTTCAGAGACGCGCTGTCCCCGTATCTTTAAGGCGATAATCTGCTTGTCCTTCTCATCAACGAGCTTCCTCAACTTCTTCACCTCTTCTTCAGCCATGCGCTTCTGGGTATTAATGGTGTCGACTGAAGAGCGAAGGGAAGTCATCTCTTTCTCATTTGAGATAAAGTGTCCCCGAATGGCTAGCAAATCTTGCAGGGACTATAAGAACTGATGAAAAGGAGAAATTCAAGACAAAGCAAAATCAATCCAGAGGGAACGACAAGAGACAAGACGACTTACGTTCAGCTGAAGCGACACAACCTCACTAACAATTTGCGCAGGGGACATCTTCTCCAAACGCCTCTCAGCGCCAGGGAAAAGCAACCTCTCTGCAGACGGCCAAATCGACGCGGACATAGACGTGCCAGCAAGGAAGTCAGCAGGGACGCGCACAACATAGTTGGATTCCTTGGGCGCTTTCGGGATCTCCTTAGTACGGGGGCTAGACATCGTCTGAAGAGGACGCACGTCCAGGACCTCGTCAGCACCCCCCGCAGCTTGCTTCCTCTTCTTCGACGCACGTTCAAGCATCTCAGCATAGGACATCTTCTTGGACTTGCCAGATTGGGACTCTAAGGTAATACAGACACCAAACGCAACCTATAAATACCCAAAAGACGCGATATGACTCAGGCAAAAAGCAAACCACACAAAAGCCAATACCTGCAACCATCTTTTGCGAATCTGTTTCCACGACAGCACCTCCTACATCGCTAGAAGAACGACCAAAAGATCGTTGAATAACGGGAATGCTCAGTACGACCTCAACCTTCCTCAAACTCTTCTTTCCCAGAGAAACCACAGCAACGTCGATAACTGCGACAAAGCATGCCATAAGGACACACGTCAAAACAAATTGAAAAATTAGGCGACAAGAGATATAAGAATACCTCCGTCGCGCCAGCCACAACGAATCCAACTAGCTTCTACACCCAAAGATTCCCTGTCAACGAACATATAACGCGACTTCCAACCACGATCATTCACCCCCGCTCGCTCGACGAGGGCGGGATGTCCTCTCTTCAACACTAAGGTACACCTATTCTTCTTAGTAAGGTACAGCTTGTAAGCATAAACCAGATCTGAGAGGTCAAAGGGGTCCTCCCAGTCCTTGGTCACCTTCTCCAATGTGTGAGCAACCCTCCAAAATTGAGGCATCACCTGCCCCGGGCTTATGTCCAGTATTTCCATCAATGACCTCGCCAGGCGGCCGAATTGGATGGAGTACCCTAGCTTGAAGGGGTACTCGTACAACACAATGTGCCCCTCTGGGCAGTCCTCTGGTCTTTCATCGTCAGTAGGGATCTGAACCAAGGTACATTCGGGTAGTTCGGCCAAGGCAAGAAAGGCCGGAACTTCCCCTTCACCAAGGTCACTTGGAGACTCTTCGTTTTCAGCCATGTCACCAACAATTTCGCTTTCGCCCCGCTCTAAAACCCTAAGTGAAAATCTCGTTCTTCGAGCCAAATTCGACTTCCTAGTCATACGCTAAAGCTATAAATTGGAGAAAAATAGAAGTATAAAGTACGAAAGTTACCTGAAAGAGCAACGAGGACTGCCAGAGAAGTTGGAATCAACGAGCAAAATGAGCAAAGTTTGGGAATTTTTGGAGACTTAACGGAAGAATGTGGAAACAAAGCGCGGTTATTTATGCAATAATTAGGTGAGAGAAGTTATTACCGTTTTTTGAAATATAGTGGGTTAGTGGGAAGTTAATTGTTCCCCTGATCTGCCCACGATCAGCCCAACAATTGGGGGCAAACTGTTATGGGTAATTTTTAAGGCTTGTCTCAAGGTACGTCGAGACGCACGACCTGGGAAGCGCCAAGCAGTAGGTATAACAGACTTCCCCTAAAAGGGCGGATTGACCAAGTCTCTAGCGGTTATTCATTTAAGCAGTCATTCTACAGAATTTAAGATATTATCCTTCAGAAGATAAGTCCAAGACCAAGTCAAGCAACGACTTCCTATTTTCAAGGAAGACGTCAGACGGCTCCAACGACTCTATGAACGACATAGTTAACCTAGTTAGTTCTATTATAAATAGGGAAGTAATTGTGTTACTGGGGATCATCTCACATCCAGCTTTTCATAAGTAAAACTCTATCATACTCGCACTTATTGTAATCATCGTTGTAATCATCAGTTTTTCATAGTAAATTGGTGGTCTTGCACCCACCCGCAGTTTTTCCCGTGTTTGGGTTTTCTGCGTCACCAAATACCTTGTCTTTCATTGTTTATTTTTACACATTACGAAGTTCTATAGTCTAGCCGTCGTACGTCCCAGCCTTAGGTCGCCCTAGGCGAAATTTGGCATAAACAAAGCTTATGTGTGCATTTTTTTTATTGACCTTTTTTTAATTTTTTTTTCTCTTATCAAACCCTTTTTTTTTATTATTAGAATTGAGCCATAGATTTTTTTTAAAATTTTTGAGTCACCCGGATTTTAATTCCCGTATACTGCACAAGAGTCAACTTGTTTTGGTCATAGTCAGAGTTATAGAAAGAGTTACGTGTTGTACCACCTATGGATCTGTAGCCCCGAGTTTTATCTTTCATTTGGAGTTGGTTTCGTCCCAATCAGAGTCACAGATCAAAAGTTATAACCGATATACTACAGCCTCTCCAGTTTAGGTGTCTTTTTAGCGTTACCTTTTTTATTTTTATTATTATTATTTTTTTTTTTTTTTAAAAAAAAAAAATCGTGTCAAGCGAGTCTTAGCCAAGTCCTTTAATCCGTGTCAACTCGTACAACATAGGATTATAGATTTTTTATTTTATTTTATTTTTTATACCCATGAGTCTTAACTCTTCTAGAATTCTAGTCCTCTTCCTAGTTTCTTGTGATCGATTTTTGTGCTAACCTTAACATGTGTTCTTTGTATTTGATTGTGGTTGATCTTATTTATGACTAATGATTGCCAATTGACCGTTTTCACCTAGTAAATAGCATAAACATTAAAATTGGACAAAATTAATCAAGTTAGTTTGTCTTTTAGTCTTCCGTGCTATTTGGTCATTGGGTCCTTTGTTTTTCACAACGTCCTCATGTCTAGCCATGCGATCATACCACGAGTCTTAATAAACTCACCTAATCACACATGTTGAGTCATTGCACACAAGTTGTCTTTGAGTAATGCACTATATTGTTTATGATCGTATATTAGGACCATGCATGCGTCATTTTCCGTCGTAATAGGAATGAGTGGAGTATTTCCCATCAGATTTCAAAATTGTTTCATATACTGTTCCTTTCCAATCCGAGTATTGAGTCAATGCATTAAGTGATCTCATTTTGTTCCATAGTACTCGAGTGCAAGAATCACTAGGCAAGAGTTGGAAGAATAAGGGGAACGTCATTCCTTCCTTCTTTTCTTCCAATTAAAGCATCAGCAATAACAAACTTCTTTTTCCTCTTGGCGGTAACAAGTAATTCATAAGCAACCATGAAGACGAAGCACAAGACAAGTTTCCATACAAGATTTCATGCTTTTTTCTTTCGTTTTAATCCTTTTCCCCGAATAAGTCTAGCATAGGTTCTCCTTATCCTTATGTCTATATGTCATGTTCCATCAATGATCATTTCTTTCCTTCGCATTCGATCATGTCATTCGCCGAAAAAAAAATATCAATTGCCGAACTAAACACAAGGTACACCAATGATTTGAGGCATCTTTCCAACCCTGTCATTTCCCATTAACCATTCAAGCACACATTCCATTTCTTCATCAACCACTTTGAGTCTCGTCTAACGGTTGACCTTTTTTATTCAACCCACATTCACTTAACCCTAGGATGGGAAGGTGTGTAATTGTATAACATTCAAAAAGCAAGTAAAAAAAAGTAGCAAAGCAACAATAAAACAATGTCTAAGGGCAAGTGTTCCAATGTCTTTGATATGAACACGTCTCAAATTGCGTCTCTCATCGAGTGCTTGGTACCGTGCCTGAGAAACATGAATGCTAAGTGAGTGATGGACCGCATGATCTGAGATTGCCCACATTGATTCAAAAAAAATAAAAAAAAAATAAACTTGCAAAATTCAAAATTTTCAAATTCATAATTACACATCTTGGGGATCCTCTCGGGTCTTGAGCCTTGTACCCTTTTCTTCTTTAAACCATCAACTTAACCATATTACAACCCTTGAAAGACCTCTTTGAGGTGTACATACACTTGTGCAAAGTTCGGCTAGAGCTACGTTCAGCCTGATTCCTAACGGATACGTAGGCAACCTCATATCGAGGTGCGACCACATTCATATTCATATCCATGCATGATCGAGTCAAAGAATATCCAATGCTTACCCCTACCCATTTAGAGCTAGACTTGGGGGCTTGAACCCACATCATTTAGCCTACCCAGCCTAAAGAGTCATCATCTTTGACTCTTCTCACATCTTTTTCCATCACCATAACCCTTGCAGCCAGCCTTAGTATCACATTCACTCACACATCCATATCCATATCAATCATCCTTCCCTTTAAGAGCCCTGATCATGAAATCTTGTTTCAACACTATGCATGTTTCATCATATTTAAAGACAACATTCATTAGAAGAAACATTGTATACTTGCTTAGCTTCCAGACTTGAGCAATATTCATTGTTTCATGCATCGCATAATGTGCTGAGAAACATTTATATATCAATGAATTTTAATCATACAAAGCATATCGTGCTTAGCTCCTTGACCTAAGCAACGTTCATTATGCAATAATCACTTCATCTGTATACGTGCTTAGCTTCCAGTCCTAAGTGACGTTCAAGATCGTTTCTTTACACCATATATGATGCTTAGATCCATGACCTAAGTTCATTCATCGTGTCATATGATGTAATTGTCCTTAGCCTCCTGGCCTAAGGACATGCATCATGCATACATTACTTTCAAGAAAAGCAATTCAATCCATGCGATTCATTTTGTCTTGCTCAACGAGGAAGTTCAAAACTTCTTTCCTTTTTTCGCGTCTTTTCTTTTGGGGAAGTTTAAAAAAAACTTTTTCAAAATTTTCTCATCGAGGGAAGTTCGAAAATAAAAGTTCAGTTTTCACATCTTTCTTTTTCAGGAGAAAGTTGGTACCCTCCACTCATGACAAAAATTGACGGAAAATTTTTGTTTTTGCATCTTCGTTCGCTTGTGTCTGCACACATACATACACACACACACACACTCACAAGTCATACACATGTCATGTCACATCAAGTCAAACTTGGTGGTCAAGTCAATCACAATATATACGAGTCCATTGGCATATTTATTTTTTGTAGGTCCCATCTACAGCCCACGTCCGGGGACAAGCGGACCATCTACAGCCCACGTCCAGGGACAAGCGGACCATTTACAGCCCACGTCCGGGGACAAGTGGACCATGTACAACCAGCCCACGTCCGGGGACAAGCGGACCATCTACAGCCCGCGTCCGGGGACAAGCGGACCATCTACAGCCCTCGTCCGGGGACAAGCGGACCATTTACAGCCCACGTCCGGGGACAAGCGGACCATCTACAGCCCACGTTCGGGGACAAGCGAACCATTTACAGCCCACGTTCGGGGACAATCGAACCACCATCATTTCATGATGCAAGGTTCTCGATACACAGAGACTTGCAATCTCATCATCTGTCGACTTTCCTCAAGCATGGAAAGTATTATCTGGTGGATTTCTTCAAGCATAGAAAACTGCCAAATTCCTTTGTCGGCTTTCCTCAAGCATGGAAAGCATTATCGATGGATTTCTTCAAGCATAGAAAAACGCCAAAATCATATGTCGACTTTCCTCAAGCATGGAAAGTGTCATCCGGTAGGTTTCTTCAGGCTTAGAAAGCTACCAAACTCGTTAGTCGGCTTTCCTCAATCATGGAAAGCATTTCAACAAAAGTCATCCGATGGATTCCTTTAAGCATAGGAAGCTACCAAACTCATTTGTCACTGATAAACTGGTGTCAGATACACATTCTATCCCTTTACTCTTTTATCTGTGGAATTAACATTTTTTGCAGGTATTGGCGTATACAGAGTGATTTAGGATCGCAGAACGTCTTAAATCATTCTCCGTCTCTATCGACTACTTTGACTGTCGTTTTCAAAACTGACGTTTCTACAAACTCAGTCAAAGTGGGGGCTTCTGTAGACACCTAAAATGTCTCCCCAAAACCAAACCCGATGATGAACAACCTTTCACCGCCATTATTGGTCGGATTGAGTATTTAATCTTTGGAGTGCTTAAATCCATATTTCCATTTCATAAAACAACCCAATCCTATCCCATTTCCCCAAACCATAACTTATTTTCCTCTTTTTGTGCCTTTAAACCCAAAATAATTCATTTCGTGTCCTTTAAAATCATTCATTTCGTGTCCTTTTTATAAAAACATTTAGTCCAGTTTATTTTGGTCCATTTTCTGGGTTAAATGATTGAATAGTTGTATGGGGCTTTAAAAGAGCTTTCCAACGATATATTATAAGCCCAAATCCGAGTTATAACGAATAAGTTATGGCCAAAATATTAAACTGAGCCCAAACCGAACCTAAGCCCACCTTACCTACGACCCAAAGATCATGTGGAGGGTCCAAATTATTTAATCCCATTCCTAAACCAATTAGGATTAATTAGAATCTTCTATAAGTTTCTAAAATATCTTAATTATCCTTTTTGAAAAGATAAGATTAACGATTTTGAAATTGAATAAAACTTTTCTTTATGAAAATCCTATTTATATCCGAATTGAAAGACGTTCAAAGATAGACAGATATTATTTTCTTGAATCATATTTTTTATCCAAATTTTATATGGTTGGATAGCCCTTGAAATTATATTTCCAATGATATATTATAATATCAATTCTGAGCTATAACGAAAAAGATATGAATTAAATAAAAAAACTCTATCCAAAACTGACACCGTCCCACTATTTCGGACATATATTTTATTCTACAAAATATTTTACTCTGATTCCAATTGGGTTAGAAAGTAGACTTCAATAGATTTCCAACGATATCTTATTCATTTTATTCCGATTTCTGGATCAAAAGATATGATAAAAACAAAAACTGCAGTCTATCGAGTTTTATTCCGATTTAATTCGGATCTTATCTTAATTCTTCGACCCTTCTTTTTTTTCTCTATAAATAGGGGTCATATCTCCCCTTTTTCAAGAATCAACAAGTTTGATCATCAAATAATTCTTTTCTCCCTCTTTATCCTAAACACTAGCCTCCCTATTCTATCATTTCTTCCTTAAGCACTCCAAGGAGTCCATACAATACCCAAAGTTCTGTACTTAAACCAAGGCGTGAAAGGTATAATTGACTGAGGGTTTGGACCAAATCAAATCTATATTTATTTAATTTAATTTTTTCAATTTGATTTATATTTTTATTGAAGTTACTAACAGTTTATTCATGATGTAGCAATTTAAAGGAACGTGCGGAATGTGAGTAATTAATTAATTTAATTACTCTTATTTTATTTTAATATTGCTAGTATCATGATTAGGTTATTTTATTATTCGATTTGACTAACGCTATTATTGTTGAATTGCTTCCAATATTAATATGTATTCTATTGTTATTATGATCACCATATTACATGTTAAAGGGAATATGTAATTGAAAATCACGCCTAATAAGATAATTTGGACAACCGGTTTAGGTTCCTTTTTAATCTAATTGTTTAATCAAGTGGTCACGATATTTTAGAATTATTTGTTGCATTAATATTAAACCAATTTAGCATAATAATAGTTTGGAACAAATTGAATATTTTGTTTGTATGCCTTTGAGATTGCAGGAATCACTTTTCACTAAAAGAATCGAGTAGAGGCGAATACGGGCGAATGTGACTCCATGACTCACTTCGTACCATCATCCCCGATCCTCCTTTTGTGGTTCCGAACCATATGGAGTTAGTAATCTCATGGATTATGAATGGGGTGTAACCTTCACAGGTCAATCGTTGTTGCCTATCGTTGTCCCTTTATCGTGGTTGCCTTTTATGATCCGTGAACGGTTTACAAGTTCCTTAAAAACTTGTTGGCGGCTCCCTACTTTCCTTGTCCCTAATCGTATTATGTCAATTCCCACTTCCTAAGAGTGTCAAGCATATTCACAACATGCTTTTAACGTAGGCGCACTTCGAACGACGCCTACAATAGATAAACAGGTTTAGGGTTAATCTATTGATTGCATGTTAGTTAGAAAGCGCACATGAATACGATCAGAATAAAGTAGAGGCCTATTATTAAGGCAGATTCAATCTCTTTTAGGTTGGATTTGTACCTTCATCCCCGAACTACCGGTCATGGTTCCAGACCTATTGGAGTTAACAATCTCCTGGATCGTTAAGGGGTGTAACCTTCACCTCGTGAACGGTTTGCAAGTTCCTAAAACTTGTTGGCGACTCTTTTGCTCTACCTTCCTTCCCTTTGGACGCCACCGTACTTTAGTGTATGATCACAGTGGGGTTCAAGTTTGGGGTAATACTTGAAATATTCCCTACAATAATATTTCATGAGTATTTAATTATATGCTAAAAAGTTATTTATATGACAAAAAAAAAAAGGTCTCTATGTATTTAAAAGGGTAACTTTGATATGGTTATTTAATGTAGCTAAGGGTGATTATGTTTTTTAAAACGGTAAGTAAAAGTATAACAAATGAAAGAGTTATTATATTTTAAGAAGTGTGACTTTATGAGACGAAAGAGTCACTATATACTGTTACACAAAGACCACTATATTAATAATGAGGTTAAAGGTTACTATTTCAAATATAAAGGTTACTATGTCAAAATTAAGGACTATATGTTAATTAATGGTGAAAAACTGACAACACAAGGCTATTAAATAAAGATTACTATTTAGAAATAAAGATCACTATATTATTAAAAAAAAGGTTACTATTCCAAAAATTATATATCTCAAAATTAAAGTTACTATGTCAATCATAAAAGACACTATATCATAATAATCAATATTTAAAAGATTTAAGCGTTTTATTTTCTTGATTTCTTATTTGTTGATCATAGAAAACCTTAATACAAGGGAAGGTAAGCTATCAGAATATATACTCATCTGTCTGCTTTATCACTTGTTTTTTTTTAAAAGGCACTATACTATCACTAAAGGTAACTATATTACTTAAAGTTGGCTTTGCATGTCTCCAAGACTCCAACTATTGTAACCCTATTTAATTTTCAATTAACATAAATTACATACAATTGGTTACAATTAATACGAAATAATACTTAAATGTCTAATTTAAATTTCCAAACAAACAATTGCAATTGCATAATCTCTTAATTTGCACAATTTAATCAAAATCAAATACAAATAGATGATCAGATCGGTAATTTTAATAATTCATACCTTCGTAGTTGCTTTCAATTTGAGCTTCATCGTCGTTTGGATCGAAATTGATGACATTAATATCGAAGTTTTCTATAGTGCCCTGCATACTTCGTTTTAGTTCAATTTTGATTGATTGTATAGAAGAATTTGCCATGAATTTTGCAGAAATTGATTGATGATGGAGAAATTAAAAACCCTAGAATTGATTAGAAGGAGAGAGAGAAAAAATTTGAGCTCTGAGATGAAGTTGTTAATGGCGTCGATGATGAAGTTGATTGCAAGGAAAGAGATTTCAACGCTTTTTCTTTTGTTTGTGGTTTTATGGGTTTAATTGTTAGTGGGTTGGCTGAGAAGATTGCAACATGTTTCTCTTAGTGGTTTTGGCACGTGAGACTTATGGTCCACAAGTTTATTGTGGACCAGGTCCACTCAAGATTTTTTTGTTAATAGTATTAATGGCCTAATTATTACGGGTAAATAAATGACAAAAATCACGAGATTTGCCAAAAATAGAGCTATGAGTCTATGACGTTTGCCGTGACATGTGGGACACATATAAGATTATCCTAGAAACAGCATAGATGCAATTCTAGAAGGTTCTCTTTTCTTAGCCGAATAGGTCAACCCTAGTTCCCAAACTCTTTATAAAGGTTCGATTCCTTCTTTCATTCAATCGTCGCGACGAAAACAATTCAATTAAATACATTATCTCTTCTCTTTGATCCCGAAAACACCAAACAATATTTTTTTCTTCCAAAGTTCCTTAATCATCAAAGGTAAAATTCTGAATTCCTCTTCTCAATCGTTCTATCTGGTTGTTTTTGCTTTAATTTGTTTTCGTCGACCTAAAATCTGAAAGTTGTTTGTCGATTAATCTTGGATCTAATTGATTTGAAATTATGACACCCGATTCTATTTCATGAATAGATCTGCATATATAGCCGCTGATTTGAGATGCTTTTCTTTAATTAATATTTTTCTGGCTTTCAATTGCTGTTTGTTAATAATTTTCTGGCTTCGAATTGCTTTTGTTAGTAATTTCTGACTTTGAATTGCTGTTTGTTGTTAATTTTCTAGCTTTGAATTGCTGTTTGTTAGGTCTAATTGTTTTACAATTCATTGAACTTCTTAATTTTCCACACAACATCTTTTTAGGGTTTTGTTATTCGAATTGAGTTCGTGTTATAATGGTCGATTGTTATTATTTAATTAGGTAATTAAATTTCTGTTAGGTATTTTAGGGTTATTTATTTATTTATTTATAATTTATTTATATATGCTAAGCTCTATAATTGACCATTGATTATGTATATTGCAAGCATTGCTGGTTTACATATGTTGCTTTGATTGGGTTGGGTTGATTAGGTAATTGTTTGGTGTAACAATATGATCAGTCCAATATAATCCCTTCTGTGCAATTATTGATTTGCTTATGATTTGTCTGCAGATGCAAATCTTTGTTAAGACTCTTACCGGCAAAACCATAACTCTCGAGGTTGAGAGTTTTGACACCATCGACAATGTTAAGACGAAGATTCAAGATAAAGAGGGAATTCCCCCAGACCAGCAGCGTCTGATCTTTGCTGGAAAGCAGCTGGAGGATGGCAGAACGCTCGCTGACTACAATATTCAGAAAGAATCGACCCTCCACCTTGTTCTCCGTCTTAGAGGGGGGATGCAGATTTTTGTTAAGACCCTCACCGGGAAGACTATCACCCTTGAAGTTGAGAGTTCTGACACTATTGATAACGTCAAAACAAAAATTCAAGACAAGGAAGGTATTCCCCCAGACCAGCAGAGGTTGATCTTTGCCGGAAAGCAGCTTGAAGATGGCCGCACCCTTGCTGATTACAACATCCAGAAGGAGTCGACACTCCACCTTGTTCTCCGTCTAAGAGGTGGCATGCAGATCTTTGTAAAGACCCTCACTGGGAAGACTATCACCCTTGAGGTTGAAAGCTCTGACACTATTGATAATGTTAAAACCAAAATCCAAGACAAGGAAGGTATTCCCCCAGACCAGCAGAGGTTGATCTTTGCCGGAAAACAGCTTGAGGATGGCCGCACTCTTGCTGATTACAACATCCAGAAGGAGTCAACCCTCCACCTGGTTCTCCGTCTAAGAGGTGGCATGCAGATCTTTGTGAAGACCCTCACCGGGAAGACAATCACCCTTGAGGTTGAAAGCTCCGACACCATTGACAATGTCAAAACCAAAATTCAAGATAAGGAAGGCATTCCCCCTGACCAACAGAGACTGATCTTTGCTGGAAAGCAGCTCGAGGATGGGCGCACCCTTGCTGATTACACCATTCAGAAGGAGTCAACGCTCCATCTTGTACTCCGTTTAAGAGGTGGAATGCAAATATTCGTCAAGACTTTGACTGGGAAGACGATCACTTTGGAGGTCGAGAGTTCAGACACCATTGACAATGTCAAGGCAAAGATTCAAGATAAGGAGGGCATTCCCCCAGATCAGCAAAGGTTAATCTTTGCAGGGAAGCAGCTCGAGGATGGGAGGACCCTTGCTGACTACAATATCCAAAAGGAGTCTACACTTCACTTGGTGCTTCGTTTAAGAGGAGGAATGCAAATATTTGTTAAAACCTTGACTGGGAAAACCATCACCTTGGAGGTTGAGAGCTCAGATACTATCGATAATGTCAAGACTAAGATACAGGACAAGGAAGGAATTCCACCAGACCAGCAGAGGTTGATTTTTGCTGGTAAGCAGTTGGAGGATGGGCGCACTTTGGCAGACTACAACATTCAGAAGGAATCCACCCTTCACCTTGTCCTTCGTCTCCGTGGTGGCTTTTAATGATGTCTGGTTGAGATCGCTGTGGTTTTAAGCTTTTGTGGCCATTGTTTTTACTTTGTTTAGTAATCCGTAGCAGAGGTTACTTGGAACAATATCTAATTTCCGTGTTCTTTATTTAGGCAAGGTTGTCCTAAGTTCAGTTTGTTAATAAAGTACTCTTTTCTTTTTCGTTATTGTTGTTCCTCGGAACAATACAAGTACTAATTGTTGATACTGTTTTTAATCCTTGAAATTTTGTGTTAAAAAAGATTACTTTGTGCAGAGTTTTTTGAATTGGGCATCCAGATGTATATAGTAGCCTACCTGATCTTCAATCTTTGGTTATGGGTTATAATATGTTCCATGGAGCAATTCCTAAGACATTCCCACGAATTGAACAATCTTTATGGCAACATTTCTGAATAATTTTCTACCATAGACTCGGTTTACAATAACTTAAAATCAAATCATTCAAAAGTGTTATGAAATATTGTATGGATATCCATTATCCTCTCTATTGTATGTATATATATATATATATATATATCCCCTCTCTATGAAATAATATAGACCGATCTATTCTCCCTAATTTCTCCTCTTTCTCTTTAATTTTATAACACGTTATCAGCTCTAAAGCTCTACCCGATTGAATCAAGTTATTATAGTCTAAAATCAGTTACCACCAAACAAGTATGTGCGGCTATCTTTTATAATTTATTTAATAATATCTATTATGCTTATGGATTTAATTTAGCACCAGGATTGAAAGCTATTAAGATGTTTTTCGCATTGTCATGTAAAGGTTATTGTAAAATCTTTTTGTATTGTTTGAGTAATAGTAATTGACTTTTATCTTGTTTGTTGACACTTATTTTATAATAAATTTTGGATTGTTTGTGACAACATTGGCTTGCAAATTATATAATTCCATAACTTTGTTGACTTGTGTGCAGTGCTTATTATATTATTCATCATTTGATTATTGTAGTATAGTTTTAATTGATGTATGAATATGATTTTGCTTAGGATTATATACTCACTGCCTAAATTTCTATTAGATCTTGTTTATACATGATCAAATGTTTATGAACTATGATTTTGCTTAGGATTATATAAAGTAGTATGAATATTCTAGATGTTATTTATTACCAATAATTTGCATTAGATTTTATGAGTACTATTGCGGAATATAATATTGTTTCATTCTGTAATATGATATTGTTTATCATAGAACAATCCTTGATTTGTTTTGTAATTATTTATCATATGAAGAGTTTTGCCGATTAGCTAAGTATCAGTTTTAGCCACTTCAATAATTATCTTTGCATGATAAACCATACATGTTTATCTTTAGCTTTTAACTTTTTGATATTGTATAACAATTTTAACGATTATCTAACATACTATGCGTGTTTGATAGCATGTTCATGATTATATTTTCACATTACATGATTAATACTAGTATTATAATTTTTATATCTAATTAAATAATATCCTATTTGTTTACTTTGAAAGCCTGTGTCGATGAGTCGATGATGTAATTCAATAGATTTGTATTTCAATTACCACCAATTTTGAATTGTGATGAATAAGATCATACTAATACTTCTTTAGTGAATTTTTATGAATTGCTGCAATATCTAGTTCAACTGTTTTCTAGACTTCTAGTATTGTTAAATTTCTAATAAAATAATTTTACCTTAGCCGTATGCCCATATCCTTTTAAGTATTGTGTTATTTAGAAATAGACGAAGGTACATCAATTTGTTTTGTCAGTATGCTTCTTTATTTCATATTTCGTATATATTTAAGCATAGTATTGACTTATTGATGAAGAAATGTCTTCTCAAATGAGCAATATTGTTTCTAATTGTCATGTATATTAAGAAATGACTTCATGAGTAAATTGGCAGTAAAAGGTTAGGTTCTTATAGTCTCTAGAAATGTTGTGACAAGATGATCGTTTTTTTTTTTTGGCAGTCTCAAATGACTAAAATGAGTAGTGACTAGTAAGACTATATTGGTATGGATGAAATTGAACCTGTATAAAATCCAGGTATAATGCTACTACTCTACTACTCCGTTTAAATTTTCTAAGTCTCTAGAAAAGTTAATGTAAGAGGAAGATGGACAATTCTTTCCATAAATCCCAAATGAGAAGCAAAGCAGTATTGAATTGGATGAAGGGAAGTTCCATGCATGTTATCCTATGAGGATTAGCTTGCGTATGCTATTTGATATTTAGTAGTAGATATATACTATCTTTTGGGTGGCAGGAAATTCTTGATACTAAAGGGTGAGATTTGATTGTTCCTAACCAATTAATTAAATTTACTAACTCATTTCTAGAAGTGAATGAGAAAGTACATAGTTGAAACAACAACAAACACATTTGTATGATGTTTTCTTAATTTTATATATACTCTGTAATATTCATGGAAAATTCATAAGAATTGTAAACATGCATGAGAATAATTTTATGAGCTAAAGAAATTAAACATGACATTGTGAGAAACTATACATAATCAACGTTTTATTATGCCCATAAATATAAGAGGTTTTGTTTTTTTTTTTTTTTTTTAAGATGAATGCAATTGGGCATGAGGAACATGATAAGTGTTATATAAGTATAATTTTATATAAGCATGTTTTTGCTAAAAGGAACACGTTACTTGATACATTACATTGCCAAAAGAATTTATGGCTTAAAAGTTGCAAGGATTTTAAAGGTTGTTGGATTGATTCATTCCATACCCCCATATGCAAGGATTAGGGGGAGATTGTATGTAATCCTTGCATATAAATAATAAAATATATTGATGGTCAGTTTGATACATACAATAACTTAAATATCAACAATTTATTTAATAGAAGTGGTCACATGTTAATTAAATATTTTGAAATGATACCACCCTGAAGATGGATATAAACAAATGACATTTGTTTAGGGTAATTTTACCCCGCCACGTGGTCCAACCAGAGGACGACACGTGTCAGCTTCAGGTTGGCCCAAAGTGGACCAATCTCCGCCTGACACGTGTCACTCCAGAAATTAAGGGAAAAATGCGGCCTTCAGGCCCAAATCCCGAGAAAGCCGCAAAGCGGCGCAGCCCACCAATGATTAGGGTTCAGTGACCTAATCAGGGGCACAAATCCCAAAGACCCTATAAATAGGGAGATGTCCCTCTTTTTGAGGGCAGGTTTTACCATTTATTACACCCGCATTCTCTCACATCAGAGAAAGACCTGAGCTTGGAATCCGAGCAGATACCCACCTAAATTTCTGTTCTCTTTATTCCTTTTCAAGTTACTAACTTGACCGTCGGAGGCGGAGCTCCAACCACTCGGAGTCTCCGTTTGTTTTGCAGGTACAGCTCACGCTGGATCAGTATTCGTGTTGTAACTCTCCCGAGGGACTAAAACACCCAAAACAACATTTATGATTTATCATATACTAGTTGTAAATGCTCTAATTTAAAATTGATGTGCTAAGAGTATAACATCAATTGTTGATGAACTTATAGCATGCCTGAAGCGTGATAAATCAATAGGTTCTAAAGATAATTAAGTATCTTTGAAAAGGAAAGGAATTACTATTGAACAAATTTGAGGAAGTGGTATATATCATTACATTTCTAGAAGAAATCACTTTTAGTAAAATTCATATGTTTCATGATTATATAAAAGGCTCCGGAAGAGTATGAAATATCCAACAAGATTAACATGTATCAAGTTTATAGTTTAAACTCCACTAGAGTATGAGTAATTATTGGATAAAATATTAATTGAGTGTCTTGCCAATTGTATAAAGAAACACATGTTGGTGTTCTAATATCACATCACATTCATGTCCATACATATAGTAAGTTTAATAAAGTGATCATTAGTGTTGAAAACTGACCAGAGTTCAAATTTAGAGAAGTGATTGGATGTGATAATTAAATTAGGCCATCCGGGTTTAATAATAATTACCCGTAATGGAAACCTGAAGTTTCATTTGATAATGTGCTGACGCTTTCTCAATGTTAAATATATAAAATGAATTGAATGGCAAGACGTAACATTGAGATTGAGTTATATTTGGATTGTGAGTTATAATAATTTGTATTTATGAAATTTTCAAGATTTAATATGTTTTGATTTTTTTATAAAGGAGTAATGTCTGATAAAGGAATAATGGCTGACCAGAAGTTCACCAAAATAACTTATATATTATTGTCAACTATCAAGTGATCAGAAGCTCACAAAATACACTATTTAAGTCTTTAAAGATCCAGAAGATCATCACCTACTAGAATTACGAGCAAGTGATTTATGCTTGTATAACAATTCTTTTGATTGGGGCTATTATATGTCAGCACATATGAAATAGGAGAAGAAAGAAAAATGTACAACTGCACAACATATGCCTCCCCATTGATATTGATCTCCAGAAGAGAAAATATTATTGAAAATTTAATAATAAATACACATGAAATATAAAGTTAATGAATAAATGATTCTTTATCGAAATTGTTCTCCAGAAGAGATAAATTTTGATTGTGATCCTCCCAATGAAATGAATTTTAATGCAAATTTATATACTAAGTTGGTATAGAATTAGACACCCCTATAAAAGATATATTTTACCAACTTAGGGGGAGAAGAAATAGCAAAAGTTGGAAAAATCGAAAAAAAAATTAAATAAATAAAGAATATTTATGATCCCTATAATGGTAGTTTGAAAAGTTATATATATGCCAACTTTTGTATATATATTATCAAGATATGTTGCACATTTATGATTTGATTTGTATTCAGTTATGACTCATGTTGCATAGCGTTGAAGATACATTTTGGTCATATTAATTATGTTTATACATTGAGATAAAATCTTGCCAATTGTACTTGAATCACTACGCCTGAAGTGTAGGTTGTATATGATCGGTTCCAAAAATAAAGATATGTTTAATAGATATGATATTTGGCAAGATAGTGCAGTTGACACTAATAGTGTAATAGTATAAAAATACCATAGTGTATAAAATACCCTAAAAGTGGTATAGGTATCTGAATTATTATAAAAGATGGCCTATGATGTAATAAAAGTTATGATGGTACCAATGAGAAATGTATTCAGATATCATAGTAAAATAGCATGCGGAATGTAAGTTAAAGGAATTTTGTGATACCAGTACACAATGGAACCGATGAATAATATGCTTATGCATAATGGAATGGACTAGTGAATAAGGGATCTGAAATATATGTACATTTTGATGTCGACATAATGAAATGATCATAAGTTTATCATGGACCCGAAGTCCAATGAAATATGGATTTTTAAATCCACACTGTACATTGTCTTGCATCATTTTGAGTCTTATATTCATGTACATGTGAGTCATAAGTTAATGGTTTATTGCATATGTATGAAGTTGTTAGATGTATTACTCACTGTATATTTTGTTTAATATGTTATCATGTTTTCTATATCTCATATTGTATGCATTAGTTTCTTACCATGACTGTCGTTTATGTGAATGTTTATTCAAAGTATAGTAAGACATATTTACAACTTTCATGATAATTAGAAAGAGATATTTATATTCTAATGGGCTTATAATTGTAATGAAATTATTGATGACACTGATTTAATTGCATGTTATGAATCATGTAAGATGAGTTCCTGAAGAACTTATATACGACATATTTAAATATCCAGCCCTACAAAGTTTATATTCTTGAATATTGCAATTACTAACAAACTCTTGAAAATTCAATGTAACTACATCATTGACATCTCAACCTGAAGTTGAGCATATGAGAGTTAATGAGATTTACTATTTGTATTTGTAAGAGAGCTATCGTGTCAATTATGAAACGTCTAAAGAATATCAATGGATCACTTATGCGTGACAATGTTTTCTTATGGTCCAGAAGAACCATAATTAGCGTATATAATTACGTGTGTTATATTATAATTCATATGAGAAGAATGATATTAATAATATCAAGCTAAGTTTTGTCATCAAATTATTACTCGTATTAATGAATGTTTGATCAAATAATGATCATCAATATTTATTATTAACGACTTCCAGAAGAAGTCATAACCGTATAAGTTTAACCTTTAAATCAACTGTTAAACAGAGATTTGAAATATTGATATTAGAGATAAACACATGTATGGTGAAATGAAGACACTTCACATGTTAACGTGAAGACTTGAAGATGCAATTTCAGTTTAGGAGGATCGAAGATCATATCAATGAGTGATATTTTACTGCATATGAGAAGATATACAACATATTGGATTCATTGCTGCGTCACTAGAAGATCTCAAGCTATGTATTCATCAGGGGGAGAAAATACGCGTTGCACTCTTTTTTCCCTTGACCATGGTTTTGTCCCACATTGAGTTTTCCTGGTAAGGTTTTTAATGAGGCAGCATCATGAGCGTATTACGAAGAATGATGTACTCTTTTTCCTTCACTATGTTTTTATCCCACAGGGTTTTTCGTAGTAAGGTTTTAATGAGGCACAGTCTTCGATAATGGACATCCAAGGGGGAGTGTTATGAAATATTGTATGGATATCCATTATCCTCCTTTATCATTACGGAATGTTCTAGAACTAGGGTATATTGTTATCTAAGCAAACCCTAGTTATATTGTATGTATATATATATCCCCTCTTTATGGAATAATATAGACTGATCTATTCTCCCTAATTTCTCCTCTTTCTCTTTAATTTTATAACAAAAAGATGATTTTTAAATTTTATCATCCTAAAGATAATTATATAATCTCATTAAATGGTTTAATATGAGATTATATAATTCAAAATATGACTCACAAAAATATAATTATATCATCTAAAAAAGTGATTATATTATCCAGAATGTGATTATATTATTTGAAAGTAGACTAATTGAAAGACGGAGAGATTACTTTGTTACTCTAGTTTTGATAATTATAATTTTTTTTGACGGAAATTATAATATTAATGAATATAAACATTTACGTATCTTCATATTCAGTACTCCCTCCGTTTCTTAATGTTAGTCACATATGAAATCAATCACATAAAATAAGAAAACAAATATATTTAGAATCTAACATTAAAGTACAACAAATTTCATAATTAGTTTACCTTATTTAATTTTTTTTATGTTTTTTATTTTTTATTAGGAAAGCACACGTCATAATTGCATAATTTAAGATAAAAATTTCCTTACTTAGAGTCATCTCATCAATCCACAATCAATTAATTCCAAAAAAAATTAAGTTATAAATGAAATATATTCAATATGGGTAGAACTTTTTAAAACGTCCAAAATAGTATATGAGACTAACATTATGAAACGGAGGGAGTACTACTTTGTCTGTTGGTTATATTAGGCAATTGGCTATTAATTCGTACATCATCCGGTTTTTTAATAGTTGCAAGTTTGCAACTTAATCCGTATATCAAGATATAAGGAATGTTTTTTTTAAAAAAAGGGATTTTATCACTGGTACCCTCAAAGATCTGACTTTTATCAATAGTGCACCTCATTAAGTTTTCATTATCAACAGTGCCCCTAAAACTTTTACCTAATTGCTACAGTGATCATTTGGTTAATAAAACGTTAAGTAAACGTTAATTTGGGGTTTTTGGCTTGTTTAAGGAGTTAGGGAGATGAAAATACTGAAATGCCCCTACCCCAAGAACTCCCTCCAAAATTCTGTTTCTTTTTCCCTCCCTTCTTCTCGATTTTTCCCTCTTTCTTCTGTCTCTTATTTAAACCCTTTGCATCTTTAGAATTCCCTCTTCTCTTCTCTATTCTTCTCTTCTCTTCATTTCTCTTTTAAACTCATACTCTTTAATGGCTTCTTCTGGCAGGGATGCATCTTCAAGGAGCATCAGTTGTGAAGGTGCTTGGTTCAAAGCCATGAACTGCAATTGCCAACCAACAAGATATGCAGACATTAGGTTTTCGAACTCAATATCGAATCCTAGAAGGCCCTATTATAAGTGTAGGCTCTGTGAGTTTTTTATGTGGGTAAGGAAAGACCAAATTGTAAGAGACATTGGAGGGAGGCAAGGAGATGCAGCATATATACATGCATTAAGGGCTGAATTTGCGGAGTTTATGCACAAGACTGATGTTTTTGCTGATTTTATGTACATGGTGGTCAAATTGGCTGTGGTGATGTATTTGGTGTTGCTTTTAGTACACTACCATTTAAACTCTATGATCAAATACATGAGATTACATCTATCAACATCCACTTCAATATCAACTTTATGCACTTTATACTTAAATATGAACAAAACCGTGTCATCCATTCTGCACAAATAATAGTACACTACCATTTAAACACTACACAACACAATAAATCATCACACACTCAAGAACAACACTATAATAAACCTAGGTTAAAAAATTGACAGAACTCTAGCATGCATTACTCAAAAACCACATAATCGAATTACATAGGGAAAAAAAACCAACTTTATGCATTAACAATACCTAAAGTGCAACTCTAGCATGAATTCAACAAAAATCAAAATACATTACTCATAATTCCATATTCGAACTCATATTCGAACACCCAAACAAAATAGCATTCACCAACCTAAAACATAAGAATTTAAGGAAAAAAAAAACCAACTTTATGCCATCAACAGTACCTAAATTGCAACTCTAGCATGAATTCAACAAAAATCAAAATACATTACTCATAATTCCATATTCGAACTCATATTCGAACACCCAAATAAAATAGCATTCACCAACCTAAAACAAAAGAATTTATACAAAATAATTCACAAAAACAAATTCGAAGATGAGTACGAACCTTAAACAGCAATTTGTCAAAGCAATTCTCCACAAATTTTGCTTCAATTAGGGCTTTGCTGCGTGCTTCAGAACAGGGGAGAGAGTATGGAAGATGAACGATCAAATTTTTTTGCTTCACTTTGTGATAAATGCGGTTAGTTGGGCTTAGAGGCATAGTTAATGACTGGGGGGGCATTATGGTAAAATCAGTTGCTGACCTTATTCCTAACAAAATTCCCCAAATTAACGTTTACTTAACGTTTTATTAACGAAATGATCACTGTAGCAATTAGGTGAAAGTTTTAAGGGCACCGTTGATAATGAAAACTTAATGAGGTGCACCATTGATAAAAGTCAGATATTTGAGGGTACCAGTGATAAAATCCCTTTTAAAAAAACCAAGATTTTGGATGTTGTATGATACTGTCATACTGATATAACCCCAAATTATTTTCTTGTTTCTATTCGTCAAACTTTTTTTATTTTTTTATCTTTATTTATTCTATTATCACTAAATTAAATAACCATAAAAGATAAAAATAACGAAAAGGATAAAATTCTTCCTTTAAACCCCACCAAATCGTTGTTTCTATAAACTTTAATGACTTAAATTAACGGGCAGTTCCCACATCAAATATGCTACATTAAGAAACCGCAATTTTCTTTGGAGTGTTTAGGACTTGCTGAGCCGAACTCGTACTCTTTTACGTTTGTTGCAGGCCTTACAGCTGTGCCAAGAACGATGGTGTTCAAAAATGATGAGGATGGAAATAAACAACTTTTCGGCCTTAATGTACCAATTTATTAAAAATAAACACACATATATGCACAATTAAAACAGCAATAATATTGATCCAACAATGCGAATAGATAACATCAAATACAGAATTGGACATTTAAAAATAAACTAGAAACTATTGGGACATTTATCCACCTATATATTCAACAAAAATGTACAAAATAAGGTGCCATGATTCTAAGCAAAAGTCTAAAGAATGATACAAGCTTCTTCTCCGCCTCATTTTGCATTTAGCTTCCATGAATATGAACTCTATGAGAAAATTCCATTGCAATACCTACAATTTCAAGTGAAGAACATGAATAATTGAACATTATAGCAATGCATCACTACAAGTCCCATTAATGTAACATGAAAGTGCAAATATGGGACTTGAAAATGAGGAATTTTATCTAAAGTATCTAGTTCTGCTGTTAGTCAAATTTAAAGAAGCCCTTGGACACTACAATGAACTATCACCATGACCAATGAATGGCCAACAAAAGTAAGCAGCCAACACTGATGAACCGCTGAGAAGTCTACGCAAGACAGCCAAAACAGGGATGACTAGCTGAGGGTATAAAATACTTAATGATTCGTGAAAGACAAAATATATCCACTCCAACCTTGCCTAACTTGTACCAAAAATAAGTTAAATATCCAAAAAAGAATGAGAATATGTTCCAAGTAGCAGAGAGAGAAACAAACTAAAAACCAAGGTAGGCCGAGAAGGGAGTGACAGCCTGATAACGCAACCATTGAAACAAGTTTGAGAATAATAACATATAAAAAATACCAGTCTCCATGGGTTAAAAAATTCGCCTGATCATTTCAATTGTTTTAGCCGCCCTCTCACAGAAAATTTCTATATTATGAGCCATACCAAACCAGCAAGACATACAGGTTTCTTGCCTACTTTAGGATGCATTGGAAGGACACTTTAATACAAAATGGTGAAGCACTACTCATCGAGTCTATGTTATGTAGATTCTTCTTTTCACCTCAAGTATCTGTGCCCCACCATGGGTATTCGCACTAGAATCATATTCACGTCTGACATAATAACTAGAGTCCAAGTAACATACTAATGATGCTAGGATAGTTTATATTAAGTAATACATATGAAACTAAAACCAAAATGCATCCTTGAACTCTATCATCCAGATAAGATCATCAAAATAAAATTAAGCTTACTTGCCTACCATTTAGTTCCTTCAATGATTTGTTATGCGCTAAGTGGTTGAAAAAATGTGCGACTTGATTAATCACATCCGATGGTCTAAATATTTATGTAATTCAAAGTAAGGTGGCCGAATACTAATACCCTGCTTTTGAAAATAGTAAGACATGAAGCTAAATCTTAAATAATAAGGAAAAACTGTCAAGAATAATACGACCTTTCGCCTATCTTCCAAAAATAAAACGACCTTTTGATTATCCCAAAATAATAAGACCTTCAATGGACATCCGCTCAAAATAGAATGAAAAATTGGTAATCGGTTTAATGGGTCAACCATAACACATGGCACGTTTTGATTGGTTAGGATTTACTCCCTCTGTCCCCGAAAGAACGACCCTTTTAGGCTGATTTTGCAGGTATTAAGAAAGTTAAATAAAAAGAAGTAAAATTGTATTGGAAAGATAACTTTACATGGGGTTTATAAAAAAATAGAGAGAGAAAGTAATAAAAGTACATGAAAAAACAAAATTTTATATGGGGAAGCTAATTTTGCACAAATATTATTGTAAATTGGTAGGTATTTTAATGCAAACGGGTCAATCATTTTGGGACTAAAATTAGGCTAAAAGGGTTAAACTTTTGGGGATTGAGGGAGAAATATTTTAAATTTTAAATTTCCTTTTTAACAAAATAGATTTTAACTTTATTTTTTCAATAAAAAATAAATCTTCCCCCATCAACCCCTCCCTTTCTCCGTCAACTGTCATACACCTTCCCCTCCCCCTAGGCCCCTACCTACTCATAACTTATCAGTCATCACTCCTCACCCAAATACTAGCACTTCCCTCATAATCACCCCCTTCCTTTTCTTAGTTTTTTTTTTTTCCCTTAAACAGTGGTTGAAGAATTTCAAGCGTAAGGGGGTGGTTTTGTTGGTGAATCTGTTTTGGGGTTTTTGAGGGTGGCATTAGGAGGGTTTTTAATGGTGGGTAGTTTTGTTTGACGGAGGGGGAGGCAGCTTGTGGGTGTTTGTGGGATATCGTTTGTGTGGTGATGAATGAAGGATGTGTTAAATTGTGACTCGAAATCTAGTAGGGCTGACTTTGAACGCTTATATCTCTCAAACTACAACTGATTTTGAGATGATTCAAGTTGGAGGTGATAGCTTGGTTCAAGAGCTTTCCAACGATAGGTCATATGCCCAATTCCGATAAGAAACGAGAAAGTTATGACCGTTTTACAAAAACCTGACGAAGCTGGAAATTTGCAACGAGGCTGCGAGCTATAGCTCACTGCTCAGCCCTATGAGGACTTGCGGCAGGCATGAGCTAGCTACCGAGCTATAGCTCGGTAGTTAGGTTATTTTAGGATAATTTATGGAATATTTCCTAAAATTATATCTTTTCTATGACGGCTATTTGAGTATACTTGGGGAACAATCTTAGGGTTTTATTAGGGTTTCCTTGTGTTATAAAAGGACCCTTTAGTTGATCAATTAGATCATACCTTATTGAGCCATTAGATTTAAGACTCCTTGTATTATTCTCTCGTTCTTTCTCCATTATAGTGAAGAAGCTCTCGAATCCCCCACCCGTGGATGTAGGTCTATTTTGACCGAACCACATAAATCATTGTGTTGTTTGTTTATCTTCTTTATTGTTTTTTCTCCGTTCTTAATTTCATTGACTTGTTCCGCATTAATCAAACATAATTACACCCTTATTTCCTAACAAGTGGTTTCAGAGCCAAGGTTTTAAGGTCTTAAGGTTTAGGTGTTTATAGGTTAGTTTGATTAAATTATGCCAATGAAATTTGATATTGAGAAATTCGATAGGCAAGTGAACTTTGGCCTATGGAAATTGAAGATGAAAGCCATCTTGGTTCAAAGTGGCTGTCACAAGGCCCTTGAAGGTGTATCCAACAAGCCTTCGGGCATGACGGTGGATACGTGGGAGGAGATTGATTTGAAGGCTCTTTCGGCAATTCAATTATGTCTCTCTGATGATGTTTTGAGAGAGGTTGCCAAGGAGACGACTTCTGCGGGTTTGTGGTTGAAGTTGGAGTCACTTTATATGACAAAGAGCGTGACCAACCGTCTAGTACTCAAATCTAGACTTCATGATCTTCGTCTAGAAGAAGGTAAACCGCTTAAGTCTTATTTAGATGAATTCTTCTCTATTATTATGTATTTGCAAAACATCGATGTTGAGATTGATGATGAGGATATGGCTATTAGGTTATTGTGTTTTTTACCGCCTACGTATAAGCATTTTCGAGATACTTTATTGTGTGGTAGAGATGATTTGAGTTTGGAGGATGTTAAGGATGCCTTAACTCAAAGAGATTTAATTGACAATAAATTGGTTAATAAATCTAATAATCCTGCTCAAAATAATGCTTTAGTTGCTCATGGTGGTAATAAGAATTTTGGTAAAGGAAAAGTTTGTAACTATTGTCATGTGAAGGGTCATATCAAATCCGAGTGTTGGAAATTAAAGAAGAAGAATGAGGAGAAGTCCAATGAGGACAAATCCGCAAATATTGCCAATACCAACGATGATGATGATTATGCACTTTAGGGTTACGAGCTTTGGGGTTGCGGTTTCTACGATCTCTTCATGATAAGTTCCCCTTTGAGATCTCTTGGTAAAACGAGAAACCGTGTGGATTTTTGGTATGGAGTCTATGATAGATTGCTTTTGATTTTTTGTTTGTAATAAAGTAGCAATCTTGGTTATGCATTAGATTTTGTTCTAGTTATGCTATTTCTTATCTCAATTTGGTACTTTTGTGATTTATTAAGTACAATTGCAATTTAGAAATTCTTGAAGTAATTTTTTATTTTTCTAGAATTGCTTAAGTTTTTTTAGTTTGATTTTTTTGAGATGAATAAGTGTTTGAAGAGAGTTTGGTCAATTTTGATAAGCATGCTTGGCGTCGGGACATTATACTCTCAATCTAGGCCATGTGATGGTTTTGTGTACGGAACTTTGTGTTCGGAGACGCACCGGTTCACAAGTTATGGAAGATGTCTGTTTGGTGATAGCCTAATGTGAGTAGGCTTATGGAGTTTTGTTTAAAGTGGAGGTTTTATGTTTTATTATGAGCACTACTTCTTGTTTTTTGGTTCAAGGTGGAGTTACCTTGTATTTTGGTCGATTTCAAGTCAAGGTGGAGATTGTTAAATTGTGACTCGAAATCTAGTAGGGCTGACTTTGAACGCTTATATCTCTCAAACTACAACTGATTTTGAGATGATTCAAGTTGGAGGTGATAGCTTGGTTCAAGAGCTTTCCAACGATAGGTCATATGCCCAATTCCGATAAGAAACGAGAAAGTTATGACCATTTTACAAAAACCTGACGAAGCTGGAAATTTGCAACGAGGCTGCGAGCTATAGCTCACTGCTCAGCCCTATGAGGACTTGCGGCAGGCATGAGCTAGCTGCCGACCTATAGCTCGGTAGTTAGGTTATTCTAGGATAATTTATGGAATATTTCCTAAAATTATATCTTTTCTATGACGGCTATTTGAGTATACTTGGGGAACAATCTTAGGGTTTTATTAGGGTTTCCTTGTGTTATAAAAGGACCCTTTAGTTGATCAATTAGATCATACCTTATTGAGCCATTAGATTTAAGACTCCTTGTATTATTCTCTTGTTCTTTCTCCATCTCGTTCTTTCTCCATTATAGTGAAGAAACTCTCGAATCTCCCACCCGTGGATGTAGGTCTATTTTGACCGAACCACGTAAATCCTTGTGTTGTTTGTTTATCCTCTTTATTGTTTTTTCTCCGTTCTTAATTTCATTGACTTGTTCCGCATTAATCAAACATAATTACACCCTTATTTCCGAACAGGATGTTTGACAGTGATGTAGTGATGTCGTGGCTGGGGGCAAGAAAGTTGTGCGTAAAATGGTGCGCTTGGTGGTGCTGTTGGATGGTGCTTCTGCCGGAATTTATAGAGGGAGAAGATGAAAAGGGGAAAGGTGGAATCAGTTTTTTAATAGAAGTAAAAAAAAATTAAAATCATTTTTTTAAGAATTTAATTGTTAAAATTAATTTAAATGCTATTTTTTTATAATAAAAAAAACTCTAACCAATCAATATATGACACGTGTCCTAGTTAACTAATTGAACATGTTACTACCCGGTCATGTTCTATTTTGAGCAGATGCCCATCAAAGGTTATATTATTCTGGGATAATCAAAAGCTCATTTATTTTTGGAAGATGGGCGAAAGGTTTATTCTCGACAGTTTTTCCAAATAATAATTAAAAAATTACCTGTTGCTGAACTTTTCAATGGCATCTGATGCATAAAGAAGTGTTTCGTTGGCTTTCTCCAAAACCACATAGAGCTCTTTTCCTCTCAATATCCGAGCAACAACCCATGAGTTATTTTTGGCCCTGATGCACACTTCCAGGTCTTTATCATGATTTACATCGTCATCTTTAGTTCTACTCTTTTCCATGTCAATCTCTTCCCTCAGCTTGCACATTGCAACCAAAGATTCCTGGAAATACCAGATAGAATTAAACGAAACAGTATGATTAAAATCAAAACTAACCTCATATGCATAATGGACAGATGCTATGAATTCCACTGTTACTCATATTGTAAGCTTTGATTGGGGTGATATTATTTTTTTATTTATTGGGTGGGGGGAGGGGGGAGGTAACTTAAGACAAAGTAAAAGTTATGGGTAAAAAATACTCAATTTAAGTAAATGTAGCACAATTTGTTAGCATCAGAAGCTACCTTTGCCAAGGTTGCAGCTTTTGCTGCAGGAGAAGCCCTGGACACGCATCTATCACCATCCACTAACAGATACCGATAACCACTGACATGGTACGCATTCTCACCTCCCCAACCTTTTGCAAGTTTTTCTTCAACTTTCAAGATCTTTAATGACGCCTATCAGATACATAAAATAAACATTAAACACAAAGAATTTCGACAATATCAGCATAAGGATGACCTTTACACAAATTTTTTTTTAAAGAAGGACAAGTCAAAAGCACTAGATTTAAAATTTTATAAGATTACCAAGCTAAATAGGACCAGAAGGAACAAAATTATAGGGGGTTAAATAAAAAAAATAACTTAGGAGTACATCTACATATATGTATGGAAAATTACATTAATGAACAAAGACACAAACAAAGACACAGTAAATAAATTAATACCAAACAAAAATAAAGAATTATAATAATAAGCAAAGTAGCAAACTACCTAAACATATGGAAAAAGCCACTGATTGTATAATGCAGTATAAATGCTAGCATTTTTTTTTTTTTTGGCAACTGACAAAAGATATACTCATATTCTTTTAAAATACGGAGCAGAAATAGATACTAACATTCTCCAAAAGCTGCTGCTTCAGCACAGGTATCTCTCTTTCTGCATTATTAATAGAGGTGACAGGAATCAGAAGAATAATGGTGACATTTTTGTGCTGATGTGCACAAAGATACATTCTCTCTTTTGTTTGCTGAAGCCAAACAGTGCGGAATGAAGCATTCATATCTGATCCCCATTGGTTAGTTACAAGAAAACCATCCTTCCCTTTTGACCACTTGCCCTGCTGCAAAGGCCTTGCAATGAGATATCTACTTTCTCCACTAGGGGAGGTATCTCGGGATCCTTGAACTCGTTCTGTAAAAGTGGATGAAGTTGGAAGGATGGATCCTGCTGTAAGATGAGCAGCAGTATTTCCTTTACGTAAATAGGACCATGAGCTACCACTGGCAGATAAAGCACGAGGAGTCATCCTCAAAACAGCATAAGTATATAAGTTGACAGTGTCATCCTGGAAAATCACGTAAGATATTAGCATTGTAAATATATTTGGCGTGCTGTGATGCACCCAACAAAACTTTTACTGAAAATGATAAAACTAAACAAATTGGAGTCAGAAAATACCGGACAAACAGAAGTTGACACCAACAGATCATGGAACAAGACAAGGGAATGGCACCCTGCACTTCCAGCACATGATTCAAGCACTCGTACTAGTGACTGCAAATTGCCCATTTCATTTAGGTAAGAGTAGGTAGTTACATCAAAAGGGGAGATTTAAAAAACAAAAGAAAAAGGGAACAATAACCTATTGTTCAAATTTATTTCGCATTTATTGGCAGAAGCATGCATATTTGATGATATAAATAAACAAGCCAATACTCCAGCATCAAAAACGATATTTAATACCCACAACAAACAAACCAAATATGAACGAATTGATAGTTACTCCCTCCAGCCCCATAATCTTCTTGTGCTCCTTCTAAGAATGTCTACAAAAAATCTTCTAGTTACTTAAAATTATTATTATACCCTCTCAATCCATGTGATGTGGACCTCTCCATTCTCTCTCTCTCTGGAGCTCTATTCATACGCTACATTCTACATTATGCAGATTCTCTTACCCACTACCTATTATTTACTTTTTATTTTCCCACCATATACTAAAAAATCAACCCACCCTACTAAATCCTAAATATGTGTGTCCAAATCTAACAGGAAGATAATTTGAAGACAGGAGTACAAAAAGATAATCCCTAAGTCTTGAAACCTGCATATACAGTAATAATTGTGAAGAAGTTGACACCCAAAACCAGAAAGTGTATGTAGTTCCCACATGGAACAACCAAATTAGTAAGGTGATCAGTATTGAACAAAATTATAGAAGACTATCTATAGCATCTCATACCTCATTTAAAAAGGGAAATCAAAAAACACTTTCGATGCACGCCATTATTACATCAGTCTGCATCAGTGTTACCGGAAACATGGTATGGACCCCTGATTTTGAACCAAATTTGATAGACTAATTGATAATACAACCCAACTAGGTGAACCCTGCGACCAGGTTCAACAAGCCTATGACCTGCATTGATGAAGATTTTTATTTATGATTCATTTCCATTCCTAGGTGTACTCAATTTGTTACGCGTACCAATTAGTGTTCTCGTTCCCGTATTCAAATCATATCATACCGCAAACCATGTAGCATTGGTCATTTGGTCAGCATACTTGCTTTTACCATACGTACATAACACTTTGCATAACCTGCATCGTTGAAATATTTTTATTCACAATTCATTTTGTTCCTTGCATACCCAAATTGCTACGGGTACCATTTAGTGTTCTCAATCCCGTACCACGAATCCTATCATACAGCATAGCCACATACCATGTAGTAATGGTCATTTGGTCTGCATACTTGCTTTACCACAACACTTTGCATTCAAGTAAAACCTGCACCACTTGTCAACGAAGCCAAAGGGTTTGCTACTTTAAGCTTAGAATTATAGCATTCCAAAACTATTGCAAGGGTTCAATGTCCTTTCTACTTTTTTTAAGAAATAATAGACCAATCAAGAATTTTACAATGTATGGCCTAACATGGACAGCCTTTATACTTGCAGATTGCAGATCTACCTATTTGACCCCATCTTTTTTCATTGGCTGCAAGAAGTTTCTGAAAATCTTCTGAAACTCAAGGACAGTAGGCCCATTTCTCTTGAAAGTTAAAAGTCAGAGTTCCAGGTCAAATTAAGAAATTTCAAGAACTCAACTAAGTAACAAGCCATGTAGCACCAATACAGACAACAGAAATAAACGAGAAAGCTGATGAAAAAACAGCAAATCAAAATATTAAAAAACATATCGATTATTAATATCTATCAATTCTTATTTAAAATTTCTCAAACAATAAGTCTGTGAAATTTTCCATTTTTTAACAATTATTACAGAAATTAAACCGCTAAAAAATATTTGAGGGTTAACGGTCAAAGCTTTAGAATTAGACAAGTAAAAAGTAAATAAAAAAAATAATTGATGAATTACCCATTACATAACAACAGGCAAAGAGGCCAAGAGGGTAGTGAAAGAGTCAAAGACAATAAGAGGTGTACTACTTACGTACAAGCTGTGTTGCATTCAAGTGTGAAATTTTTACCCATTTATTCAGTAATCAGTATTCCCACGGGAGGTGAGAAAGATAGAGCCTCAAAAAAAAAAAAATGTTGGATTCACTACTCAACCGTAATCTCAATGTTTGATGAATACTTAGGAGTTTGGAATGAATAAGTTATCGATGTCTTTTATGGGTAAACAGTTCAATTTAGTACCAGGGGACACAAATACACCCAATTACCATCCCCAAGAAGTAATGGGATCAACATACACTTTGGGACGTCCTGGGGAAGTATTTTCAACGTAATTGTCCCTTCCCCGTCTACAGTACAGGATACACTCTATAACAGGCGTACTCATGCTTCATAGGTAACAAGTGCCATTGGTCATAAACTTACATGCCCTGACTACTTTACAGATTACAAGGCCACTCTATAGCCATTGACAATTTACATGCCTTCACTGCTTTAAAGATTACAAGGCCACTCCATAGGTAACAAGTGCCATTGATCATATATAAACATGCCCTGACTGCTTTATAGATTACAAGGCCACCTCATCCAGTGTGTAATTTCATGTACATATAGCATAAGTTATCGATGGTTCAGTTGAGCAGAATCAACCGATCATAACATCCTGCAACCTCAGTCCCACAGGTGAGCGCAGCAAGCAAATGCTCAAACGAGGATCAGTCATGGCATCATACCATCTGATAGCACTGATGCCTCAAGCAAGGGGCCCAACAAGGGAAAGGCGTAGGGTAAAATTAATGCACCCATAAACCTACCAATCAAACAGTCTGTACGCTAAAGCATAGAATAAAAATTGCAAATAACTGACTAGCTAGTAGCTACTAAACAGAGAATAAGTCAAAGCTAGGTCTCTATGATAATAATTTTGTCCATTGTAATCAACACACCTAAGATTTGACAAGCTGGTCATTTTTCAAGCTAGACCAAAATGCATGGGGAGAAGTTCTCGATATAACATATAATCCTCAAAAAAATTTGGAGAAGAGTTTCCCAGCATTTGGAACTATTAGAGAAAGGAACAGCCAAAAAACATTTAGAACCTTGGGCACAAGAAACATGTCCTACATAACTTTTCAGGAGAACCCTTAATAAAAAATAGAATTTGAAAGATGTATCCAGAGGATCCTAATAGCAACAACAACAACAATCAAAGCCTTAACCCAGAAATGGGATTGGCTACAACCAGGATATACTTCCTCTTTGGTAGAAGAACTAGATAATCTTTAGCTTCATAGAAAAGAAATTGTTAGTTCTTACAGGCTGCGAAGCTCGGACTCGGCCAACCACCCCACCGTACCGGTGTCGACACGACGCGACCCGGGTGCGGACACGGAATCCGGGTCGGACGCTTGGGAGAAAAAGTGGACTCGTCAGTCATAAACCCTAGATCTAAAATAGAAGGTCGGATTCACCAAAACAAGAGTCGAAATCTTAGGGCTTTTGATTGGAAGGGAAAGACGAGCAGGCCAGCACCAAGAAGTTGCCGGTTTTCTTAGCCGGTGACGGGAGGCTGGGTTGACATTTTCAAGTTGCAATTTCTGTTTTCTTTCTTTTTTTTTTTTTTTTTTTATAATATAATTGTGGAGGTGGGGGTAGGTGGGGAAAAGTACTTACTTTTTAGTGGGGATATAATCACGTGTCCTCTAACTCCTCTTTACCAGGTTTACCTTTTCTTTTTCCCTTCTCATTTATCTTTATTTTAATCTGAACAATAAATGTACTTTGACTTTTCTTTCTTACTGTTTTTTTTTTCTGCCAGGTACAGTACTAAACAAAAAATTTAAAATAAATTAAAAAATCATTGAATAATTAACTTTTTTTTTTTTTTTTTTATTATTTTAGTATATTTTTTTTTTTGCATTTTCGTGTCCCCGAGTCCAAATCCAAAATTTGGACTCTTTAAAAACGTGTCCCCGGATCCTTAGTTTTAGAATTTTCCGAGTCCGACACTTTGACCCATACCCGAGTCCGACACCCGTACCCGAGTCCGTGCATCCTAGCTTACAGGCATGATTATCCCAGTTCCTGCACGGTAAAATACTAATTGATGATGATACGAAAGATATACAAAAGGATTTAATATATTCATGGTTGAACACATCAAAGTTAGGGCAGGCAGGACTACAATTAGAGCTTTTGAATGATGAGGGAAAGCTTTAATGACCCCTATTGTTGTCACCACTTAACAATAGAGACCACAGGGAGAGCAGAAACTGTTCCTAAGCTGAAAAGATGGAAGAGACAGATCAGAGGCTCCACAGGGAGCAAGGGGCGTTGGCAGACTTTACGGATTGGATGGGTATAGGAGATTTTTTATGACAGAAAGAAAGAAAGACGACAAGAAGTGTCGTTCAAGTGTCAGTTCAGATAAGAGATTTGTAATCAATGGCTCGGGTTCTTACAACTTTAGAAGAACCTTAGTGAACAACTGCACATGAGGCCACCTACTACAACCCCAAAATACCTATTCCTTCAATCGGGGTCGCATACAGTCCTAACCATCACTTGTATCCGCCACACTGGTCCACATTACATATATTCATTCTTACCTTCACCTTAACCGATCAAAGTTCCTCATCTATCAATCTCTCATCTACTATTAACCCGTTTTTCCATCTGTATTCCATATGAATGTTAGCCCCCATTTATTTTTTAGGTAAAAAGATAAAACTAAGCACTACTGATGGAATCAATAGAAAAAGTGAGGGAGACCAGCCATTGCAGACATCCTCTCACTCGTTGAACATCCTATTACAGTATTACACAAACACTATACATTTTATGATACATGCAAACATTTACAAAAGATTGAAGTAGGCAACTAAGGCAAGTAGCACTATATGGCCAGTTTTTCACAAAAAATCATTACAGCAGTATTTCTAGAACTAGAAGTAAAGATTGGGCTTCTTTTAAGACTTCTTTAATCAGGTTTAATTAATTTTAGGATTACAATGATATAAGAGAATTGATTTGTCACTGCCTAGGTCCTAGAAAATAACAGGTGAGCTTTTCCTGCCAGATGATGCAGTACACATCACCTGTCACTGATTCTGGACCAATTTCTGATCCTAAGGCTGAGACAGATGATAACTCAGAATAAGATAAGCTACATTTAAAATACATCACCACCAATGAACAAAATAATTTAATTATATCAATCTAGGACGCATCAGATGAAGCAATAACTAACAAAGAGTTATGAATCTCTTCAACTATAAAAAATAAATAACCCAATTACATACCTGAATTTCTATTGCAGCCTCACGTCCTACAGTCAACATCTGCACAGTTCCTCTTTCTTGTAAAGAATCATGGAAGGATGGTAGTTGGAGTTTCTTTCCAGCAAGGAAATCTGCCTCAAAGAGAAAATTTTAAGTGAGGCACGAGGGAAGCAACTTCAGCACTACGCCACAATGGCACAAATCCAATGAAGAATGACACAGGAACTTCAGCATTACCCCAGCAGCAGAAATCCAAAGCATACCGTTTTTGACATGCTGACAATTAGTAACTTAAAATAAATTTTTACAACTTAAGACAGTAGAAAGACAATCTCAATTTTATAAAAGAATCAGGCCTTACCAAACAGATAATCAGTGATAAAGGAGAATAAATGTGAGCGGATAAGTGCTCCAGTAGATTCCTTGTCAAGCATTGCTCTTATGGATCCATTGAACATTACAAACAGAGAATGCACTTCTTTAAGCATTCCCCTTAGGGCCTCGATACGCCATATACCTTCCAACTCCTTATTCTTTTCCACTACCTAGAACAGACAAAACCACAGAATAAATACAGTGGATACTGAACACACATAGTATATGAAGCTATTGGATATTCAAATCTCCATTCGGTTGTCCTCATCGTGGGATGAATGCATTGTCCTTTCTCCTAATGCCCCAATGAAACCCATATATGATGGTAAAGTTACGTATTTATAATATGCTAGAGTAAAATGGCAGCAATGTCAGCTTTTCCTTTATTTTTAATCTACAAGTCTACCATATGGTAATAATAATAATAATCATGTATAATAAATTAATATTTTTTTTTTTTTTGAATAGGTATAATAAATTAATTTGATAAAACACATTTCCACTATTAAAAAGAAATATTCAAAAATTTTGTAACATTACACCAAGGGGTGGAGAAAAAAATGAAAAAAGGCACCAAGTGAAATCATATATATTCTCAATTGTGGAAAGATGGGACAAATTGACTATAAACCATGATAGAGGGAGTGTTTTCCTCTCTTACTCATATCCCTTTCCCCAATATCTCCAACAATCTGTCATCACCAGCATCTCCAACAATCAAAATACAATCTACAGGGTACAAGCTCTGAACCCAGTTCAGATATATTTGCATTCAACTTAAGTAGTTAAGCATTATTATCAGTACACAACAATTAAGTTTATAACAAACAACAAATCAAGTCTTAGCTCTTAGCCTACCACAAGCTTCTAGAGATAGATTCCTCATCACCCAAGCAGAAACAAAGGCCCACCTCACAATAATAAAAGTCATACAAGTTAACTGGAAGGGATATTTATTAGTAAAAGCACAATATACATACCATCACCATCCAAACGTCAGGCTCTGCTTCATAGAAAACATGGGAATGCCTCTCAGCCTCAATGACTTCACAAGCAGCATCTGGAGAGAAGATTCTACAGAAAAGATAAAAATTTTGCTACTGGTGAGCAGAAAACTCTACACATACGATCAGATCATACTAAAAAATTAACACTCATCACATCAAGTTAGCATGTACATGCATTCGACTGCACTAACTTCATACACACAATCTCAAAAAGAATGTAAAAAAACAAAACTCTTGAACAAATCAGTGGAGACATCAACAAACACAAACTCCATTTCCATTTTACTCCACAAGTAAAAAAATAAATAAATAAATAAACATTAAACAACTTTAACAATCAGCCTATACCCATTAACAAACTCAAATTATCTGTAGAAATGAACACCCTTCTAAACTATACACAATGTGGTCTACTTTGCAATTCCCACAATTATTTGTAGAAAAGAACACCCTTCTAGACTATACACAGGATTGCCTACTTCGCGATCTCCCCAGTTATTTGTAGAAAAGAATACCCCTATAATTATACAGAGTATTGCTTACTTTGCAATCTCCCCAGTTATTTGTAGAAAACGAAAACTTCTCTAAATTATACACAGTATTGCCTACTTCGCGATCTCCCCAGTTATTTGTAGAAAAGAATACCCCTATAATTATACAGAGTATTGCTTACTTTGCGATCTCCCCAGTTATTTGTAGAAAAAGAAAACTTCTCTAAATTATACACGGTATTGCCTACTTAGCAATTCCCCTTTTATTTGTAGAAAAAGAATACCCCTCTAAAAATCAGTATTGCCTACTTCGCAATCTTCCATTTATTTGTAAAAAAGAATACCCCTATAAATTATACTAGCACAGTATTGCCTACTTTGCAATTTCGAAAAGAATAACCTCTAAATTATACACAGCAATTTCCCCAGTAATTACAATCGTAATTACAATCATAACACACAAGGTAACAATCATCAAATACAATACACATGTCAATTCCGCAAACCAAAGCAAATTAGGTTGAAGCAAGCAAGAGCATTAACTAACCTTGTGAAGGTGATCAAACCTTCACTAAGCCCAATCACAGAGAGTTGATCAGTCAATGGCAATTCGGAGGGATAGAAATACAGAATTTTTTCAACCTCTTCACCTTCTCGCTGACCCCTTCGCAGGTCAAACACACACAATTTCACGGCGTCAGCTGAGATCGTCGCAGTTGAGTAAAGCCCCATTCTTCGAAATCACTCTTGCCCCAAAAATTATGCAAAATTCAGTAAATTAAACCATGAAAAGTTAGGGTTTTAGCGGTGTTGAATCTACTCCAACAAGGGAGGAAGATTATTATATTAAGATTGATTCACAATCATGCCAATAAGAAATGAGAAATTTTTGCATGAAAGTTTATAATTTCAAAAGAAAACAGAAATTTTGGCGATCTATATTGCAATTATGGTTTATCGATCATGTCGCAAACACCCTGCTACCAGCGAAACACCTACTTCACATTTAGTACCGGTTTAATGAAATAATGGGGCTCACTTAACAGATTCCGTTAAGTGGTAGCAATATCTATAAATTTGAGATTTGGGTAATATATATATACTCCCTCCGTTTCTTATTTCTTGCAACAAAGGGGGTTGCACGGTTCCCAAGTCAAAAGTTTTTAAGCATAATTATTAAAAAGTAAGGGCATGTAAATGATGTATTAAGGAGGGAGGGGTGAATAATTAATTAAACAACTAAAAGTCCAGCACCACCATCGATGAACGCGTATGCCATCCAGAACCACCAGCAATGAAAAGCTACCACCTAGAACCACCAACAAAGCCACCCAGAAACCACCCGAAGCTACCCAGAACCACCCAAAATCACCCAACAAAACCACTTCTACCCGAAAACCACCCAGATTTAGAACCCACGCCACCCACAACCACCATCCAGCCCCACCACACCAAACCCACGAAACCACCAAAACCCCTTTTCCACCCCTGCGAAACCACCAACACCATCGACACTACCAGATTTTAACCCACCGACACCACCAACACAACCGAAAACGACCAGTTCTAAGACCCACGAAACTACCAAACCCACGATCCTCCTCCACCCTGTGAAACCACAAACCACAAAAACCACCTTTGCCACCGAAACCACAAAAACCTACCGACGACCCACTAGAACCACCCACGACACCACCAAAAGCACCGACGAACCACCAAACTCACCAACACCAGATCTGAAGCCCACTTAAAGGGTAGTTTGGAATTTGATTATGAGAGATGAAGATGATAAAATGATAGATGAAGGAGGAGAGAGAAAGATAATGGGTTTGATTATTTTAGATAATCAATTTACTGTACATTAAGGTTATAACGGAATATAATTATATGTAACATTATGTGTTAAAAAATTTTAAATAAGGGTATATTGGTCATTTTAACAGAAAAAAGTTTCTAAATAAGGAAAAAAATAAGTTTGTTGCAAGAAATGTGAATCACCCCAAAATGACAAATGTTGCAAGAAATAAGAAACAAAGGGAATATATATATATATATATATATATATATATATATTGGAAGGCTCATGTAAGAACCCTCCTTTATATAAGAACCAATCTTATATAAGAACCCATCTGAACCGTAGAATTGGTGTAAATCTGACCACCCAAAATGAATATGGTAGTAATGTCATTTTAGTAATTTTAGGGGAAACTTATCCCAACCCTCCCTCTTCATTCAACGCATAATCTATCTCTCTACTCCTCTAGAGTCTAGCCTTGCTACAGTTTTCTCTCTCCCCTTTCTCTCACAATTTTGGCAGCAAAGTCGTTTAAGAAATTAGGGTTTACTTTCAGAAATTAAGGTTTGTTATTCTATTCTTATGATTACTATTCTTTCTTTTATTGAATTTATGTGTTCGATTGTGTTGATTTATATTATTTCTTTCATTTTTTTTGCGATTTTCTGTGAAATTTTTATTCGATTTTGATTTTTTTTTTCCTGATTTTTTATGCGATTTTTGTTCGATTTCCTTTGCGATTTTTGTTTAATTTCCTTTGCGATTGTTCCTTTTTTCCGATTTATATTCAATTTTTTTAGTTTCTTAGTTCCATCATTTATCTGTTCGAAAATTGCAATTCATCAGCTCGGTTTTTTTTTGTTTTTTAATAATTTTTGTTCGATTTAATTAGATCGATTTCGCTTAATTGTGGTTTCATAGTTGTCGGGATTAGTTTGGTTTTGTGTTTGGGCAGCAATAAAATTAAGCTAGGAATGAGTATGGTATAAACGCTTCCATGGAGTTTCATTTCCACTCAATTTTGTCTTTATGGGCAGCCATAAAATTAAGCTAGGAATGGGCAACAATTTACTCTTTTAATGTTTATTCTTTGATTGATATTTGGGTTCACTCCACATCATTCAGCTTAGTAACAAATTTAATGATAATGGTTGCTTTTAAGCAGACATTGTGTTGTGTAAAATTGTAAAATGGGTGGAATCAATTGTGATTTTTGGTTAATATGGACTGATTTTCAAGTAGTGCAGGAACCTTTATTGAGGTGTTTCTAATGACTTTGATTATTACAGGTAACTTATATAATGAAGCTGAGTGAAGATCAGTTGTTGCAATTACTTTCTGTCTTTTGAATACTGGCCAATCTTTCAGATATAATATCATCAAACTTTGAAGCAATAGCTCACTCGTATTTCTTGATATACGTATGTTTGTACTCGTTGACATAGAATCACTATTATCATATCCACTTGGAACTTATTACTTTGTTTTTGCTATGATGGATATGAAAATTATACTTCAAGAGAGTAGTGCACATGGAAATAGGTTGGTTTGATTAGGTAAAGAATTCAAGTGGTGCTATAATAATTAGTGATTAGGTTCCATGCAACTTGGGATTCAGGTGAATATAATTTTGAACAAGTGTTATTATTCAATTGTGTGGATGAGTTAGTTTAGTGTAGTGTAAATATAGGTTTGAGTTCAAATTAGGGGTGTCCAAAAAAACCCGACCCGAATGTCCCGACCCAGCTATCCGATGACCCGCAAAAAACCCGACGGGTAATTGACATTGTTTTTTCTGTTTTTACGGGACGGGTACCCGACCCGACAAAATAGCCTGTTCGCGGGTCGGGTCATGGGCCGCAATTTATTTTTAGCGGGTACCCGAATACCCGAAAGTAAATAATAACATTAAAAAAAAAAAAAAAAAAAACTTCCTCAGTTGAACTAAGCCCAGCCCACTTCTCACCTAGCCACTTAGGGTTTTATTTTCCTCAATCCCTCATAAAAAAATAGGAGCTACTCACTCTTTCTCTAGTATCTCTTTGTCACGGTGGTTCCTCACTTCTTCATATCAAATTATCAATCAGACCTTCATTCCTTCTTCCTCTTTCTATCTCTCCTTCTCTCTCTAATTAACAGCAAACATTAAGAGAATAAGGCACAACTTGTGAGAGAAAGCCTTCACCAAGCAAATCGAACCGCGGCGGCCAAGAGATCTCTGATTGCAACGATTGAGAGTCCACGGTAAGTAGACACAATGGACGGAGAAGCGACTAGCGTTGATAAGGTTCGGATTCGGATTGGATTTGAACTATGTTGTTCAATTGTAGTTGCAAATGGTGTTTTGCCTACTTTAAAAAGTTAAATATTATAAACATGCTTTAATTCTTTTTTTTTTTTAATTTTATTTTTTCCCTATATTATAGGGAGTAGCAGTAGCTAATTGTGATAGTTGTTTTTTTTTTTCTTTTTTTTAGACATTGTGTGATACAGTTGTTAACAATTGTTATTTACTTGTTTATAGTGGAAAAATTAATTCAATAATTCTGTTATTTTTTTTAAATAATTTTTAATAAAAATGAAAGTTAGTATACCCGGGTACCCTATGTCCCGACCCGAGAAATTCGGGTACCCGAAACCCGGGTACCCGATTTTCTCGGGTCGGTACATGGGACAAAGTTCAAACTACCCGAAGATTCGGGTACCCGGAGTTTCGGGTACCCGAAAACCCGGGTACCCGGATTTGAACACCCCTAATTCAAATGTTATATACATTAGCCTACTAGCTCAATGGGTAGAGCATTGTGCAAAAGCACAAAAGATGTGGGTTCGAATCTGTAGACACCCATTTGTGTCTCCCCAAAACCAAATCTAGTGATGAGTACCTTTCACGTCGAATCATAATCGAATGAAGTGAAAGTGTGAAAAGTTTAGTGTTGCGGAAAGTTTTAATTTCTTTTCTCTTCTCTTTACTTTTGAAAACCTATTTTAAGAAAACAGTCAATCCAGTTTGGTTGGTCCATGATATGGGTCCAATAGTAGTGTAGTTGGATAGGGTTTGAAAAGACCTTTCCGACGATATATTATAAGCTCAATTCCAATGAATATTGAGGAAGTTATGGCCAAATTACTGAACTGGGCCCGGTTTGAGCCTTATATGCGGCCCAATGATAGGAGGGCCTAATATAGATTTATCAATCCTAATGTAATTAGGAATGGTTTTAGTCTAGATTCTTCTAGAATGTTCTTTTCATTCCTAATTCAATTAGCATTGATAAATGGACTTTTGTTGACTTTTCAGAGTTTTAATTAAGATCAAAGAACATTTTTGAGGAAAAATATGATTTTATCCTCCAGTACGACAATTTCTATCTGATTTTAAGAAAACGCGTGAATTTCTGAGTCAGCGTCAAACGCCAGCTGTAGCGCCTGACGCTACGCTTGGCGCCAAGGTAAGCGTTTGGCGCTAACTTGGCCTTTTGCGTCAGAATTCTGTTTTTGATGTTTTATCTTTTTGGCTGATTTTTTCTATAAATAACGTCGTAAAAACTCAGTTTTCATTCATCAATTTTCATCAATTCTTATTCATTCACCAAGATTCACCAACTCTCATAAAGATTCTCTTGATTACTTTCTCTCTCTCTTTTCTAAACTAGCCTTTTTACATACAAAATTCCGCATTCATTAGATTTAGATACACCTAGCCATATTCGAAGTTGCCTTCGCCCTAAACGTGAAAGGTTTAATTTATGAGGGTTTGGTCCCAAATCTCTCTTTCAATTATTTAATTTAATTGTTTTGTTTATTGTTTTCCTTGAAGTTACTAACGTGTGTATTTTGTTATTAGAAAGAGGTACGAGGCATCAAAGTAAGTGCTTTAATTACTTTATTGATATTATGATGCAGGAATCATGTTTAGTTTGTTATTATGATATTCCTAGTATCATGTCTAGGGTAATTTTAATACAAAGTATTATTGTTATGATGCCTTTTATGTTCTTCCTAACATTTTATGATTGTTAGTATCATGTTAGGGCTAAAGATTTGATTTTTATTGCTTAGTGACATGTTAGGGTTTGTTATTAATCTTGTCAGTATCATGCCTAGGATCTTGCTATTAAAATTATGCTTTAACATGATTATTATGATTATAATTATTATGATTATGTTGTTTGATGCTATTTTTATTGTTATTGCTTGATCACACCTTTTATGCATGTATAAAGGGAATTTGTACTTGTAATCACGCTTAATAAGATAATTAATAATCTTGCTTAGGGTTAATTTGATTATAATTCAAGTGATCGCCAATAATAGATTTATTTGTGCATTAAATTCAACCAACATAGATAAACAGGTTTAAGGTTAACCAATTGATTGCATGTTAGTCAGAAAGCGCACATGAATACGATCTGAATAAAGTAGAGGCCTATTATTAGGGCAAGTTCAATCTCTTTTAGGTTGGATTTGTACCTTCATCCCCGAACCCTATTTGGTTCAAGACCTTATGGAGTTAACGATCTCTTGGATCGTTAAGGGGTGTAACCTTCACCTCGTGAACGGTTTACAAGTTCCTAAAAAACTTGTAGGCGACTCTTTTGCTCTATTTTCTTTCCCTTTGGACGCCACCGTACTTTAATGTATGATCACAGTGGGGTTCAAGCTTAGGATAATGCTTGAAATATTCCCTACAGTTTTTGGCGACTCCATTGGGGAGGATTTCTATTTTAATTCCCGAATTTGTTTCGGCAATGGTTTAGAATGAGTGGATGAGACTCGAAACGTTCTAAGTATTTCATGTGCGTAATTTTGATTAACATTATTGTCATATGCATAAAAAAAATCTCATTGGAAAGACCATCCGTAATGAGTTAAAACATAGGATTTTACACGTAGGAAATTTGAGAAATATCTTTCACAACTAGGACCGAAATAACACTGCGCGAAACTGGAAAATTTTATCGACCACAGAAAGCTGCTGAGGCATGTAGGAATTAGCGTCAGCAAACAAAATATTAGCGCCAGACTTTTAACTGTAGCGCCAGGCAACAGTGTCGCCGGGCGCTACAACTAAAACCTGGCGCCAATCTCTGTTTGTTGGCGCCAAATTCTTCCAATACCGAGCCAGAAATATGCGTTCTAATTTCGACCAGTTTTTTTCGTATTGTTTGCTCGATCCTACTTCCTGATTGAGTTTTTCTCACTTTTCTGAAACCCATATGTGTTCTACATATGGACATAACCCCCTGGGAATTCATGCTCCATCTACCTGATTGAACGCTCTGAGCAACAAAGGGTACATCCGAGAATGTTGAATTCACCAAACCATGGAAGCGAGTTTTTCTAAACTCGCGGTGTCCCATCCACTCGCGTCAACCCTTCACGGTTAGGCTTCCGTGCGGTGCATCCGGACAATTAACCATGGACCCTCTATTGACTAAACCATATCCCAAACTTTAGAGAACTAGAGCCATGGTTAGGTTGCAAACTCATTGCATCATATTGTGCCTACTTGACTAATTGTGCATTATTTGTTGTGCATATACTATGTTTTCTTAACCGTTTGTTTCGTGTTGAGATTAAATAAATTAATGACTTAAAGAACTTTGCCTAATTAATTAATTAATTATTTATTTTGAATATATAAAGTCTAATATTTTAATCAGAATTGACCTAGTACGACTTTAGGCATACCCCTGTTGATTAATAACACCGAAATCTGAACTGTAGCGCCACTCTGTGGAGTGTGGCGCCTGGCGACAGCTATGTCGTCTGGCGCTACACTAGAAAGAGAGGCGCCTGTCGTTTTGACGACAGTTCGGATTATTGATCGAGTCGTCATCTAGTGTCTAATTAACCAGTTTGCTAATTAATTTTCGCTGTCAATAATACTTTGTTAAGTCATTAATTGAGTCTAGGCACTAAGTCCCATGGTCTTACACAAGAGTCCAAACATGTCACTTACACTCAACGCACAACCCATTACCATATCTAAGAGAGTCTTGTATGCGCGTTTTTTCCGTCATTTTTTTTAGGGGGGTAAGTCGGATATTAATCCTCCAATTTAAAAACTGTACTTAGTTCCCTAAAAATATATACATTATTTTTGCCTAAAAAAAAATGCACCCATTTTAAAAAAAAATTTCCTCTTTAAAAACCGTAAAGTCAAGTCGATTCGAGTCAAGTAATTAAAACGCAAATTGGTTTAAATTACAGCGCGTGGTCAAGAAAGGAAGGATGGTTAATCAAAGACAACATTTTCGTACAAGTCTAACTTTTTGACAAACCCATAGCTCGTAAGAGGAAAGCTAGGACAATAATGGCAACACAAGAAGAAGTCAATGAGCTTAGGAACCAACCGGTTACCGTGACTGAGGCACTGAAGCTCCTCACACTTAAGATCAATGATCCCGTGAAGCAACAACAGATGGACCTCATGCAAGAGAGTCTAAGCAAGCTATCTAGAGACTATAAGTTTCAAGGGATTACTTCATAAGGGGTCTCGGTGGACAAAGATCTTCTTCCGCAGAAGTTCAATGCCAACGACATCCCGAAATTCAAAGCAACCGATAACCCTTATTTTCATTTAAGAGCCTTCGAGACAATAATGAGTATTAAGGGTATCGATAAGAAGGTTTTCCCCTCTCTGTTCTCACTATCTCTCGAGACCGTTTGCCAACAATGGTTCTTTTCTCTCGAGAAAGAAAAGACCTCCACCTGGGAGTCCATAGCAAACGCTTTCGTTGATAGATACAAATGCAACATTCAAGTTGAGACTGACCATAGGGAGCTTGAAATCCTCAAGCAGAAAGAAAACGAAGGCTTCACCTCCTTCTTTAAAAAATGGAGAGAAACCTCAGCTAAGATGATCGAGGTGCCAAGTGAAAAAGAGTCTGTAAGGTTGTTCATCAAAAGCCTTCAAGAAAAGTATTCCAAGCATCTCAAGTATCAAAACAATCTCCATACCTTCAAGGCTGTCTACGACATTGGAATCAATATTGAAGACGACCTGTCTAAGTTGAAAGCTGCCAACAATAACTCCAACAGTGGTTGGAAAGGAAAGAAGAATGACAATCCTTCTTCTTCCAAAACCACCCACTCAAACAACGTTAGCACTTTTAACCTAGGTGAAGTCCTTGCTATGAACAATCAAGGACAAAAGAAACCATTTAGGAGGAACTTTACTCCTATTGGCATGAGTTATGACACTGCATTTGATCGATTAAATGCAAAAGGTCTTATAACTCCTATTGGACCATTTGGGGACCCACCAGTCGAAAAGAGGTCGGCTAATTGGAACCCCAATGCACATTGCAAGTATCACAAAGGTAGGGGCCATCTCACCGAAAACTGTTAGAAGCTTAAGGAAACTATTCAAAACTTAATCGACAACAACAAGCTACCATTACCCCCTGCCAGTAAGAAGCCAAGTATTGATAATTCACCTGTCGCTCATGCCTTGGCTATCTCTGATGAGGAAAACGAGGTTGACCCCTCGTCTCTCATTAAACCTGTCAAAGAAATCCATGCCATCAAAGAAGAGGAGGAGATCTTTTTCGACGCCATGAATAACCTTACAGAACCGGCAAGTAAAGAAGACATACAATCGCTCATGCTGTCTATGATGGAAGGATCGCATTTGCTACGTGAAACTCTCAAGGCTATAAAGAAACTTCAGAATAAATATGACGAGATTCCACTCCCGAAAGATGAACCTAAGAGAGAATTCACACCCATGGGAACGACTTATGAGGCAAAGCGTTTTCCTCTACAAGTCACCGAAAAACCCAAGAAGAGTAATATAATCTACACTCCAATTGGGATCCCATATATACAAATGTTCGAAATGCTCTCCGAGAGTGGCGAGATCAAACCTCTCGAACCGAGACCATTCGAATCGTTGAAAAGAACAGATAGATACTACTGTCAGTATCATCAATCAGGGGGTCACACTATCGAAAACTGTTTTAGATTCAAGGATTTAATTCAGAAAATGATTGATGAAAAGAAACTAGTCCAAGTTCCACAAGAAGACGATGCAAGCATTAATGGAGTTTGGGACAGTGATGAAGAAGACGTCTACTAAAAAGACATAGTAGGATCTCCACCTTCTGTATCATACGCCATGGATGACTTTTGGGCTGAAGAAGAATCATCGATAGACGTCCTCACAAGATCCGGGAGAATACAACCTCCCGTTTCAACACAACCCATGCCAACCACACAACAAGTTCCCATACCTATCATTGAAGACAATGATATCGTCAAGCAGTTTAAGAAAACAAAAGTTGAGATGAACGTATGAAAACTTTTGGCGACATCTCGAGAACATAGGTTAGCTGTAATGAATGCCTTGGACAAAATAGGGATAGATTCTGACACCACTCCTGAGGGGTTGGCTAACTTCCTCACAAGTGATCTTCCTAGTCCAATCAATTTGAGCACCTTTTTCGACAAGGATTTACCTCCAGAAGGTGACAAACATTACAAGGCGTTAAACCTCACGGTAGTTTGCAAGAGAATGAACGTCCCTATGACTCTTGTAGACAATGGATCGGCCATTAACGTCTGTCCACTTAGAACTGCGAGGATGCTAGGCATAAGGGATGAAGATTTAACTCCGTATGCACAAGGAATAAGGGCCTACGACAACACTCGTCGTCAAGCTCTTGGTAAAATTACCATGAACATAACAACAGGAGCAATAGAACATGCTACTACTTTCCAAGTAGTAGACATTAAAGCTTCATTCAATCTACTGTTGGGACGCCCTTGGCTTCATGACCTAAAGGTCGTCCCCTCATCTCTCCACCAACAAGTAAAAGCCATAGTTTGGGGAATTCCTATCACCATCGATGCTTCACCCATGAGAATCAAGTCTATAGAAAATCCAATAATTAACGTGGAGCACGACGAGGATGATGAAGATTTATGGGGCTTTAACGAAAAGGTCTCCTTAATCCAGGAGGATGAAAGGACCCTTCTTTGCCATGACCCCCATTCCAACATGATTGTAAATGCTATTCTGAAGAAACAAGGACATTTTCCGGGGATGACCCTAGGAAAGAAGAAGGGAATAGCAAAATCGCTGGAGTCACCTGGCCTCCCTAAGTTAGATACTTTCGGACTTTGTTTCGAACCGACTCAGAAAGATCTCAAGCGAGCCCAGAAAAAATCAAAGGCACGTAGGGACGCTCGCACTCAAAAGAAAGCAATCCCAATAGATCAATATCCTCTCACACTTAATGGTCAATTTATAAAAGAAGGAGAGGACTATCCATGCCATGAATTTCCCGAGCCATTTGTTGTAAACGGCATAAGGCAACCGGGATTTGAGATTTTCTTGGATTGTTATTTCATAGAAGAAATCCCAACTCCTGTCCATAAGGAGAAAGCACCCCATGCTTTGACTTTAACGTCATGGGATTTGATGTGTCTATTTTATATAGTATTTTACCCCCGTCCCTTAGTCATAATTAGTAGTGTTTTTGGCTCTTTAGAGCCACTTTTATTACTAATTGGTGTTTTCTAGTGTTTTCGTAGATTTGGTTGACTTTTGTAGGGATTTAAGTTTTTGGAGTATTTTCCCGAGATATTTTGGAGTAATCACGAACATTGGAGGAGCACGACCAGATTCTATAGCCCAGGGCCGGTTAGAGCCATCGAACCGGTGATTAAGGGCTCGATATAGGTGATACCGGGGCATTTGGACCGAGTATTCAAGACCGGAAGAGGAAACCCAGATTGGCCCGAAGAATTGGGGCCCAATCGTAGTCTAAATAGTGGCCCAAATGAGCCGCCCGGCCAAAGAGGCTGGCGCCCAAAGGCGCGCCCGGCCGGGCGGGAAAAGCTAAGGCTGGCGCCCGGTGACGCGCCCGGCCGGGCACGAGACTAGTATTAGGAAGCAAAAAGGCGCGCCCGATCGGGCGGTGCCTCGCCCGATCGGGCGCGTGTATTTATTAGGAGACGATTAGCGTCGTTTTAGTTTGTTTTAGTTTAGGATTTGTACGGAGTATAAATACTTCTCCGTAATACGATTTTACTCTTTCTTCTTCTTCTTCTCTCTCTCTCTCTCTCTCTTTACTCTTTCTTTACTCTCTTAATTGTTCTCTTAGATTTTCTTTCTCTTAAACCTTTGTTCTTAATCCATTCTTAATTCCAGATTTGTTTGGTAACTATTTCTCTTCTCTAAATCTTAGTTATTTATTCTATTCCTTTAATTATGTCTTACTTTATTGCTTTGATTAGTTTAGTTTCTATTATGTGTGAGTAGTTTTCTTTCTAGGGTTTATGGGGATCCATAAATAATATGAAGGGGTAATTTATTGTTGTTAATTATCAATGCTAGATTAATTTCCTATTGATTGATTTAATTCTCTATGACTAGATTAGGCCTGATCTTTTATGCATGAGTTTGACAATGTTAATTCAAGATTCGACAGATGAGAATTGATGTTTAGGTCTAGTTTCAATAGGCAGATTAATTTATAAATGGTTAAGTCGAGATTCGAGAGATGAGATTTAATATCGGTAGATTAATTATGTGATTGTAATACGTAGCGAAAGCCCTTTACAATCTGGTTAATTGATACATTGATGATTGACTATTATTGATTTTTGATGTTGCATGATAATTTCTTATTGAATTGTTTTAACGCTTTACAATTATAGCCTGCCAAAGTATAGCAATATTGAATTGATGAATCGAGCAGATGTTAATTTGATATTAGAGGCTATTTTCATTAGGAACTTAGGTCTAGTAAATTGTGAGAGCCTGTTAGATCTATGTTGATTAATAAATTGCGAGAGCCTGTTAATCATGTTATTTATGCAATGTCAATGATTGATTATTATGTTTTACTCTGGAGTATTATTTATTGGTGAACCTATGCCCTAGATCCTTTTATATTATTTTCTCCTTATTCTCAATCTCCGTAGTTTAGTTTATTATCCAAATATAAATATTGGTTACTTCATAATCTAGATTATTTTAGTTAATTAGGAATAGAAAGACTTGTTTCCCTATGGAGATCGACCCTACTTCCCTATCTACTTTAGTTAGAGGACTTAGGTAATTTACTTTTGATTAGGGGATACGACTTTACCCTGTCAGGATTATTATTTGGGCGAAAAAAGAATGAGCCAACTTACAAAGAAGAAAACTCCTCGCTCATTCAAACAGTCCTACAAAGCGAAAGCTTTGGTCCCTCGAAGCTAATTACTCCAGCGGAAGGATCACTACAAGGGTGGCGCAAGACTATCAAGGTGACAACTCCAAGTGGAAGGACGATATCCATCACGACAGGGCAAGGACCGATGTTCGAAGAGTCGTTTGAGTAAGAGTCTGAGTCGGAGTCTCTCCTTATAGAGTCATCTAGGTCTTTAGTAGTAGCACCTTCCCCCTCCATCTCTTCTCCTAGAATAGTTAGTGATCAAGTCCCTGAGGATATATCACTCTTTGATGTAATGATCTCAAAGTACAATAATATTTCTTCTTCTCCTTATTTCTTGTGTTCTTTTCTAACCCAAGATAACGAGCATTGCTTAACTAACAATGAAAAAGACAAAAAACTTATTAAAGCAATGGAAACACTCGAAAAGAAAACACCGGTAATTGAAGAAACTGAGACGGTTGATATCTCAAATGATTCAACCAATAAAAGAGAAGTTAAAATCGGATTAACGCTTAACGAACAAGAAAGAACCGATTTAATTAACTTACTTAAAGAATTTATCGATGTATTTGCTTGGTCATACGAAGATATGCCAGGCATTAATAGAGAAATAGCTCAACGCACTATACCACTAATTCCAGGAATGAAACCGGTAAAACAAAAGCTACGTCGAATGAAACCCGACGTAGCTCTTAAAATAAAAGAAGAGGTCCAAAAACAAATAAATACAGGTTTCATCAAGGTATCTAAATACCCTGAATGGGTCGCCAACGTCGTCCCAGTTCCGAAAAAAGATGGAAGGGTAAGAATGTGTGTCAAATATCGAGATCTAAATAAGGCAAGTCCAAAGGACGACTTCCCTTTACCACACATCGATATTCTGGTAGATAACACGGCAAATCACGCACTTCTCTCATTCATGGACGGATACGCAGGTTACAATCAGATTCTCATGGCAGAAGAAGACATGGAGAAAACAACCTTCATAACACCATGGGGCACTTACTGCTACACGGTAATGCCATTCGGTTTGAAAAACGCGGGTGCTACTTACCAACGTGCAACAATTGCCTTACTCCATGACATGATGCATAAAGAAGTCGAAGTATATGTCGACGACATGATTGTGAAATCAAAAGACTGTCCAGGCCATCAAGTAGCCTTAAGGAAATTTTTCGAAAGGTTAAGAAAATATAATATGAGGTTGAACCCATCTAAGTGTGCTTTTGGAGTCACCTCAGGCAAGCTTTTGGGTTATGTCATAAGCTCTAGAGGAATAGAGATAGACCCAACCAAGATTAAAGCAATCATGTCAATGCCACCGCCCAAAACTGAGAAACAGATTCGAGGATTTATTGGCCGGTTGCAATACATAAGTAGGTTCATATCAAAATTGACGACGATATGTGAACCAATCTTTAAGAAGCTTAAGAAGAATGTACCAGTAATATGGGATGACGAGTGTCAAAAATCCTTTGAAAAGATCAAAGCCTATCTCGCAAATCCTCCCGTATTAGCACCATCACTTCCCAGAATACCTCTTAGGTTGTATTTGACGGTTACCAAAGAGACAATGGGAGCTATGCTAGCACAAGAAGTAGAAGGCAAAGAAAACACAATATACTATTTAAGCAAGAAGATGCTCGAATATGAAGCACGTTACACACCTCTTGAGAAGTTGTGCCTCGCCTTGGTGTGGGCCACAACCAAGTTAAGACATTACATGCTAGTGCATACCGTCTTCGTAGTCTCCCGATTAGATCCATTCAAGTATCTCTTTGAGAAATCTACACTCAATGGACACATATCAAGATGGATAGTCAATTTAGCCCAGTTTGATGTACCACAAAAAGCTATCAAAGGATCTGTGGTGTCAGACTTTCTAGCAGACTTTCCAATAGAAGACTCGACGCCGATACAAGACAATGAATTTCCATATGAAGACTTAATGGTCACTGAAGATGATACTTGGACCTTGTACTTCGACGGAGCCTCAAACCAAAAGGGATGTGGCGTTGGAGTATTACTAGTATCACCTAAAGAAGAGCATGTTCCAATCTCCATAAAGCTTGATTTCGACGTTACCAACAACGCTGCTGAATATGAAGCATGCGTGGTAGGCCTTGAAACAGCTTTTGCATTGGGAGTAAAAAAATTAAGGATATTCGGAGACTCTTCATTAATCATCAATCAAATATCCAAAAGGTGGAAAGTAAGGAGTGAAAGTCTAGCCCCTTTCCAAACCTATCTGGAAACTTTTAATGATCAGTTAGAGAAGGTAGAATACACATATCTACATAGGGAAGAAAATCAATTTGCTGATGCCTTGGCAAGACTAGCCTCAATGGTTAGGATTCCCACGGAAATCGAGCAAATGCCTCTAACTATAGAGAAAAGGCACAAACCAGCATACATCCAGGCTATAGATGATGACGAAGTAGTCCAAGATGAAGAAGAAGAAGAAGAAGAACTGTGGTACACGGATATACTTAATTATGTCACCAAAGGAGAATACCCTCCCCATGTTGACAAAAGAGAAAAACGAGCATTAAGACTCTTGGCTTCCTAATATGTACTCATAGACAACGAACTACATAAAAGGGTACCTAAGGGTCGAGCTCTCTTATGTGTAAGGAAAAAAGGATGCACAAAGAGTAATGAGGATAGTCCACGAAGGAATCTGTGGCACTCATATAAATGGCAAAATGTTAGTCCAAAAGATAATGCGAGAAGGATATTATTGGACTACAATGAATAGGGATTGAGGTGTATTTTCCGGTGAATTTAACTCACCTGAGTGTTGTTTAACTCACCTTTAACCATACAAAAACTTAGTCACCTCCAAAAAACATGATCACCTCATTTAAAAACAGAATCACCTGTTAGAAATAAGTTTAGATTTATTTACAAAATTTGTGTTTCCAAAAAAAGTAGCCGCTACACAATACAAAGTGAATGCCTTCTTCCTTCTTCTCCATAGCAGAAACAAAACAATATAAAAAAACTTCATCATTCTTACCATAGTAAACTATAGTTGGTAAACACTAAATCTCTTCCCATGCTTACACTATAGTTGGTTAATGCTTTCCTAAACTCAACAACATCCTCAAACTTCTGTCCTAAGAAGAAATGCCCCTCATCATCAGGCCTCAGTGTCAACATATGAGCAGAATGAGTCAGTCTCTTCCTCTTCTTCTGTTTGGGGTTCCTAGGAAGTAAGTGACCATAATCTTCCTCATCTAACTCATCAGGGCTGTCAGGACAGTCACTGTCACTTTCTTCACACATATCAGCATCACTAAGATCCCCTACATTAAGGGGGGTCACTTCTTTATCCCATTCCTTTTCCTTCTTATTATGGAGCAGCAAATCCTCTCTTGCCTTATGAAATTCTTCATCAGACTGGTCACTACCCTCATCATCATAGTCTATTTCATCATCAACTTGCTCTTCTTCATAATCACTCCCATGTTGCCCCAAAAAAGATTCTGTTCTGTTACTATAATCTCTTATTTCTTTTTTCCTAGTTAACCAGCTTTCAATGCCCCTAGCAGTCCTAAGCACACTGCCAACATCACTTTCACCAACCTCATGCTCTGTGTAAAGAGTTACTATTCTATACTTTACTTGCAAGCTTAAAAATTTTGTAAAGTGTAGATACCCATTTATGTCTCCTCAAAACCAAACCCAGTGATGAGTACCTTTCACGTCGAATCATAATCGAATGAAGCGAAAGTGTGGAAAGTTTAGTGTTGCGGATAGTTTTAATTTCTTTTCTTTTCTCTTTGTTTTTGAAAACTTATTTTAAGAAAACAGTCAATCCAGTTTGGTTGGTCCATGATATGGGTCCAATAGTAGTGTAGTTGGATGGGGCTTGAAAAGAGCTTTCAAACGATATATTATAAGCCCAATTCCGATGAATATTGAGGAACTTATGTCTAATTTATTGAATTGGGTCCGGTTTGAGCCTTATATGCGGCCCAATGATCTAGGGGAGGGCCTAATATAGATTTATCATTCCTAATGCAATTAGGAATGGTTTTAGTCTTCTAGATTCTTCTAGAAGGTTCTTTTTATTCCTAATTCAATTAGCATTGATAAATTGACTTTTGTTGACTTTTCAGAGTTTTAATTAAAATCAAATAACATTTTTTTTTGAGGGAAATACGATTTTATCCTCCTGTACGGCAATTTTTATCTGATTTTAAGAAAACGCGTGAATTTCTGAATCAGCGCCAAACGCCAGCTGTAGCGCTTGGCGCTAATGTTGGCGTCTGGCGCCAATAGCCAGCGTTGGCGCTAATCAGATTTTATCTGCGCCAGAACTCTGTTTTGATATTTTATCTTTTGGCTGATTTTCTTTATAAATAACGTCGTAAAAACTCCGTTTTCATTCACTTAGATTCATCAACAATAATCAGTTTTCACCTACAATCACCAATTTTCTCTCTATTTTCACCAACTCTCATCAAGTTCTTATTTACTCTCTCTCTTTCTCTTTTTTCTAAACTAGCTTCTCTCAAATACAAAATTCCACATTCATTAGATCTAGATACACCTAGCCAAATTCGAAGTAACCTTCGCCCTAGACGTGAAAGGTTTAATTTCTGAGGGTTTGGTCCCAAATCTCTCTTTTAATTATTTAATTTAATTGTTTTGTTTATTATTTTCCTTAAAATTACTAACGTGTGTATTTTATTATTAGAAAGAGGTACGAGGCATCAAAATAAGTATTTTAATGGTTTAATTGATATTATGATGTAGAAATCATGTTTAGGTTGTTATTATGATGTTCCTAGTATCATGTCTAGGGTAATTTTAATATCAAGTATTGTTGTTATGATGCTTCCTATTTTCTTTCCTAATATTTATGATTGTTAGTATCATGTTAGGGTTAAATATATGATTTTTATTGTTTAGTGACATGCTAGGGTTTGTTATTAATCTTGTTAGTATCATGCCTAGGATCTTGCTAATATTATGATTCAACATGGTTATTATGATTATCATGATTATTTTGTTAATTTGTTATTATTATGTTGCTTGATTATTTTTATTGTTATTGCTTGATCACACCTTTTATGCATGTTTAAAGGGAATTGGTACTTGTAACCATGCTTAATAAGACAATTAATAATCTTGTTAGGGTTAATTTGATTATAATTCAAGTGATCGCCAATAATAGATTTATTTGTGCATTAATATTCAACCAACATAGATAAACATGTTTAGGGCTAAACCTATTGATTGCATGTTAGTCAGAAAGCGCGAATGAATAAAATCTGAATAAAGTAGAGGCCTATTATTAGGGCAGATTCAATCTCTTTTAGGTTGGATTTGTACCTTCATCCCCGAACCCTATTTGGTTCAAGATCTTATGGAGTTGACGATCTCTTGGATTGTTAAGGGGTGTAACCTTCACCCTGTGAACGGTTTACAAGTTCCTAAAACTTGTTGGCGACTCTTTTGCTCTATTTCCTTTCCCTTTGGACGCCACCGTACTTTAGTGTATGATCACAGTGGGGTTCAAGCTAGGGGTTAACGCTTGAAATATTCCCTACAGTTTTTGGCGACTCCACTAGGGAGGATTTCTATTTTAATTCCTGAATTTGTTTCGGCAATGATTTAGAATGAGTGGATGAGACTCGAAACGTTCTAAGTATTTCATGTGCGTAATTTTGATTAACATTATTGTAATATGCATAAAAAAGATCTCATTGGAAAGACCATCCGTAATGAGTTAAAACATAGGATTTTACACGGAGGAAATTTGAGAAATATCTTTCACAACTAGGACCGAAATAACACTGCGCGAAACTGGAAAATTTTATCGAGCACAGAAAGCTACTGAGGCATGTAGGAATTAGCGTCAGCGAACAGAAGCTGGCGCCAGACATTTAACTGTAGCGCCAGACGACAGCCCTGTCGCCAGGCGCTACAGCTAAATTCTGGTGCCAACCTTTGCTTGCTGGCGCCAAATTCTTCCAATACCGAGCCAGAAATATGCGTTCTAATTTCGACCAGTTTTTCGCATTGTTTGCTCGATCCTACTTCCTGATTAAGTTTTTTCTTACTTTTCTGAAACCCATATGTGTTCTACATATGGACATAACCCTGTGGGTATTCATGCTCCATCTACCTGATTGAACGCTCTGAGCAACAAAGGGTACATCCGAGAATGTTGAATTCACCAAACCATGGAAGCGAGTTTTTCTAAAACTCGCTGTGTCCCATCCACTCGCGCCAACCCTTCACGGTTAGGCTTCCGCGCGATGCATCCGGATAATTAACCATGGACCCTCTATTGACTAAACCATATCCCGAACTTTAGAGAACTAGAGCCATGTTTAGGTTGCGAACTCATTGCATCATATTGTGCCTACTTTACTAATAGTGAATTATTTGTTGTGCATATACTATGATTTCTTAACCGTTTGTTTGACTTGTGTTGAGATTTAATAAATTAATGACTTAAACAACTTTGCCTAATTAATTATTTGGTTAATTAATTTGAGTAAATAAAGTCTAATATGTTAATCAGAATTGACCTAGTACGACTTTAGGCATGCCCCTGTTGATTAATAACACCGAAAACAGTCTCAGATTAAAGCTCCAGCATTGGTGCCAAAAGATGAGCTGTAGCGCCTCTCCGTGGGGTGTGGCGCCTGGCGACAGCTCTGTCGTCTGGCGCTACACTACACAGTGCGACGCTAGTCCTGTCGTTTTGCCGACAGTTCGGATTATTGGTCGAGTCATCACCTAGTGTCTAATTAACCAGTTTGCTAATTAATTCGGTTAATTTTCGTTGTCAATAGTACTTGGTTGAGTCATTAATCGAGTTTAGGCACTAAACCCCACAGTCTTACACAAGAGTCCAAATATGTCACTTACACTCAACGCACACACCAATACAATACTTTGACCATGTCTAAGAGAGTCTTGTATGCGCGTTTTTTTCTGTCATTTTTTTAGGGGGGTAAGTCGGATATTAATCCTCCATTTTTTATCAAAAAATACTATACTTAGCTCTTAAAAATATACACATTATTTTTTCTTATTTTTGCCAAAAATATGCACCCATTTTTTTTTATTTTTTCCTCTTTAAAAAACCGTAAAGTCAAGTCACCCATTTTTTATTTTTTCCTCTTTAAAAAACCGTAAAGTCAAGTCGATTCGATTCAAGTAATTAAAACGCAAAATAGTTTAAATTACAGCGCGTGGTCAAGAAAGGAAGGACGGTTAATCAAAGACAACCTTTTCGTACAAGCCCAACTTTTCGACAAACCTATAGCTCGTAAGAGGAAAGATAGGACACTAATGGCAACGCAGGAAGAAGTCAATGAGCTTAGGAACCAACTGGTTACCGTGACTGAGGCACTGAAGCTCCTCACACTTAAGATCGATGATCCCGTGAATCAACAACAGATGGACCTCATGCAAGAGAGTCTAAGCAAGCTATCTAGCGACTACAAGTTTCAAGGGCTTACTTCACAAGGGGTCTCGGTGGACAAAGATCTTCCGCAGAAGTTCAATCCCAACGACATCCCGAAATTCAAAGAAACTGATAACCCTTATTTTTACTTAAGAGCCTTCGAAACAATAATGAGTATTAAAGGTATCGATAAGAAGGTTTTCCCCTCTCTGTTCTCACTATCTCTCGAGACTGTTTGCCAACAATGGTTCTTTTCTCTCGAGAAAGAAAAGACCTTTACCCGGGAGTTCATAGCAAACGCTTTCGTTGATAGATACAAGTGCAACATTCAAGTTGAGACTGACCATAGAGAACTTGAAATCCTCAAGCAGAAAGAGAACGAAGGCTTCACCTCTTTCTTTAACAAATGGAGAGAAACCTCAGCTAAGATGATTGAGGTGCCAAGTGAAAAAGAGTCTGTAAGGTTGTTCATAAAAAACCTTCAAGAAAAATATTCCAAGCTTCCCAAGTATCAAAATAATCTCCATACCTTCAAGGTCGTCTACGACATTGGAATCAATATTGAAGACGACCTGGCTAAGTTAAAAGCTGCCAACAACAACATTAGCACTTTTAATTTAGGTGAAGTCCTTGCTATGAACAATCAAGGACAAAAGAAACCATTTAGGAGAAACTTTACTCCTATTGGCATGAGTTATGACACCGCATTTGATCGATTAAATGCAAAAGGTCTTATAACTCCTATTGGACCATTTGGGGACCCACCAGTCGAGCTAATTGGAACCCCAATGCACACTGTAAGTATCACCAAGGTAGGGGCCATCTCACCGAAAACTGTTAGAAGCTTAAGGAAGCTATCCAAGATTTAATCGACAACAACAAGCTGCCATTGCCCCCTGCCAGTAAGAAGCCAAGCATTTATAATGCACCTCTCTCTCATGCCTTGGCTATCTCTGATGAGGAAAATGAGGTTGACCCCTCGTCTCTCATTAAACCTGTCAAAGAAATTCATGCCATCGAAGAAGAGGAGGAGATCTTTTTCGACGCCATGGATAACCTTCCAGAACCAGCAAGCAAAGAGGACATACAATCGCTCACATTGTCTATGATGGAAGGATTGCACTTGCTACGTGAAGCTCTCAAAGTTGTAAAAGAACTTCAGCAGAAATATGACGAGGTTCCACCCTCGAAAAGTAAACCCAAGAGAGAATTCACACCTATGGGAATGACCTATGATGCTACTTTTGATCATCTCTATGATCAAGGACTAATAAAACCTATTCGTCCGATAGAGGATCCAACACCAGAAAAGCGATCTCCAAGGTGGGATCCCAAATCCTACTGCAAGTACCATCAAGGAAACGGTCATACCACAAATGAATGCTACAGGTTTCAAAACCTTATTCAAGATCTTGTGGAAGCCAATAAGATCTCATTACCTCTAGCTAGCAAGGGATTGACTTATGAGGCAAAGTGTTTTCCTTTACAAGTCACTGAAAAATCCAAGAAGAGTAATAGAATTTACACTCCATTTGGGATCCCATATGTACAAATGTTCGAAATGCTCTCCGAGAGTGACGAGATCAAACCTCTCGAACCGAGACCAGTCGAATCATTGAAAAGGACAGATAAATATTACTGTCAGTATCATCAATCAGGGGGTCACACTATCGAAAACTGTTTCAAATTCAAGGATTTAGTTCAGAAAATGATTGATGAAAAGAAACTAGTCCAAGTTCCACAAGAAGACGATGCAACCTTTAATGGAGTTTGGGACAGTGATGAAGAAGACGTCTATTTAAAAGACATAGTAGGATCTCCACCTTCTGTGTCGTACGCCATAGATGACTTTTGGACTGAAGAAGACTCATCGATAGACGTCCTCACAAGATCCGGGAAAATGCAACCTCCCGTTTCAACACAACCTATGCCGACCACACAACAAGTTCCCATACCTATCATTGAAGACAATGATATCGTTAAGCAGTTTAAAAAGACAAAAGTTGAGATGAACGTATGGAAACTTTTGGCAACATCTCGAGAACATAGGTTGGCTGTAATGAATGCCTTGGACAAAATAGGGATAGATTCTGACACTACTCCTAAGGGGTTAGCCAACTTCCTCACAAGTGATCTTCCTAGCCCAATCAATTTGATCACCTTTTCTGACAAGGATTTACCTCCAGAAGGTGACAAACATTACAAGGTATTAAACCTCACGGTGGTCTGTAAGAGAATGAACGTCCCTATGACTCTTGTAGACAATGGATCGGCCATCAACGTCTGTCCACTTAGAACTGCAAGGATGCTAGGCATAAGGGATGAAGATTTTACTCCGTCTACGCAAGGAATAAGGGCCTACGACAACACTCGTCGTCAAGCTCTTGGTAAAATTACCATGAACGTAACGGCGGGAGCAATAGAACATGCTACTACTTTCCAAGTAGTAGACATTAAAGCTTCGTTCAATTTGCTGTTGGGACGCCCTTGGCTTCATGACCTAAAGGCCGTCCCCTCATCTCTCCACCAACAAGTAAAAGCTATAGTTGGGGGAATTCCTATCACCATCGATGCTTCGCCTATGAGAATCAAGTCTATAGAAAATCCAATCATTAATGTAGAGCACGACGAGGATGATGAAGACTTATGGGGCTTTAACGAAGAGGTCTCCTTAATTTAGGAGGATAAAAGGACCCCTCTTTGCCATGACCCCCATTCCAACATGATTGTAAATGCTATTCTGAAGAGACAAGGACATTTTCCTGGGATGACCCTCGGAAAGAAGAAGGGAATAGCAAAATCGCTAGAGTCACCTGGCCTCCCTAAGTTAGACACTTTCGGACTTGGTTTCGAACCGACTCGGAAAGATCTCAAGCGAGCCCAGGAAAAATCAAAGGCACGTAGAGACGCTCGCACTCAAAAGAAAGCAATCCCAATGGATCAGTACCCTCTTACACTTAATGGTCAATTTATAAAAGAAGGACAGGACTATCCATGTCATGAATTTCCCGAGCCATTTGTTGTAAACGGCATAAGGCAACCGGGATTTGAGATTTTCTTGGATTGTTACTTCATAGATGAAATCCCAACTCCTGTTCATAAGGAGAAAGCACCCCCATGATTTGACTTTAACGTCATGGGATTACTATTTGGGCGAGAAAAGAATGAGCCAACTTACAGAGAAGATAACTCCTCGCTCATTCAAACAGTCTTACAAAGCGAAAGCTTCGATCCCTCGAAGCTAATCACTCCAGCTGAAGGATCACTACAAGGGTGGCGCAAGACTATCAAGGTGACTACTCCAAGTGGAAGAAAAATATCCATCACGACAGGGCAAGGACCACTGTTTGAAGAGTCGTCTGAGTCAGAGTCTGAGTCGGAGTCTCTCCCTATAGAGTCATCTAGGTCTTTAGTAGTAGCACCTTCCCCTCCTATTTATTCTCCTAGAATAGTTAGTGATCAAGTCCCTGAGGACATATCACTCTTTGATGTAATGATCTCAGAGTATAATAACATTTCTTCTTCTCCTTATTTCTTGTGTTCTTCTCTAACCAAAGATGACGAGCATTGCTTAACTAACAATGAAAAAGACAAAGAAATTATTAAAGCAATGGAAACACTCGAAAAGAAAACACCGGTAATTGAAGAAACTGAAACGGTTGATATCTCAAATGATTCAACCAATAAAAGAGAAGTTAAAATCGGATTAACACTTAATGAACAAGAAAGAACCGATTTAATTAACTTAAAGAATTTATCGATGTATTTGCTTGGTCATACGAAGGTATGCCAGTCATTAATAGAGAAATAGCTCAACACACTATACCACTAATTCCAGGAATGAAACTTGTAAAACAAAAGTTACGTCGAATGAAACCCGACGTAGCTCTTAAAATAAAAGAAGAGGTCCAAAAACAAATAACTGCAGGTTTCATCAAGGTTTCCAAATACCCCGAATGGGTCGCCAACGTCGTCCCAGTTCTGAAAAAAGATGGAAGGGTAAGAATGTGTGTCGACTATCGAGATCTAAATAAGGCAAGTCCAAAGGACGACTTTCCTTTACCACACATCGATATTCTGGTAGATAACACGACAAATCACGCGCTTCTCTCATTCATGGATGGGTACGCAGGTTACAACCAGATTCTCATGGCAGAAGAAGACATGGAGAAAACGACTTTTATAACACCATGGGGCACTTACTGCTACACAGTAATGCCATTCGGGTTGAAAAACGCGGGTGCCACTTACCAACATGCAGCAACTGCCTTACTCCATGACATGATGCATAAAGAAGTCGAAGTATATGTCGACGACATGATTGTAAAATCAAAAGAGACATAATCGAATCATAATCGAAAACCGCTTCTATAGATGCCCATTTGTGTCTCCCCAAAACCAAACCCGGTGATGAGTACCTTTCACGTCGAATCATAATCGAATGAAGCGAAAGTGTGGAAAGTTTAGTGTTGCGGATAGTTTTAATTTCTTTTCTCTTCTCTCTGTTTTTGAAAACTTATTTTAAGAAAACAGTCAATCCAGTTCGGTTGGTCCATGATATGGGTCCAATAGTAGTGTAGTTGGATGGGGCTTGAAAAGGGTTTTCCAACGATATATTATAAGCCCAGTTCCGATGAATATTGAGGAAGTTATGGCCAATTTACTGAACTGGGTCCGGTTTGAGCCTTATATGCGGCCCAATGATCTAGAGGAGGGCCTAATATAGATTTATCATTCCTAATTCAATTAGGAATTGTTTTAGTCTTCTAGATTCTTCTAAAAGGTTCTTTTCATTCCTAATTCAATTAGCATTGATAAATTGACTTTTGTTGACTTTTCAGAGTTTTAATTAAAATCAAAGCACATTTTTTTGAGGGAAATACGATTATATCCTCCTCTACGACAATTTTTATCTGATTTTAAGAAAACGCGTGAATTTCTGAATCAGCGCCAAACGCCTGCTGTAGCGCCTGGCGCTACGCTTGGCGTCTGGCGCTAATGTTGGCGTCTGCGCCAATAGCCAGCATTGGCGCTAATCAGATTTTATCCGCGCCAGAACTCTGTTTTGATATTTTATCTTTTGGCTGATTTTCTTTATAAATAACGTCGTAAAAACTCCGTTTTCATTCATTTAGATTCATCAACAATCATCAGTTTTCACCTACAATCACCAATTTTCTCTCTATTTTCACCAACTCTCATCAAGTTCTTCTTATTTACTCTCTCTCTCTCTCTCTCTCTCTTTTCTAAACTAGCTTCTCTCAAATACAAAATTCCACATTCATTAGATCTAGATACACCTAGCCAAATTCGAAGTTGCCTTCGCCCTAGACGTGAAAGGTTTAATTTTTGAGGATTTGGTCCCAAATTTCTCTTTTAATTATTTAATTTAATTGTTTTGTTTATTATTTTCCTTAAAGTTACTAACGTGTGTGTTTTGTTATTAGAAAGAGGTACGAGGCATCAAAGTAAGTTTTTTAATGGTTTAATTGATATTATGATGTAGAAATCATGTTTAGGTTGTTATTATGATGTTCCTAGTATCATGTCTAGGGTAATTTTAATATCAAGTATGGTTGTTATGATGCTTCCTATTTTCTTTCCTAATATTTATGATTGTTAGTATCATGTTAGGGTTAAATATATGATTCTTATTGTTTAGTGACATGCTAGGGTTTGTTATTAATCTTGTTAGTATCATGCCTAGGATCTTGCTAATATTATGCTTTAACATGGTTATTATGATTATCATGATTATTTTGTTAATTTGTTATTATTATGTTGCTTGATTATTTTTATTGTTATTGCTTGATCACACCTTTTATGCATGTTTAAAGGGAATTGGTACTTGTAACCATGCTTAATAAGATAATTAATAATCTTGTTAGGGTTAATTTGATTATAATTCAAGTGATCGCCAATAATAGATTTATTTGTGCATTAATATTCAACCAACATAGATAAACAGGTTTAGGGCTAAACCTATTGATTGCATGTAAGTCAGAAAGCGCGCATGAATACGATCTGAATAAAGTAGAGGACTATTATTAGGGCAGATTCAATCTCTTTTAGGTTGGATTTGTACCTTCATCCCCGAACCCTATTTGGTTCAAGACCTTATGGAGTTGACGATCTCTTGGATTGTTAAGGGGTGTAACCTTCACCCTGTGAACGGTTTACAAGTTCCTAAAACTTGTTGGCGACTTCTTTGCTCTATTTCCTTTCCCTTTGGACGCCACCGTACTTTAGTGTATGATCACAGTGGGGTTCAAGCTAGGGGTTAACGCTTGAAATATTCCCTACACAAATGTAGTATCATCATAACTTAGAAACCTGACCCCATTATTCAGTGTCTTACTAGGATCACAATAATGTAGCTTAATGATGTCATCATATCCTAAACTATCAATGACCCTTTTCAACCCAGCCACATTAAAGTCACAAGGAAGTTCATCAAATACTCCAACTTTACCATCAACATATGCCAAAGTAGGGATTTTTTCCATTCACCACCATAATGCACAATAAGAGACATAGGTAGGTCCTCCATCTATAAATAATGTAATCAAGGCAAATAAATAAATATATTCAATATGAAGACAAAGCATATAAACTAACACAAAAAGTATCAACTTAGTACTTCAAAATCATCATTTCATTAATTATAATCAAATAAGGACATCCATATCTTTGTCATAGTTGTGACATTGCCTTACAATTGCAAAAAGTACACTGTCACACTAAACCATGACAAGGGAGCAAAAGAAACTAGATCAGATTCTATACATTACTTCCTACCTAAATCATCAAGTTTTACTTTAACTGACTGCCTCTAAAAGGCTAACAACAACAACTAGTACTTATAGTCAGTTTAAAGCCAAAATAATGCCCTCTAGTTACCCAAAAAACAACCTACATGGCAATTCACCTAACAGCAACAACACTACTCAAGCTTAATCCTCTTCTTTTGCCCACCTGGTTGAGTTGCTTCCTCCCTCTTCCTTTTCTTGCTGTACATAGCTTCTTCATCCTTAAATAACCAACGCAACCCATCCAAAAATCCAGCCCAATCTTGAACTATCCCATTATGAAAGTCATAACCATTATTCCTCATTATATCTTTAGCCACCCACCACCTTTCACTTTCATGTTGGGCTTTAACATAATCAGGGATCCAAGCCTTAAAAAACCATAGTTCATTCCAGTGCTTACACACACAGTTGCACATGCCTTGGGCTTTATGGGGCAAATTAGGGAAAATGTACATGCATAAAATTTCTGGAATTGATAACGCATGTGGGGCATCCTCTAGAGTCGCCATATGATGAGGGTCGTCTACTGGATCCAACTAACCTAACGAAACACCCAATAATTATGGTGTTAACACAACCACAATTACACATAATTCATGCAAACAAATACTCTGTTTTTCAAAAACAATTACACGTAATTCATGCACAAAATTACTGAAGTAACAAACAGCAAATTTGATCAATACTCACAAAAACGCAAAATTGACATAATATAAACATAATTCTGTGATTAAACCTAACAATAACAACAATTTGCAGATGAAAGGGTATTTTTTAAAAAATAAAAAACGTTTCATGATAAACCCTAAATCGATAAACAAATCATCACCAAAACACAAAAAATAAAAGCAATTACAAAAAAAAAAATAAAATTGTAGAATGATCAGAATTTTACCTTAAAATGCAAAAGTTTTTCTAGAAATGGCTTCACTCCAACAGAGAATAGATGATGAAAAGGAAGAGGAGAATATCCTTTTTTGTCTTGGCTGGAGTAAATAGTACACACGAAGAGAAGAGGGGGGAGGGCGCGAAATTGGGGAACAAAGAAACAGAAACGTAATTTCGATAACTGACGTCCTCGATTACAACAACAACAAAAAATAAATTAGCTTAATTCCTATTGGTTAACCATAGGTGACTATGTTTTTAACCAGAAGTGATTAAGTTTTTTCCCACAATTTAATTAAATTCACCGGAAAATACACCTCAATCACCAAACTGCAATGTCAAAAAACTTGATCACCGTGAAAACTTGATCACCAAAAGATGTCTTAACTCCATCAAAAAATATACTCGTAATATATTTTTGAAATTTTAATTATTACATATGATTTTTTTTTCATATATTAAAATGATATTGATTGAGGTTAATCCTTAAGAAAGGGAGAAAAAAAAAACCCTAGAATCTTAATCTTCTTGGTGAGATTTTAAATTTGTTTTTTCTTTTGATCTTCTTTTTCTTCTTCCCGTTCCTTCTTTTGTGATCATCCTCTTTCTTTTTTTTTGTTTTGTTCTGCCTAGAATTTTTCTTCCGCCCTCTTTCTCTTCCTCAATTCTTCGATTTCATTCTTTTCAACTTTTTCATACAGCTTCATCAACCTGTCCTTCACTCTATCTCTTCTCTCGAATAGATCATTTAATCTCTTTTCAAAGTTGTTAAAAACATTTTCTTCTGGATTGTTTGATGAAGTAGAAGATTGAGAATTGTTTTCCATATTTGAGAAATAAAGAAAAAGAGTTTGTTTTAGGAGAGAGAATATACAGAAACACAAACATGCAAAATATATGAGCAAATCATGGTTTTATAGACAAATAAAAAAGATTAAAAAAATACTTTACTTTTAAAATAATTTTATATTTCTTATTCCTACATTTTTGTCATCTTTATCCAAAAGTCTAGGTAAATATATTTATGTTAAATATCTTTATTTTAAATATTTTTATCCAAATCACAAAGTACTGAGAGCTACTCTAAGTAAAATCAAACACTATTAAATATTTTTATGCTTGATAAACATACACCAATACCTGATATAAGTTATCTAATATCTGACAAAAACGTGCTAATTTATGTCTTTTAGATTGTTATTCCTAAATAAAATACAACAATAACTGAGATATATTATCTAATATCTGACTAAACCATTCTAATTCCTGACTAATAATTTTTAATTTCTGATGTTACTAATCTTATTTCTGTCTTAAATTTGCTAATTTCTGACTTTTAGAATGTTTTGCCAGACAAAAATACACAAATAACTTAATTTAATTAACTATAATATGAATAAATCATGCTAATTCGTGATTATAATAATCTTATTTCTGACTTAAAATTGTTAAATGCAAAACTCTAAGTATTCACAGTTTTTTTATAACCCTATAAAACATATCAATTGCTAATTAATAATATCTTATTCCTGACCTTTATTATGTTAAACATGATTAAGAAAAACTACTTAATTCCTGACCTATATAATGTTAAACTTAAAAATGTTAATTGAAAAACTCTAACTATTAGACTTTGTTGTTATTCCTGACCAAAATCTAATATCTAATATATAATATCTGACTAAAACACTTTAATTCCTGACTAATATATTGTTATGCCTGACAAAAATAGATTAATAACTAACGTGAGTTATATAATATCTGAGTGTGACTCTTTAATACCTGACAAAAATATATCAATTACTGACATGATTTATCTAATATCTGACTATAAAATGCAATTATTTGATTTATGTTGTCTAAGTAATGACTAAAACTTGCTAATTCCTAATGAATATCATATAATTCCTGATTATAATAATCTTAAAAACTGAAGAAAATAATCAAATTGTTCTATAATTGTTGAAGGTGTATCCAAATTCAAGACATAGATTGTGTCTATGGCATTTACAAAAGAATTTTGTATCACACTTTGGAACTCTAAAAAACATTCGTGAATTCAAGAATATGTTTCACAAGTGCTTAAGTGGTTGTGATTCAGAATCAGAATTTGAAGATGTCTGGAACAAGATGGTTCAAAAACATGGGTTAGAAAAAAATAGTGGTTTGATAGGTTATTCGGGCTACGAGAAAAATGGTGCACAGCATTGAGCAAGGATATTTTCTCAGCGGGAATTCTTTCATCTCAAAGAGTAGAAGTAACAAACAAAGCAATTTCATTTAAGGCCAACAGAACCACTAAACTTTTGGAGTTCTTTCACATATTTGAAGCTACTGTGAGAAGATGGAGAAGCACTGAAAAGAGTGACAACTTCAGATGTACTACCGAGAAACCAAAAACAACAACAAAAATATTAAAACATGCTGCTGAAGTTTATACTCTAAACTTATATAAGGATTTTAAGTTGGAATTTGACACAAGTCTAGGAGCATATGCAAAGGAAAAGCCAACTTCAATGCAATACGTCAAATTCTTTGATGTTTCTCTTGATGAAGATTACAAGCACACCTATCAAGTCATATATCACTGTCAAAACAATGAGTTTATGTGTTCTTGTATGTGCTTCACAGAGACCGGATTGTTGTGCTTTCACATCCTCAAATAATGCAAATGTACAGCATACATGCTATACCAGAGAGATACGTTCTGAAATGCTGGACAAATCTTGCTAAATCAATGATATGGGATGAGAACGAATAAGGTACGTACATACTTTATTATTTTAAAATTTATTATTTGTTAATTAAATATAAAATGAAAGTATTTTACTCCTAATTATAAGAATTTATTCCTGACAAATATTATATAATTCCTGACAAAAATACTCTTTTTGCTGAAAAAAATATAGTTACTTCTGATAAAACAATTTAATTATGACAAACATAAACTTATACCTGATATAAAAATTATTACTTCTGATAAATATAAACTTATTTATTACAAACATAAACTTAACAGAGAAACTTATACATTAATACCATTTTCTGCTTCAGTAGGAATCCTCTCATTACCATCAGCAGTAAAAACTCTAATGTAAAAATTTGAATCAATATCATGATAAATATCCAGTCTTTCTCCTTCAACAATATTATTGGATGATTCAAAGCTTGTCCATTCATAATCAATAAAAACAACCACCATAGGTTCCTGTATTTTGTGGTACGCTTAACACTCTAACTTCCCAAAATCTTCCATTATTCCCATGATAGACTCTAACTGGACCTCTAAATCTTAAAAGAAGAAAACCTTTCCAATCTGCAGGAAGTGGTTGAAATATATATATAAAAAAAAAAAACACACACACACACACACAAACACACACACACAAAATAGAATGAAAACATTAAATATTTACTAAGATACAAAAAAAATATATAAGTATAAAGCTTAATATATTTACCAAACTAAGCCGATAAGGTGATCTGAACTTAATAGAACATTTTGTCAAATTTTCATAGAAATCAGCCATTATCTTCAAGATTGTATAAAAGAAAAAATATAACTTATTGTGAAGTTATGATATAAGACTCAACCTTATATAGAAACGATAGAGGTTGTTAATTTAAGGTTTTTTTTATAGAAAAAACTTGATTTAAACAGCCTTTAAATAGAAAATAGTTTGTATGAACAGCAATAATTGACATGTAATTTAACAGAAGAAATTATGACTTCTGTCTGTTTTTTATGACTTTTCATGATGCAATAAATTACTTTGAAATTATATGACTTCTTCAGTTTTTTCAGATTTGTATGACTTTTTAAAGATGCAATTAAATACTTTTTTAGTTTTTTAAGATTTGTATGACTTTTTGAAGTTGCAATTAAATACTTTTTCAGTTTTATATGACTTTATTATGACTTCAGTCAAATTTGTATAACTTTTTGATGATAAAATATATTAAATTTTCATATTTTTATAACTTTTTATGATACAAGAACACTTATGGCCCAAGGAGAAAACAATATTGTTTTTACTGAAAAATTTAAACTTATTCCAATATATCTTATTCCTGACATTTAGATTCTCATTCCTGATTATACATATGTTATTCATGCCTATACGTATCCTATTCCTGACATTATAATCTTATTCCTGATATATATATTGTTATGACTGACAATAATAATATTATTCCTGATATAGATATTTTTATTCCTGACCTATATTATTTTATGACAATTGTAGGAAACGCTACTACGGATCATTCATTAATAAACACTCCTTGGAGGCAATCAATAATAAAGAATTTCTACAACCTTGTAACTATATGTCAAGGGAATGAAGAAGCAACAAAATTATGTGACGACGCTTTGGAACAAATGTACAAATCTGTAAGAAAAGTGTTCCAAACAAATGAAGAAAAAATTCTTGAGCTTTATGAAGAACAAGAGAGAAGGAATGTTGTAAAAGATCCAAAACGACCAAAAACAAAAGGAAGGCCAAAGAAAAAACAAAAGAATTAGAGGGCATTTTGAAAGAAGAAGAACAACAACTAGAGATCTAAATGAGTTTGGTACCAAAACTCCAAATCCACAACTCATTTAATATTGAGACATTCATCAAATAATTTTTATTCATTAAAAATATTTGTAAAAAATATTATATGTAATTCTAGTATATTTTGATTTGATATTTTAGATTTAAAATCAAAATTAAGTTTTGATATTTTTTATTATTCCTGACAGAATTAATCGAATTTCTGAACAAAATAATGCTATTCCTGACTAACATGATTTATTTCTTGATAAAAATCACTCATTTCTTGAATATAATTTCTGAACAAAATAATGCTATTCCTGATTAATATGATTTATTTCCTGATAATATTCACTTATTTCTTGAATATTATCTCCTAACTGAGTTTTGTTTTTCTTGATAAAAATAATCTAACTTATGCAAAAACACGCATGTATACCTGATTGATAATATTAAAGAAAAGCAAAATATATACATATATAAATAACTGTATAAACAAAATTTATCAACCAAAACGAACATAATATTTAACTACAAAAAAGTAATATATATACAAAATAAAATTATCTAACTACTGTCTATATTCTGCCGTTTTTCCATTTCCTTTAGTTTCTTCTGCTCCATGTTTTATCTCCTATCTTTTTCTTTCTGTATAGCAGCTAAATCCTTTCTATACTGAGCCTTAAGCTTCTTCTTTGCAGGCTGAGCTTTGAAAATTTTGTCTTTGTTAATAGAAAATTCAATGCAAGCATTCCACAATTGCTTGCGCAAAAAATTGTCTTCTCTATTAACCAAATTATAAGCTATTCTGCATCTATACAACTTCCGATTTTGTTTCTGCAAATTTATAAAAAAATAAGAACACTAAAAAATAATTAGTTTAAATCACAACAAATATCAAGAGAGAAAAACACTTACATTTTTTTTAAATCAAGAAGTCCTCCATCTAGTCCAGTGTATTTTTGCATACACATTAATGCAAAAAGCCCACAATCATAATTTTTTGTGCTCGTCTTCAAAGAAAAAGATGGATTATTCCATGGCAACGTAGGAACTTTTTCCGCTAATGGATGTTCTTTCTTTTGCAAAAAAAGATGAACAACTCTAAAATGTATATATATATAAGCATCTAAAAGTGTAATTTTTAAGAAACAAAATGAAATAGTTAGTTTACAAAAACTTACCAAATACTTATCTATTAAATCCAAATCAGTTCGATCAATGTAAGTCATGTTATTTATCCAATCTATACGTGGAGTTATACCGGGAATAAAATTGAAAACTACCAGATTATAGTGATTTTTGTACCAAATGGGAACGATTAACTGCAACAACAACAACAAAAAAAGTTAAACTATTATTTCTTATAAACCAATACCTGTCTTAAACTTGCTAATTTCTGAGTTTTATATTATTATGTCTGACTAAATACAACGATACATGACATGAATAATCTAATACCTGACTAAAGAATGATAATTCCTGACTAATAATATCTAATTACTGATTATAATAATATAATTCCTGATTAAATATTGTAATGTTTGTTCCTGACCTATATTATCTTAAACTCGAAAATGTTAAATAAAAAACTTTAACTCTTAGACTATATAGTTCCTGAATAAAATATTTTTATGCCCGACTAAAATAGAATAATACTTGACATAAGTAATCTAATATCTGACTATAAGATATTAATATCTGACTTAGATTGTTAAATTCATTACTAAAACTTGTAAATTCCCGATCAATATAACTTAATTCCTGAATAGAATAATCATATTTCTGACTTAAATTGTTATGTCTGACAAAATACAACAATACCTGAGATGAATCATCTAATATCTGACTAAGCATAGTAATTCCTAACTAATAAAACTTTATTCCTGATTATAATAATCAAATTCGTGACTAAATATTGTAATGTTTAATTCCTGTCCTATATTATGTTAAACTTAAAAATGTTAAATCCAACACTCTAACTCTAAGATTGTCTTATTCCTACACTAAATATCTTTATACATGACAAAATTAGATTAATACCTGATTATAAAAGCTAGTACTTGAAAGTAAAAATATATTACCTGAGTAAAAACAAGAAATAAATTTAAAAACTTACCAACTCTACTTCAGCTATGTTGAGCTTTGAAAATGTTGAACCCATTTATCAATGGCAACATAAACATCATTACCATCATGTTTTTTAAATTCCATTTGAAGCCCCTTTTTGTCAACAGCTCCTTAAACTTTGCATATTCTACTGGATTATTTTCCAAAGAATTCAAAATTTTTTCCTGATCTTTGATCATCTTGACATTTTTTTTTTTGTAATTTTCTCTCTTTATTATATATCTCTGTATAGTTTCCTACAATACAAAAATTATAGAAACATATATTATGTTATATACATAAAAATTCCAAAGATAATAAGTAAAGAAAAAGAAAAAACTTACAGCAACTCCAGTAAAAAAAAACAAATCTCTTGTACTGAATTATTTCTATGTCAGCTATTTGGCTCTCTTCAAGATTCAACACAGAAGCCCAAGCATCATGAATAGCACTATTAATCCAGACAGAGGGGCGCAACGAACAAAACTCCTCTTTCACCAAAATAATATTGCTTTGCGAAGGATTTTCAGTGTTAAACCGACAGATAACATCACCAGTATCTTCCACATACAGCCTCCTGTTACGCGCCTTAACTCCCTCATCTTCTTCTGTAGGATCTAACTCTTGCTCCTCATCATATTTTCTACAAAAGAGGAAGTCACACATATATCTTTCATGCTCACTTAAATTTTTCAGATACAGAGGCTTATTTTCCTGCAAACTCCTAGAGACAAGCATTTCTTGATTTTAAATCGGAATCTTATCAATAGGGGATGTACCCAATCTGAATCCAAATTAGATGCTTCCAAATTAGCCTTCAATTCCAACTGCTGTTTATCTCTTAGATATTGCGATCTCTCAACCTGTTTTTCAGCATATGCATCAGCAGTAATAAATGTAATTTCAAGAAGAGACATTTTCACCAGTAGGAATTTTGTCCACATCAATTAACTGAATGTGTGTTTTAGGAGGCTAAGGTCCTATTTCCATAAACTCATCTTGAGACAAATCAACAGCAGTAGGAGTTGGAGTTTTATCTATTACAATAAGGGTAGGATTAAAAGCAATAGGAGTTTTTAGAACTTCAGTTGGAACAGATTCATTTGCAACCGATTCCGTTGCAACATATTTGTTTCTCAATAAATCTAAAACTGCAGTTGTATCTCTAGGCTGAGCTTCCTACAGAAAAAATAAAATGTATTAAAATAAAAAACAAGTAATTTAAATCCAAACAATAATAATCTATACTAATTAATGAATTCAAAATTCTAATTCCTGATAGAAAGATTCTTATTACTAACAAAAGTAATCTAATAGCTGAATGAATAAATCTTTTTCCTGATTAAGAATGTATTATTTTGAAAAAAAAAAAAGTTAATTTCTGTTCAAAAATTTATTATTCCTCACTAAAGTATTCTTACTACCAATAGAGGTAATCTAATATCTGACATAAACAACTTTATTCCTGATGAACAACTAGAGTTATAATTTACATCTTAACAAAATTTTATCATTTCCTGCTATAGGCGTTGCTCGAAGTACGCCTACGTTAAAGCATGTGGTGAATATGCTTGGCACTCATAGGAAGTGGGAGTTGACATAATACGATTAGGGACAAAGCAAAGTAGGGAGCCGCCAACAAGTTTTTAAGGAACTTGTAAACCGTTCACGGATCATAAAAGGCAACCACGATTAAGGGACAACAAAAGGCAACAACGATTGACCCGTGAAGGTTACACCCCATTCATACTCCATGAGATTAATAACTCCGTATGGTTCGGAACCACTAAAGGAGGATCGGGGATGATGGTACGAAGTGAGTCACATTCGCCCGTATTGGTCTCTACTCGATTCTTATAGTGAAAACTGATTCCTGCGATCTCAAAGACATGCAAACAAAGATTCAATTTGCTCCAAACTATTATTAGGCTAAATTGGTTGAATATTAATGCAACACATAATTCTAAAATATCGTGATCACTTGATTAAACAACAAGATTAAGAAAGAACCTAAACCGGTTGTCCAAATTATCTCATTAGGCGTGATTTTCAATTACATATTCCCTTTAAACATGCAATATGGTGATCAATAAATAAATAATAGCAATAAACATTAATATTGGAAGCAATTTAACAATAATAGCGTTAGTCAAATCAAATATAAAATAACCCTAATCATGATACTAGCAATAAGAATAAAAATAAGAGTAATTAAGTGATTAATTACTCACTTTCCGCGTTTCCTTGAATTCCTACATCATGAATAAACTGTTAGTAACTTCAATTAAAATATAAATCAAATGAAAATTAAATTAAATAAAATAAAAAGTAGAGTTGATATGGTCCAAACCCTTAGTTATTTATACCTTTCACGCCTCGGTTTAAGGACGGAACCTTGGGTTAAGTATGGACTCCTTGGAGTGCTTAAGGGAAGAATGGTGTAATTAGAAATATAGGTTTAAGATTAACCTCTTAAAAAACCCTAGCCTTCTTTTCTCTCTTCTCTCTCCTAAACCTAGTCTCCATTGTCAATTTTAAAGGGGCTTCCATCGGATTTCACCGGTGAAAAGCCCCAACCTTTATTTACTTTTAACCCTTTTGTTTCAGGTTACAATAATGTCTCCCTTCGAAAGACAAGGTTTTTTCAATCTCCTTCGAAAGACAAGGTTTTTCGTACTTCTTCGAAAGACAAGGTTTTATTTGTGCTTAATTTGGTCTCCGGTTGTGCGGGGCTACTATTGATTGTGGCTCAGATTCGGGTTACGGAATCAGCACAAGAATGTACTTACTCACAAAATTGCGAAGCGACGACGGATCCACTCAAAAAGTTGTATGAGACAACGAATCGAGAATATGTCGAATTGTTATATTTGTGTATTTGGATTCTTAGCCCTTCCCCGATTAATTCTTGTTTGATTTTGTTAAATTCGTTTTCATTATTGTTCATTGTCAATTGTAGATGCCGTATGGCTTATATTAATGAAATTTAGTGTCCTTTAGGACTTTTTTCAAAAAAAAAAAAAAAAAAAAGAAATATAGGTTTAAGGCTTAGAATATGAGAGAGAGAGAGAGAGAGGGAGAAGAATAATTTTTGGTGTAAAAGAGAGGAAGAGAGAATGATTTGATGATAACTCTTGTTGATGATTGAAAAAAGGGGAGATATGACCTCTATTTATAGAGAAAAAAGAAGGGTCGAAAAAACAAGATAAGATCCGAATTATATCGGAATAAAACTCGATAGACTGCAGTTTTTACGATTGTTGTTTTTATCACATCTTTTGATCATGAAATCGGAATAAGATAAATAAGATATCGTTGGAAATATCTTGAAGTCTACTTTCTAACCCAATTAGAATCAGATTAAAATATTTTGTAGAATAAAATATATGGCTGAAATAGTGAGACGATGTCAGTTTTGGATAGAGTTTTATATTTTATTCATATCTTTTCCGTTATAGCTCGGAATTGATATTATAATATATCATTGGAAAGAAAATTTTAAGGGATATCCAACAATATAGTATTTGGATAAAAAATATGAGGCACGAAAATAATATCTGTCTATCTTTGAACGTCTTTCAATTCGGATAGAATTAGGACTTTCAAAAAGAAAAAGTTTATTCAATTTCAAACTTTTTAATTTTATCTTTTCAAAAACGATAATTAAGATCTTTTAGAAGCTTATAGAAGTTTCCAATTAATACTAATTGGTTTAGGAATGATATTAAATCCTTTGGACCCTCCACATGATCATTGGGTCGTAGGTAAGGTGGGCTTAGGTTCGGTTTGGGCTTAGTTTAATATTTTGGCCATAACTTATTTGTTATAACTCGGATTTGGGCTTATAATATATCGTTGGAAAGCTCTTCTAAATCCCCATGCAACTATTTAGCCATTGGACCCATATTATGGACCAAAATAAACTGGAATAAACGTTTTTATAAGAAGGACACGAAATGAATGATTTTAAACGACACGAAATGAATTATTTTGGGTTTAAAGGCATGAAAAGAGGAAAATAAGTGGCGGTTTGGGGAAATGGGTTAGGAATTGGTTTTTTTTATGAAATTTATATATGGATTTAAGCACTCAAAAGATTAAATACTCAACCCGACCAATAATGGCGGTGAAAGGTTGTTCATCATCGGGTTTGGTTTTGGGGAGACATTTTTAGGTGTCTACACCTGCACAAACTCATCTAATACCTGACTAAAATATTATTATTTCTGATACAGTAACTCTAATTACAAACCCAACTACTATATTGCTTTCAGATATATTTTAATTCTTGACAAAAATATTGTAATTGCTGACAAAACTTATATAATATATGACAAAATAAATCTAATTCCTGACCAGAATACTTTAACTCATGAAAAAAATAACAAAAAAAAATTACCTGATTCACAACATCAATAGGTGAATGATGTTCTTCTGTAACTTTACTCTGAATTACATCATCAGATTTAGTAAAAACCAGAAAACATATGTATAACAGAAATAAAAAATATATAAATTTATTTATATAAAATATCAAATTTAAATACAATAATTATTTTAATATATTATTCAAATAAAATACACATATTAGACCTTAGATGTGCTGTCATCATCTTTGTCATTTTTTCTTTCTTTTTCATCAGTTACCGGAACTTCTTCTTCAGTAACTTCTGCATTTTGCTCTTGGCATGCTTGAGGAGAAGGAGGAGTAGGAGTAGGAGTAATTAAATTAAACTTTGGCATAAAATGAGCTCCCATGGAAAAACTCCTTCCTTCTTGCACAATCCTAGCCTGATTATCATTCAAACCAGCTGAATAAACTTTATTAAGTCCCCTAGCTTTCCTTGGTGTCCTAGGAGGTGATGTTGAAGAACCAAGAACACCCTCCACACCAACTAAACTAACCACATTTTCTGCTGGTGCTGTGCCAGGTTCAGAATTTACAGAAGCAGTTTCAACACCAACTAAAACAGCAACATCAGTTCCTTTGTCAACAGCAGCAGCTTCTACACCAAGTGAAACATCAACAACAGTTCCTTGGTGAACAGTCAAGACTTTGTCTTCATCTGTATTTTTCTCTGGTATCTGTTCAGACATACCAGTTTAAGGTATATTAGTTTCTTCTTCTTCATTGAATTCTTTTTCCTTATTTGCATCCTTTAATTTATCACTTTCAGGTATATCTTGACTTATGACTTTCTCCAAATCAAGATCAGCAATAAAATTATTCACCTGTATAAAATAAACATTAATATCAATAAATATTAAGTTAATTTCATATAAAAAATAATGATAAAGGTAATTAAACTTACAATTTCATCAGGCTTAAGCTTAATATAAAAAAATCCAACTCAATGGCTAACTTTTTGCTCTGCATAGCAGCTACCACTATTTCATCAATTTTAGCTAAGAACTGTGGATTGGAATATATATCATCATCTCCGTGAGATTGAGATTCTTGTGAAGTTTTTATTGCTTCATCCTTCAAATCAATAGCAAAGTTAATTTGGTTCTCTGATACAATCTTCAAGTCACGACCAAATTTCATCATTTTTTTTTCACAGCCTAATAAAAAAAAGATAATAAAGAGTGAATGAGTTAAATATAATAAAATATCCTACATACAAGAGACTCTCAACATTCTAATTCCTCATAAAAATTAAATAATTTCTGACTAAAACAATATTATTCCTGAAACTGATACCTTATTTCCTTACTATAAAAAATTAATTCCTGGAAAAAATTAACACATTCCTAACAAAAATGTTGTTATTCCTGTTAAAAGTAATATAATTTCTGATTTAAACAATGTTATTCCTAATTGAGATATAAGTTATATCCTGACTAAAAGAATTCCATTCCTGACCAAAACTCTCATATTCCTAACCAAAATTCTCATATTAACAATGATAGTAATATAATTTTTTACTTACAATATTAATGCTAAGTGTCTTAATTTATTTCCTGATATTAAATTTCTTACTCCTGATAAAACTAAACTAATTTCTGACTACAATTAATACTCATTCATATTATATTAATCATTGAATTATTGACAAAAAAAGTTAGTACATAATAACAGGTTATACAGAATGAACTCTTGAATTAAACGCTTTAATAAATTAATAAAAAGATGAGATTTTAAACTTACATCAATATCCATTTTATCAATCTCATCATCAGTTGGGTACTCTTTAGGAATTCTGTACATGTCATATCTAGCTTGGTCATCTTTAGCTTTCAAATCAATTGGGGCAGATTGTACACCCTGACCTTCCTTATTTCAATCAGAATCAATTGGGGCAGATTGTACACCCTGATCTTCCTTATTTCCACCAGAATCTTCATCAGCATTAGTACACTAGTAGAAAAATACAAAAAGGCAACCCCCAATTGGCACCGGTTCAGACCAAACCGGTGCCAAAAACCGGCCTAAAATTGGGCGGGGATTTAGACCAAGAACAATGGCACCGGTTCAGATCAAACCGGTGCCACTGAACCGGTGCACCAAAAAAAAACACGGGTTTGTTCCTTTATAAACCCTAACCTCCTTATCTCTCCTCTCAGCTGAGCGCCTTTCCTCCTTCTCCTCTCCGACCTCTCTTCTCTGTCTCTCTCCCCTCTCTGTCCTCTTCTTCTGACCTGAAAACTACTTCTAAGCCCGGCCTTAAGACGCGAGGCGCCCCTCTCACATTAGGTGCTTCTTGCTCGCCTCGCTCTTGTGACATGCATGCTATGTTTCCCCCATCCACCTACCTCTACTCGGATCTCTTTCTAGAACCACCTCCTTAGAAAGAGCCTGTTTTTGCGACTCTATCTTCTAAGTGAATTGGCGAGTTATAGGCGACGAAATCAATGGAGTGAGTTATAGGCGACGAACTCAATGTTTATGGGTTTAATTATTCGGGGTAAGGGTTTCTGGGTTTAATTATTTATGCTATGTGCCTTAATTTTTTTGGGTTTGATTGTTGTAATATTGTTCGAAATTGATTGGTGTAATTAATCTTGGAATTATTTGGGTTAATTGATTTTGTCATTTTTTGCACTTAATTGATTTTTCGAAATTTCTGGGTTTAATTGATTTTCGAAAGTTTTGGGGTTAATTGATTTTCTGGGTTTAATTGATTGCTGGGTTTGATTTTGGGTTAATTGATTTTGTCATTATAATTCATTGTTTGTGCGGTTTTCTGGATTGATTTTCTCTTTCTCGTTCATGCATTAGTTTTCTGGGTTATTGCTTCTCGTTTTTTTTTTTTTTTTTTTTTTTTTTTTAGTTTTAATAATTTCTGGGTTTTAATTGATGCAAGTATTAATTCATGCAACAAGGATTCAAGATTTTGATTTAAGAATATTATTTTGATGTTGTAATTTTTTTTTTTTTTTTATTATTGTTTTACAATTTCAATTTCTGAGTTAAATTTCATTATAATTCATTGTAATTTTTTTTTTATTTTTTTTTGTATGGTACAATAACAATTTACTTGTTGAATATAATGTGATTTACCATTGTTTTGATGTTGAATATAACAATTTCAAGAATCCGTATTTCACCAATTATTTTTGTTTGGTTCGTATTTCATGTTTGTTTGTATATTATTTTTATTATTATTGCAAGAAAAAAGTAAAAAAATAAAAAAAATACCAAAAAGGCACCGGTTAACCGGTGCCTAAAACAACTTCCACTAAAAAAAAATATTCCGCGGAATTATTTAAGGAACCGGTTAACCGGTGCCAAAACCGGTTTATGGCACCGATTTTGTACCGGTGCCAAAAAGGGGTGTAATTGGCACCCCCCACATAGGCACGGGTTCAAACCGGTGCCTTAAGCCGGGTTTTAACCGGTGCCCTTTGCTATTTTTCTACTAGTGGTATCTTCAAGTTTAAACTCAATGTTATCCAACCGAAAAGATTTTAGAAGCTCCTGTTCACTTTTCCCAGCATACTGTAATGGTAATGTCTGAGGATACAATTTCATAGTACCGTAATCAATATTTTCAGCAACAGCTTTGATCCTCTCATTCAGAGTTTCACATGACCAATTCATTACAAATGGCTTCCTATCTAAAGTGGTCCCAAACTCAACTTTTGCAAAAAAGCAATTATAAAGGCAACCAAACAGCCATTTACTTGTTTTGATTTACTTTTCAATTCTTGTCCTGCCTTCTTCTTCAAAAGAAAGGCCTGAAACTCTGCTATAGATGTATGATAGAGGAATAAACGAGTCGTTAATTGTCTATCCCAAAATCAAACATAATTTATAAAATCCTAAACCAACCTAATACAAGTATAAGGTAAGTATAGGGTCGAAGCCAAAGGAGTGAGTTGGTATTAACTATTGCCTAAATCAAGCTATTTCGAAGATTGTAGTGAGAAAATGGTTGGTATTATGGTAGCAAAATTAGACTAATCAAGTAATTCAAGAAGCTAAATACTAGGGATATAGGTTCCACATGCTAGTTCAATAATCGTGCTAATCGATGATTTCTTCGTTTGATTCAAGCATTGCAAAGGACAAACAATAGTAGCAATCAAGAGAGTTCAAGAGCTATCTCCTAGAGGCCAAGCTAGGGGTCACTATGAATGGCTAATCAAGGAAATTCACAATCAAACTCAATCAATTAAAGCAATTCTCAAATTGATGGGTCATGTCATTAAGAATTACAATGCAATCTAGATTAATCTTATAGGTTGATCATTCCTAATCTAATTAATCACATGCAAAACTATGTCAACCAATTTAATTGCAACAATTCAATCAATCAAAGATCATCAACTAGCACAAATTATCAATCAAGCATGCTTCCCCTTCTCCCTAGCAACTAATCTACTCACTAATCATGGTGTAACTCAAGAACAAATCACTAGAATTAGCATTGATCATCATTCTAAATCAAAATCAAGAAAAAACAATATCAACTACAATATCCAATTCAAATCCAAGCAATTCAAACAATCAAAGATGAAACTAAATCAATCAAGTAAAGAGATGAACAAGAAGAAGAAATTCTTACTAACATTAATGATTGAAAATGAAGAAATCCAAGCACAATTGATCCAATGTTGACATACAAATCCAATACCAAGAACTTCTGTCTAACTTCAGTCTAACTTCTCTCTCTAAAACTAAGCTAATGAAAATTATCTAAAAGTTATCTTCAAAAAGGAATTACAAGTGTATTTATAGGCAAAGAAGGAAAACGGGATCCCCGCGCCCTCTCTAGTAAACCCCGCGCCCGCGGAAAAATGGGTACGGAACCCATAACAAACTCCGCGGGCTTTCTGGGCAACACCCATGCCCGCGGGTCTTCTAGCCCGCGCCAAAAGCGCAGCGAATCCCCTGCTCCCAAAAGTTAATCAGAGGGCCACGGTCTCTCTGGTATGGAGCGGACTCTACAGACTACCCGCGCCCGTGGGGAGCCCGCGGCCAAACCGCGGAGAGTTCCTGGTCGAAATTTGCCAATTTGGTGCATACGAGGCCGCGCCCGCGACCTTCAGTACCCGCGCCCACGACAGACTGGTAGGGCTTGATGTGCCCTCCAAGGCCTCTCCAAGCCCTCTCCATTCCCTCTCTAAGCCCTCTCCAAGCCGATTACTTCCTCCTTGCTTAGTCAATATAGCCCATCTTGATCCCCTTGCAAAGACAAATCCTAGGTACCTACAAGAACAAACAACGGAAAGGAATAAAAGGGAAAAAGAACCAAATAAAAGGAAAACACAAAGAAAACACGAAAAACACAAGGGAAGAAAGAAAGGAATTTAAGGAAAAAGGACAAAAATAAAGATAAGAAAGCATAAAAAGGAGATGAAATCATCCTAAAAGACTACCCTATGAGTGCCATAAATGACACTCATCAATGTACATAACCAATCCATCACATAACCAGCCCAGTTGTAAGCCTTTATGAAACGTACATCTTCCAAAGACTTAATGATATTAAAATTGGAGGACTTATCACCAATTATTGGAGCCAAAAAATTAGATACAACAAACATAACAAAGAGTCCCTTGAATTCATAACCTCCACCCCTACATTTCTCAAACAATGCTTGATAAGTAAGAAAATTGACATATGTCTTCTTCTTCTTACTTTGAGTTGCCTTTTCAGATTCCTTCATCTTGCTTTGAATACCTTTTTTAGATTCATCACCAGTTTTCCTCTTCTTTTTTTTGTTAGTTTCAGATTCATTTTCTTTTTCCAAATCTTCTTCTCCATCCAAACCCAAAAATTTCCTCCACTCTGATTTCAAGCAGTCATCAGGATTAAAGCCTTTCTTGTTTTTGGAAATCTCTTTCACAGGTATATCAGTAAAAGGAATGCCCAAAACATCAGCAATATCAGAACTGTCAATATGAATGGCATGTTCCTTTTTACCAACAATCAAATTTCTTGCCTTGGGATTATAATGAGTTACTATATAACCATGCAACTGGTGACTGATATTATCCTTCAATTTCAAATTAAGCAACCCACCAAACCCAATTTCTTTTACATCCTTTTTTTTTGCTGATCACTTAAATCTTCCACGATTTGACAAAGATGATTAGGACCAGATTTATTACCAAGCTCAAAGTCTTCAATATCATCTTCAGTAAGAGAACTGAAAGTTTGAAAAGTAATAAATCACATTAAAATTGAGAGCTTTTTAAAACATTCTTATTCATGATAATAATTATGTTAATGATAATAGTAATCTTATTAGTAAAAATAAATATGTTTTTGCTGACCAATATAATCTTATTCCTAATACTTGATATAAGTTATCTAATATCTGACTAAAACATGCTAATTTCTGAATTTTAAAATGTTATTTCTGACTAAAATACACCAATACCTGAGATGAATTTTCTAAAATCTTACTTAACCTTTCTAATTCCTGACTAATAATATTTAATTCCTGATTGTATTAATCTTATTTCTGACTTAACCATTTTAATATCTGGCTTATAGAATGTTATCCCAGACTAAAATACACCAATATCTTAATTGAATTATCTAATATATGAATAAAGCATGCTAATTCCTGATTATAATAAACATATCTTTATTATAAATATCTTTATGCAAATCACAAAGTATTGACAACCACTCTGAGTAAAATCAAAGACTAATAACTGATAAAAGTTATCTAATATCTGACTAAAACGTACTAATTTCTGACGTTTAAATTGTTATTCTTGACTACAATACACCAATACCTGAGATGAATTTTCTAACCATTCTAATTCCTGACTAATAATATTTAATTCCTGATTATATTAATCTTATTTCTGACTTGAACTTGCTAATTCCTGACATTTAGAATGTTATGCCAGACTAAAATACACCAATAACTTAATTGAATCATCTAATATCTGAAGAAAGCAAGCTAATTCCTGATTATAATAATATTATTTCTGGCTTAAATTTGTTAAATACACTATTGACATCATCAATTGAGTATTTTATTTTTTTATGGCTGATAAACATAGATCAATTCTGATATAAGTAAGCTAATATCTGACTAAAACTTTCTAATTTCTAACTTTTAGAATTATATGTCTGACTTGAATACACCAATTCCTTAAGTAAACTATCTAATATCTGACTAAACCATCCTAATTCCTGGCTAATAATATCTAATTCGTGAAAATAATAATCTTATTTCTCACTTAAAAATATTTAATGCAAAACTCCTAAGTATTCACATCATAATATAGCATTATGAATAGTGAAACAACCATATCCATAACAAAGGGCAAAACAAGAAGAAGATAATCCTGACAAATATAATCTATTACCAAATTACAATATAATAACCAGATATGTATGTTTATTTCCCAAGAAAAAATATTCTATATGAAACAACAAATACAAAATGCTATGTCTTTTTGCGAAATAAATAGAATATAATTTCACACCTAACAGGTCGACTTCGTTTAGACCCAGGTTTAGGACCACGCTTCTTCAATGGAGGTTCTGAATCGACCCTACAAAACGAAATAATAATTTATAAAAATGATTTAAAAAAAAACAGTATAACCTAAAAAATAACTGAAATATAATAAACCTTTCAGCCATTGCAATTGTATTCTCCTTTTTTCGAGCTTGTTTACTTCGTTTAAGATAAACTTTTAAGGGAGAAGAATCTTTAATCGACGAAATGGTAGACATTAATTGAGTCGAAAATGACGAATGTTAGGGTTTATAAAGAAGAAGTAACAATTAAATACATGCAAATACAATTAAAGCTAGAAAATGAAGTAGTTATGCGAATAATTCGGAAACGTGAAGTTAAGTCGATAGTAATGGAGTGTAACTGATAAAAATGGAGTGAAAATGCAGAAAACGCTGGTGACAAGAAGGAGGAAGGCAGAACGATGGATTTGTTTGAAAAAAGGCTATTTAAAGTTCGGGCCGCGCGCGGGCTGAACTTTAAATAAACGGGTCGAGCGCGGGCCAATTAATATAACGGACTCACATGAGTACGTTCTACACAATATTTTTCGAAAAATATATAAAATCTGTTTTATGAAATTTTAAACATATGAGGAAAATTTAGAACATCTTATTTAAGATTACGAACATGTGAATAAAAATTTAGAACAAACTGATATAGAATATAGAAAGTATGAGTAAAAAAATTCAGAATATACGAGCAAAAAAAATAGAACATATGCTTTAAAATCTGGAACATATAATTAAAAATAGGAAAAATTAGAAAAAATAATCCCAACTTTTATGGATTTTGCTACAATAATCCCAACTTTGAATTATTCTAGAATAATCCGAACTTTGGGGGTTATTCTTTTTCTTCAATCCCAAATACCGGTTACCGGTTGAATGGGTTTTTTTTTGTTTTTTTGTTAAAGTGACACATGTCACAAATAGAGTGGTTAAAAAAAATTATAAAAAAAGCAAAAGTAAAAAAAAAAAACAAAAAAATAACCTAGCCAACCCCTCCCAATTCCGGCCACCAGCATAATCCAAACAACCACCCCCTTTGCCGCTGATTCCCCCTCCCCCGTCGCCACTGATTCTCCCTCCCCTTTGCGCTGTGATTCCCCCTCCCCTTTGCGCCGCTGATTCCCCCTCCCTTTCTTTTTCGTTTTCTCGGTTTTCGGCGACACTCAAAATCCCTTGAAACCTCTACCTCCACTCGAAACACCCTTAAAACCACCTCCCCCACTCTCGAAAACCACCAAAAACGCCTCCACCACCATAGAAAACCCTAGCCGCAAGGGTTTCGAGGTGGTTGGAGGAACGATCTGGGATTTTTGAAAGTGGGGAGGGGTTTAATTGGTGGTTTCGTAGGGGAATGGGGGTGGAGGTGGGTCGCAACGACAGCACCAGAGGTTTGGGGGGATAGTGGCGCATTGTTGGGGCAAGGAAAGGGCTGGGTACGCGCGGCCGACGGTGGCAGGTGGTGGTGGTGGTGGGGGTTACGGTGTTCAGGTAGGGGATATAAGGGTTTTCTGTTTTTTAATTTTTTTTTTCTTTTTTTGGACCAATTGAAGCTCAACACGTGGCACATAACCTGCTATAATAAGTCATTGACTTTCGTTGACCGGTTTGGGATTGAAGAAAAAGAACACCCCCCAAAGTTCGGATTATTCCAGAATAATTGAAAGTTGGGATTATTCCACCAAAATTGATGAAAGTTGGGATTATTTTATCTAATTTTTCCTTAAAAATATTAGAGCACACATTTTAAAATTTTAAAAATATAAGTTAAAATTTTGAAACAAGTTATTTAAAATTTATGGTATCAAACTTAACTAATTTATGGTTTAGAACATGTGAGTACTAAATTAGAACATTTGATTTAATTTAGAACACCTAAGGAAAAGTTTAGAATATCAAATTTAAAATTTAGAACATACGAGTAAAAATTTAGAACATAAAGAGTGTTCTCACATAGGGCTGGCAAACGGATCAGGTCGAGTCGGGTTCGTGTTCGGGTCACCTGATTTCGGGTCAGCTACCCCCCAAACCGAACCTGATCCATTTAAATTTTCGGGTTGAAAACCCCAACCTGAACCTGATATTTTCAGGTTCGGGTCAACCCGAAATTGACCTTATTTGACCTGATTTTTTATTTGGGTTAAAATCAGGTTTCTTTGACCTAAAATTGACCCGACCCAAACTTGAAAGGTTCGGGTTTACCCAAAATTGACCTGAATAACTTTTTTTTTTTCATTTTAAACACTAGTTGCTATGAGGTTAAGCGTTTTAATTCAAACCAAAATTAAATAGCGTAGTTTAACAAAGCAACAATCCTAATTAACGATTACAAACAAGTTTTTTTATAACACAAAATACAGTTCTCAAACAATAATAGAAGATGCAATAAGATTTTCATTTGGATTAAGATCGAGCGATGTTGTGCCTGACATCCTTGTTCACCACGGACACCACCTCAAGCTTCAAGATTAATCACATAGCATTTCCAATTGAATATGGGTGGCTACTTCTTGCTGCCAAACCTATAAAGCAAACCAACATTAATATAATTAAAAGTTTAAAACATGCATATGATCTAAATCAGACTAGATCTAACTAGTAAGCCAAGACACAAATTAAAACATGCATGCTCATGAAAAACAGAAATCAACAACAAATGTTAGCAAGAATTACCATAACATAAACAACATTTAACAATAAAAATTGGCATTAACATTCGAAAATTAGCAAAAACAATCGTATAATAACATAAACAACAACATTTAACATCAAAAATTAGTAATAACATTTGAAAATTAGCATGTAAAAACCAAAATAAACGAAATCAGGTAAATATATAATTTATGAAGCAAAATACCTTGATTGGTGAAGGAGAGGAATTGATGAATACGTCTCGTGGAGGAGTGAAGGAGTCACGCTGTGAAGGAGATGATGAAATCTCGAATTCTACAATGGTAAAGTACTCGGATTCAACAATGGCGAATGGATATAGGGATTTTGAGGAGAGAGAAAATTAAAGAGAGAGAAGGGGAAAACGGCTGAAGAAATGAGGGGCAAAAAAGATGGTTTTAGGGTTTTGAATAAGGAAGCCTGGCCTCTTTATGAATTTGGGCTGGGCTAATAGGCTTTTTACGTTTTTTTTTAATACTTAAATAGTTCGAGTTTTCAGGTCAGGTTCGGGTTGACCCGACCTGTTTTTGACTTGAAATTTATTTCGGGTTAAGTGGGTCGTTTTCGGGTTGAGATTTTCAACCTTAACCTAACCCATTTAATATCGGGTTCGGTTTCGTGTCGACCCATTTAATTTTTCGGGTCGAAAATTTCAACCCTAACCCGCTTTTTTCAAGTCAGGTTCGGGTCGGGTCAATATATATATATATATACTGGGTTTTTATCCCGGGTTTTAAGAGAGCCACGTAGGTTTTAATTTTTTTAGCACGCCATGTAGGATTATAAATTTTAGTGGTAGCCAATTAAATAAGAGACTATTAATTTCTTTTAGAATTAATTAATTCAAATGCTACGTAAGCAAAATTGGCAAATGATATTTTTAAGTTTAAATTAATTAAATATAAAATATTATATTTTGATATTAGAAATTTTATCTAAATATGAACAAATTAGCACATAAATACAAATATATATATATATATATATATATATATATATATATATATATATATATATATATATATATATATATATATATATATTTATTAAAAAATTCAAACAAATCGTGCATCGCACGGGCTTCATCTAGTAATAATTTAATTTTAAGTAAGACCTGTTATTTCATAACGGATTCCGTTAAGTGAGACCCATTATTTCATAACGGAATCCGTTAAGTAAGACTCATTATTTCATAACGGATTCCGTTAAGTGAGACCCATTGTTTCATTAAATAATAATTTAATTTTAAGAAAAAAAAATAATACTTTAAAAAAAAAATTCCCAGCCGCCTCCCAGCCTAGTGAACCACCCTCCCTCTTCCCGTGTTGGCCCCCTAACGTCGTTCTCTCGACGCCAATGAACCCCAGACCTCGGCCGACGCACTAGAATCCCTTGCACGGCACCGGCGCTCTGCCCTAGCCCCTAAACGCCTTTCCCTCCCAAGAAATCCTAATATAACCCTTATCCTACCCTTGAAACCTCTCGATTACTCCTTGCCTAGCCCTGAAACAGGATTTTTGAGGGTGGAGGAGGAACGATTTGGGGGTTTCAGAGGTAGCGGATGGGTTTTTCTAGGGTTTCGTGGGCTTCGAGATTGTGGTTAGAGGTAAGGAGGAGAGATGACAATGTGCGGCGTGGTGGCTGGGGTCGTACCAAAGGAGAGAGAGAAATTGATGGCGGCTTTGGGATTGGGTGGGGGATTTAGCGGTGGTAGTCGCCGGGGGAGAGGCTTACCGACGTCGAGGGGAAGGGTTGGTTGGTTGCCTGCGAGGGGAGGGGGTGGCAGTGAGGTTTCGGGGCAGCGTTGATGAGGAAAGGGAGGTTGGACAATGCCACGGTGGTAGTGAGGGTGGTTGAAGATGGATTTGTGGCAGTGAGGTGCTTGGGTGGATGGACAGTGGTTGGGCCCCAATAACGGAAAATTGTTTACATTACTATTAAAAAAATTATTTTCTCTCCCGATCGATGTGGAGTAGGTCGTTGGGACTACTAACCTAATCAAATTAATTATTTATAAGCCTAAACTATTCAGTAAACTAGTTAGTGGCAAGTAAAGGGTGGAACCACGAGGAAGCACACAAGTTAAAAATCAAATCCACTAATGCAAGAGTAATTGGGAGAATATTTTTGTTAGTTTTTTCTTTATTAAGAAAACTAAAGCAATTAAGAAAGAAAGATAAAAAGGATTAACCAAAGATAAACAAATGATAGGGGTATAGGGGTGTCAAACATGATCAAACATAGATAAATAATGATGAATATCATATATATCATGCCATATAATGCTAAGTTCTACTCAAACAACTCATTTTCATGCAACTGCTTAAGCAAATCAATAAACTAAGTCTTGTTCTAATTGAATCACTTTCATGCATCCAATTAGTCACTAATCATGGCAAGATTAAGAGTGCACAATACATAAAACTCTACTTAAACAATTCATTTTCATGCAATCATTAAAGTATAGGTGATCTTAGTCTAATCCAAATTATTCTCATGCATTTAGATTAGGGAACATCGAATAATGTGCTACTAATAATCTCAAGCTATTAAAAATCATTTCTTTCATCAATTTATGGCATGAGTTCAATAAAATCATCATCAATCATCAAACATTAACACATGTTTTCCACCCCTTTCCCCTAGATAAAAACTTAGCCAGGAAAGAGAAACTAACCATCATAGCAAAACCAAATTAAAATTCAATAAACACAAAACTAAACGTGATTAAAAACTAATAAAAACAACACCAACAAGTTCAACTAAAGAGATAGATAAAATAAGCAATAATAAAGCAAATAAATCAAACTAAAATAAAGGATAAGAGATTATTAAAGGGGAACTTGATTAAAGATGAAAGCTTGAAACTTTTGCATTGAAATAACCTAGAACAAATTCTTGAATACAATGAAGAAGCTTGAAGAATAAGCTACTTTCTCTCTCTAGATTAGGGTTAAAATATGAAAAATCCTCTCATTGCATCCATAAGGGTATTTATACCCCCTCATTCCCCTAAATTAAGTTTAGAAAAAAGAAATAAAAGAGTACGGAATACCTAGTGGAGCGGCCGCTCCATCGGGGGGAGTGGGCGCTCTAGAGGGTCAAAACATAATCAACGACCTAGGGGAGCGGGCGCTCACCCTGATAGGAGCGAGCACTCCTACAGGTGGGAGCGGGCGCTCCTTCAGGGGTGAGCGGCCGCTCTAGCAGTCTGATCCGAAGCTTCAGAGTTTCTTCATTCTTGACTCTTCATATCTTCCAAGGCATTCCAAAGCATAAGCGAATTCTCGGGAAAGGTAATGTACGCCTTTCATTCAACCTTATCAAATACTCATACACAACATAAGCAAAGAAACAGAGGAAATAGATAAAGAAAGAAGAAAAAGGGAGGAAACGCTAGGAAAGACAAAATATCACAAAAACGAAGATAAAGCGATTTGAAAAGGCTCAAACACGCGCAAATGAGAGGAGAATTCTTCGTGAAAAAAGGATAAAAGAGTGGCATAAATGCCACTCATCATCTCGAATATACATCAACCAAAAAAATAATTTTCGACATCTTCCTCTTAATCATGAACCAAAAAAAAAAAAATTATTCACGTTACTATTCACCTACCCATCTCAATTTATCTTTTACATACATACGAGTAGAATTGGAAATCCTAACCAGACACGTGACCCAAAATTGACCAAAAAACGAAGACTCGAAGTTGACCCGAACACAAAGGTGACCCGACCCGACCCATACCAACCCGAAGGGGAGTTGACCCGAACTAGACCCGATACCCGAATACCCGACCCGGTGTTTGACCTGATACCCAAATTGATTCGACCTGAAACCCAAAGTGACCCGACTCGATTTTGACCCGAATTGATTGACCCGAATTGATTGACCCGAACGGACCCAAAAACTGAAGTGACCAGAACTATACCCGAAATGACCTGATCCAAAATTAAATAAATACTCAAAATGACCTTACTGATTTAGGGCTTCATTACTTTACCCAAATAGACACTTACTGAAATTAACCTAAATTAAACAGTATAGTAATATGTGTATAATAATGTTGAAATGTGCGTGTAATTTAGTACTCGTAATTAATAAAGAGTTCCATTTTATTAAGAACACTAGTTATTGTTATTAGGGAAATTCTCATTGGTAGCAATGTAAAATTGCACATTCTCAATGGTAACAAAGTTTTTTTACAAATTCTCGAAAGTAGCATTACTTTTGATAAATTTCTCTAACATGACAATATTTTTCTAATTAACAAATATTTAGCTTAATTAAACATTAATTAAGCTAATAATTAACAAAATAAAATAACCAGCCACCCTGCCTGCCGGCCTGCCCCTGCTCCCTACTCTAGCCACTCCCGCCGGTCGTACTACCCCAGAAATCACTAGCCGACAATACCCCACCACGACCCCCCAAACCCTGAACCACCTTCGGCCCTCCATAATTAACATAAGGAGAAACAACTAACAACGACCCTAAACGCACAAAAGGGAAGAGAGAGAAAAACTCAACCCACAACAAAAATTAAACCTTTCGAAGGCGGCAACAATGGTGTTAGGTTCATATTTTTGCCAAATAGAGGAGCAAGAAACCTAATTGTCAATGAACAAGCTACAATTTGAAGCAACAGAAAGTACGATTTGCGACAGATTTAAACCCTAGAATTTTTTTTGGGGATTCAAGGGTTTCGAGTGGTGCATGGTTTAAGGGGATGAAAGGAGTGGAGACGGCAGGGGGAGGGGCGAATAGTGTTCGTCGGAGACGAGGAGGGGATTTTGGCGTCGGCCGATGTGATGAGAGGTTGTGGGCTGCTGTGTTTTGTTGTTGAATTGGGTGGTCAAGGTGGGGGCAGGGTGGCTGGGGGCTTGAGAGGGTGGCTGTTTCTCATTTTTTTTAAAAAAAATTAGATTAATTATTGTTTAATAAAGTTATTTAGTTGTCAAATACAAAAATATTGTCATGTTAGAGAAATTTATCAAAAGTAATACTATTTTCGAGAATTTGTAAAAAAATTTGTTACCATTGAGAATGTGCAATTTTACATTGCTACCAATGAGAATTCCCCTTGTTATTATTACTATTACTCTTAGCTTCTTCTTTTAAGTGTTATAATGAATTTTTTTCAACTATTCAATTTATCGAATTTGAATTTTGACCAATTTAAAGATAGTGATCATACATATGAAACAAACACGAGACATAACCTAGTGGTGCAATTATAGTGTGGTCCATCATCTGATTACAATGTGACAATAAATTATGTAAGGTCACCTACTCCACTCACCTATCTCTTTCTTTCTTTCTCTCTCCTTCTTTTCTCTCTTCCATGTTATTTAACTATGTTTTAATGTTTCTTATGTATTTGAAAATACATAAAAATACTCCATTATTACTTCCTCCTTATTTGAGATATAAGGGTTGGTTCTCAAATAGCTTTTTCCAATTTAAATGAACACTAGTTAGTGACCCGGGCAAAGCCCTGGGTTTGTTTCTCTTCTTCATATAGATAACATGAAAATTAATTATATACATTATATCCTTTTTAAGAAAAATAAATATAATACCTTTTCTAAATTGGATGCACAAGTGAACCATTAAAACCACGCACTATTCAACCACCGATCATAAGTAGTGAATAATGAAAAATTGTACACGGACTAACCTTCAAAGCTTTGAGTAACTATAAATTAAATCAAATCAACCAACAAAATCTCATTTTAATATATAGAAAATCTTACATATTGCACAATCATCGAACCATAATGTTACTTATAGCTTAAAACATATATATGGAAGGAATGGTGTCCTTTGAACAAGTGTATTATTCCGATTGAGGGTTCGATATTATTAGAAAGCTAATTATTCAATAAGGTCAAGTGATCGAAATGCCTAGCTGAAGGACGCTTCCGATCAATAATATTAATTCATAATTAATTTTCCAACTTAATCTTGACTGAACCCTTCGGGTCATACCCATTCAAGTAACTGAACCGAATTGACGAATTAATATGATAAGATTAAATGAGTTAACGCAGTATTACAAACATAGACGTCGGATTCTGAGCTTAGAGCGTCAAAACCGAGCGTTGTAACTCGAGTCGAATTCAGGAATCGACGAGGTGAGAAATCAAGCAGACAACAAGTTATAAGTATAGCCCTTGTCTCAAAATGCTTAGGCAATCTAAGGGCTAGGGAAATACAACTCGCCATATCTAGAGAAATAAGGCAAGGCACGACCGCAAGCTCAACATGCCTAGCATAGGCGAGCATGCCTTGTACGCATCGCAAGTCCAACATGGCTGGCCGTACTCTCTAAGCAAGCCAACATCCAACCCTACACCATCGTAAGGCCATCAGTAAGCTAATGCTCGCTTGGCCTCACGAATGGTCGCACAAGCTGGTTGCGCACAACTAGCGCGAGCACCAAAGCAGCAGCAACCCGAATTGTGTGCGAGGCTTGCTGCGCGTTCGTGCGGGCTGGCCCTGATTGGAATGGTGTCCTTCGAACAAGTGTAATATTCCGATAGAGAGTTCGGAGTTATTAGAAAGCTAATTATTCAGTAAGGTCAAGTGATCAGAATGTCTTGGTGGAGGCCGCTTCTAATTAGTGATATTAATGTAAAATTAATATTACAGCTTAATCTTGACTGAACCCTTTGGGTCACACCCAAGCAACTAACGACCCGACACGACAAATTAGTCCGAAAGGAATTAATGAGTAGCTCGAGTAATATGAATTTAGATGTTGGAAATCGAGCTAGGAGTATCGAGACAGAGTGTCACAAGTCGAGTAGAATTAATAAAAGACGAGACGGTAAAATCAATATTTAATTAAAAAGTTACCAAAATACCCCTAGCGTCGGAATGCCCCAAGAAAACCGAGTGCTAGGGGCACTTAAAATAAAATGGTGGCTAGCATTCGCATCGCACCATGCCTAGGCTGGCTGGTGTGTGGTGCGGCATGCTAGCGCACTAATGCTAGCAAGGCATGCACATAGTATAAGCATCTATGGCGCGTCAACTTGCTAGCAAGGCACGCACATAGTAACAGCTGCTATGGCGCACCATTGAGCTAGCAGTGCCTAGCACTAGGCGTGCATGGCTTGCTGGGCTAAGACAACAGCCTATCCGCATCATAGCTCGCACGGGAAAGCAGCTCAACCTAGCACAAAGCCGCCAGCTGGGCGCGCCTTGGTGCCCAAGGCTGGACGCCACGAGGCAGCTTGTGAGAGAAGCTGGTTTGGGGAAGCTTGGGGAGGAAGGCATGGTCTCCTCCCCTTGTGGTCCTTACCTAACCTCTACTCCTATAGTTTCCACTTGTTGATTAATTATTTGTTGGTTATTTATTTTATTTTTTATTTAAAAATAAAATGACAAGATTGATTTTACCAACTCTCCCATATTGATGAGAGAGTGGATTTCTCAATTGAGTTTCCCTATAAATATCCCCCTTGGGATGGGAATTGGGGAAACTCACTTGAGTAAGAGCTAAAAAAGGCATCTCAACTTAAGAAAAAAACCTTTAAGATCATTCATTACTCGGGTAGTTGTTTTGGTCCGACTTGGCTAACCTCCAAGTAAGAGACCGGTCAGGTCGAGTTGTGGGTGGATATCGTCGGAGGTCTTACGCTTGTGAGGCTTGGCTTTCTCAAGTAAGAGCTCCATTGGTGGAGCGAAGCACGCATCAAGGGTAATTTAGTCTTTTCCCTAATATTATTATTTATGTCTTTTGATTATATTAATTGTGAGTTTCTCCTTAGGCTCGGGTTTTATTTCCGCGGTGAGGTTGACTCATCGAAACCTAATAGTAGTATCAGAGTCTTGCTCATTTATTTTCATAACTAAAAATTTTCAAGGTGTTTTATGGCTTTATTTTTCTGGTTTTGTGTTACTAATTAGATTAGTAGCTCGATTTTATTAATTTTATTCCCGTTTTTATGTTTTTTTGCCTCGAACCCAGATTTTCTCTCAAAAATAGCAATTTTTGGGTGGCAACAACGTTCGGGAAAGTTTCCAACTCTTTTAGGACTGTAAAAAAGCCAAAATCCGACCGGCATGCCTTTTTTCGAGGGTTTTTCTGTTTTAACATATTTTTTTTAAAGTCTTTTAACCTTGAATCTTAATGGCATATTTATGGTGATTATGTATTTGGTTCTTTCCTTAATGTTCTTGCATTTTTGGACCTCTTTAAGCATGGTTACTTTGTAGTAATTAGTGCTTGAAAGATTGGTTAAATTTTCACACAATTGCAAATCAATTGCATTAAGTGTGAAAAATTTATTCTTTGAGGCTCCTAAGTACTAAAGATCAAATCTTTAATTATTTTAAGTGGTTGGAACTTTGAGTTACTAAATTTCATGAATTTTGTTGAAATTTATTGATTTAATCATTTTTTAAGTTTATTGGACTCAAAAAGTTTCAATCTTGTGATAGAATTTTAATTAATCTTTATATTTGAAGATGTATTTTTTCAAGGACTCACAAGTTAAAGTTGGAATCTTTATTTGAATTTTATGTTCATAATTCCAACTCCCTTTTAATTTTGTCAAATATCATGATTAATTTATGTTGGTTAAATTTATAGTGAGAATAGCCCTTATTCATTTTGTTGCATCAAGTTGAACCAATTTTATTATAGAATAGTTCATGAAAATAATTGGTTTTGTGCACTTGAATGAATTTATTAAGTTGGACTTGTTATAATTTTCATTGTGCTCATTACATTAATTCTAAATTAATTAAATAAGTCACGCAAAATTCAGAATTAATCCCGAAAATTTTAGCACGCAAACCAAGGCAAAAACCACCCTTTGCTAGCCGGGCTGCACAACAGCCCGCATGGGGCTGCCAAGGACTGTCTGTTTCTTGGTGCGTGCAGCCATGCGTGGTTGATCCTTGCTGACCAGCAGCATGGCGTGCTAAGGCACCAGCAGCATGACGCGCCAAGGCACCAACAGCGTGGTGCAGCAAGGGCAGCAACAGCATGGCGTAGTAGCAGCCCGCAAGCTGTGCGCGCCATGCGTGCTGCTGTGTGTGAGCCGTGCGACAATTGGTGTGGTAGGGAGACCATGTGTGTGTGTGCAGCGTGTGTGTGGTGCGCAGCCTTGGTGCGGTGCAAGAGGGGAAAACAACGTAGTGCGTGCTGCCTTGCACCTTGCAACCCGCAGCAAACGCTGCTAGGCATGGCGCCTAGCAGTGCTGCGTTTGGGTGGTGCAGGCGCACACACCAAGCCGCATTGCCCGGGGCTGCTAGATGGCCTTAGCTAGCAGTGGCGCGCGCCTAGCTAGTATAGGTGCGCGAGCCACTTGCATGAGGATGGTTACGTGTTTGCGTTTTTTGCCGTTTTAATTATTTTAGGGTTCATTTGGCATTGTTTTCATTTTTCAGTTTTTTTTTTTTCAAAATTGAAAACTGATTTCTGTTTGTGTCTTTTTTTAAAAAAAAAAAAACTATTTTCATTTTTCAGTTTTGAGGTTATAATAACTTCAAAACACTACCAAATCATTTATAGCTTTAATCAACTATTATACTACCAATAATTATTTATTATTATTAATTTTTTTTTTGATAGCTGCTTATTTATTTTCACAATATACATATACATATATATATATATATATATATATATATATATATATATATATATATATATATATATATATATATATATATATATATATATATCAATAATAAATTTATTGATTGAATAAGGTTGTAACAAAATTTAAAGGAGCAACTACGAAAAAAAAGTAACAATAAAATAGTCAAATGCAATGTAATATTTATTTCTCGTTGAAGACTTTCATTGTGAATTTATTCTTTCCCATAATCTTTTTGCCAAATGATCTCGAAATTGAGCCATTCTTTGAAGTTCTTGTTGACTTACAGAAGGAGTCACTAGGTCCTCGGATCCATTGTTGTTGATTGCATCATCTTCTAGTTTGACATTTTCATCCGAACAAAGGATCTCTGTCCTTACACATTTTTATGAAATTGTGGATAACACAGCACGAAAAAATTATATATTTTTGTCGTTTTAAGTCATATGAAGGCATATCTCTAAGAATGAGAAATCTAGCTTTTAATACCCCAAAACATCTTTCAATAACATTTCGCAATGAAGAATGTGTATAATTAAATATTTCCTCGGGACCTTGTTGGCTCGTTGCTCCTCTATAATCACGCAAATGATATCGTTCTCCACGATACGGTGAAAGAAATCCTGACATATTTGTATAGCCTGAGTCTACAAGATAATACTTTCTAGTAGGAGGCATAGGAAACTTGGTCTCTTCTACATTTGTAATTGTTTCCCAAAAAATTCTTGAATCATTTGCCAAACCTTCCCACCCAGCCATCACAAATGTAAATTTCATGTCAAATGAGCAAGCACACATTACATTCATCGTAGGATTTTTTTTCTTTTCCACGATAGGGAATTTGATCATCTTGTGGCACACGTGATGATACATGAGTTCCATCAATATCTCCTATGCGATTCTATAATAAATCGTTAAATTCAAACTACATACTTAATGAATTAATACATAGATAATATGTAAAAATTAAAAATTAGTGACAAAAAATTACCTTGAAAATCGGATAGTATCTTGGGTTTTTTTTTTTTTATTTCTGGAGGTGTTTCGTCAAATTCCAGAGGAACAATCCAATGCTTCGATAATGATGCAATGGCATACAAAACCTTTCAAAAATGGCGGTGAGTAGATTCTAAGGAATGTTGAAATCTATTCGCTATAAGTCCGTGCCTCGAATTATGAGAAATAATAAGAAGAAACATTGCAACCTGTTCTTAAATTGATATAAATTTGGAATCTTTTAACTTTTCCCTTTTTTTCAATTCTTCACACAAGCTAATAAAGATCTCAGGAGTCATTCAAAGCATATCATAACATGTCATTGGATGACCGTTAAGTAGTTCAAGGACATATTGGTGACCTGTTAACTTTGAAATTCTTTGCAAACGGGGTTTCTTTTTAAGGAACCCATTATTTTGTAAGTTAATATAAATTGTCAATATTTGTTGAAAATCTTCCTCATTAGAATCCGATAAAATTTCTTCAATGTCGAAATCCATAACTATCTGCATTTTTTACATATAAATGTTATAAGCAAGCAAATAGAATATTATCAATACATATAAATGTTATAAGCAAGCATATAGAATATTATCACCATTATTATTCTTATTAAATCAAACCCAAATACAAAATCCAAAAAAAAAAATCATACGTACGACAAGATCTAAATTGAGTTTAAACACTCAAACATGCACTATTGAAGGGGAAAAAAATTTGTACTAATAAGATAATGCTTAAAGGTTGAGCACAAAATCTATCTTCCTATCATTTGGAAATCTAAGAAACATTTTCCTCCACAATGGATCATCATGTATTAGTTTAGTTGCCTTTGCAAATGAAGCTCCATCAATTCCCTCAAGAGCACTTAGTGCATCTACACATTCCATGAGCAAATCATGATCCTCCTTGGACTGATGCCCACCTTCATCATTGCCATTAAATTTTCTCTTGATAAGTTCAAGTTTTTTCTTGGAATTTTCACTCATCGTAACCAAGGCATCCGCCATTGCTACATTAACACTTTCCCTAAGTTTCTTACGATTGACATTAGGCTTGATTTTTTTGTTTTTAGGACCCTCTTCACATTGTTTTCTTGAGTCACCCCCTTCTCCATCTGTGTTATCTTCATCCTCACTCTCAGAAGGGCTTTTAGTAGAAGGATGTGAACTAGCACTAGTAGTGGTTGTATCCCCATAAATTGTGCATAATTTATCATAATGCTTACATCCCTTCTTTCTAAAAGTTTTGGCGGACTTATGTTTCTGTAACAACCATACATTCACAAAAATAAAATCTTATTAGTTTAAAAATCTCCCTACTTGATCCATATAAGAATATAATCTAAATAAACTTATTGACAATTACCTCATACAACTTTTTCCATACAACATCCTCAGCAGAAAGTTGATAAGTCATAACATTGTATCCCATTCCAGTTTCTTGTACTAGTTTACTAAATTCCTTCCATCTTTGTCTTAGTTGATTATATTTGTTCTTAAGTTGTTCTTGACTATAATCCTTTTTTGTCTTCTCCTTTAGTTTTTGCTTGATAAGCCTCCAAGCTTGCTTGGTTAGAGTGGTTGTTGGTCTATTTCATTTTTTTACCTCCTCTTCTATCAAGCTTATAAGGTAAGATTCAATATTTTCATTCCAAACTCTAACTACTCCAGTAGATTCAATCTCAACAATTTCATCTTCGCACTCATCATTTTTCAAATTTGACATCTATAAAGTAATTCACTATTAGACATAATAATCATCTCATTCAACTAAACAACCAATGTGCAGCAACAAGAAAAACAATAGCATATGTAAACTTCACCAATATCATACTAGCAACAATAGAAATCAAAAAGAGGAAAAAAAAAAAAGCACATCATATCCAACACACTCCATTACGCCATTATTAGTAGACTAACAGTGAACTATGACACTTTTGCATATACTACCTAAGGGGTCAATGAACGATCAATAACAAATCCAAATTAAAACTGAATACTAGTTCAAACAGTTATTACGTGATCCAAAACAAGATATGAATTAAAGCATAGTATGAACCAAAAGTAATTTGAAAATAACCTATACCAAAATATAAAGCCTGATGTACACCCACTATAAACCCTGATGTACACCCACTCCACTATAAACCCTGATGTACACCCACTATAAAGCCATGTCAACACACCCTGATGTACACCCACTCCACTATAAACCCTGATGTACACCCACTATAAAGCCATGTCAACACACCCTGATGTACACCCACTATAAAGCCATGTCAACACAACCATGTCAAAGTTTAATAATTTCACTAATAAACAAAGTTGAATAAAAACTTCATAAAAACAAAGCTTAATAAGTCCTCTCATTATATTGATTCAACTCCATAAACAAGTCTTCTTGAGGGAAAGGAATCTGATATAGATCTCTTAACAACCCCAAGCCATCAGTACTACTCCATAGCCAAGATAAGTTGCATTGCTAGTTGCTACATTATTAATTAATGGCTACAGAACCTGTCAAAAATAGCAAATCAGTCTTTGGCTTCGAAATCTAGGGATTTACGAGAGAGGAAACTGAATGTAACGACTCATTAATTAACGATAAACCCCAAGCTGCTTCAATGGCAATGGAGTGAAGTATTAACATCATGACAAGGGCAACTAAGAATTAGAATCATAGTAAAATTCAATCAATACGAGTGTTGATTATAACAATAACACTGCATTCGTATTTTTCACAAAAAAAATCCCCAAATATGAAAACCTAAAATAAATTATATACAAATTAGACAAAGAACGATTAAAATTAAGAAAAATAACGAACAAAGATCACCAATTTTGATCAGAGAAATTGAATACAACCAAATTTTTAAGCAACAAAAGCATCAATAAATTTGTAAATTGAGAAAGAAAAACAGGGGAAAACGTGGTGATTACAAAGAAATTAAAAGAAAAGAGAGAGGAGAACGCTCTATACCTGTAATTGCTTGCTCCTTGAATCTTGAGAATTAAGGTTTGAGGAAGAAAGATGAGATACTATGTGAAGGAGATACGGAGTACTACGACGCTTCAATAGGGGAAAAAAAAAACAAAACCTCTAAAACTGCTTTGAGGTGTTTTAGGTATATCGTTGTAATTTTTACAAAATAGTTGTAAAGTTGTTTTTTAAAGCTATTTTACCAAACACTGTTTTGTTTTATTTTGGGGGTAAAAAACAAAAAAAAAACCAAAAACAGCAATGATGCCAAACACACCCTTTGTTATGTTATTTTAATTAAAATTTTGGAGGCTAGGCCTCAGTTTTGAGCGGCACTTGCAAAATTTTATTTTGGCAAAATTTTGAGCTATTTTAGTTGCGCTTAATTACATAATTGGTTAAACAACTTTGACTAGTTTTAATTAGGCGCGTTAATCAGATTAACCACCTAAGTTAGTTACTAGATTACGCGTGTTTATGAATTGTTACTTGTTTGACGTTGTAAAATGCATGGGCCATTCACATATATTGAATGGATGAATGGAATGTTTATTCTCTCACAGGTTTTATGAAATTTCAACTAGTGGGGCTCGATTAGGATAGAAAATACGAACTACTCTCCGTGATGTATTTTTATAAATCTAAATACGGTCTACGAACCGTTGAGTATTTTTGTACCTTAATATTTAGATTAGTCCTAATCGTAGATACTAGTTGTTGCATTATTTTGGTTAAGTCTTGAAGACGGAGTTCATAGAAGACGAAGCCATGAAGTTGAAAAAGAAGACCCTTGAAGACTCAAGGGGTCATGCTGGTTGCCAAATGCATCATTTACTTATGATTTCAATATATATTTATGCTTGTGGTTATATATATATGAATGATATGTTATATGCATGTTTAGGATTTCAATATGTTGCGATGATTAATTAAGTTCACTTAAATCAATCAACATAGAAACCCTAGGCCCTTAATAATATTGAGTAAAACTTGCCTTTCCAAAACAAAACTTACCAACCGAACGAGAGTAGTGATGGGCTACGCCAAAGCGAGGCATCACTACTACCATGAGGAACGTAAGGCACATTGGCCGGGTGTGCATGTTGGTTTTGGTTCAACTCATCGATATGAGTGAGGAGTCCTCACATATCGTGGCAAAAAAGATAAATCGTCAAGAGAGCATTAGATGCGACGATTATCTGACCAAGAATGGATTGGAGCCATTAGCAAAGAGTTGCGTACCTTGGGGTAACAAGTATTAGGACAAGCCAAAGCATGCCTAATTACTTCTTGATTTCTTGGATCTTGGAATCGCCTTATTTTCACGAAAAAGGGACAATTTTTAAAATATTGTGTGGAATAAGAAGTTAAATAAGTTTGAAATTTGCATGGATTAAAATTCAATCTTATTTAGTATTATGAATGGTTTTTCATTTCAAATTCTTTCAATTGTAGAATCATGTCTTCAAATAACTCAAACAACCAGTTTTCATTACGCTCAATTCTCGACAAGGAGAAGTTGAGTGGGCTAAATTTTCTTGATTGGAAAAGAAATTTGCGCATTGTTCTTATGCAAGAACTGAAAGAGTACGTCCTTGATGAGGATATAATGCTCGAGGCTCCCGATGAGGAAGTGACTCACGCTGCCCTAACCGATAACAAACAACCAATCGGGATGTCAAGTGCATAATGCTGGCCACTATGTCTCCCAACCTTCATAATACTTTCTTCGAGAAGGAGAATGCCTATGAGATCATATATAGCTTCAGATTATGTTTCAAGATCAAGCACGAACTGAAAGGTTCGAAAACCACAGGCAGATCCTTGAGAGCAAGCTCAAGAAAGGAGAGCCAGTTAGCCCACATGTGCTCAAAATGATTGGATTGTTTGAGAACATGGAAAGGCCTGACGCGGGGCATTCAACTGAGATGGCCATTAAAACCATTCTCCATTCGCTTCACAAAGGCTATGATCAGTTCAAGATGAACTATAATATGCACAACATGATATGCTCATGATAAAAAAAGGACATGCCGTTCAAAGGCACGGGCAAAATGAAGAAAGGCTTTAAAGGGAAAGGTAAGAACAAACTTTCCGCCTAAGCCAAAAGCTACCAAGAACAACAAGAAGAAGAAGGTATCATCTTCTAAATCTGATTCCGAATGATTCTATTACAAGAAGAAGGGACATTGGAAGAGAGATTGCCTCAAGTTCAAGGAAGATAAGAAGAACAAAACCGTTGCTTCTTGATCAGGTATTTTCGTTTGACAGGATAAAGTCGTATCCCCTAATCAAAAGTAAATACCTAAGTCCTCTAACTAAAGTAGATAGGGAAGTAGGGTCGAACTCCACAGAGAAACAAGTCTTTCTATTCCTAATTAATCAATTATAATCTAAATTATCTAAGTAACCAATATTTTTGGGAATAAATTCTATACTACGAAGAATAAGTTTAGGGAGAAAAACAATAATAAGAAGGCCTAGGGTCACAGGTTCACCAATAATTAATATTCCGGGATAAAACATAATAATTAATAATTAACATTGCACAAATAACATGATTAACAGGCTCTCGCAATTTATTAATCAACATAGATCTAACAGGCTCTCGCAATTTACTAGATCTAAGTTCTTATTAAAAATAGCCTTTAATATTAAATTAACATATGCTCGATTCATCAATTCAATATTGCCAAACATTCACAATCAAATTACATCTGCTCGATTCATAATCTAATTGCAAAGAATTAAAACAAATCAATAAGAAATTATCATGCAATACCAATAATCAATAATAAAAAATTATCCCTTCATATTAGTTATGGATCCCCATAAACCCTAGAATTAAACTACTCAGACATAATCATAACTAAACTAATCAAATAAATAAAACAAAACATAATCAAAGAAGTAAAATGAAATAGCTGAAATTAAAAGGGAAGAAATTGTTACCAAAAGAAATCTGAGTTAATGAAAGTAATTAGGAACAAAAGTTGAGAGAGAATTTAAGAGAGAGAAATATCTTAAGTAGAGAGAGAAAATCTAAGAAAGAAGGTAATAAAAAATTACGTACATAATTCGTACTTAAACATTCCTCAAAACAAAAATTAAAACTAATCTAATCAGCTCTGAGAAAAACACGCGCCCGATCGGGCCCGCCTTTTTTGCTTTGCCCGCTGCTGGTGTGCCGCGCCCGATCGAGCTTATGCTCACCCGATCGGGCGTGCCTCTTCCTTGAGGGTCCTTATGCGCGCAGCCGCCCGATCGGGCGTATGCTTGCTCGATCGGGCCCGGTCTTCTTCTTCGAGGCTCGGATTTCGATTGGGCTTAATTCCTCGGCCCAATCTAAGTTTCCTCATCGGGTCTTGATTAAACGATCCAATAACCTCGGTATCTCATACCGAGCCCTTAATCATCGGCTCTCATCGATCCTGGGCTTCAAAGTTGCCGTGTCCTTCTAGCTTCCGTAGTTGATCCATAAAACCCGGGAAAATGCTCCAAAAGTGCAATTTCCTGTAAAATACAACTAAAACTACGAAAACACTAGAAAACACAAATTAGTAATAAAAGTGGCTCGAAAGAGCCAAAAACACTACTAATTATGACCAAGGGACGGGGGTAAATTACTATATAAAATGGACATATCATCGTTATAGACTTAAATTTCACTAGCTCAACATCATGGGTACTTAGATACCGGATGTGGCTCACACCTTTATTCCAATTCTCAAGAACTAAGGAACACTATAAGGCTAGCGAAGGGAGAGGTTGAACTCTGGGTCGAAAATGGAGCCAGAATTGGGGCCGTATCCGTAGGAACTCTCAGTTTGTCTTTGCCCACTAGGCTAGTTTTAGAACTTAAAAATGTTTATTATGTTCCTAGTGTTACCAAAAACATCATTTCAATTTCGGCGTTGGACGCCAAAGAATTTGAATTTTGAGTAAAAGACAATTCATGTTCTTTTTATCTTAATAATGTTTATATGGTACAACACAAGACTTTTCACATTTTCACCTCGTTTGATAATCAAATGACGTGAAAGATGTTCATCATCGGGTTTGGTTTTTGTGGAGACACAATCAGGTGTCTACATGATGGTCTTTCCAATGCGAACCTTTTTTATGATTATGCCAATAATGTCAATTAAAATTACGCACATGAATACTTATTACTTTTCAAGTCTCATCCACTCATTCTAAATTATTGCCAAAATAAATTTTAGGAATTAAAATAGAAATCCTCCCCAGCGTAGTCGCCAAAAACTGAAGGGAATATTTCAAGTATCCCACACTTGAGCCCCAATGTGATCATACACTTAAGCATGGGGGGGGGGGTCCAAAAGGAAGGAAGCTAGAGCAAAAGAGTCGCCAACAAGTTTTAGGAACTTGTAAACCGTTCACAGGGTGAAGGTTACACCCCTTCACGATCCATGAGATCGTTAACTCCATAGTGGTCCAGAACCATGACTGGATATTCGGGGATGAGGGTACAAATCCAACTTAAAAGGGATTGAACCTGCCCTAAAGATAGACCTTTACTTTATTCTTCTCATATTCATGTGCACTTTCTGACTAACATACAATCAATATATTAATCCTAACCGTGGTTGATATTAATGCACAAACAAACCTATTATTGGCGATCCCTTGAATTAAAACCATATTAGCCTAAATAACATTATTAATTATCTTATTAAGCGTGATTTTAAGTAAAAATTCTTTTTAAACTTGCAAGAGAGGGCGTGATCAAGCAATAACAATAATATCAAGCAACATAATAATATTATAGATACAACAAATCATCATCATCATAATAATCTCAATCTCATCAAAGCATAATAATATTAGTAAGATCCTAGGCATGATACTAACATGATTAATAACAAATCCTAGAATGTCACTAAACAATAAAGATCAAAGCTTTACTCCTAACATGATACTAGAATGCAATAAAAAGACATCTTAACATGATACTAGGAATTAAAAAATACTAAGCATGCCTTCTAAATATATAGCAATGAAATTACTCACTTTTGTTGCCTCGTATCTCTTTCTATCAAAACAATACACACGTTAGTAACTTCAATAAAAATATGAAATCAAACTATTAATAATTTAAAAAATTGAGATAGGGATTTGAGACCAAACCCTCAGAAATTATCAACCTTTCACGTCTAGAGGGAAGGCAACTTCGAGCTTGGCTAGGTGTGTCTAAGTCTAGTGATGGACGAATGGTGTATTTTTGAAAAGGGAAGGCTTAGAAAGAGGGGGAAATAATAAACTTCTAGCTTTGAGAGAGAGAGAGAATAGATGTTTGTTGATGATTTAAACACGGGGAAATACAACCCTATTTATAGAGAAAAGTATCCGAAAATGATCGAAGAAGATCAAATTACAATCGAAGTAAAACAACTCCCATCGCGGCGCGACATACCAATTGTTGCGTGATGGACCTGTCGCAGCGCGATGGTGCTGCGAGATAAAAATTGGTTGTACGGAGTCCTTTTTTCTAATATAATTAGATAATTAGAGTCCTTTCTTTATCATTTAAAATCATATTATTAAATCTCTTTAAAACACTTGTTTTATTTCAAATTAAATTCCTTATCTTTACTAAAAATACAATTATTAATCCTAATCTCCTTAGTACTTAAAATAATCTTTTAGATTATTCTAGAAAATTAAAGTAATTCCTAATGAATTTAGGAATGATAATCAATGGACCCTCCACTTGATCATTGGGTCACCCATAAAACTTATTTAACATATTTGGGCCATAATTTCCTCATTATTCATCGAAATTAGGAGAATAATATATTGTTAGAAAGCTCTTTTCGAGCCCCATCCAACTACACTATTAATGGACCCGTATAATGAACCAAAATAAATTGTATTAGACATTTTTTATAAATAAGGTACAAATAAAAATATTTTCGAAAATAGAAAGAATTTTTTTTTTATTTAATAGAATAATCACGAGACTCTATCACATTTCCCTTCGTTCGATAATCAAATGATGTGAAAAGTACTCATCACTGAGTTTGGTTTTGGGGAAACACTATTTAGTGTCTACAGATACTAAAGGGAAAGGGTCGGAATTAGCCAAATTTCCCTTTCGATTGGGCTATTTCCAACCTATGAAACACTAATTTTAAAGAACTCTTATGTATGATCATCTAATAATCATGGGTATTTATAAAAAATAAATTACCTCCAGTGGACTCCCACACACGAGGAGTCCACGAGCTTGCGCGGCAAAATATCCTAACTTGCAGCCAAGGCAGCGCCATGGAACCTAGTGAGGTATATTCAATTCTATAACTCTTCTGGGGGAGATCCAAAAAACACCGAATAAATGTATAAATATAATTTTAATTATCTTTATTTAGATAAACATGCTTTTTTTTTGGAAAATGTTATTGTATAGGATAGCTCCTGCTGAACTATCTCCTAGCCCCCAGGGTGCGCACTCACTGCCGAGAAAGTAGCTAAGAAGGGCTTTCCAGCCTGATGGAGTCAGCCCGCAGGGCTGACCGGCTAGACTCTCCATAAAGGAGATAGTACGCCTATAAATAGAGGGTAAGGTACAGCGGAAAAGAGGTTAGGCACTCAAGTTATTATACTTTCTATATCTCTCTAAGTACATTTTCTCTCTCTAAATACTCTCTAACTTAAGCTTCGGAGGGGGGTTCCTCGAACCACCACCGAGAGAAGTTTACGTGTGCTGCCGTGTGTAGGTTGTTAACGGGACCTAGCTCACCCAGCAGAACCCTTGGATCCACACCTGAAACAATTGGCGCTAAATGAAGGGGTAGGATCATCTAACCTGAGGTTCACCAACTGAGCTAGGGACTAGTTGACAAACCACCATGGTCGGGGAGGAAGTTGTACAAACACCCATACCCAAAGCCAGCGACACCAACCAAACACCACAAAAAACACTAGCAGCAACTGTTGATCCAAAAGGATCCGCCGAAAAACCCAAATCAACCATCTTACAAAAATTCAACCCCATCGGACCAACATCAGCAGCAACTAAAGCAGCGTCGAAACTAGTCGATCCGGAAGGATCCAATTCCATTTTCAAATACGGAATGTCGTTGGCAGGCGCGAACAGTGAACCCGTTGTCTCAACACCCGTAGCCCAAAAACCGCAGCCTGTAAAAATGCTAATCATTCTGCAAAACCTCTCTAAGTGCAGTTAGGAACAACTGGCGGCAATGACGGCAGTCCTTGTCAATATGGGTAAGGGAACGAGCTCGCCATCAATAGCGACAGCTGCGGATCCAGCAGTAAAGAAACCAACACCCCCAATCCTCACCCCCGAGCAGAAGGAGCTCGTTCAGCCGAGGAAGAAGGTACTGGAGTTGGAAGCTCGCAACCTAAACCGAGAGTGGAGTATGGAGGAGATAGCCCAGGTTGGGACGAGCCCGGATAGGCGAGTTCCCCGCAGCAGGTCACCAGCCTCAGAGCGAGGGCCCAGCCCGGACAGAGACAAGCGAGCGCGGATCCAGGTTATTCTAGATGATTCCCCATTTTGTCAGGTGATTTTGGAAGAACCGATGGAGAAGATAAAGATGCCGAGCTGTAAGTACAATGGAACCACAACACCTAAGAGCCACATATCAGCCTTTAAGAACCACATGGTGCTCTACACCATGACGGATTCAGTTTGATGCAAAGCGTTCCCACCAACCCTGGAGAGGCTAGCTGCGGAATGGCATGGAGCCATCCCTAAAGGTTCTGTATACTCGTATAATCAGATGAAGAGCATGTTCATGGAACATTTCATAACCTTGGTAGATCGAACCAAGATGACAACTGAGATGATGTCAATGGTTCAGGGGAAGGATGAGCCCCTGAGGGAGTTCATCACCAGATTTAACAAGGAGGCAACAACCATCCCGAATATGAGCCAGGAGGTAGCATTGCTGGCCATGCAGAGCGGCTTGATGCCGAGCTCACCGTTTAGAGCGTATATGGGGCGTAAGAGCCTCAAAACGCTGGCTGAGGTGCTGGGTAAAGTACATGAGTTCATCAAGGCAGATGAAACTAAAAGAGCAATGATGAGCAGGAAGGCGCTAAGCAACCTAGTTAAGCGGGCAGAAGTCACTTGGGCAAAAAATGTAGCCAAGGCTGACCAGCCAAGCAGAGCTGAACAAGGTCGCAGAGAGGCGGACAGAGCGGTAGGGGTAAAAAGGTCAGATCCGAGGAGAGGACCAAGGCCAGGAAGGTTCGATCAATATACCACACTAACCCATTCGAGGTCTCACATCTTTAGTGTGAACAAAGCTGATGATAAGTGGCAGAGACCCCCGAGAATGGTTAACCGGAATTGTGATCCTAGCAAGTGGTGTGACTTTCATAGAGACCATGGCCATACCACTCATGAGTGCACGCACTTGAAAGATAACATAGAGGATCTGGTCAGGAGAGGATACCTGAATCTGTTTAAGCAGCACACTAATCCTCCCAGAAGAAGGGATGAAGATAGAGCAGGTCGTGACCGCAGAGGAGGTCATAGGGGTCCCGCTGAGGACAGGGACGACAGAGACAGTAAGCCAAAGGGCAGAGTGTATGTAATTAGTGGAGTACCAGTGCATGGGGGAACAATGAACAAAGCACGAGCAGACCTGCGGGAAATGATAAATCAAATAAATTACAATGAGAAGCGTAGATGGCCACCACTTCCTCCACAGTCGCGGGCTACATTTGATGAATACGATCAAGAAGGCATAGTCTATCCTCATGATGACCCGCTGGTGGTGACGATGAGAATAGCAAATTGGGAGGTGAATCGAATACTGATAGATGGGGGCAGCTCAACCAACATTATATACATCAGCGCGTTCAAAGAGCTGAAGTTAGACAAGAAAGATCAGAAAAGGGTGAGTTATGAAGTCACCGGGTTCAACGGATCCGGATTGACCCCGGAAGGCATAATTGAGCTTTAAATTCGAGTAGGGGAGAGGTCAAAAAGGCGTGATGTACGGGCAGAGTTCCTGGTGATAGAATCTCCTTCACCTTACAATGTGATCATGGGAAGGCCGCTTATTCACAAGATCGGTGGGGTGGTTTCCACCTACCACCTCGCCATGGCCTACACGACTAATGAGGGACGGTCAACAAAGCTCAGGGGAAGCTAGAAGATAGCTCAACAATGTTACATAACTACCCTAAAGCAGCCTGCAAAGGCCAGGCAACAACCAACCTTAAAGCAAAGGTCCACCGAGCAGGCTGAGAGGAAGTCAAGAAAAAGGAAGCGCGAAGAATATCGTAGGGAGAAGGATAAACAGAAGTTAGAAATGGAAAACTTTGAGCTTGCAAAAGAGGAGATGACTAGACCACTTCCCAGTGGGGAGCATGTCATAGTTGAGCTCACAGAAGGTGATCCGTCGAGAACGGTAAAAATCGGGAAAGACATCTATCCTGGAGTAGGGGTACACCTCATAGAGTTACTGAGAAAGAACAAGGATATTTTCGCATTTTTCGCAGATGAGATGCCCGGAATTGACCCTGCGGTCATGGTCCACAGGCTGAATGTGAAGGAGGATATTAAGTCAGTCAGGCAGAAAAAGCGAAACTTTTCCACAGAGAAAAATCAGGCAATCCAGGAAGAAGTGGAGAAATTCTTGGAGGCAAGATTCATCAATGTGATTACCTAGAGGGGTTAGCCAACGTGGTCATGGTGAAGAAGGCAAATGGCCAGTGGAGAATGTGTGTTGATTTCATGGATCTCAACAAGGCCTGCCCAAAAGACTGTTATCCGCTGCCACGGATTGATCAGCTAGTAGACTCAACCAGCGGGAACACACTGCTAAGCTTCATGGATGCCTTCTCAGGATACCATTAGATCAGCCTACATGAACCAGACTGGCAGAAAACCGCATTCATCACCGAAGGAGGAGTGTACAATTACATAGCTATGCCCTTCAGGCATGAAGAATGCTGGGGCAACTTTTCAGAAGACAATGGATAGGGTGTTCCTACACCAGAAGGATAGAAATGTCAAAGTGTATGTTGACGACTCAATTATTTAGAGCGTCACGCAGGCAGGACATATCATGGATCTGGAAGAAACATTTGCCACCCTGAACAAGTACAAAATAAAACTCAACTCGAAGAAATGTGTCTTTGGAGTGAGCTGGGGAAAATTCTTAGGTTTCCTGGTCAGCGAGAGAGGAGTAGATGCAAATCCGGAAAAGGTTGAAGCAGTCCTAAGCCTGCCTGGCCTAAGTGAAAGGAATGGTGTCCTTCGAACAAGTGTATTTTTCCGTTAGCGGGTTCAGAATTATTAGAAAGCTAATATATTCAGTAAGGTCAAGTGATCGGAATGCCTTGGTGGAGGCTGCTTCCGATCAGTAATATTAAGGTATAATTAATATTACAGCTTAATCTTGACTGAACCCTTCGGGTGACACCCTAGCAAATATACGAACCGACTCGATGAATTAATTCAGAAGAAATTAATTCGTCGCCCGAGTGTTAAATATTTAGACGTTAGAAATTCGAGCTTGGAGCGTCGAAATCGAGCGTCGGAGAATCTCGAATGTCGAGCCAAAATTTAGGATTTGGCGAGACGGGAAAAATGCTTCAAGTAACAAGTAAAATCCTAGCCACGCGAAAGGCTAGGAAAGCACGCCCAATAGGTGCATGCCACGTGGCAGCACACATGGCAAAGCGCCATGTGGCAGCACACGTGGCAGCCACCTAGTGGTAGCGTGCCACGTAGGCAGCGCGCCATGGTGGCGACACATATGGCAAGGGCCGTGGACCTGGGTCGATGGGTCATGGACACGGGCCAAAATAAAATAGCCCTACCAAACCCAACTAGGGGCTCAAGGTTGGGTGACACATGGTTAGTTCACATTGCATGTGAATTGCCTTGGGGACCAAGTGGAAAAGTGGTCCTCACCTAATCATTTGACACTTGTTACTTGTTCCTTGGTTTATTTAAGTAAGGATTGAATTGATCAATCTTTCCATGTAAGATCTTTTTGTGAAAAAGTCCCACATTGAAAGATGAGTGGAATTCACAAGCTATCCTTCCGTATAAATAGCCAAAGCATGACTTGAGAATTCTTTGCTTGAGTGGGAGTTAGAAAGAGCATTGCATTTTGGCAAAAACTCTTAAACTCCATTAACACTTGGGTTTTGGTTGGACCTTGCTAACTCCAAGGTAGCGGACCTAAAAAGTCGGTGTTCGTCCTTTGTGGGTGGATACCGTTAGAGGCTCGGTATTTTCGGAGATAAATCTTTCAAGTAAGAGCCCATTAGGTCGGGCGAAGCACACGTAAAAGGTAAATTCTGATTTTATCCTTTTATGTTTATTTGTTATGCTTTATTGTTTTATTAATTGCGAGTGGTTCTTTAGGTTGGGGTTCGTTTCCGATGTAAGTTGGACTTACCAAACCCCAACAGCGGTATCGAAGCCACACTCGTTTATTTTTAAAATCATAATATTTTTTCAAGGTGATTTTTATGGCTTAATTTTTCAGGTTTAAGTTGCTAATTAGATTAGTAGCTCGTATTATCTAATTTAACCTCGTATTTAAGCTACCTTCAGCCCCGAACCCAAATTTTGACCCAAAAATAGTTAATTTTGGGTGGAAAATGTGTTCAGGAAATGGTTTTACGGTTTTTAGCCAAAAAACGGCCAGAAATGCAATTTTCGAGGGTTTTTTCGTTTTTACGAAAAATTTTAAGTCTTTCCAACCTTGAAAATTAATTGCATATTTATGGTGGTTATGTAATTGGTTCAATACATATTTTATATGCAATTTTAAGTCTTTCTAACCTCTTTAGGCATGATTACTTGGTAGTAATTTGTGCTTGAATGCTTGGTTTTATTTTTTCACATAATTGCAAACTAATTATATTAAGTGTGAAATTGTTATTCTTTGAGGCTTCCAAGTATTAAAGATTCAATCTTTAATTATGTTAAGTGATTGAAACTTTATATTACTAAATTCCATGAATTTTTGTTAAACTTTGTTGATTTAATCATTTTTTAGTTGATTGGAATCATAAAGTTTAAAACTTTGTGATAGAAAAATTGTTTATCTTCATATTGGAAGATATAATTTTTTCAAGGATTCACAAGTATTAAAGTTGGAATCTTTATTGAACTTATGTTCATTTTTCCAACTCCCTCTTATTTTGTCATTAACTCAAGGTTAATTTAAATTAATTAAATTAATAGTGAGTAATTGCCCTATTATTTTTGTTGCACCAAGTTAAACCAATTTAATTAAAGAATGGTTCTTGAGAATTATTTTGGTTACATGCGCTTTAAAATTTTTATTTAAGTTAGACTTGTTTAAATTTTTTAATTTTGCTCATTAGATTAGTTCTAAAATTAATTTAGAATTAATTACAAAAGTCACGCAAAATTTGGGATCAAATCCCGAGGCTAATGGCACGCAAAACAAGGCATAAGCGCCCTTGGCTAGCCGGGCTGCATAGCAGCCCGCATGTGGCTGCCAAGGGGCTGCCATGCCCTGTGCGTGCAGCCAAGCCGTGGCTGGTGCGCACGGCCGCAAGCAACAACACAGCAGCAACACGCTACCATGTGCGTGCGTGCGTGTGTGCTGTGTTGCGTGGTGCTTGAGGCTGATGTGGCGCGGGTGTGGGGGCACGAGCACATGGTGCATCTCTTGGGACTTGGTGCATGTGTCGTGTAATTAGGGGTATGCGTAGACGTTGCTTGCGAAGCAATGTAGTGCAATGAATTCTTTCAACATGGACATCAAGGGCCACGCTATTGATGTGTGAAAGTTCGCTGATGTGGGCGGTGTAACGCTTAGCGACATTGGGCCCACTCCCACGTTCATTGAGCGTCAAACGGTTGTGCGAAATGCGAGCACTCCATGTCTTAGTGCTAGGCAGTTAGACACTTTGGACTACGTATTTTTGCTTAAAAAATTGTCGTTTTAATTATTTTATTAATCTAATTTGTTTTAATTATTTTAATAAATTTGAGAGGCTAGGCCTCGGTTTTGAGCGGCATTGGCAAAATTTATTTTGACAAATTTTGGGATTTACCGGCTTAATTAATTGGATTAATTAAGTTGGTTGCGGAATTTAGTGGGAGCTTCAAATGTTAAATTGCGCTTATTTACATAACCGGTTAAAACAACTTTGACTAGTTTTTATTAGGCATGTTAATTGGATTAACCACCTAGATTAGTTACTACTTCACGCATGTTTTTGCATTGTTACTTGTTTATCGTTGTAAAATGCATGGGCCATTCACAAATAGTGAATGGATGAATTGAATGTATTTTCTCTCACAGGTTTTATGAAATGGCAACTAGTGGGGCCCGATTAGGATAGAAAATACGGACTGCAATCCGTGATGTATTTTTGTAAATATAAATACGGTCTGCGTACCGTTGAGTATTTTTGTACCTTAAAATTTGGATTAGTCCTAATCGTAGCTACTAGTAGTTTCATTTAATTATGGTCTAGTCTTGAAGATGGAGGTTCTTGGAAGACATAGCCATGAAGTTGCAAATGAAGACCTTTTGAAGATTTGAAGATCTCAAGGGGTCATGCTAGTGCCAAATGCATCTATATTTATGTTTTCCGATATATATATATATATATATATATATATATATATATATATATATATATATATATATATATATATATATATATATATTATGTTTGATGCATGTTTAGGATTTTGAATGTTGTGATAATTAATTAAGTTCACTTAAATTAACCAACATAGAAACCCTAGGTCCCTAAATATTGAGTAAAAAATTTCCATTCCAAAACAACACTTACCAGCCGAACAAGGGTAGTGGTGGGCTACGCCAAAGCGAGGCATCACTACCTCTCCTAGGAGCGTAAGGCATACCGGGTGTGCAAGTTGGTTTTGGTTGTACTCAACGATATGAGTGATGGAGTCCTAACATGTCCTGGCAAAGTGAATAAATTGTTGAGAGAGCATTAGATGCGACGATTTATTCAACCAAGAGTGGCTTGGAGCCATTAGCAAAGCGTTGCTTACTTTAGGAGATCGAGTGTTAAGACAAGCCAAAGCATGCTTAACCACGTACTCTTTGTTTCTTCGGATCTTGGAATCGACTTATTCTCGCCAAATGGGGACAATTTTAATGCGTGGATAAGACGTTTAATAAGATTGAAGATTTGCATGAATACCTTTTAATTTTCAAACTTATTATGTTATTTACTTGATAAATGGTTATACTTTGCACTTATATTTGTAGAATTCCAAATCAAACTGTATTGTTTTCCATGATTGGTAAAGGAAATCTTTGAGAATGGTTCTCAAAGAAAAGTAAAGCATTTCTAAAATACAATTCTCATAAATGACTTTTAGAACAAAGTCTGAAAGGACGGTTGGACATCATGTATTAAAAATACTAGGTAGTTTTGATAAAACATGAAGTATTGAGTTGCAAACTCAAATTGTCAATATTGACAACCGACATATCTTTTCTCTTAATACATAGATGAGTAGGACTCATTGATGTACTAATTCAAGCGTGAATTAAAGGAAAAGATGGAACTTTGTTTTACAGCGCATTAGATAGATGCTTAATTATGCCTAACAAAGTATAAAAGTCAAAGACTCTTAAAGAAATAGTTCTTAAAGTAAGGTTATGAGATAAAGTATGATAAGAAATATAGGAAATAAGGAACGAAGAAAGGAATAAGATTCCATTTCAACCCATGAGTTCATATTATTGTAGTTAACTTAGCAATTCGTTATCTTCACAAGTATCGGATACTGATTTAGTGTTCCACTATGAAAGTGACCTCAAACTATTGAAGATAAGCTAAGTTATCGACTTACAAGCTAAGAATGAAGCAAGTGGTGCTACATCAGTTGTAAGGACGTATGCTTTGTTTAAAGACCTTTAAGCTAAGGCTGGAACAAATAAATGGTTATTGTGTTCCATAATCAGCAATTGATCCGTTTACACACGGATAGACTCACATTCAAAGCAATGAGCAATAGTTGCAAATTTATTTGAATGACATGGTTGACTAAACCATGAGTCAAGAATGCTTGATTATAAACAAACATTTTCTTAATATGATAAACTAGCAAAAGCTCAAAGTCATGGGCATGATTTGTGTTCCGAACATCTTTAGCAATGTCACATCGACAAGAACGTACTCAAGGTTCTATTAGATAGGCTCTTGATAGTTGATCAATTTTGAATCGTTCTAAGACAAGCAAGTCTTACTTGTTGAAACCGACAAAGTAAAGAGCTATTGTTCTTGGTATAGACAATTGACTCCGAAAGCTAAAGAGGATTCATTTACTTCAACGTCTCACAAAGAATTTGAAAGAATATGGCTATATTCATCAAATGTGAACAAACTTGACCTTGAATAGTTCAAGAGTTCAGTGAAGTACAGAATCGACTTGGAAAGATATCAAAACGTCAAGATTAGATCGAGTGATGTTTGCTTGAGCCAAGCGTGACCATCACAAAGTTATGAAATTGAAATTTTCATAAATAACTCCATAAAGAACATAGTGTGTCTTCACAGAGACCTCGATACCATTTAAAAATGACCCATACAATGATGGATCACATCTTTTCCTATAAAGTTCTTAAGATTTGCACGAAGGACTAATGTTACACTAAACAAAATGTCGAAGCTAAGAAAGGACGCCATATTCAGTTATGGATAGAATTATCTTCTAAATGTCTTTTCAATTATATGTCTAAAACTCTTAGCCACAGTGAGAGTTCATTGGCTCAGTGGGAGCTAAGTGACTCAGTGGGAGCTCACCAGCTTAGCAAGAGCTAGGTGGTTGAGTGGGAGCTTAATGGCTCATTAAAGACCAAGATAGCTCAAGTGGGAGCTAACTGTTTGTTTCATCACAACGAAATTTTACCCAAAGACAATATACATGTCTCTTTGTAAGCATTCAAGTGAGACCATGGGCATTACCTCCACAACCTAATTGAGAACATAGTGTTTGTTGCTCTAAGTGGTGTCTTTCTGGAAAGTAACACGTTTCCAAAACGACAAGTGGGAGGAAAATGAACTCGATGACCATCGAGATTAGCAACAAACTAGAACTGAGAATCTCAGAAGACCTTCAAAGGACTTCGTGAGAATGCTTGATCAAGAATACTCAAAAGGACTTTACAAGTGCCTTAAAAGAGAATTCATTACTCACAAAACATCAGAAATGTTGGAGTAAGATCTACATAATAAAAGGGATTTGGAAGCGCCTTGAAACTCAGTGGTTGATGCAATTGCCCCGTATAGGTATAGAGTTCACCAAAGGCTTGGATTGAATCCTATAAATTTCTATTAAGTTAGAAATAAACCTAAGACTTACAAGCATACTATTTACTATTAGATAGTAAAGGAATAATGTCTTCTAAGATAGCTACGACAAATCCAAATTCCGAATAATGGTTACATGCCATGAATATCCGAAACAGACCCCATGTTTGAAAATCATGTTTGAAACTTGATTAATTTTCATAAAGAGTGAAAGACCCATCGATTGCAAATAAGTTTTCAAGTAGAAAACTAACAAATGTGGAAATGTATATGCATACATAGCTAGATTGGTTGAAAAGGATACAATTAAATTCACGGGGTTGGTTTTAATAACCTATTCACCAATCGGAATGCTAAAGTCTTTTCGTGATTGTTTTAGCAAAATTGCTCATATGAAATATGGCAAAATAGATACCAGAACCGCCTTCCTAAAATAGGATTTTGGAAGTGACTATGGAATAGTCTAAGGGTTTTGAAAATCTAAATAATGCTAGATTTGAAAGCAAGCTCAAGGAATCCGTTATGGGATTAAAGGAAGCATTGCATATAGGAATTGGAACGTGTATTCTCATAAATTTAATAAGAGGATTGGCTTATGGAGAAACATACAAATTCTTATGAATAAGAAGTTTAGTGGGGGCAAAAGTAAAGGTCCAATGAGAAGTTTACGAACTCTATTGTGAAATAACTATCAAATGCTAAATGCTTAGATTTGAAAGTATTTTCGACAATGGACCAAGCAAAAGAGGATACTTAGTGCGTATTGGGTATTAAAATCTACTGTATAGACTTAATAAAATGTTTGAACGTGTAAGGAGTTTACCGTGTTAAACATGAATTGAAGGACTTTTAAAGACTTTTGACCCATATGTATAAAACTAAGTAAATGTTTGAACTAAGTATAAGCTAGGCGAAATACTAAGTCAAACATGAAAGACTCTAATAGAGACTTTCAACCATATCACACAACAAACTGTTTAGCAAAGACTCAGTGAAACTGAATGAGCTAAAATGACAAATTGATGGAATAAGATTGAGAATTACTCTACAATTTAATCCATCATGTACACTGTGATATGGAATCATTGCAGGACTTACTTGCTTAGAGCATGTGAAGAATGTATGTAGTACCAATCAACCTGAATCTATGTAATAGATCGTTAGATTATGGCCAAGAACATCCAAAGTACTTGGATAAGTAACAGGATGAGTTCTTGACTTGTGGAAACAAATACAATTTGAGAATTGATGTTGCAAGCACAAGCCTTAACAAGGAGGCCGTTTATAAGAACGAGCTTAAAATGAGTCGTGGCTTGAGAATGGTTACATGGACGTGGATCCGTGTCTAATGTGCAGGAATTTAAGGAAAACTTCCATGATCACAAGTAATTAGGGTATCCCAAATCATTGTGAGCCGTTTAGAATGAAACCCAAGCAAAGCATCATCAGGAAGTCTACTAAAATATATGTTGAGAATATTATTTCCTTAATGGAAAAAATAAAGAAGATGTTCTATGGAAAGTTCGTCGCTGAACGTTATTGATTGTAGGTTGTCAATTTGAATGTCTCAATCATGAGAATGAGTGGGAGCCATCACTTGGACAATAAATCCTAAATCACATATAATTCATGACACTCTCAAATTTTATCATCTTATTATGAAAGTAATCAGTAATGAAGATGCTAAGATTAGCTAAGTAGTTATAACTAAACCTATGCAATAAGTGAACGACAACATTCACAATTGCATGAAAGAAATCAAGCATATTAGATATGGGTGTGATTTCTATAGATGTTTTATAAAGAGTGATACTTTTAAAACATTCGGAAAAACCATTTATCATAAGATGAACCATTCAGGTTTTGGAGTAATTTAAAATTTCATGCAATTTTTTATCACTCCGTTTGCTATTTAATTGTGGTTTAGAATTAAATAATGAGTCCATTCGATTCTTGGAATATTCAAAATTGAGTATCAAGACCAGTCTTAGTAAGGAAACACCAATTAAGTGAACATTGAATATTATAATTGAAAATTATCCCTAATCGAGGTCATTTAAACGATGGACGATTAATGACCAATTGAGATTAGTGTGTAGTCTGATATATACCACCGTTTCTTGTGCTACGAGGACATGATTGTCATAAATCATTTGCACAGGTATTGGTTTAGAACCACACTGGATCGACCTATTAGAATAGTTTAAGAGATTAAAAATCGTCATAAGTATACTTCTCATTATGGCTATCGGAACCTATTTCCTTGACCATGAGTATTGTGAGTTCTCTTTTTTGAGTACTAGTCCGCTTTGATGTTGTCAAATGTCTGCCGTAATAAGGGATTATAATGGCAAAACTCGGGCAGCTAGGTCCTCTCAGTAAGAGGAGCTACATTACAAGACTGGGAATTTCCCTTACTAAAATAGGGAAGATGTCTTTGTTGTATACAAGGCCTCTCGTAGAGCGAGACTGTAAAAAAAGCATGGCCGTGCTCGGATGGATTTTAAAAATCATTTGTTTATTGACAGCCGGACTCGGAATCGAGAAAAACTTCTGGACGTAATAAGGATAAGGAAATAATCTTAACTTATAGTTCATGAAGAGACATAGGAAAGGGGCTATACACTAAATGCTCACTTGTCCGGAAGGACATGTGGGAGATTGAAAGGAATGGTGTCCTTCGAACAAGTGTATTATTCCGTTAGCGGGTTCAGAATTATTAGAAATCTAATATATTCAGTAAGGTCAAGTGATCGGAATGCCTGGGTGGAGGCCGCTTCCGATTAGTAATATTAATGTATAATTAATATTACAGCTTAATCTTGACTGAACCCTTCGGGTCACACCCTAGCAAATATACGAACCGACTCGATGAATTAATTCAGAAGAAATTAATTCGTCGCCCGAGTGTTAAATATTTAGACGTCGAAAATTCGAGCTTGGAGCGTCGAAACAGAGCGTCGGAGAATCTCGAATGTCGAGCCAAAATTTAGGATTTGGCGAGACGGGAAAATGCTTCAAGTAACAAGTAAAATCCTAGCCACGCGAAAGGCTAGGAAAGCGCGCCCAATAGGTGCGTGCCACGTGGAAGCATACATGGCAAAGCGCCATGTGGCAGCACTCGTGGCAGCCACCTCGTGGCAGCCGCCAAGTGGTTGCGTGCCACGTAGGCAGCATGCCACGTGATTGCGTGCCACGTAGGCAGCATGCCACATGATTGCGTGCCACGTAGGCAGCGTGCCACGTGGCAGCGCGCCATGGTGGAGACACATTTGACAAGGGCCGTGGACCCAGGGCGATGAGTCATGGACACGGGCTAAAATGAAATAGCCCAACCGAACCCAACTTGGAGCTCAAGGTTGGGTGACACATGGTTAGTTCACATTGCATGTGAATTTCCTTGGGGACCAAGTGGGAAAGTGGTCCTCACCTAACCATGTGACACTTGTTACTTGTTCCTTGGTTTATTTAACTAAGGATTGAATTCATCAATCTTTCCATGTGGGATCTTTTTGTGAAAAAGTCCCACATTGAAAGATGAGTGGAATTCACAAGCTATCCTTCCTTATAAATAGCCAAAGCATGACTTGAGAATTCTTTGCTTGAGTGGGAGTTAGAAAGAGCATTGCATTTTGGCAAAAACTCTTAAACTGCATTAACACTTGGGTTTTTGTCAGACCTTGCTAACTCCAAGGTAGCGGACCTAAAAAGTCGGTGTTCGTCCTTTATGGGTGGATACCGTTGGAGGCTCGGTATTTTTGGAGCTAAAGCTTTCAAGTAAGATCCCATTAGGTCGGGCGAAGCACGCGTCAAAGGTAAATTCCGATTTTATCCTTTTATGTTTATTTGTTATGCTTTATGGTTTTATTAATTGCGAGTGGTTCTTTGGGTCGGGGTCGTTTCCGCGGTAAGTTGGACTTACCAAACCCCAACACTAAGTGCATTAAAGACATCATGCGGGTTACAGACAGAATGGCCGCGCTGACCAGGTTCATCAGCAAGTCAGCAGACAAGGCTTTGCCTTTCTACCAGCTATTGAAGGGGAACAGAGAATTTAAGTGGGGAGCTGCAGAAAAAGAAGTTTTTGAGGGTATTAAAGAGCATCTGACTAAGCTCCCAACAATAATCAGCCCGGAGCTAAGGGAAAAATTGCATCTATATATTTCTACATCAATTCAGACAATCGCAACCATTCTACTGGTAGAAAGACAAAAACAGCAAAGGCCAATATACTTCGTGAGCCATGTTCTAACTGAGGCAGAGCAAAGGTACCCATTTGTAGAGAAACTAGCCTTTGCAGTGGTAACAACGGCAAGGAAGATGAAACCATATTTTGACGCGCACGTAATACAAATCCTCATAAACCACCCGCTGGAAAAAACGTTACAGAAAATGGATGCATCAGGCAGACTCTTAAAATGGGCCATCGAGCTTTCTGAGTACGAGTTTGAGGTCAAACCTAGGGAAGCCATCAAGGCACGTACAAGCCTTAGCATACTTCATTGTGGAAGCCTCCTATGAGGAAAAAGAAGATGACATTGGGATCTGGAAGGTAGAAGTAGATGGATCCTCAGTCCAAACAGGGAGCAGAGCAGGAGTCATAATGACATCCCTAGAGGGAAATGTATTTGAGTACGCCATAAATTTCAAGTTCAAAGCATCGAACAATGAAGCAGAGTACGAGGCAGCGCTGGCAGGCCTACGTATGAGTATCGCAGCCGGGGCCCACAAAGTCCATCTGCAGACTGATTCTCAGCTTATCGCCAGCAAACTGCAGGGGGCGTATGAGATTAGGGAAGCCACCGTGTTGAAATATGTAACTAAAGTAAAGGAATTGGCAGCCCAGCTGGTTCACTTTCAGATAGACTTGGTTCCCAAAGCAGGAAACTCTCAGGCTGACACTTTATCAAAGTTAGCTAGTTCTACCCTGCAGAGCCTCACGAGGACGGTGATGGTAGAATTCCTGGATGAAAGCAGTATCGCTGAAAAGGAGCAAGTGAACTGCATCCGGCGGTAGGGAGCTTGGTACATAGACATTCTGGAATACAAAGTCCACGGCTCGTTGCCATACGATGAAGTGCAGGCTAAGAAAGTTAAGAAGGACGCCAACTGGTACGTGGTAATGAATGGGGAGCTTAATAAGAAGGGCTTCTCGAAACCACTGCTAAAGTGTATCCTAGAGTGGGAGGAGGAGAGGATTATGGAAGAACACTCAAGGATATGTGCCAACCACATTGGTGGAAAGGCATTGGGGGTAGAAGTCCTCAGAAGAGGTGCGTACTGGCCAACTCTTACGCAGGACGCACTGGCATATGTGAAAAAGGGCGACAAGTGTCAAAAATATTCCCTAGTCATAAACCAGCCAGCAAACGATTTGACCCCGATCCTCAGCCCGATCCCGTTTGCTCAGTGGGGAATGGACATATTGGGACCTTTCACCACTGGGTCAACGGGCAGGAAATACCTCATTGTGGCAGTAGATATTTCACCAAATGGATAGAGGATTAACCTACTAAGTACATAAAGGCAGTACAAGTAAGGACATCATATGGAAGAACATCATCACAAGGTTCGGTGTGCCGCAATGCATAGTCTTTGATCACGGGTGTCAATTCGACTGTGACACCATCAAGGATTACTTGGAGGAAATAAGCACCAAATATGCAAGTGCCTCAGTCTGCCACCCGCAGAGTAATGGCCAGGCAGAAGCAGCGAACAAACTGATCTTAACAGCCTTGCAGAGGAAGCTGGAGGAGCACAAGGGCCTATGGGCTGACCTAGTCCTAGAGATGTTATGGGCAAATAGAACCACTGAGAAAGAATCCACAAGTAAAAGCCCTTTTACCTTAGCCTATGGGGCTGATGCAGTCGTCCTAGTGGTGGTGCAAATTCCCAGCCTGAGGATACAACACTACGAACAACAAGGAAATGAAAAGCGCATGCTGGAGGAGCTAAACTTCCTACCAGAGGTAAGGCTGAAAGCAGCCCTCAAACTGGTAGCCCAGAAGAGCAGGATTTCCAAAGCTTTCAACAAAAGGGTCAAGCAAAGAGAGCTCCTGCCCAGAGATTTAGTCCTTAGAAGGACAGCAGCAGTAGGAAGAGGAAATAAGCATGGAAAGCTGTCAGCAAACTGGGAAGGTCCTTTCATCATTCACGAGCAGGTGGGACCAGGTGCATTCCTCCTCGCAGATCAAGAAGTTCAGGTCTTAAGAAACAGTTTCAATGCTGATGTGTTAAAGAAATATTTTGTTTAAAAGACATGAAGTTAAGAAGAAACGGAGATAGTTGTTTCAATTTTGCAAAAACTCTATTGAGTTCATATTATGTTAACTAAGGCATTTGAGCCATTTTATTCAATGAAATACAAGCCTCTACGTGAGGAGTATGTTGCGTAAACTTGTTTTAATTTATTATGCTTTAGCAAACATGCAGAAGTAAAAAAAAAAAAAAAAAAACCACGTAAGTGCTAGAGGCAAAAAGTACCCTAGCACAAAGCGACAAAATAACATTAAACGATATTAAAGCATCCCTCCCTAAAACCTCACCTCACCTGCTTAAAGTAAAACAAGGCACCACCTCGGGGACGCCTGATGGGGAGGCCTGGCACGTTCAGCTTGAGCAGGAGAGAAAAAGGGCAAACGAAGACGATGAGCTATGTGGGCAACACTAAGGTTCTATTAGTCCCACTTAGCTCAACTCTTTCAGGGGGAGAGGAAAGGAGGAGATGGACATATAATAAGCCCTTACGGAGAGAAGTAAGTGGCACAAAACAACAAGTCGCAGCATAAACAAGCTGAACGACATAAAATAAGTCGCAGCAAAACTAGCTGAATGACATAAGATGAGCAGTTAGAAAGCTGATTGTAGGGAATATTTTAAGCATTAATCCCTAGCTTGAACCCCACTGTGATCATACACTAAAGTACGGTGGCGTCCAAAGGGAAAGAAGATAGAGCAAAAGAGTCGCCAACAAGTTTTAGGAACTTGTAAACCGTTCACGAGGTGAAGGTTACACCCCTTAACGATCCAAGAGATCGTCAACTCCACAAGGTCTTGAACCAAATAGGGTTCAGGGATGAAGGTACAAATTCAACCTAAAAGAGATTGAACCTGCCCTAATAATAGGCCTCTACTTTATTCTGATCGTATTCATGTGCGCTTTCTGAATAACATGCAAACAATAGGATTAACCCTAAACCTGTTTATCTATGTTGGTTGAATATTAATGCACAAATAAATCTGTTATTGGCGATCACTTGAATTATAATCACATTAACCCTAAACAAGATTATTAATTATCTTATTAAGCGTGATTACAAGTACCAATTCCCTTTAAACATGCATAAAAGGTGTGATCAAGCAATAACAATAAAAATCAAGCAACATAATAATAATCACAATAACAATTATTATAACAATCATGATAACAATTATTATAACAATCATGTTAAAGCATAATATTAATAGCAAGATCCTAGGCATGATACTAACAAGATTAATAACAAACCCTAGCATGTCACTAAACAATAAAGATCATATATTTAGCCCTAACATGATACTAACATGAATATATATTAGGAAGAACATAAAAGACATCATAACAATCATACTTAATATTAAAATTACCCTAGACATGATACTAGGAATATCATAATAACAACCTAAGCATGAACTCTATATCATAACATCAATAAAACAATTAAAGTACTTACTTTGATGCCTCGTACCTCTTTCTAATAACAAAATACACACATTAGTAACTTCAAGGAAAATAATAAAACAACAATTAAATAATAATTGAAAGAGAGATTTGGGACCAAACCCACAGAAATATAAAACCTTTCACGTCTAGGGCGAAGGCAACTTCGAACTTGGCTAGGTGTTTCTAAATCTAATGAATGCAGAATTTTTATATTTGAGATAAGCTAGTTTAGAAAAAGAGAGAGAGAGAGAGTAATAAAGAGAATCTTGATGAGAGTTGGTGTATCTTGGTGAATAAAAACGGAGTTTTTACGACGTTATTTATAGAAAAAATCAGCCAAAAAGATAAAACATCAAAAACAGAGTTCTGACGCAAAAAAAAAAACAAGTTAGCGCCAAACGCTCACCTTAGCGCCAAACGCTAAGGCTAGCGCCAGGCGCCAAGCGTAGCGTCAGGCGCTACAGCTGGCGTTTGGCGCTGACTCAGAAATTCACGCGTTTTCTTAAAATCAGATAGAAATTGCCGTACAGGAGGATAAAATCGTATTTTCCTCAAAAGCGTTCTTTGATTCTAAATAAAACTCTAAAAAGTCAACAAAAGTCAATTTATCAATGCTAATTGAATTAAGAATGAAAAGAACCGTCTAGAAGAATCTAGAAGACTAAAACCATTGCTAATTGCATTAGAAATGATAAATCTATATTAGGCCCTCCTCTAGATCATTGGGCCGCATATAAGGCTCAAACCGGGCCCAGTTCAGTAATTTGGCCATAACTTCCTCAATATTCATCGAAATTGGGCTTATAATATATCGTTAGAAAGTTCTTTTCAAGCCCTATCCAACTACACTACTATTGGACCCATATCATGGACCAACCAAACTGGATTGGCTGTTTTCTTAAAATAGGTTTTCAAAAACAGAGAGAAGAGAAAAGAAATTAAAACTTTCCACAACACTAAACTTTCCACACTTTCACTTCATTCGATTATGATTCGACGCGAAAGGTACTCATCACTGGGTTTGGTTTTGGGGAGACACAAATGGGTGTCTACAGAAGCTGCCACTTTGACTGAGTTTGGAGAAACGCAAGTTTCGAAAACAAAAGTCAAAGTATCGATAGGGACGGAGAATGATTCAGAACGTTCTGCAATCCTAAATCATTCTTGTAACGCCGATACCTGCAAAACTAGCGTTAGTTAAAACAGATTAAAGAGTTAAGAAACGCGTATCTAGCACCATTGAGCACACGTCTCTGTAAGAGTAACCGATTTGCTGCTGCTTTACTGTTTTGATGACCTCCTGCCAAGAGAATGCCATCCCGCTTGAAAACTGCTACGCTTGTAACTGCCTCCAATATAGAAGATTGCTTCGCTTGAAACGATCCTCTTCCGCTTTGATAATATTCCACGTCTAAGGGAATACTATCGAAGATTGCTTCGCTCAAAACAATCCACAGTTATTTTTTGACAACCTTCCACAATCTAAGGAAAGCTGTCAAAGATATCCTCGCTTGAAGCTATCCTCATTTGTTGCGATAATTTTCCAAGGAAATTACCGAAGATCTCCGCTTGTCGATCTTTAAAAGTTCGCTTGAACTTTGCTTCCGCTATGCCTGTACGTCGGCGCTTTACTGCTTGAACCTGTATGTCGGTGCCCTTTGAATTATGAATGAACCAATACGTCGGTGCCTTTTGCGAATGAAACAGTATGTCGGTGCTTTTTGTTAATGAGCCAATGCTTAGGCGCTTTAAGCTAAGTGAGACGATCTTTCATCAGGTCGATCACTTTATGCAATCAAGCCGATTACTAAAAATCGTGTCAAATTGCTTAGAGGGGCTAACTGGCGTACCAAGGAACCCAAAATATATTGCAAAAGGATCGGAACAACCAAACTAAGTGGCTGAATGTTCTGGCGCCGCTAAAAAAACATCAGCGCCAATAATCTAACTGTAGCGCCAGATGCTGGAGCTAGCGCCAGGCGCTAAAGCCATCGATTGACGCCAAGGTCTGGCGCTTGGCGCTAGAATCGGGTATTCCTTAAATACCCTTTTCTTCTTCATTTTCGCTGCTGCTCGTCGCGTTTCTTGCTCGAAAATTCCCAGAAATTCATTTGCTTTGTTCTTGCTCGTTTCTCAACCAAATTCGCTCAAATTTAATGCAAATCAAAGCTTATTCCATCCATTTTCCCGATCTATGTAAGTTTTCTTCAAACTCACACCGATTTTTATGAATTTTGCATGTGTTTATTCTTGAATTTCATGAAAATTCGAAACTTAGAATGCTTAATTCTCTTTGTTTGTCAAATTTTAAGCCATGAAATTGCTTGATTATGTTTATATATTGCCTTGGGAGTAATTTGATACTTGTTTGACTCAATTTGGTGAAGAAATAAATGAATTGCCATTGTTGGACCTCTTAAGGCCGAGAATGCAATGTGGCTCGTTCTTGATGTTTTTGATAGCAATTCTTGCCCAATTTGTCACAAAAATTACTATAGTATTGCAAGAAATTGTTTGATTTCTTGAAAATTGCCGTTATGCTCAATTTGAATTTGTGCTCTGTTTTAGTACTACATACTCTATTTTTTTTTTTTTACGAACATAGTATCATGTGGCTAGGCGAACCTTAGATACTATAGAACCTTAATTTATGATAATTTTTCACAATGTAGCATGGATAGACAGCGAGGTTCCGGTTCACGGTCCCGAGACATTCGACGAGAGCATGAGCCCGTAGAGGACGACGCCGAGCCGTCCACTTCGCTTGGTCGACTCCCCGAGTGGGATGAGCGGACCTTATACTTTTCCCCCGTCCATCACATTTCTGAGAGGGTGAGACGGGGTATCACCGTTGGGAGAACGCGCTGTCATGGTTCCGGCTGTGACGGCCTGGGCAATATGTACAAGATGTACATCGCCAGAGATGATTAGATGAGACTTCTATGGGAGTCTTGCGATCTTACTGCGCCGTACGAGACCTTCGAGGCAATGGTTGCCTCCAGCGGGGGTCACCATGTAGTTCGTGCTCTAGTGGAGTTGTTTTGGGACACCACGACACTTTCCACTTTCCTTGGGGTGAGATGATTGTCACTCCTACCGACTTCAGTCTCATCACAGGACTGGAGTTTAGTTCCGTGACATTGCCGTTTGACAACGGGATCGACGTCTTTTCCCCTGAGGTCGAGGAGCTGTTGGGTCCGATTGCTATTCGGGCTCGAGCTGAGGTTGAGTCGTCTCAGTTCAGCACTAGGGGGATTCGCCATTCGACTCTAGCAGCGGCTCTTGACGATGGTGCGACCACCCGAGAGCAGCGGGTGTGCATCTTTACACTTATTTTGTTGTCAGGGACGTTCTCCCCTGACAAGGGTAGTAGGGCGCTACTTTACTACCTTCCTGCCGTCCGCGATCTACACCGGATCGAGACTTATGACTGGGCTAGCTTGGCTTATGCTGATTTCATTCGAGCGCTGAGGGACTCGTGTCGACACCGGTCCTTTGGGACGAATTTTGCTTTGTCCAGTTTTTGGAGGGTGTTAGAGGTAAACCTTATTCCCTATAAAGTTTAGCTCTGCATTTTAGCTAGCATTTACTGATAACTTTAGCTTCTTGTAGATCTGGATCTACGAGTACTTCCCTTCTGCTGCGCCGGCGAGACCGTCGCCGCGCAGGTTTCCAGTTAGTGCTTCCTGGGGCACCCGCCATGTGGGGATGTCCACTGCATATGTCCGAGATTGGATCATCTCGGTATGATCCTTTTCTTATTTGCCATTTTGTGATGCCTTAGATTCTCGCCTGATTGACGCTCTTTGTAGGAGCCTAAGGTGCTGTATCGACCATGGGTCAACCTGGCAGTCCTTGGGTTAGCCGCGCAGTATTCTGCTGAGCGTCGCTATTTCTTGGGGATCTATGGAGCGATTGCATATCTTGGAGTGAGGGTTGCTAGACCGCATTCCTCCGATATCTTCGTCGTTCCTGCTCCTCCACCACGTCACATGTTTAATGCCACGAGGTTGTTGAGCATGTCAGAGGGAGCTAGTACCCCTTGGCGATCTTACAAAATCCCTGGGCGATGTTATGCGGAGGAGCTACTGCCGTTGTTAGATCCAGTTCCTGTACCGACTGAGGATGTGGCGGTACGATTTTTCAGCTTTTATTTTTCGTTAAGTAGCCCCCAAGTGATGCTTCACTGATTTTGTTTTGCCTTGTCAGGACGAGGCTGCTGAGTTCGTGCCACCCCGTATGTCTATCCATTACCAGCGGACATACGGGCCGATTGAGGAGATGATTCCTACGGCTCCTGAGGACGAGCGCTTCGTAGAGCGGTCGATTCCTCGCCACCAGACTCGGGAAGCTTGTTTATTTGCAACTTTTGTCCATATATGTTATGCATGTTTACTGATTTACTTCTTTGACAGTTCTCGTGCGAGGTGGTTTCGGCGATGGCACGATGTATAGATGCCTTCCGGAGCCAGCTTGTCCGGATGAGGAACGTGGCTACCCGCCGTCGAGACGACGCTGTTCAGGAGGTAGTCTTCCCTTTATATGTTTTGCATTACCGCTTCTATTTTGTCTGTTTCTGGTTTTTATTTTTTTTGCAGGGTCGGCCCATTCCTTCTCGTACTCGCACGAGACCTGAGGTGCGGAGGGATCTGGCGAGGTCTAGCTCGAGACGCCGCCGCACTACTTCGGGAGTTAGGGGTGGTCGTTCTGAGGATGCTCGGGTAGAGGGCTCAGGTTCTTCCTCTGAGGGTGCACATGATGCGCCACTAGACCAGGGAGAGGCTACCTCGGCTCTTAGAGGTGGTGGGATGTACGAGGTTGGCTCGTCATCACAGCAGCCTCCACAGCCTCAGCCTCAGGTTGATCTCGGGTGGACGGGTCCTTCGTTGAGCTTCCCTCCTCCCGCGGAGACTGGAGCCGATGATGGAGCTGGAGCCGGAGCTGGTGGAGAGGTTACTCCTCGTACAGCGGAGTTTTATGCGATGATGGGTTTACGTCCCCCGACGCCGTAGTTTATACCTGTGCTTTTTATTATTTATTTAACTTTGTATAGAACTTTGCCTTTTAGTTAGACTCATTTTTTTAGACATATTTTGTATATACATACTATTATGAGTTTATGTGTTTTTTTCATTTTTTATTATTATTATTGTGTGCATGTTTGTGTGTGCAAGAAAATGTGACAAATAATTTTGCGCAAAAATTCCGTCATTTTTATTATTGATGGAGCGTATCCGACTTTCTCCCCCCAAAAAAAATGAAAAAAGGAAAAGTCAAATAAAATATTGGATTTATAAAAACTTGAGAATAAGTCTAAATAAAATCCAAAAAAGAATATAATTAATATAAATGCTATATTAATTAAAAAATGGAATAAATGAATATTTAGAAAAAGATAAAGAAGTCGTAAAGTCATTAGCAGACTCGCATTAAGTTAAAAACGCGGTTTTTAGAAAGCGCGTACGACGAGGCAAATTAGCGTTTGGCGCCAAGCTCTGGCGTCAGGCGCCAATAATAGCGTCTGGCGCTAAAGGGCGCTGACTCCGTATCCTTCTCAGATTAAAACTGCTCCGATTTCGTGCATAAATAGCGCCCTGCCCAGCCGATTCTTTTCATAATTTAAGCAGATAAAATATTTCTTAGCTTTAGAAAAAATAATACCATGTCTCTAGTCACCAAGACTTTCACCAACTACACCCATGAATGGTGTCGGTCTCTTAATGCCAAAGAAAGAAAAGAATTAGATGTGTTTCACTTGGGGGGTACATATGCCATCAAAGGGGTAGATCTTGACTTAGATTTTATTCATACCGCACTAGAATATTGGGATGTAGATACCCATTGCTTTAGAATAGGGTATGATGAAATTAACCCTTTGCCGGAAAAATTTGGTGCTATTTTAGGTTTCCCTGTAATATATCTTGTAGTAATCCCTAGGATAGATGCATATTATTATAAGGATTTTGAACGCTTCCTCAATTTAAAAGAAAGGGATCTATAAAAAATAGTAAATGGCAACATAGTTATTTTGAAAGAATTTGCTCGTCTTTATTTTGATAAACCTTACTCCGAATCTTTTCATATTTATAGAAGAAGGGCTTTCTTATTTTGTATGCTTAATCAATTTTTTCTTACTAGTGGTAAAAATAATGAGGGTAAATTAATTATAACCACCGTATTAGAACAAATTGAATCAGGGAGAAATCCAATGCCAATAATATTTGGAGAGACTATGATTGGTCTTGATGAATTAAAGAGGAATCCAAAAGCACCTTTTCGGGGCTCTCCAATTTTATTACAGGTAGAAAAATAATATTTTTAATTACAGAAATCAAAAATATATTTTTGTATAGTAATAATAATTTATTTGCATTGCAATTTTTTTTATAGATGTGGCTAATGGAAAGGCTGGAATTAATTAGCCCTCCAGACAACATTGAGAAGTATACTCCAAATTGCTTCGTGAGGAGGAAGAAACGCTTCTCTAAGATGGGGCGCCACGAATGGAAGAGGGTCTTTGAATCCTGCAATTTTGCTATCAAGTGGGTCATCCCTTGGTGGAAAATAGAAAGGATGGTTGGTGTCAACAAGCAACCATTCTGCCGTCTTCCAAGCTTGTCCCGTATGACTTATTTTTATCCCTGTAGGGTAAAAAGGCAATACGGCCTACTTCAGAAAATTCCTTCTGGAGATCTTCGTCCTCCCTACGAGTTCCCTGTCGCCCAGGAAGTAGACAAATTTGATGCTTATTGGAGCGCCAGACCTCTATGGGAAGTAATTACCCAAAAGGTTCCTCCTTCCTTGCCCAATGATGTGAAAAAGTGGCTGCTGAAGAAACCTTCAAAGGACTTGAAGAAAAATCAGGGTAAAACTGATGTGAAGAGTCGTTTAGGTGACAAGGTGGTTCCTGTTAGGGAACGCTTAGGTGAAAGAATTTAATTCAAAACACCTACAATGCCTAGGAAGAAAAGTACTACAAAAGATAAGGGAAAAAGGAAAGCTGACACCACAGAGAAAAAAACTTGGGTAGAAAAGAAGCATGGAGTCCTAGCTGAAGGGGAAACTATCTACTCCAAGATTGAATGTAGGTCCTCTAAAGGATGCCTACTAGCTAAGGTTATGGATGAGGAGGAAGAAGCAGAAAAAAATTGGAAAAGGGCTAGGAAAGAAAAAGAAGATTAAGAGCATTGCTTAATTTTCAATTATTAAACTTATTTTATTTTTATTTAAAGTTAATTTATTTAAGCTTTATTTAAATTCCATCAATAATGTAATTTTATTTTATTAATGAAATTTCAGCTTTTAATTAAATTATTTACTTTAAATTTATTTTATTAAAGCAATGAAAACCGAAAGAAATTAATTTTCCAGAAATTTTTCGAGTACGGAAGTCAAAAATTTTCCGAAAACACCGAAATATTCCCAGAATTTTAACCGTGAATTGGCGCCACACTTTTGCAACTGGCGCCGGCTACGGCAGTCTGGCGTCGGGCGACGGTGTCGTCGGTTGGCGTTGATGTTCATCGGCTGGCGCCAACGTTCAACGGCTGGCGCTGGAACGTTTTCCGTGACGCCGATATTTCGTTGATCTTCTGTCGAATTTTTTATTAATTCTGGGATGCGAGATTTTTGAAAAATAAAGTGGCCGTACCCGTAAAGGGTTGCCTAGGTATCCTTTCTTAAGGAATCAGGCCAAACGTAGCTCTCTTGAGTATCCTACTCAAGTAATTATGGGTAGTATTTTTTAAGTTGGTCAAGATTTGTCAAGTTCGAGAACTCATTGCCATCCATATCAGTTAATTTTGCTGCACCTCCTGATAGGATTGTTTTGACAATGTAGGGTCCAGACCAGTTAGGTCTAAATTTTCCCCTTGGATCTAAAACATTTTTCCTTAATGCTTTTAACACCAAGTTTCCTACTTTGATGTTCCTTGTCTTGACCTTCTTATTAAAATGCCTAGCCATACGAGTTTTATAACACTGAGTGTGATGTAGAGCTTCCAGTCGCTTTTCATCGAGTAGAATTAGTTCTTCATATCTTGCCCTAGTCCATTCAACTTCATCGAGTTTACTCTCTAACGCGATCCGTAGAGATGGAATCTCTAGTTTAACAGGTTGTACGGCATCCATTCCATATACCAAGGAAAATGGCGTATTTCCTGTTGATGTGCGAATTGACGTGCGGTAACCCCACAATGCGAAGTGAAGTTTGTCAGGCCAATCCTTATAATTTTCCGTCATTTTCTCGATGATAGTCTTTAGATTTTTATTGGTGGCCTCGACTGCTCCATTTTCTTGAGGCCTATAAGGGGAAGAATGATGATGTTGAATGCCATATTTTTGTAGTAATTCTTCACATTCGGCTTGAAAGTGAGTTCCATTGTCACTTATCATTTCATGTGGGACTCCGTATCGACAAATAATATTTCTTTCGATAAAGAGTGCTACATGTTTTGCAGTGAGTTTAGCATATGATAGCGCTTCGACCCACTTTGTGAAGTAATCAATTGCTACTAAGATATATTCATGGCCTCCTGTTCCTGGGGGAGTGATTTTGTCGATGATGTCAATTCCCCATGTAGAGAATGGCCATGGCGACGTGTAGGTGTAGAGCAAGGATGGAGGAACATGTTGTAAATTGGCATAGATTTGGCACTTAGGGCATCTTTTTACGTATAGATGGCAATCCCTATTCATTGTAGTCCAATAATATCCTTCTCGCATTATCTTTTGGACTAACATTTTGCCATTTATATGAGTGCCACAGATTCCTTCGTGGACTATCCTCATTGCTCTTTGTGCATCCTTTTTTCCTACACATAAGAGAGCTCGACCCTTAGGTACCCTTTTATGTAGCTCGTTGTCTATGAGTACAATTGGGAAGCCAAGAGTCTTAATGCTCGTTTTGCTCTTTTGTCAACATGGGGAGGGTATTCTCCTTTGGTGACATAATTGAGTATATCCGTGTACCACGGTTCTTCTTCTTCTTCTTCATCTTGTACTACTTCGTCATCTTCTATAGCCTGGACGTATGCTGGTTTGTGCCTTTTCTCTATAGTTAGAGGCATTTGCTCGATTTCCGTGGGAATCCTAACCATTGAGGCTAGTCTTGCCAAGGCATCAGCAAATTAATTATCTTCTCTAGGTAGATATGTGTATTCTACCTTCTTTAACTGATCAGTAAGAGTTTCCAGATAGGTTTGGTAAGGGGCTAGACTTTCACTCCTTACTTTCCACCTTTTAGATATTTGATTGATGATTAAAGAAGAGTCTCCGAATATCCTTCACTTTTTTACTCCCAATGCCAAAGCTGTTTCAAGGCCTACCACGCATGCTTCGTATTCAGCAGCGTTGTTGGTAACGTCGAAGTCAAGCTTTATGGAGATTGGGACATGCTCTTCTTTAGGTGATACTAGTAATACTCCAACGCCACATCCATTTTGGTTTGAGGCTTCGTCGAAGTACAAGGTCAAAGTATCATCTTCAGTTACCATTAAGTCTTCATCTGGAAATTCATTGTCTTGTATTAGCGTTGAGTCTTCTATTGGAAAGTCTGCTAGAAAGTCTGACACCACATATCCTTTGATAGCTTTTTGCGGCATAAACCTTACATCAAACTGGGCTAAACTGACTATCCATCTTGATATGCGTCCATTGAGTGTAGATTTCTCAAAGAGATACTTGAGTGGATCTAATCGAGAGACTACGAAGACGGTATGCACTAACATGTAATGTCTTAACTTGGTTGTGGCCCACACCAAGGCAAGGCACAACTTCTCAAGTGGTGTGTAACGTGTTTCATATTCGAGCATTTTCTTGCTTAAATAGTAAATTACGTTTTCTTTGCCTTCTACTTCTTGTGCTAGCATAGCTCCCATTGTCTCTTTGGTAACCGTCAAATACAACCTAAGAGGTATTCCGGGAAGTGTTGGTGCTAATACGGGAGGATTTGCGAGATAGGCTTTGATCTTTTCAAAGGCTTTTTGACACTCGTCATCCCATATTACTGGTACATTCTTCTTGAGCTTTTTGAAGATTGGTTCACATATCGTTGTCAATTTTGATATGAACCTACTTATGTATTGCAACCGGCCAATAAATCCTCGAATCTGTTTCTCAGTTTTGGGCGGTGGAATTGACATGATTGCTTTAATCTTGGTTGGGTCTATCTCTATTCCTCTAGAGCTTATGACATAACTCAAAAGCTTGCCTGCGGTGACTCCAAAAGCACACTTAAATGGGTTCAACCTCATATTATATTTTCTTAGCCTTTCGAAAAATTTCCTTAAGGCTACTTGATGGCCTGCGCGGTCTTTTAATTTCACAATCATGTCGTCGACATATACTTCGAATTCTTTAAGCATCATGTCATGGAGTAAGGCAGTTGTTGCACGTTGGTAAGTAGCACCCACGTTTTTCAACCCGAATGGCATTACCGTGTAGTAGTAAGTGCCCCATGGTGTTATAAAGGTTGTTTTCTCCATATCTTCTTCTGCCATATGAATCTGATTGTAACCTGCGTATCCGTCCATGAACAAGAGAAGCGCGTGATTTGCCGTGTTATCTACCAGAATATCGATGTGTGGTAAAGGGAAGTCATCCTTTGGACTTGCCTTATTTAGATCTCGATAGTCGACACACATTCTTACCCTTCCATCTTTTTTCGGAACTGGGACGACTTTGGCGACCCATTTAGGGTATTTAGATACCTTGATGAAACCTGCAGTTATTTGTTTTTGAACCTCTTCTTTTATTTTAAGTGCTTCATCGGGTTTCATTCGACGTAACTTTTGTTTTACAGGTTTCATTCCTGGAATTAGTGGTATAGTGTGTTGAGCTATTTCTCTATTAATGCCTGGCATAGCTTCGTATGACCAAGCAAATACATCGATAAACTCTTTAAGTAAGTTAATTAAATCGGTTCTTTCTTGTTCGTTAAGTGTTAGTCCATTTTAACTTCTCTTTTATTGGTTGAATCATTTGAGATATTAACCGTCTCATTTTCTTCAATTACCGGTGTTTCTTTTCGAGTGTTTCCATTGCTTTAATAAGTTCTTTGTCTTTTTCATTGTTAGTTAAGCAATGCTCGTCATCTTGGGTTAGAGAAGATTACAAGAGATAAGGAGAAGAAGAAATATTATTGTACTCTGAGATCATTACATCAAAGAGTGATATGTCCTCAGGGACTTGATCACTAACTATTCTAGGAGAAGAAATAGAGGGGGAAGGTGCTACTACTAAAGACCTAGATGACTGTATAGGGAGAGACTCTGACTCAGACGACTCTTCAAACATTAGTCCTTGCCCTGTCGTGATGGATATCTTCCTTCCACTTAGAGTTGTCACCTTGACGGTTTTGCGCCACCCTTGTAGTGATCCTTCCGCTGGAGTAATTAGCTTCGAGGGATCGAAGCTTTCGCTTTGTAGGACTGTTTGAATTAGCGAGGAGTTATCCTCTTTATAAGTTTGCTCATTCTTTTCTCGCCCAAATAATAATCCCATGACGTTAAAGTCAAAGCATGGGGGTGCTTTCTCCTTATGGGCAGGATTTGGGATTTCATCTGTGAAATAACAATCCAAGAAAATCTCAAATCTCGGTTGTCTTATGCCGTTTACAACAAATGGATTGGGAAATTCATGGCATGGATAGTCCTCTCCTTCTTTTATAAATTGACCATTAAGTGTGAGAGGATACTGATCCATTGGGATTGCTTTCTTTTGAGTGCGAGCGTCCCTACGTGCCTTTGATTTTTCCTGGGCTCGCTTGAGATCTTTCATAGTCGGTTCGAAACCAAGTCCGAAAGTCTCTAACTTAGAGAGGCCAGGTGACTCCAGCGATTTTGCTATTCCCTTCTTCTTTCCTAGGGTCATCCCAGGAAAATGTCCTTGTTTCTTCAGAATAGCATTTACAATCATGTTGGAATGGGGGTCATGGCAAAGAAGGGTCCTTTCATCCTCCTGGATTGAGGAGACCTCTTCATTAAAGCCCTATAAATCTTCATCATCCTCGTCGTGCACCACATTAATTATGGGATTTTCTATAGACTTGATTCTCATGGGTGAAGCATCGATGGTGATAGGAATTCCCCCAACTAAAGCTTTTACTTGTTGGTGGAGAGATGAGGGGACGTCCTTTAGGTCATGAAGCCAAGGGCGTCCCAACAGTAGATTGAACGAAGCTTTAATGTCTACTACTTGAAAAGTAGTATCATGTTCTATTGCTCCCGCCGTTACATTCATGGTAATTTTACCGAGAGCTTGACGACGAGTGTTGTCGTAGGCTCTTATTCCTTGTGTAGACGGAGTTAAATCTTCATCCCTTATGCCTAGCATCCTCGCAGTTCTAAGTGGACAGACGTTGATGGCCGATCCATTATCCACAAGAGTCATAGGGACGTTCATTCTCTTGCAGACTACCGTGAGGTTTAATTCCTTGTAATGTTTGTCACCTTCTGGAGGTAAATCCTTGTCAGAAAAGGTGATCAAATTGATTAGACTAGGAAGATCACTCGTGAGGAAGTTGTCCAACCCCTCAGGAGTGGTGTCAGAATCTATCCCTATTTTGTCCAAGGCATTCAATACAGCCAACCTATGTTCTCGAGATGTCGCCAAAAGTTTCCATACGTTCATCTCAACTTTTGTTTTCTTAAACTGCTTGACGATATCATTGTCTTCAATGATAGGTATGAGAACTTGTTGTGTGGTTGACATGGATTGTGTTGAAACGGGAGGTTGCATTCTCCCGGATCTTGTGAGGACATCTATCGATGAGTCTTCTTCAGCCCAAAAGTCATCCATGGCGTATGACACAGAAGGTGGAGATCCTATTATGTCTTTTAAGTAGACGTCTTCTTCATCACTGTCCCAAACTCCATTAATGCTTGCATCATCTTCTTGTGGAACTTGGACTAGTTTCCTTTCATCAATCATTTTCTGAATTAAATCCTTGAATTTAAAATAGTTTTCGATGGTGTGACCCCCTGATTGATGATACTGACAGTAATATCTATCTGTCCTTTTCAATGATTTGAATGGTCTCGGTTCGAGAGGTTTGATCTCGCCACTCTCGGAGAGCATTTCGAACATTTGTGCATATGGGATCCCAATTGGAGTGTAGAGTCTATTACTCTTCTCGGGATTTTCGGTGGCTTGTACAGGAAAACACTTTGCCTCATAAATCGTTCCCGTGGGTGTGAATTCTCTCTTAGGTTCATCTTTCGGGAGTGGAACCTCGTCGTATTTCTTCTGAAGTTCCTTTATAGCCTTGAGAGTTTCACGTAGCAAATGCGATCCTTCCATCATAGATAGTGTGAGCGATTGTATTTCTTCTTTACTTGCCGGTTTTGGAAGGTTATCCATGGCGTCGAAAAAGACCTCCTCCTCTTCTTCGATGGAATGGATTTCTTTAATAGGTTTGATGAGAGACAAGGGGTCGACCTCGTTTTCCTCATCAAAGATAGCCAAGGAATCAGCGAGAGGTGCACTATCAATACTTGGCTTCTTACTGGCAGGGGGCAATGGTAGCTTGTTGTTATCGATTAAGTCTTGGATAGCTTCCTTAAGCTTCCAACAGTTTTCAGTGAGATGGCCCCTACCTTGGTGATACTTGCAATGTGTATTGGGGTTCCAATTAGCCGACCTCTTTTCGACTGGTGGGTCCCCAAATGGTCCAATAGGAGTTATAAGACCTTTTGCATTTAATCGATCAAATGCGGTGTCATAACTCATGCCAATAGGAGTAAAGTTCCTCCTAAATGGTTTCTTTTGTCCTTGATTGTTCATAGAAAGGACTTCACCTAGGTTAAAAGTGCTAACGTTGTTTGAGTGGGTGGTTTTGGAAGAAGAAGGATTGTCGTTCTTCTTTCCTTTCCAGCCACTATTGGAGTTATTGTTGGCAGCTTTTAACTTAGCCAGGTCATCTTCAATATTGATTCCAATGTCGTAGACGGCCTTGAAGGTATGGAGATTGTTTTGATACTTGAGATGCTTGGAATATTTTTCTTGAAGGTTTTTGATGAATAACCTTACAAACTCTTTTTCACTTGGCACCTCGATCATCTTAGCTGAGGTTTCTCTCCATTTGTTAAAGAAGGAGGTGAAGCCTTCGTTCTCTTTCTGTTTGAGGATCTCAAGTTCCCTATGGTCAGTCTCAACTTGAATGTTGCATTTGTATCTATCAACGAAAGTGTTTGCTATGGACTCCTGGGTAGAGGTCTTTTCTTTCTCGAGAGAAAAGAACCATTGTTGGCAAACGGTCTTGAGAGATAGTGAGAACAGAGAGGGGAACACCTTCTTATCGATACCCTTAATACTCATTATTATCTCGAAGGCTCTTAAATGAAAATAAGGATTATCGGTTGCTTTGAATTTCGGGATGTCGTTGGCATTGAACTTCTTCGGAAGAAGATCTTTGTCCACCGAGACCCCTTGTGAAGTAATCCCTTGAAACTTGTAGTCGCTAGATAGCTTGCTTAGACTCTCTTGCATGAGGTCCATCTGTTGTTGCTTCACGGGATCATCAATCTTAAGTGTTAGGAGCTTCAGTGCCTCAGTCACGGTAACCAGTTGGTTCTTAAGCTCATTGACTTCTTCTTGCGTTGCCATTACTGTACTAGCTTTCCTCTTACGAGCTATGGGTTTGTCGAAAAGTTGGACTTGTACGAAAAGGTTGTCTTTGATTAACCATCCTTCCTTTCTTGACCATGCGCTGTAATTTAAACCAATTTGCGTTTTAATTACTTGACTCGAATCGACTTTGACTTTACGGTTTTTAAAGAGGAAAAAATTAAAAAAAAATGGGTGCATATTTTTTAGGCAAAAATAATGTATATATTTTTTTAGGGAACTAAGTATGGTTTTTAAATTGGAGGATTAATATCCGACTTACCCCCCTAAAAAAAATGACGGAAAAAACGCGCATACAAGACTCTCTTAAACATGGTCAAAGTGTGTGTATTGGTGTGTGCGTTGTAAGTGACATGTTTGGAATCTTGTGTAAGACCATGGAACTTAGTGCCTAAACTCAATTAATGACTTAACAAAGTATTATTGACAGCAAAAATTAATCTAATTAATTAGCAAACTGGTTAATTAGACACTAGATGATGACTCGATCAATAATCCGAACTGTCGTCAAAGCGACAAGACTGGCGCCTCTCTTTGTAGTGTAGCGCCAGACGACAGAGCTGTCGCCAGGCGCCACACTCCACAGAGTGGCGCTACAGTTCAGATTTTGGCGCCAATGCTGGAGCTTCAATTTGAGACTGTTTTCGGTGTTATTAATCAACAGGGGTATGCCTAAAGTCGTACTAGGTCAATTCTGATTAAAAAATATTAGACTTTATTTATTCAAATTAATTAATTAATTAATTAGGCAAAGTTCTTTAAGTCATTAATTTATTTAATTTCAACACAAGTCAAACAAACGGTTAAGAAAACATAGTATATGCACAACAAATAATGCACAATTAGTCAAGTAGGCACAATATGATGCAATGAGTTTGCAACCTAACCATGGCTCTAGTTCTCTAAAGTTCGGGATATGGTTTAGTCAATAGAGGGTTCATGGTTAATTTTCCAGATGCACCGCGCGGAAGCCTAACCGTGAAGGGTTGGCGCGAGTGGATGGGACACTGCGAGTTTAGAAAAACTCGCTTCCATGGTTTGGTGAATTCAACATTCTCGGATGTACCCTTTGTTGCTCAGAGCGTTCAATCAGGTAGATGGAGCATGAATTCCCAGGGGGTTATGTCCATTCATAGAACATATATGGATTTCAGAAAAGTGAAAAAAACTCAATCAGGAAGTAAGATCGAGCAAACAATACGAAAAACTGGTCGAAATTAGAACGCATATTTCTGGCTCGGTATTGGAAGAATTTGGCGCCAGCAAACAGAGATTGGCGCCAGATTTTAGATGTAGCGCCGGGCGACAGAACTGTCCTCTGGCGCTACAATTAATAGTCTTGCGCTAATGCTATGGTCCCTGACGCTAATTCTTACATGCCTCGGCAGCTTTCTGTGCTCGATAAAATTTTCCAGTTTCGCTCAGTGTTATTTCGGTCCTAGTTGAGAAAAATATTCCTCAAATTTCCTACGTGTAAAATCCTATGTTTTAACTCATTACGGATGGTCTTTCCAATGAGATCTTTTTTATGCATATGACAATAATGTTAATCAAAATTACGCACATGAAATACTTAGAACGTTTCGAGTCTCATCCACTCATTCTAAATCATTGTCGAAATAAATTTCAGGAATTAAAATAGAAATCCTCCCCAGTGGAGTCGCCAAAAACTGTAGGGAATATTTCAAGCATTAATCCCTAGCTTGAACCCCACTGTGATCATACACTAAAGTACGGTGGCGTCCAAAGGGAAAGAAGATAGAGCAAAAGAGTCGCCAACAAGTTTTAGGAACTTGTAAACCGTTCACGAGGTGAAGGTTACACCCCTTAACGATCCAAGAGAGCGTCAACTCCACAAGGTCTTGAACCAAATAGGGTTCGGGGATGAAGGTACAAATTCAACCTAAAAGAGATTGAACCTGCCCTAATAATAGGCCTCTACTTTATTCTGATCGTATTCATGTGCGCTTTCTGACTAACATGCAAACAATAGGATTAACCCTAAACCTGTTTATCTATTTTGGTTGAATATTAATGCACAAATAAATCTGTTATAAGCGATCACTTGAATTATAATCACATTAACCCTTAACAAGATTATTAATATCTTATTAAGCGTGATTACAAGTACCAATTTCCTTTAAACATGCATAAAAGGTGTGATCAAGCAATAACAATAAAAATCAAGCAACATAATAATAATCACAATAACAATTATTATAACAATCATGATAACAATTATTATAACAATCATGTTAAAGCATAATATTAATAGCAAGATCCTAGGCATGATACTAACAAGATTAATAACAAACCCTAGCATGTCACTAAACAATAAAGATCATATATTTAGCCCTAACATGATACTAACATGAATATATATTAGGAAGAACATAAAAGGCATCATAACAATCATACTTAATATTAAAATTACCCTAGACATGATACTAGGAATATCAAAATAACAACCTAAGGATGAACTCTATATCATAACATCAATAAAACAATTAAAGTACTTACTTTGATGCCTCGTACCTCTTTCTAATAACAAAATACACACATTAGTAACTTCAACGAAAATAATAAAACAACAACTAAATAATAATTGAAAGAGAGATTTGGGACCAAACCCTCAGAAATATCAAACCTTTCACGTCTAGGGCGAAGGCAACTTCGAACTTGGCTAGGTGTTTCTAAATCTAATGAATGCGGAATTTTTATATTTTAGAGAAGCTAGTTTAGAAAAAGAGAGAGAGAGAGAGTAATCAAGAGAATCTTGATGAGAGTTGGTGTATCTTGATGAATGAAAACGGAGTTTTTACGACGTTATTTATAGAAAAAATTAGCCAAAAAGATAAAACATCAATGCTAATTGAATTATCAAAAGTATATTTATCAATGCTAATTGAATTAGGAATGAAAAGAACCTTCTAGAAGAATCTAGAAGACTAAAACCATTCCTAATTGCATTAGGAATGATAAATCTATATTAGGCCCTCCTCTAGATCATTGGGCCGCATATAAGGCTCAAACCGGGCCCAGTTCAGTAATTTGGCCATAACTTCCTCAATATTCATCGGAATTGGGCTTATAATATATCATTGAAAAGTTCTTTTCAAGCCCTATCCAACTACACTACTATTGGACCCATATCATGGACCAACCAAACTGAATTGGCTGTTTTCTTAAAATAGGTTTTCAAAAACAGAGAGAAGAGAAAAGAAATTAAAACTTTCCGCAACACTAAACTTTCCACACTTTCACTTCATTCGATTATGATTCGACGCGAAAGGTACTCATCACTGGGTTTGGTTTTGGGGAGACACAAATGGGTGTCTACACTGATCGACACAAATAAGTCTCAGCAAAGCAAATGGAATAACGCCCAAACAGACAACAATCAAATAAACTAATCAACGTGCAAGCAAACCTCTATCAAATTTAAATAGAGTACATAATGCACAAGCACCTAAAGCAAATAGAGCAGGAAGAGTAAAGTCCATCGAAGTTCCTGCCGAACACAGCAGAGAACAAAGAAGCAAGAAAGCACTCAGCAGCCAAATAAAGAGAACAGGGAGGCCCAACTTACGAGGCTTCACTGAAGGTAACAAAGAGGTTTCTGCACTAAGGTTTAGGTACCACTATACCTTGGCTCAGCAGAAAATCTAGACAAACACGCAGATTATTAGACAATCAATAGACAAAGATCACCAAATACATACAACATAAAGCTGAACCCCTACCCACCAGGGCAGAGTAAACATTCAGCAGGTCAATTACAATATACGCAAAGCTGAGCCCTCGTCCACCAAAACAAGGAAACACTCAGCGGAGAAAGTTAGAAAAATACAAAGTCGGGTTAAGCTGGACAGGCCCAGCAACAAAAGATAAAGTATTCAGCAAAAGCACAGGAAAACATAATCTTTTGCGGCTATACACCCCAAAGATAGCAACAAAAACTACTTGGTTACCACGGATCTGGGTGAGGGAAACTCAGAAGAACCACTGGAGTAGGAAGGTGACAGCCGCCATAACCTTTATTGATCACCAGCCAAAGACTCCACTCCAATAGCCGCAACAACGTCAGGGCAGAGAGGAACTTCCAAGTTCAGCACAGCTTGGTCAGGAACCTTGTAGCTAACAACACGAGGGTGATCAACATGAAGCTCAAACAAACCAGCATCGCCCGCAGCCTCTACTTTAGTCCAGAAGGTGTTGAAACGAGCCTGATGTTCCGCACCTTCACCATATAAGCTGCTCACGCACCGAACCGCAGCCTCCCATCCACCATCATGGCGATCAGCGAATAACTTAGCAAAAGCAGGGGAGAGCGCAAAGGTCTTAAGTGCCTCCTTCTTAGCAGTGTCCAGCTCAGTAACATGCCCAACCCGCAAGTCAGCTATCTTTGTTTCCAACGCCTGCACCCTGGCCTTAGAGGTCCCCAGTTGCTCCTCGTAGCTCTTCAATTTGGTCTGAGTGAGTTGAAATTCTCCCGACAGGAGCTGCAGGGCGTCCGCCCTCTCCCTCAGAGGAGTCACCTCATTGGCCATAGCATTCCTCTCAGCCTGAGCCTGCTGGACCTCCAAATTTTTCTGAGAAAGAATTATGCCCTAATTCTGATACTCCTTCTCCACGGACAGCAAGGCATTGGATAAATCTCCAACACACCTGACAAGCTGCAAGAAGAGCAGAGAAGGAAATAAGTAAGCCAAGACAAGAATCAACCGAAAATAAAATAAAACAAGGCGTTAACAATGGAATAAATAGAGAAGGGAAGAAAAGCCAAAACAAAAAAGGAGAGAATCAAAAGCAGAAACTAACCTTCTACAAGTCATGGCAAGCCGTAGCAGTAGGGAGGCTAACTGAGTTGTGCGTAGAATTAGTTGGGAAACGAACTCCTTGAGTCTAGGGGTACTCCAAAGTACCACCTTTCTGAGGGTCGTCCACAAACAAAGACTCGTCAGCCCTCACATTCATCTTAGGCCGAAACGAAGCATTCTCAGCTCTAGCAGGACAAATTATAGGGCAAAGATGGACATCAATGGGGACCTCTGAAAACTCAATATACCCAGTAGGGCGAAAGTTACCCCCAGCAGAAATCGAGGTCACAGATAGCGAGTTCTCAAAAGCGTCACTCAAGAACTGGTGAACGCAGCGGTTAAGTTCACTGGAGTTCTGAGTATCCACCCCCTGTCAGCATTCCCACAAAGAAGCCTAGTATTAGCATAATTAAATGCAAAAGGATTAAGGCCAAAGGAGGTGTGAGACCTTTTCGCTTCAGGCTCCTCTCCAGCAGGGGCAGAGGACACAAGATCATCCTCTAAGTCAATAACTGGATGATCCTGCTTGTGAGCACCCCCTGCCTGGGAGTGCCCACCTTTGGAAGCACTTCGGAGCCGTCCTCTCAGTCTAGAGGGACACGGTGGAAACCTTGGAAGCTCCATGATAGTTTCTTCAGGGAGCTGGAAGTCAGTAGCTGCAACAAAAGGATCAACAGTGTCCTTCGCAGCAGTAGCATTGTCAACATCGGAAGAAAAGAGCAGAATATGCTCAGCAGAAGAAGTGGGCTTTACACCCACAGCAGTAGTCTCAGCCCCCTCAGGGGGGAAACTGGATAACACTATCAGCAAAATCATCAGCAGTAGTTTTTGGATCATCAGAAGCTTTATCACGTTGCCTTTTGGCAGTAGAGGTCTGAGGAGCCACCCGGCCGGAAGTCGCAACAGACTACTTCTCAAGAGAAGCACCATGTGCCACTAACGCCTCAGGCTCTGAAACCGCTCTTCGAGGAGTAGGCCGAGTCTCACACCTGCTCCCAACAGTAGAGGACAAAGGCTCAACTTCAGCACGGGTGGACCCTGCGCGGTCAGCAGGAGTGACAGTACCAAAAACAGCCCGCAGCTCAGCGGGAGCAAGACGCACTTCATTCTTTAGAGAGCCGGCATACACCTCTAGCATGTCAAAGAGCTCAGGAGGATTTTCAGGGGTAGCAGTTAAAGGGTCCCTCCAGTTATCAGCCAGCCCAAGGATACGCTTATCCAACTCATCATAGCCTGAAAAGGGGGAAAGGCAAGAAAATAAAACAACGTAAAAGACTTAGACAAAAGAGAAAAAAGAAGAAGAAAACGAAAGAAAGCCAAGAAACTTACCAGGCTCATGTGTACGACACAAACGCATGGCAGAAAGATGCTCGTTACCCACAATGTATATGGAGTTGGGCAGCTAGATCTTGGGAAATTTGGAATCACCAGTCCCAGCACCTCGCAGATCCTCAAAAGCCTTAGCTCACGGGCAGACTCGCAGGGGGAGACAGTAACTCCAGCCATGTTAGTAAAGATTTCCCTAAAGTTACGCGGCGCAGCAAAAGTGGAAGGCACCTTCACCCAGAAAAATTTGACAGTCCAATCCCTAAAACGACCAAGTTTTAGGTAGGATAAGACTCTGCCCTCCTTAGGAGAAACATAGTACCACCCGGACTCGGTCCCAAAAGCAGACCTTTTCAAGCTCATTAAAGACTTGAACAAGTGCAAGGACTCAGGGTACCTCCGAAATCGTAAGAATCACAGTAGGAAAATTAGGGTATGAAGAGAAGCTGGATGCAGCAGGGAAATACAAATGTTGAAGGCACGGAACACCTTCTCCAGAGTAGGGTCAAGAGGAAACCGCAGACCCAAGTCCAGCTGAGACGCAAACACAGCAATGTGCCCATCAGGGGGAGTAGAGAGCTTCGCACCATCAGCGGGCAAGACTAGCTCGTAGCCCTCCCAAAACCATAAAACTTTTTCCCAACAGAAGCAAGGTTCAACCTTCTAGCTTCCTTGCGCCAGAGAGAGTCCAGCACACAGTTCTTGGGCCCGTAGCACTTGTCATCCAAGAAAAACTCAGTTTTGCCCTCCTCAATAGGATCCACCACGTAGGTGGGCTGACAATCGAAAAGAGAACGATCTCCTGGGGACTCAGTCATCCTGCTCGTTCGAACAGCCGGAGAGGGAGAAGGGGATGGAGTATCAATATTGCCACCCCGCACTACATAATGGTCAAACCGATTCACATCAGCCATGTCATCAAGCCAAGCAAAACTGTTTAAAGTCTAAACATGGGGAATGGGAATAACAAGAGACACGTCAAGGGGATTAGCCTTAACGGCATCAGCTAACATTTTATGAAGCATTGCGAGCATCCTTAAACGGATAAGGTAGGACAAAGGAACCCCATCCTTAATAAGCACTCGCTCGTAGTAGGGATCAAAGAAATCAGGGTGAGGCTCACGCTGGAAGGGGCAAAAGGCACTACCCTCAGCGGGACGACTACTGCCCGACCCAAACGCAACAGTAGCTATCGCAGCATTACCCGTCCCGCTCACAGCGGGGGGACAGGAAGAAGGCATAACCATTTGTATAGGAGTGAGGGAAGAAGAAAGAGAAACGGGAGGAGTGTGCGCAGGGCGCTCACCTGAAGGAGATGATCGGGAAGTAGAATCCGATTCAGTGGCCACTTGAGGCTCACTTATGTTTTGACTATCAGAAGCGTCGGACATTATGAAATCTACAAAGACAAAACGCCCACGAAGAGAAGAAAAAGCAATGGGGCACCGCAAATCAAAGATCAGTCTAAGGAAACAAGAACAATGAAGGAACAAAAGGAAACGAACCAGGAATGCAGTTACAACTACTAAAAATGGGAAAAATTGGGCAAATTCAATTAGGGCGAATCAAAAGATACAACCTTGGTTAGAAAAAATGAAAAAAGAGGCAAAATTGGGAAAATACATACAACAAAAAGGTACAAAGTAAGTACCTTTAGGAGAAAAGTTGTAGAAGCAACAAAGTACAACAACAATGGCGGACGCAAAAGCCTAAACAAAACAAAGTTTGAAATTGCAGTAAAAAAATACAGAAGAAGAAACAAATTAGTAAAGAAGTAAGAGCGGAAAAATAAAAGAGAAAAGCTAATATGGCAGAAAAGTTGAAGCAAAGACAAAGACGAAGAAAGTGGAAACTTACCACAACAATGGAGGAAAACGAACACCTGAAGAGGAGAAATAGAGAGTGAAGATTTTGAAGTTAAAAGTAATAAAGAGGGGAAGATGAAAAAATAAGGGAAGTAAAAGAAATGAGTAAAAAGTGGGGGACAGTGAATTTAATACGGAGTAAAGGGGCAGTTAGAAATGAAGCAAAGCTAAACCGCCAGGTCACTTTAGTAAATTCAAACTGACGGCCTGGATCATCAACACGTGTCCCACTCATGCAAATATCGTTCCCGCCAAAAAAAAATGCACTTTAGAGAGAGTGATCGAAATTCCTCTCGCAAGCTCGTCATTTCTCAGACTTCAGTGGGAGTGATCGAAATTCCTCTCAGCAAGCTCGTCATGTCTCAGACTTTAGCGAGAGTGATCAAAATTCCTCTTAGCAAGCTCGTCATTTCTCAGACTTCAGCGGGAGTGATCGAAATTCCTCTCAGCAAGTTCGTCATTTCTCAGACTTCAGCGGGAGTGATCGAAATTCCTCTCCGCCAGCTCGTCATTTCTCAGACTTCAGCGAGAGTTCTAAAAAACTCCCCCTGCAGTCGAAGCAAGTCCCAGCCGAATGTGCGCCAGCAGGCAGAAACAGAGCCAACATAAAATTCAAACGACAGCAAAGGCATCGTCATCAAAAATAGGACCTACCTCCCAAGTCTCCAGATCGCAGCAACAACCCAAAGACTTGAGGGGCTAGGAGTGTGTAGGATAATTCAGCTAGACGACCCGTTAAGCCACAGCCGATAAGGCTACACGCTCAGAATAGCTGGCATGAATAAACCTCACGCCATCTCTTAGGGGGCTAGTTGTAGGGGATAGCTCTTGCTGAGCTATTCCTTCCAGTTGGGCTCAGTTAAGAAGACTACGCTGCATATAAAGAGTCGGCATGAGTGATCTCATACCACCTCTTGAGGGGCTAGTTGTATAGGATAGCTCCTGCTGAACTATCGCCCAGCCCCCAGGGTGTGCACTCACTACCGAGAAAGTAGTTAAGAAGGGTTCTCCAGCCTGATGGAGTCAGCCCGCAGGGCTGACCAGGCTAGACTCTCCATAAAGGAGATAGTACGCCTATAAATAGAGGGTAAGGTACAGCGAAAAAGAGGTTAGGCACTCAAGTTATTATACTTTCTATATCTCTCTAAGTACACTTTCTCTTTCTAAACACTCTCAAACTTAAGCTTTGGAGGAGGGTTCCTCGAACCACCCCCGAGGACAGTTTACGTGTGCTGCCGTGTGTAGGTTATTGACGGGACCCAGCTCACCCAGCAGAACCCTTGGATCCACACCTGGAATAGTTATGGCATCTAAGCATCCAATGTATCATTGAAAACTTATGATTATCATATCATACGTAATTGTTTATCATATATTTTTCTTCTAAACTAACGTCACACTTTGCATTAGTACTTATTTATTAATTTAATATATGATGGGTAAATATTTGTAATAAATTATCATCAATAATATATTTGAAAGTTTTAGTAATTGCAAGTGGTGGGGTAGAATAAAAGCAAGAGAGTAAATCTATGCCCAAAAAATTAGGGGCAATTAGTGGGGAGAACATGGTGGTGTCATTTATGGCTCTCATAGGGTAGTTTTCTCCCTTGTTGTATGATCATTGTGTAGTTTCTTTAGTCGTGTTTTTTGCTAATAATGCTTGCATTTCTTTGCGTTCTTGTGTCTAGAGAAATGTGTGTTTAATGGTTTTATTACTCTTTTTATGCATTTATTTGGCTATTCTCTCGCTTTCCCGTTTGCTTGGTTTTTTTGTAGATATGTTGGTCTTTTATAAGACTCAAATGTCAAGGAGGAAGCACAACACAAGCTTTGGAAGTTAACAAAACCAAGTTCGGGAAGTAAGAACACAAGCGAGTCAAGTTAGAAGTCAAGACATAGTGACTTGGCAAGTTGCGGGGGCAAGATCACGTTTTCCCCCAATTCATTAAAGTTGAATAATGAAGAAATGAGTTTGTATTGGGTAGGACAATGTCGCGTTCGTGCTTAGCCTCCTGCCTGAGCTCCCAGTGTACCCAAATCTAGCTGCATTGTGTCACACATCAGTTGAAGCCAGCAGCTGTGTACCGCGCCAAGGAGAAGGGTGTTGTTGCACGATAGTGGCAATGCTGCAGCGCACATGTACGGTTGTAATACCCCGGAAATTCTCTTTCTTTAAAATACCTTCTAACTCTAAATAAAACTCATTTTTAGGAAATATCTAGAGTATTACAGCCACTGTGATAACGGCTAAGGCTATTTTCAAAGTCACATATCGGAAGACTAACTTTCAAAAATTCAAATAAAATAAAGTTTAATAAAACCAAACTCAAATTTAAAACCAACTTACATTAAACCAATAAATTAGAACCATTAAAGGCCCTTTTTAAAATTCAAATATAAACAATATTTATAGGTTGGTTTTAACAATTACATAAGTAATCCAGTATAATAAATAATAAACAAAGAAACATATAACCCTTTTTGCTCAATACCATAATGTCTGATATGCTCCTTCTACCTAAACATCTCTTAATTTCAACCTCACTACTCGCCATATAAAATGGGTCATAGTAGGGCCAATACAAAGAAAGCCAAACACAAACACAAAAGTACAAATCAGCAAAAGATGAGTACATATGCACCAATAGAAATAATCACACTAACATGAATAACCTAACAATAGACAATAAATAAATAAATAAATAAACATGCTTTCCATACAATACAAGTCAAATTAACTTTGACTCATAATTAACAATATTAATTATTAAATAATAGCTTTCGATTACGCATCGAACGGGTTTCCTTCCTTAAAAATAGCCCATTTAAATGGAGCTTCTAAACAGGGATCCACCCCCAATTGACACCTACTATGTCACACCTTGGTGACGGAATTTCAGCGTCTAAATAATAATAAAAGAAAGTACAGCGTCCTGTACTCTTGTAGAAGCTATGATCAAATATAAAGTCACATAACTCTCCCCATGTGAATATACTCAAGGTGTATACATTCCAAGAGTTTTGGTGCGTATCCTCTTACACTTTACGTGATTTACCAATTCAACTTCTGATGACTCCAACCAATCAATCAAGAACATACATAACAACATTCAACACACACTTCCAATTAATTCTTGAAGAAATTAGTGAGCACATACTATTTATTTTAATTAAGGTTCCTTACCTAGTTTTGTGCAGAAAATTGCACGATTACTAATTAGATGCATAAAATGCACTAAAAACTTCCTTGACTCAATCTCAACTTATATGTGTGAGTAATAACCAACTTCTTGACTCGACTTCAACTATGTGGGTGAGTAAATAAATAAACTTTCTTGACTTAAGTCCAATAATAAATGGGTGGGAATAAAATCATGAATCATGCTCAATAAATATAACTTTAGCTATTTTAAAACATGTATGAGACTTATTTACTAAATCATGCCTTCTTGATAACAAATAATAAATAATATAACATGATTCAATCTCTTTCAACTCGTATCAAGCTCATAATAATAAGCTTGTATCCTCTGCATTAGCTTCAACATCTCATCGAACTTTAGATCAAATTTCGTAACCTGATCTTCAAATCGGTTTTCTAGATTCTTGATTTGAGCTTCCATTTTAGCAACTCTTCGCGTAACAGGAGGGGGCGCCAGAATCCTTACTGTAGAAGAGCAGTAAGTAATGCTATGACAACAATGATAAGGGAGGAAGCTTGAAGCTCATTCAATGGCGTAAAAATGGGTTTAAAGAGAGAAATCTAGGGTTGTTAACTAATCCTCCCTAAGGCCATACAAAATTTATATCACTCCAACTAACCTATATACAAGTATAGGGGTAAGTCAAGGATAAAATCAAAAGCAATGTTTGCGCTCAAGTATTTCCAATTTATGCCTAAGCTAGGTCGAGATCAAAAGTCAAGAATATAGTGAATTAATCCTAATTAATAAACTTCCAAAACAAACCAAGAGTCAAAAAAATTAAACACTAGGGAATGGGGATTAACACGTAATCATTATAATTGCACCAATTTGGGAAAGGTCATGCTACTTAATAGTTATGAGGAGTAATGGTAAGAGCTATCAATTATATTTCGGGCTAGACGTTTATTAATTACATGGGCTCATTTAAATAATCGTATGTAAACTCTTCCTACATAGTCTTATTGGACCTACCCATTTCATTTAACTAAGCTTAATTATTTGTTTGAACCCTTGTGGGTCAAATATTTCATAACTTATGCCCACATTTTTTTATAAGCCCAAACTTAACCCTATATCTCTATTTTATATATATCCTTCCAAACCCCCCAAAATTTACCACACAAGGAGGCCAAATAATAAGATTTTTCAATGTAAGTTTATTTCTTTTCTTTTCTTCTTTTTCTTTCTTTTCTTTTTTTTTTCCTTATTCCTTCTTTTGTTTCTTGCTACGTGAGGAATTTGGGAAACAAAACCCACCTCACGCATGAGTCCCCATGCAGCCACATCACTCAGCCACCTTGCAGCCATGTCACCGCCGGTGGAGCACTGACCAACCGTCGTCTGGCCTTCGGTCACCACCCATGGTGGTTCCTCCTCTCTCCTCCTTGTTTTTAATTTAAGTTATGTAATATGTATATTATGTTTTGATTGTATTGAAATATGATAAGTATGTTTTAAAATTGTGCTTTAATCATTAAAGATTATTAATTTTAGATTTTGTATTGTTTTAAAAAATGATTTTATAAGGTATTAAAAGTTAGGGTTTTAATTATAAAAGAGTTAATTTTAGGGTTCTAACTTACACTTGATTTGGGGGTTTTATATACCCATTGATTGTAAGTGATAATAAAACATGCTTACATATAAGACATAATCAATCATTCCAAGTATCACAATAACAACTTAATTAACATGATACTAATTAATCTCATACTTGATACCTGTTGACCCTAAGTTTTGATGATGACTCAAGGAACCTAAGCAAACCATAACTAGTTTAACTTTTGTTTTAGCTTTGATAATTGACAGGTTTATGCTATGAGATTCTAGAGTAAGAATGGAGCATGGAACAAAGTCTAAGTCTGCTATGAAAGGATAAAGAAGACAATCAGAAGTAAAGTTCCTTCGGTGAGGAACTGAAGCTTTAGAGTCGAAGTTTCAAGACTAGTTCCTTGAGTGAGGAATTGAAACTCCAAAGATGAAGCTTCACAGAGTTTCAAGGAGTCTATTTTATTTTATCTTTAATTTTAGACTTATTGTATTTATGCTAAGTACAATGATAATTGATAGGATTTAAGTGGATTTAATTTTATATGATAAAGATTTTATTTTCCATATTTTAACTTATTTATTTTCGAAAAATATTCTTTAGTTAAAATATCTTTTTGATGAAAAGATTTTCTGTTTTATTCATGCTTATCTTTTTAGAAAATCAGTTTTGGAAATTCTTTATTTCAACGTGTGTTTACTTTGTCAAAAGAGTTTTGAGAAAATTAAGGAAGCAGTAAAACCACTTCCTTTAGTTACGGTTTTACTTGCTGCCCAAGATCCCACTCCTTACACTTCCTAATTTTAAGGGAGTTGTGGTTAAGTGGTGATTGAGGCAACGATAATATTAACTTCCTGATTCTTCTATAAATAGAATTGGTTTTCTGTTGAGAAAAACACACTTGAGCATTACAATCTTTTAGCTTAAAAAAAGAGTCATAATCCACTTAAGTCCTTGAGTGTCTTAGTACTTAGCATTTAGAGTTTAATCTTGAGTTGTATTGGGTTAGAGTTTGGGGAAACTCTAAGAGTGTTTATTGCTTTGAGTGAAGCAAGGAGAAAGAGAGAGTTAGAGATATTAACTGATTGAGGGATCAATTGAAGGGTGCTTAAGTTCATTGAGGAACTTAAGTGTAGAGTCTTAATTTGTAATAGGTTGTTTGCCCTATTATTATTAAGAGTTGAGTTTAAAATCCCTTGTGGTCGTGGTTTTTCTTCTTGATTAGGGCCAAGAAGTTTTCCACGTAAAATCTCTCTTTGCACTTTTAGTTTTTGTTTGAGTTTCTTTATTAATTTCGCAAAAATTACCCTACTTCCTCTACAATACAATTCACCCACCTCTTGTATTGTTCATTTGAGTCAACAATTGGTATCATAGCTAGTTCCTCAAAGAAATCAGGAAACCCTGACGAGTTAAGTTCCTGGAAGCAAGATGAACAATCATGAGAAACTAGAAGAAGGTTACTCTATGCAGCGTCCTCCTATGTTCAATGGGAAGCTCTACACCTATTGGAAGAACAAGGATGAGATTTTTATCAAAGCTGACAACTACCAAGTTTGGAGAGTTATTGAAGTTGGTGATTTTGAAATCACCAAAACTACTGGTGAAAATGAGGTAGTACCTAAATCCATGTCTGAATTTGATAAGGAAGATTTTGAAAAAATGGAAATTAATGCACTTGCTGTAAATTACTTCACTGTGGTCTTGGACCCCATGAACACAATCGTGTTATGGGCTGTAAACATGCTAAAGAAATTTGGGATTTACTTTAAATAACACATGAAGGAACTAACAAAGTGAAACGCTCTAAAATTGATCTGCTTATGTCTAAATATAAACGATTTGAAATGCATGAAGGAACTAACCAGATATACTAACATTATTAATGAGCTTGTTTCTCTTGGAAAGAAAATCCCTATTGATGAGCTGGACAGGAAATTTCTAAGAAGCCTCCCTCAAGATGAAAGATGGAGAGCCAAGGTGACTGCCTTATAAGAAACTAAGGACTTCACAAAGTTCAATATTGAGCAACTTGCTGGTTCCCTCATAACTCATAAGTTGCACTTAGGAACAAGCAATAGTGAAGGAAACAAAGGAAAAGGCTAGGCTCTCAAAGCTGGTGAACCAGAAGATTCTGAGGTGGATGAAGAAGAGGCTGCTATATTGGTGAGAAGGTTCAAGAGAATGTTCAATCGAAATAATAGAACAAGGAACACCAAAAAGTCCTCTACCTCAAAAGCTGACTCCGGATGTCACAAATGTGGATCTCTAGATCACTTCATTCGAGAATGTCCTCTGTGGGAAACTGAGAAAGGGAAAGGGAAGGCTAAGGAATAAAACAAGAGCAACAAAACTCCTTTCAACAAGACAGACATTAGGAAGGCTATGATGGTGTAAGGAGGGTGATCCCATCGTAAGGGGTACTGTCCTTAAATGTCCTTGGCCACTTAAAAGCGTAGGACTTTACACTTGTTAGGGTGTAGTAGGATTTGAATTCCTAACTGTTTGGAAGACCTTGAATTAGAATTGATTCTATCATTACGCTTTTTTGTAAGAAACAAGTAGGAGTCGCCAATGAGTTTTAGGAAAAAATTTATAAACCTCGTTCATGCCTTTCTTCTATGTGGAATTCATGGAATAATTAGCACAAATCATAAGTTTACCTGTGCCCAAATTGGTCTATAAACCAGAAATGAGCTCGGGAGCGAGGGTACTAAAATAACGTTCCTTTTAGAGGGGAATCGTTATCCTAGCCCTAATGCGGCCTCTACTAGCTCTTCCTTTTTTACAATTTCATCACCAAACAATATATGCAACGTGATACCTAAAACTATGTTAGTTGATTTTATTTACAAGCATTAATTCACGTAGGAATTACATCGTAACGTCGTTATTCTTATTTAATCAAATTCGTGAAAAGGACAAGAAAATAAACAAGATTCGCCTTGGCTTAAGTGATCAACCAACAATTATTTAATTCAATTCTAACCTTTATTTAACGCGAGATACTATGTGGAATTGATTAACTAATTATTTTAAAGGTGATAAAACAACACTAATTAATTAATTAATTAAGTCCTTTTAAACAAGAAAATAAAGATGATTTAACTAAGTGCTCGGGAATTTACCACTTCTCTTTGCTAGATCTCAGTTTAGAACACTTATGGACTCCTTCTTGTTGGGGAACCTCCACCGTAATAACAAGATATCGAAAGGGTGAGTGTTTAAAATAAGAGGGCTAGGCTGCACAAGTTCACGAGTATTTCGCCAGAGTTTTAGGTTAATTTTCTGTCTGTTTAAGCCTCGGTTTAAGCTCGTATTTATAGGGAATGATTAGGTTTAAAGTTTCGAGCATTCTGCCGCAGCAGGTGTCGCGCGCAACAGAATGAGTTGCGAGCGGCATCCCAGCGTAAGTGATTAAGTTACGCTGCAAGGGGCAGCGCAACAAATTATCTTTCGCGCGGCTTTATGGTAAGATTTGATTTTATATTTTCCGTATAATTCTGAATCTTTCGCAGTGTAACTCTGGAGGTTGCGCTGGGTGTCACGCGCAACTGAATTAGTTGCGCGTGGCAGCCCAGCACGACTCTTTGAGATGCGCACGGCTTTTTCTGTTGCAGTACTAAGATTTAACCTAGGCGCTCCTAAATCCGTCATTATTAGGGTTTAAGCACGGGCTTAAGCCTAATTATGATCAGGTTTAGTTAATTAGACCTTTGTTTTGGCCTTTTATTTAATTTGGGCTAGTGTTTTGTGTTTTGTGGCTTAACCAGTTATCCATAAGTATTCTTCACTTTGATCCAACACGAAGATGGTTTTATTTATCGTCATTCACTACTACAAAATCAGCCAAAGAGACCCGTCCAAATTAGCCAAAGAGACTGCTTTAGAGGCGGTCTCTAGCTAAGCGGTCTCTTTGGCAAAGAGACTGCTTGACTAGAGGCGGTCTCTAGAATGAGAAAACTAAGACCGCCTATTGAAGATAGGCAGTCTCTTTTTTGTGAAAAACTGAGACCGCCTGTGGAAGATAAGCAGTCTCTTTTTTAAGAAATTTGAGACCGGTTTTTAAACTTAACAGGTCTCTCCAATATCATTTAAAATAAAAAAAAATATTGCTTATTTGATACAAATTTTAAAATTATAAATTTATAATCACAATTCATCAATATAACTCATTTAATTTTTTTACATTATTAAATATATAGTACAAAATAATTCTTGAATGTCATATACCTCAAAGATTACAAACATGATACAAACATACAGTAATTGAAAATCCAATACACAAAAATAAAATAAAAAAACAAAACGTTGTAAATGATAACTTCCAGTTCCAAAGATCTTCTAGATGATAACTTTAAGAAATCTATTACCTGTAACCACAAACATACACAAAGTAAAATCGGACAAAAATTAGTATCTAATAAAATAAATCAGAAAAATTAAACCAGCATAATTAAAAAAAAAAAAAAAAAAAAAAAAAAAAACCATTGTTTTCAAATTAAAAAAAAAAAACAAAAACAAAGATTAATACGAAAACTTAACCAAAAAAGTAAAAAAAAAATAAAACATATGAAACAAAACAAAGATCTAAAAATTGAAAAGAAAAATTCATAACTGATGAAATACAGGATGTAAACCAAAAATTTGGTTAAATGGAGATTAAACACACAAAAAGAAAAAATAAAAATGAAATTTCATTAAAATAATTTTAACCAATTTCAAAAACGAGCTAAAGAGTGAATTGACATGATAAACTAAAAAGATAAATTTTAAAGACGAAAAAAATTTCTAGAACTAAAATCTGAAGAACTAAAAAATGATATTGAAAATAAAAATAAAATAAATTCATCAACATATCACATCTGGCTAATATAAAAGAAGAACGAAACGAACAATAACATATATAAAAAAAAATAAACGAAAAATCAACTAAACTAGATCTAATACTACAGAAGATCTAAGGGGGAAAAATGTTTAAAAAAACGTAAAAGAAAAAGGGAATAAAGCTAATACATCCATTGAAAAAACCCCCAAAACGAAACCGAAAAACACATCATGTTCAAATCTCATAAATTTCATAAAAAATGGCGAAAATTGGTTTTGAAACAAAAACATTAACATGCAAAATAAACAAACTATAATCAATTACCATGGCTAAACGAAAAATCGGACAAAAAAAGCAAAGTTTAAAAGAAATTCAGATTTTTAATTAAGAAAAAATGATAAAAATGAACATCAGATGACTAGAACACAAAGATCTACTCAAATAAAATCATAGATAACTAGAAAGAAAATGAAGGGGAAAAAACCCCTATTTTTTGCACCACATATAAGAGCAAAATAAAAAAAAAATTGAAAAGGGGGATTGAAGAATTCTCACCGTCGAGAATCGAAGAGCTTAATTTCCATAATTTTGCTCTCTTTCTTTTCTTCGTTAATGGCTGCTCGAATTGAACAATTGCTAGCTATTTGGCTTGAAGGAAGGAAATAGTTAGGGTTTGAAGGAGGAGAGAGAAATAGATGAGAGAAGAAGAGAAAGGAAATGAGCGGCGGTAACTAAGGTAGGGAATTAAGAGGAGAGAGAAGTTAAAGAGAAAAAGTGAGTGGGGACGTGCGTGGAACCTCAAAAACCAAGAGACCGGTTTTTAATGTTAACAGGTCTATCTATCAAAAACAAGAGACCGGTTTTCGCAAAAGGCGGTCTCTGGTTTATTTTTGATAAATAATTTTTTCTCAAAAAAAACACAAGAGACCCGTTGTCTTAAATAACCGGTCTCTCGAATAAATTTACCACTCCAACCAATAAAGTTAGAGACCCGTTATTAATAATAAACGGTCTCTTGGATCAAAGAGACCGTTTATGTAGATGACAAGTCTTATATATTGGGTCTCTTTAGCCAATTTTGTAGTAGTGATTACACTTCCTGTTAGGATAGGAGGCCAAAAGTAGATGTCTACAGTTAGCCCCCACTTTGATCGAGTCTAGAATAGACGATGATCAAAGTAGTCAAAGAAATAAATTCGAGACTCATTCTGCAAAGTTCTCTAAGGATAGAGAATCTTTCAGTAATGTTTAAGGATATCGAAACAATCCTTGGTTCTCTAAGTGTTTGAAACAAGTAGTTATTAAGGCTAGAAAAAGTCCTTCCTAGTCTTAATGCGCTAAATTATCTAGATTTATCCTTTGCAATTGTAGAACGCTTTTACAAGTAAAGGTGTTCTGGGTGATGTTAAGTCATGAGAAGAGATCGGATTTTAAAAGGATAAAAGGGGAAGATTTCCTCTCAATCGTGTCATCGTTAGTCTAAATTTCCTCGATATGTCATTGAAACTTTAGTCTGACTTTAACAAAGTAAAAGATGAAAAAGGGTTTTCGGTATTAGAGCCAAAATGGTCAGGTATTCGAGCTGGGTCCGGTATTCGAGCCGGAAGTCCACAAGATAGAAATACATGTCTCAGGACTGGAGGCATATATCCAAATTAAGTGAGAGGGAAGAAAGTCAGCAACTCTCTCATCATTTTTGTCCACAAGATGAGTACACGTGTCTCTGGGGGCACGTGACTACATAGGCGCGACATCGTCTCTTCGCTTCTTTATACAGGGGATGAATTCGACACCCTAACTGTCTGGTAAGTTAGTAAGCGCACTAACTACTGTATTTGCTCCCATTCAAGAAGTGTATGTTCCTGAAGGTTCGGCGCGCCTGTCGACTCATGAGCTAACGCCTACAGTAATTCTCTACCTTTTAGTCCCGAGAGGTAGATCTCGCAAAGCTTGGGGTGAGTGAAATTTTACGAAACACCTACGTCGTACAATTTTGCGTCGTACGATATGCCATTTGCATTTTTACATTGCATGAAAACGCCTTCCTTTTTGCTTCGGACGTGAAAAAAGAAGAAAACCCGGACATTTGTAACGTCAGTACAGTAAAATGACAAACATTTCTATGGGTGCTTTTACGTAAAGCACCACCACGGAACGTCTTAAAGCACTCACACGAAAAACGTTCAAAACGTATGCTTGGGGAAGACACAAAGCACAGTGTGCATGCAATATGATGCAAAAACTAACAAAAAAGAAAAAAAAAACTACAATATGCAAAGCAATTTAAAAAGATTTTGATAATTTCCACGCCATTACGTCTAATAACGAGCAAAAACCGTTTAAAAAATTATCAAACGGGTCAAAATCAAAATCCCGGTTTTTTAGTGATCAGTATCTGCGGGCAACTCAGAAGGTCGCGCTGGCCAGGCGCTCGCATCTTTTTGAGTCGCTCTGGTATGTCATGCGCAACAGATTCAGTTGCGCGCGACATTTATGTCAATAAAGTGAAAATCGCAAACGCAATTTTTCATTTCACTCTTTCTCCTTCCTTCGCCATTTTCGACTCTTTCTCTGTTTAGGAAGCTCGGTTTTTTGTGATTTTCAAAGCTTAAGGCAGCAAATTTCGTCCTCAATTCATATTTTTCGTAATCCAATGTAAGTTTTTTGCAAAAATTTGTTCTTTTTCAGCTGAATTCGAACGATTTTTGAATCGTTAAACCCCAAATTTCGAATTTGGGGAATTTTTATTCGGCTTATTTTTCTTGAAATTGTTTTCTCTATGTTGTTATGCTATGTTTAAGGAGTGTTTTGCAACAAATTTCATGAAAAATGGTTAAGTATTGAACCTTGTATGAGCATTTCTTTGTTCAAGTTCGTTCTTGCTTTTTTTTTCGAATTTTTGCTTGATTTTATTGCTTTTTCTTGCTCATTTTGGTTATAATTGCTGATTATGAAGTATATTATAGTGATGGAACTAATATAACTTTCATAATTCATTTTTGTGAATTTTAAATTGTTGAAAAAATGGCGCGAAGCATACTCTTAGCTTATTTTTGCCATATTCGAACTTCAAATTGTTTGGTAGACGATAATTATGTTTATATTACTGTTATTCTTCTAGAATTAGTTGATTCTTTGAGATTTCAGAATACAATCCCTTGAATACTTAGTTGAAACTGGTATAGGATGGCTTTTGTGGGTGTTAGAAGCCCCCATTTACTGAGTTTAACTGCAGGTATCATAGCCCCCAAATATGGGTGGCATTCGATTTTCGTGTTTTGCCCTATCGGCAGCCGTTATGCTGCCAAAATGGGTCTAGAATAAGTATATTATTTTAGTTTAGGAAATAAAGTAAACTAATTAAAGAAACTTTATCCTTCATAGCATGGACTCGCCTCCGTTTGTCGATGTTGAGGAGGTTCTCGGTGGTCCGGACGAGGCGGTTCGCCCTCGGAAGAGGGTGACCCGTCCTCGAGAGGAGGTTCGAGAGCGACGCGTTGCGGCCGATCGACGTCGCCAGGAGGAGGTGGTTTGGGAGGCTCCTCCCAACTGGGACCCTAGGGTCCTTAAGTGGGACCCAGACCACCACGTTTCGATCAGAGGGTGGCGCGGCATCGTGAGTTTTTCGCGCTTTCGTTTCTTTCTCTTTTCCTTTGTTTCTCCTTTTTAAACCATAACCGTTTTTTTTATTATTTTTATTCTTTTATTTAGAGTGAGCCTAGCATGCGTTTGTACGGCTCTAATGACCTACGAGCCCATTTTGAGAGTTTGCCCGAGGTGGCAAAGGAGATTGTAGCACTTTCTGGGATTGACTCCCAGCTGGCGGCTCTTCGGGATTTATCGAGTCAGCCTGCATCGTTAGCTTTCCTCCGTGGATTGCTGGAGTTTTGGTGGGATTCCACCAACACTTTCAACTTTCCATGGGGAGAGATGACGGTTACCCCTTTCGATTTTTCTATGATTACGGATTTTCCTTTCGGAGGCGAGCTTGTAGTTATAGAGTTCGTTAAGGGGTCAGACGAGAGATTACGCGACCTTGTGGGGGACCGTCTTGCGGCCCTCCACGTGTACGCGTAATCCTTTCCGGACTCGGTTCTTGCCGACGAGTTGTCGGCCGACGAGCTTGATCGGCAGTGTACACCTGAGCAGCTGGCTCGGATATACATTGCTCACGTTCTTTCTGTCACCATTTTGAGTGATCGAGGAGAGTGTTTCACCATTGGGTACTTATTTGCCTCGGTGATTTGGGGCAAGTAGGTGACCTGAGTTGGGCGGAGGTGTCGTATGCCCGTATGCTTACAGCTATGGGAAAGGCGGCCCGGGTCATGGATTCCGCGGCAGCTACTGAGATGCCTCAGATCTCGCTGACGTGGCAAGGTTGTATCCTTGAGGTACGTGTTTTAAGCTTCTTTCGGTTATTACTTTTGTTTTTTCCTTTAGGCTTATCTTTTCTCGATTTCAAGCCTGGGGATACTCGTACCTGCCTTTCTTAGCCCCCAGGGTGCTTGGGGCTGCTCGTTTTCCTATCGACCATCGATTGGTTGCTATTAAGAAGAGACGAGCTAATTCTACCAGCGACTTTCGCCAAAGGATCCTTTCGGCGACTCGTGCGTCGGTGAGTATTCCAACTACATGTGCTCTTTTCGTTTTTTTTTATTTTATTCATTTCCTAAAGATTTTTCATTTGGTTGTGTTTTATAGATCGATCTCCGTCCTTGGAGTTAGATCGTCGAAGTCCCTGAGGCTATCCGGTCTGGCATGGTTCGTTGCCGTTTCCGGGCCCTCTATACGGGACTCTCGGTGTTCTAGAGGACATACGCTTGGTTTTTAGGCGAGCGTGTTCTCTGGCAGCTTTCATCCGAGGAGCCTTTGGTTCCTGCGGATCCCCTAATCCAGATGCTGCGTCTGGACTTGCTGTCTACCGAGGATCGAGCTCAGGCGATCCTTGGTTATCCAGCGGAGCAGCTGGTGCTGCCGGAGGCTTCTTATCCGACTTTTATAGCATCCAGGCTGACTCCTTTTTCGGCTTTTGTTCCGGTTAGTACTCTAGCTCTCTTTTTTCGTGTTTCTATTTATTTTTCAGAACTTTGACCCTTTTTATCGTTTTTTGTCACATGTATTTTAGCGGGTCGAGCTAGGTGGTTGGGTGCCTCCTACAGCGGAGATCACGTATACCGATGCTATCGGATCGGTAATTCGTGAGACCCTTCCAGCAGCCGAGGATGACGAGGGGATACCGTTTGTACCTGAGACGGTTGAGTCGGTATGTCTTTTATGTATATGTACTTAAATATTTCTATTTATTTTTTGTTTTATATACATTTGTTTACTAATTGTCCTTGTATTCTTGGAACAGGTTCCGCGGGAAACCGTGAACGGCATGGTGAGGACTTTACGTGCTTTTCAAATTGCTTATCGGAGAGCCCTCGTGACTTTATCATGCCGTGATCATCGGATGATCGAGGTAAGTTTTATTTCTTTTTTCTTTGCAACGAAGTTATTACATTTCATGTATTAATCTTCGTTTTGAATTTTGCAGGATGTGCAGCAACCGTCTAGTAGTCGTCGAGCACCCTGGTTCCTCCTGTACACATTTTATAATTTTTTTTTAGGAAACCGATGTATATATATATTTTTTGCATTTTTGTATATACGACACATTTGTATATATGTCTTTATTATTATACTTTTTTTTGTTTCCATGTGTACATTATTATTAATGCGAAAAAATTAAATTTCGAGGGAGGGAAAGGGTTCCCGACTTACCACCCTCGAAAAATAAACAAACTCGAAAAAGAAGGCGAAAAGAAGGAAAAAGAGAAAAGAAAATAAGAAAATAAAATAAAGAAAGAAAATAAGGAAGTAGGAAAATAGAAAGAAAGTAGTAAAATAATAAGGAAAAAAGAAAATAAAAAGAAAAATAAGAAATTAAGAAAATAAGAAAGAAAATAAGAAAGTAGGCAAGAAAAGGGACACAAAGTGCTAGAAGGCAAGCGTATGATTCGTCTTAAGATTTCGTGAAGATTCCTTCATTATATGAGCCAAAATATGAAAATAAACCCAACTCACATGCCGCGTCAGGGGAGACGCGCGCAACTGCGTGAGTTGCGTGCGGCTGTCGCGCGCATGTAAATAAGCTGCGCGCGGATGTCGCGCGCAACTCATGAGTTGCGTGCGCCACCTATTAGTGAACTTTACTTTAAGCCCAATTTGCCGAAAATTTGCCCCTCTTGGGTATATTTAAACGTGGTTTCGTGTAGGCTTTTGATCATCTCGCATCCATTCGCTTAGTAATATAAGAAACTAAAAAGAATTAATCTCTCTAAATTCTTATTCTCTCTTTTTTTTTTTAAACAATGGTGAAGACCTTTGAACAACGTTTGAAGCAATGGGTCACTTCCCTTTCAACCGAGGACAAACTAGCTTTCAAAATTTACCACTTAGACCCTTTATTGAATTATATGCAACTAGTGGTTAACTTTTATTTTCTTCATGCCGCAGTCAACCATTGGGACTCTAACCACCATCTTTTCTTGTTCAGAGGGGACGAAATTGTCCCCCTTCCCGGTGAGTTCGAGGCCTTGCTAGGTTTCCCGCCAAAGATCATTTGTCATATCTAGCACCAAACGATGACGACCCAAATGAATGAACTTATTATCTCCATAATAGTGATCCTTGATATATCTAGTAATTGCACTTATCTTCAATCTCCCACTTGTCTGAGACAAGTGCGCAATATTAAAATTCCTTAAGTCAATGTGTGTCAATTTGATAATATGATTGCATCTCATGTCGTGATCATATTAATATACAAATATTTTCTTGAAAACTGAGTTAGAATTACAAAAAAAAAATGATTACTATGTAATCCATTTGAGCACAAAATGCGTTTTCTGAATTCTCCCTCCTCAAGGGGCCAAGACACATTCCTAATTAAATAAGTAGACTCAATCCAATCTCGCGGAAACCAAAGCTCCCACTCAACTCATGAAATAACCGGGAAAAACCCTTTGTAATCTCCAGTTACGGGAAGACGTTTGAGTGTAGCACAGTTAAATCAATCATTGAATGGAATCAGTGTTCCACTCATGTCAAATGAATCCACTAATATATCTGGAAGTTCTATACTTGAACTTCAAAGTAGGTTTATAGTTCGATCATGCATCATTCATGTATATCCATGTGATTGACCGAGCTTCACTACGCTCCTATAGCCCACAAAACTGCGATATACAATCAATATTACATGCTAGTCCATTTAAAGAAATCATTATTGTCCACTTTAATGACTCCAAACTAAGAGCTCAAATAATATATGAATTTTGTTCACCTGTGGGTTTCATTCACCAGGTCATCAACCTGATAAGCCCATCAATCCATAAATATTTTGGACATTTTATTTAATATCATAAAACCATAAATAAATAAGATTAAAACTTTGTTTCAATTGATAAACATAATTCTGCAAGTTGATGTATTACTAATGTAATATGCTTTCTCAAAACATACACAACTTAAATTACATAACTTGCTTCAATCCAAGAATCCTTAGTATGACTCTCATAACTTGATCATGAAAGGGGTTTATTAAGTAGAGTTCATGAGACATTCTCATTAACACGAATTTTGCAACTTCTAAATTTTATAATAATATTCATCTTTTTTTTTTTGAAGACCTATAATAATATTCATCTCCATACACTAAGAATTCTCCTTCGTCCTTTCACAAGGAACTTAGAAATTTCAAATTTGTATTCTAACGTTACATTGGATTTTGATTGAAATCTATCATCACTTGTTCTTAAAACACGTGAATCAAAAAGACGAGTACAGTCCATGATATGCATGATGCATCCTTCGCAAACTGCATAAGGAGCATCACTCAAAACATTAATTTTATCAACCTTTCTCAAAGCATTGAATCTTTAATTAATGTGTCATGTTACATGGGATTGAAAATTCTTTCAATATAATGTTGAACCTTATAAGAATCTTATCAATATAAGTTTCTTAACCAAGCTATAACATACTTCAAAACCTATCACTATAAATCTTGAATCCCAACTGTACTCATCTTCCTCTTCTAGGTTTTCATACAAAATGCATTACCCACCACTTGAATCTTCAAGCAATTAATAATGGATCTTTATTCTAGACCAAGAAGACTGTATATCTCCCACTAAACATCTTGTATACACAAGGCCTTTTCTTCATTTTATGAGAACATCAAACGATTTGATTAACTCACAAAATTAAGAACATTAATCAACTCCATGATGCTAACTTCAATCTATTAAAGGATCTTTTATGCATCCTTAGGATTATTGGATTTTCAAAATCATTCTGATTGTATCATATACAAATCTTCTTTCATGAACCTTTTCAAGAAAGCGCTTTGAAATCCATCTATTAATTCTCATAAGGTAAAAATCGCTAAAATATCTTTAATAGATCTTTGCAACATGACAAATGTAAAGTTTTCATCGTAGTCATAGTCATACTATGAATTAGTTGAATCCTTTAACAAGTCTTTGCTTTAGTTAGAAAACATTTTTCTTTCTTGTTTGTTTTTCTTATAATGGGTCTCACCCAATTAGGCAAATTAATCAAGTGTCATAAACTTGCTTACAAACTAAGAATCTATTTCAGATTTCCTGGTTTTTAAACCACTTGGAGTTATCACTTGTCAAATCCTCTTTATTACTTGCATAATCATCATGTTCCAAAATAAATATTTAAGAACTCTTAGTCAATATAAAATCATATTTCTTTGGCAAAGGTTTATATATGCTAGTCATCATAGTGGGTTTCTTATGCAACAATTGAAACTTATGCAACAACTTTATTTAGTTTTCACTGAGAAACGACAATAGAGGATGTGCACTTGGAATGTACTACCTTAGAGACATGGTTATATTCCCATTACACTTAATGAGACCACACGTTGTCATTTGTAACATGAGGTGAATCATGCTCACATTGTTGCTTTGATTCGATTATTTCTCAAATTTCTTCAAGATTTTCAAAATCACTTTTCTTGAACTCTTTCAAGGTTCTCAAACTTTTTGAGATTCTTATACTTCCACTTGCCTTTTGAGGAGGCACATTTAGCATAGGATAAACCAATCATGGTTTGAACCACGTTTATTTGTTTCTTTTCTCGAACTCTTTCGAGATTTATACTACTCCCACTTGACCTTTTGGAACAATTTCCATAAGGGCACCTGCTTGAGCAACAAACATTTTGTGCTAAGTATGATTTGTGTAGTAGTACCCCGTGCTTTGTATAGGAATTGATCGTGCATTAAACAATTTAATACAACTTTTATTCCTTGCTTTGTAGAAAGACTTTATAAGAACTCTTCTTATCCATATCATATATGGAGTCTTTGCTACATTTAATTTGACATATATAGTTTGTTTAGTTTAGTAGCTTATCATAAAAGTATATCCCTTGAAAAATGGTTGGAAGATAGGTAATTTTCATCCATTATCAAAATATATCTCATATAGATTAATAACTCCCTTCATAAACACTTTACAAGGTTTTCTTTCGGAGTTTGTCGTAAAACAATTTCACAACTCTTGGATGTTCATCAAGGTCTTGGCTTAATTCTCATTATTACTATCATATCGCAATATTTTGAATGAGTTGCCAAGTAAATGTCTTGACTTAAACTTTCATCATTACAATCATATTGTAGTCTATCTATTATCTTTTCAAGTTGATTATGAACTTCATACTAGACGTTTTGAACTTTTCAAAACTTTCACAGTTATGCTTCAGCTAAGCACAAGTGATCATATCACAAATGAAGTTTCATTGTCCGTCTCTAGCCTTTAAACCTTTGGTTTTCTTAAATCGATATGTATTCGACCTCAAGTTCGCATCATTATTTCTCTAAATGGTGACTTTGTCAAAATGTCAAATTAGAATGATAATTACATATATCAATAGATTCACAATCTAATGATATTGAAAGTCCATCCCTTTGGATCTTCCGCATGCAATGTTCATTTTTCATTCGAATTAATTGACATATTAGAGACAATTTATATATAGAAATGGTTTAATAATTTCTATCATGCAGAACTTTAAACCTATTTAGAAATTTAAAATATATTATGACCCAATGAAGCATAGAATAACATTTAGTCCATATTTTTTAATCTTCAATGCTTAGTCATTACTAACATTGAATAGGTATGTTTGATAATGACAAGAATGAATAATATTTATTTAATTCTAGTGAATAACTAGGTAAGGTGAAATATAAGTTCTACTTGTAAAGTTGCAACTTTTGCTTCCTAATTTGTAGATTCTACTTGTGAAGTAACAACATCTATACTATATATTAAAAGGCGTTCCTTTTAAAGGAACGGTGCCACATGACACTCTTCAAAGTATGTGTGATATGTCTCAATGCCACATCATCATCCAAAATATATGTGCCACATAATCTAGCCACTTCACTTAACAAAATAAAATATAATTTAAACAAGATTTGAACCCATAACCTTCAATACATATAGGTAATACATTTACCTTCTCAACCAACTATTATTAATGTTTCAAGTTTGACATAATATTATATATTCATTTCAATTATTAAGTAAATTATAGGTAATATAATCCATTTATTTTTCACAAGATTAAATATAAATACAGATGTAAAAAAAAAGTGATATTTGAAGCAACGCCCGAAACACTACACACACTAACTATACAAATAGTCGAACATAATTAAGTACACAAGCTAGCAACCCGGGGCATCGCTCGGGGTACACACTAGTTTGCTTCAAAACTTGTAGTTTTATTTCCCCTTTAGCCATAACTTCTTCCTTTAGTTCAACCACATTGTTTAATGAGTGAACTAAACAAGACATCGTATGTCCAAGAAGTAGCAATATGATAAATTAGTTTCTATAATATACTTCTTAAATTTGAACATTTTCATTCTTTTACCTTCCAACTATATGAGGTACTTTCTAATCAATTGGAATTGGTCCATTTAATTTGAAACATTTGTTGTTCATAACAACTTTTAGCATGTAAGTAGTTCTAGATTTGAGAAGTAGCAACTTGTTTGAATTTCTTGGCCTATAACTTCTTAATGAAGTCCTCATATATTCCTAAACCTTTCCCATTTGAACCACTTAGAACACTTCTCTTAGGTTCAAAATGATGCTTTGCTTAACTACTTTAAGCACATTTCATGATTTTGCTTAAGTCTATTTAATCATTATTCATATTAGAGTTTAATCAACCATTTAATTCTATATGAAATGGATGAAGAATAATGTCATTTGATTAACTTTTGATCATAGAGATTTCCAATCACTTTCTTATATTCAATCATATTGAAGATAAGAGATTTTATTGGACTTATATACTTGTCTTTTAGAGGGTCTGTACCTCCCATATCATTATATCCCTTGGAACACTTTTCTAAATGAAAATGTGTTGGCATTTTACTCAAACATTTTAAATAAAACCAACCTTAGACATGTGACATGGGTTTCTAAAACTTGCCTTTTAGAACCATCATAGCAAAATTGGAATATAGGTTTATGGATTATCTTTTAACTTTTTGAGAACGTTTCTCAACTTTATTTTCAATCAAGGAGATTATATATAATAATAAAATTAGAACGACATGTTACTTGTAAGTATACGCAAAATTCAATTATGTTTAATAAAATTTAAAGTACCATAAGCGAATTAAATTGGTAACTATAAAACACTTTATTCAATTAAATGATCCCAATTTGAATTAAGTGATTCCAAGATCCTTTATTTGTGCAATAATTGATCGGACTTTGGCCCTACAATCAACCATTACATTTTCAAGGTGAGTAAACTCTTTACTGATTACAACTCTTTGTAATTCTTGGTTGAATAATTAATCATCACGTGCTTAATTATTACCCTTAGCTTGAAGGTTCTAAACTCTTTAGGTAACCTTGTTGAGTATAACCAATAAAACTGTAAAACGTGATTTACCCCAACTTCCCCAAGATATAATATGACACCCATCTTTGGCATGACCCATCATAAATATCGAAGGTTTCATTGGGTTTTTTTATTGGAAAAGCAATCTCAATATTTCTGGGACCTAGATTTATTATGTTGTGATTATTTAGTGAACTCTAACGCATCATCAATCAACATAAAATAAATCTAACATGCATAATATACTAATGCATAAATAAAACATGACATAGTATGGCTCCTTAATTCTAAGGGAACTAATAAAGAAGAAAATGCTCCCACTTGAATCTTCATGGATCTCATGATCTCATCCATCTTATTCCTTTGGGCCTCCATTCCATTGGCTTCTTGGATCAACTGCAACCTGTAATATTATTCTATTCTATCTACTACTTAAATAAAATAAATTAAACTACAAAAAAATACTTTATCAGTTCGTAGACCGTACTAAGATTACAAAAATACATCACGATGCCCAGGCCAGATCGTATCTAGTAATCTATTGGGCCATACCAGTCATATATAGCAAAAATAATATCATATATTATAAAATTGCCACATAATAAATCACTCATCATGCTTTCCTAAACTACAACATCGAATGTTCATAATTAAGGAAACATGGAATCTAAATATCTCATATTTTAATTACCGTAATTAGATAGTATCATATATTATTTCTAACCAACCATAAAATATCATATATTTTATTTTAGGTAAGAGATAGAATCAAATCATATTTTAATTATGGAAGATAAATAATATTTATTTTCCATGATTATCCTAACTAATTTAGGAGATTCTATCCTAATTGCCTAGCCAATCACATAATTTTAAATGAATTATTTTCCAAATTAATTATAGGATAATCTCATTATTTAATCAATTATTATCCAATAGAATCTTTTTCTCCATAATTATCCAAACTTATCAAAATTAACAACTTTAATTTTACTAATTATCTTTTCAAAATCAAAACTTATCTTTTAAATTTTAATTTCGAAATCTGTTTTTCTATTTTAAAACCGTGCACCAGCCACCGTGGTGTGGCCAGCCGAAGCCGGCTATCGTGGTCGTGCATCGTGAGGTGTACGCTGCTCAGCAGCGGTGCACAGCAGCAGCAATAGTGTCGCGCAACCCTTGCACAGTGCTGTCGTTGCTGCACCTCCCTGACCCGACTTCTGCCCCCGCCCCGACCTCCCTCCGGACCACCTCTAGCGGCAGCCGCCGTGGCCGCGTCACCCAGCTGCGGTTGCCGCTGCTAAATTTTTTTTATTTTAATTTAAATAAAACAAAACATATTTTGTTAAAATTAAATTAAACTTAATGTGGTCCAATTAATTTCAAAATTAAATCATATTCAATCTTTAAATGAGGGTTCTTCATGAAATTAAGCCCCAATTTAATTTAACTCTTAAATTAAATAATTTGATCATGAAAATTCATAATTTAGCATGAAATCAAATGGATTAAATTCTTTAAACACATAACTGTCGATTTAAACCAAAACACAAATTTCACTAATTAGGGTTTAGGGTTTCGAAATTTTCGTAAAATAGGGTTGGGGTTTTCGAATTTTTTGAGTGCTTTAGGGGAAAATTCAGATATTTTTATGGCTAATATGGAGCAAATTAAATAACCTTTAATGATTCTATATAGTTACATCACATTTAAAATAATAATTGACCCATAATTAAATTATTCTCCCTCCTAATTGAATTAAAATTGTGGACTATTAAAGAATTAATATTCAATACTTGTACATGCATAAACTAACTGATACCACTGTAGGAGTTTATAGGTACGAATTGCGGAAACATGAATCAATCATGAAGCACCTAATCCCAAGATCTAATGCATAACACATAAAGAACATATAATTGTAACTTTAAAGCGTGATTCCACGTGCGATCGAGCAAGAACAATGGGAGATAAAGAACCCCAAGCGTGATTCCTCAACTTGGTCCACGGGCACAAATTAAACCTCCACTAATGCTAGTTAGTTGTGATTGAACCCTTCAATCAACCTTCAACGGAGAAGAGAGATACAAACTAACCACAAACCACCACGAACAAGCACCACACGCGCCATTAAGGTGGCCGGCCGTACAGACGTGAATGGGAAGAGAGAGAGAGTCGTGTATCTAAGAAGAGAGAAATGGATTAGGGTTTGGAATACTGGTTTCCTTGTTTCACAATTGACTGACTGTTAATTGTATCTTGTGTCAACCCTAGGCATAGATATTATTTATAGATCATATCTCTAAATAAGAGCCCATGTCAAGCCCAAACACCTAAGCCTAGTCAAAATCCTCTAGCCCAACCCTCCATATGGTATGTCATAATCTCATAAGGCCCATTAATGGGCCTCTTACTTGTTTTACCCAATACCCTTGTTGTGTGACCTTATAGGATCCATTCTATTGGGCTTTGGACTATTTAACTAGCCCAAAGATCATTTGTCATATTTAGCACCAAACGATGACGACCCAAAAAAACGAACTTATTATCTCCATAATAGTGATCCTTGATATATCTAGTAATTGCGCTTATCGAAGACAGAATTCCTACACAAGCACGTTCATGTAAGAGGCTAATTGATGAATCATATTCAATAAAGTACCTAATCCCAAGAACACATGCATAACACACAAGACAAATAATCATACCTTTGAAGCTTGAATTCCACGTAGCAATTTGATTGGCAAATCAGGGAGAGAATAGAGCCCCAAGCGTTTCTCATCTACTTATTCCACGAGCTTCGAACGAGCCGTCCACCAATACTAGATTGGTTGAGTGATTGAGGAAAATCGCGATCACCACCTTTAATGGACTAAGCCGACCACCACGATCCACCATTACCACGAACCACCACACTGCCGCCAAGGAGGAGAGAGAGAGAGCCGTGAGAGAGAGGAGAGTTTGAGAGGGGTTGGTCTCGTGTTTGCTAATTTGGGTTTTGATCTTACAGATCAGTGAATTACTCACTTACTGCAAACCCTAGGCACCTAGTCTATTTATAATCTCATTATAATTAAACTAGGGTTAGAAAGCTCAAAACCCTTCAATCCACTCCATGTGGCCGGCCATACTAGAGGATGAGGCCCATCATGGGCCTTGTCCTCTCGTGCCCGATCTACACCCTTTGTGTGACCTTATAGGATCTGTTCAATTGGGCTTTGGGCTATTTTACTATCCCAAAGATCGTTAGTACCTCTAGCTATGATAAAACAACGACCCAAATGTACGAACTTAATTATCTCCTTAATTTGATCCATTTATATATCTAGTAATTACACACGACGAAGACATAAGTCCTTCAGTTCCAAACCGGCTACCTTAGCATGGACCTATCCTAAAGTCAACCGATGGCAATCCCGAAGCATGCAAACTTTTAACACTTAGTAAGAAAGACATTCAATCACACAAGTTAACTTTTATACTTAAAATGAAGATGAAACAACTAAATTTTTAATGGTTTGTCTTAAAACAATAAAATGGTTTTTTTTTTTATTAAAGGAAGGAGAATAAAAGCATAGGAGGCAAGTAAACATTTAATTCCCAACCGACAAACAAAGATCGTTCGGCATCATACCAGCGATCACCATATTCCGTAGAATCAAATGCGTACAACCTCGAAATGTAAATCGAAAATCACGCCTAATAAGATAATTTGGACGACCGATTTAGGTTCTTTTTTAAATCTTTTTATTAAATCAAGTGATCACAATATTTTAGAATTATGTGTTGCATTAATATTCAACCAATTTAGAATAATAATAGTTTTGAGCGAATTGAATCTTTTTTTGTATTGCCTTTGAGATCGCAAGAATTACTTTTCACTATAAGAATCGAGTAGAGGCAAATACGGGCGAATGTGACTCCATGACTCACTTCGTACCATCATCCTCGATCCTCCTTTTGTGGTTCCGAACCATATGGAGTTAGTAACCTCATGGATTATGAATGGGGTGTAACCTTCATAGGTCAATTGTTGTCCCCTTATTCGTGGTTGCCTTTTATGATTCGTGAACGGTTTACAAGCTCCTTAAAAACTTGTTAGCGGTTCCCTACTTTCCTTGTCCCTAATCGTATGTCAATTCCCACTTCCTATGAGTGCCAAACATATTCACACATGCTTAACGTAGACGCACTTCACCGACGCCTACACAAATAAAAATAGAAAAATTCTGGGTTTGTTTACACATTTTTTTTTCGTTCCAAAAATGAACAAAATACTTACTGTATCGGAGATTGTTGTTGTGATTGAAGAATTTCCTTGCAAATGCTGGTTGGAGTATTTTGTAGCAATTTCGTAATTGTATTAGCATGAAAATATTTAAGAATGAAAGTTTTTATGAGAGAGAGAAAATGCTGGGAATATAATGAAGAGGAAGGTTAAAGAGAAAGAAAATGAATTAAAAATATTTTAATGATTTTTTTTTAATTACTATTATTATTTTAATGTATATACATATGTGGGAGTAGGGGGAGGAAAATTTGCAGCTAGTGTAATTAGTGGGGGTAATTGAATAATGAGGGAATGAGGCTAAGTGTAGTAGTAATGTTGCACTATAGCGTATCAAATTTGATGGGGGTGTAGGTTGCTCTACCTACTCTAGGGTGTAGGTGTTAACTATTACTCCCTCCGTCCCCAAAAGTTCGACCCTTATAGCCTAATTTTATTCCTAAAATGATCGACCTATTTGCATTAAAATACTCCTCCAATTTGCAACAATATACATGCAAAATTAGCTTCCCCATATAAAATTTTGTTTTTCCATGTAGTTTTATTACTATCTCTCTCTACTTTTTTACAAACCCCATGTAAATTTATTTTTCCAATATGCTTTTACTTCTTTTAATTCAACTTTCTTAATACCTGCGAAATCAACCCAAAAAGGTCGTTTGGGGACGGAGGGAGTACTAATTATAGGTCAAATAAAATAGTACGGAAAATAAAAGTCCAACTAGCTATTGGTTCGGGCAATGGCCCGAATCATTATAAATTTGTAGATTTTGATCAATATTAAATTTAGAAGGTTAATGTTCAACAATATTTATAAGTGAATGAAAATATAGTAATAAGTATTTAATGAATAATTAAATGGAAAAATACACTTTAATAATCCCAACTTTGATCAATTTACTTTAAATAATCCCAACTTTCGATTATTCTGCAATGATCCCAACTTTCATATGTGTTTTCTTTCTTCAATCTGGTTTACCGGTTACTTGAAGAAAAGGTTAATATTTTTGTAAAAAAATTATATGTCATGGATCGCTTTCTAATTGGTTCAAAAAAAATAAATAAATTTAAATTAATAAAATTTAAAAAATAAAAAATAAAAAATAAAAAAAAAACCAAATACCACCAGCTATCCAACGCTGGTGGCCGCACTTCCCCAACCGGCAAGACCCACATCCAAGCCACCGCCTACGAAACCCAGCCACCATGAACTCCCACCACCCACAAATCCCGACCACCCCCGAAATGTCGATCTCATTCACAAAACCCACCAACCCCGAAATCCCGACCAACCCACAAAATCCCAACACGAACTCCGATCTCCCAGGAACCCCGACCACCAATGAAACCCAAACCCACTTTTTTGACCTACCGGAAACCAACCCCTCACCGAAAACCCTATCGTCACTCCTTTTGATTGAGATTTCTGGCGATTATAGGAGAGAGAAAGGGTTGCATTTTTGTATTTCGGGGATGGGGGAGGTGATTTCGATGGTCGGGGTTGGTGTAACAAGTGGTTTCGGGGTTTAGGGGAGGGGATAGGGACGGTTTTATGGATGTGGGCTTTGGTTATGGTGGTTTTGGGTGTTATGGGCAGCAGTTTCGACGCAAGAGTTTTGACTATGGCTGGTTTAGGGGGTGGGGAGAGGTAGAGGGGGTCGGTTTCGCGGTGTAAGGGCGGTTTTTGGGGATTTTTTTGTGGTCGGGGTAAGGGAGGTGGTGGTTCGGAGTTGGCTATGGATGGAATTGGCCATCGCTGATGGTTGTAGGCTGGTGGTGGCTATTTTTTTTATATTGATTTTTTCTTTAATTTTTAATCTTATTTTTTTGGACCACTTACAACTTGACACGTGTCAAGTGACCTAGAATATAAGGTCATTGACTTTTGTTGACCGGTTTGGGATTGAAGAAAAAAAAAATTCAGGTGAAAGTTGGGATCATTGTAGAATAATCGAAAGTTGGGATTATTTAAAGTAAATTGAGCAAAGTTCGGATTATTAAAGTGTATTTTTCCTAATTTAATTTGACTCAATTTTTTTTAATAAAACATCATGAGTGATTATCATGTACGGTACACTTAAAAAAAAAAAGTAATTTCTTACAAATTAGATGGTAGATTATCGTGTAATTTACTAAAGAGTTACATGATATTATTAAAGACGAAAATTAAATTGAGATGTTACACTTATGAAGAGTTTTTCAAATAGACTAAAATAATTACTATAGGAGGTTCTGCCTATGAAGAGTTTTTTATAGGAAATTGTACATTGATACAATATGTGTGGGCAAAGAGTAATGACACTGTAGACACCTAAAAATATCTCCCCCAAAACCAAACCCGATGATGAACAACCTTTCACCGCCATTATTGGTCGGGTTGAGTATTTAATCTTGGAGTGCTTAAATCCATATTTCCATTTCATAAAACCAACCCAACTCCTATTCCATTTCCCCAAACCATAACTTATTTTCCTCTTTTCGTGCCTTTAAACCCAAAATAATTCATTTCGTGTCCTTTAAAATCATTCATTTCGTGTCCTTTTTATAAAAACGTTTAATCCAGTTTAATTTGGTCCATAATCTGGGTCCAAAGATTGAATAGTTGGATGGGGTTTGAAAAGAGCTTTCCAACGATATATTATAAGCCCAAATCTGAGTTATAACGAATAAGTTATGTCAAAAATATTCAGCCGAGCCCAAACCGAACCTAAGCCTACCTTACCTACGACCCAATGATCATGTGGAGGGTCCAAATGATTTAATCAAATTCCTAAACCAATTAGGATTAATTAGAAGCTTCTATAAGTTTCTAAAATATCTTAATTATCCTTTTTGAAAAGATAAGATTAACGAGTTTGAAATTGAATAAAACTTTTCTTTTTGAAAATCCTATTTCTATTAGAATTGAAAGACGTTCAAAGATAGACAGATATTATTTTCTTGCCTCATAGTTTTTATCCAAATTTTATATGGTTGGATATCCCTTGAAATTATGTTTCCAATGATATATTATAATATCAATTCCGGGCTATAACGGAAAAGATATGAATAAAATGTCAAACTCTATCCGAAACTGACACCGTCTCACTATTTCGGCCATATCTTTTATTCTAAAAAATATTTTAATCTGATTCTAATTGGGTTAGAAATTAGACTTCAAGATCTTTCCGACGATATCTTATTTCTCTTATTCTGATTTCTGGATCAAAAGATATGATAAAAACAAAAACCGCAAAAACTGCTGTCTATCGCAAGAGTTTTATCCGATTCGAATTCTTATCTTTTCTTGATTCTTCGACCCTTTTTTTTCTCTATAAATAGAGGTCATATCTCCCCTTTTTCAATCATCAAGAAGATTGATCACAAAATAATTCTCTTCTCCCTCTTTAGCCTAAATACTAGCCACCCTATTCTCTCAAAATACTTCCCCTAATTAAGCACTCCAAGGAGTTCATACAATACCCAAAGTTCTATACTTAAACCAAGGCGTGAAAGGTATAATTAACTGAGGGTTTGGACCAAATCAAATCTAAATTTATTTAATTTAATTTTCATTTGATTTATATTTATTGAAGTTACTAACAGTTTATTCATAATGTAGCAATTTAAAGGAACGTGCGAAATGTGAGTAATTATTTAATTTAATTACTCTTATTTTAATATTGCTAGTATCATGATTAGGGTTATTATTATTATTTGATTTGACTAACAATTTATTGTTAAATTGCTTCCAATATTAATGTTTATTCTATTATATTTTTTATGATCACCATTTTGCATGTTTAAAGGGAATATGTAATTGAAAATCACGCCTAATAAGATAATTTGGACAACCGGCTTAGGTTCCTTTTTAATCTTGTTGTTAATCAAGTGATCACGATATTTTATAATTATGTGTTGCATTAATATTCAACCAATTTTGCTTAATAATAGTTTGGAGCAAATTGAATATTTTGTTTGTATGCCTTTGAGATCGCAAGAATCACTTTTCACTATTAGATTCGAGTAGAGGCCAATACGGGCGAATGTGACTCCATGACTCACTTCGTACCATCATCCCCGATCCTCCTTTCGCGGTTCCAAACCATATGGAGTTAGTAATCTCATGGATTATGAATGGGGTGTAACTTTCACGGGTCAATCGTTGTTGCCTATCGTTGTCCCTTATTCGTGGTTGTCTTTTATGATCCGTGAACGGTTTACAAGTTCCTTAAAAACTTGTTGGCGGCTCCCTACTTTGCTTTGTCCCTAATCGTAATTTCAATTTCCAGTTCCTATGATTGCCAAGCATATTTACACGTGCTTTAACGTAGGCGCACATCGAACGACGCCTACAATTTGGCGACTCCAATGGGGAGGATTCTTGGTTATTTATCGATTTGAGTGATCGGTATTTAATTAAGATGAGTGGATGAGACTTGAAAGATTCTTGAATTGTATTCCTGCGATTTAATTGGCATTGTCACATATGTATATGCATTTTAGATTACCTATTTTGCCACAATAGTACATGTTCTACGTATGTGGCTAGCCCGGGGGATTTAAGCTCTATCAACCCAAAACGCTCATGGCAATAAGGGTTCATCCGAGTTTTTAAATCCACCCAAACCATGGAGTCGAGTTCGATTTCATCACGAACTCGCGGAGCCGCCCGTTGGCATACACCCTCAAGGGAGGCTTCCTTGCTAACGCGTCCAAACTCTTAACCATGGTACCCTTTGACACCCAAAAGCTTGACCATAGTCGAACATAGAACTTGACTTTAGGTTGCGAACTTCATTGCATCATGCGTGACGATATACTTATGTGTGCATTTTTTTATTGACCTTTTTTTTAATTTTTTTTTTCTCTTATCAAACCCTTTTTTTATTATTATTATTAGAGTCGAGCCATTAGTTTTTTTATTTTTAATTTTTGAGTCACCCGGATTTTTATTCCCGTATACTGCACAAAAGTCAACTTGTTTTGGTCATAGCCGGAGTTCTATAAAGAGTTATGTGTCTTGCAACCTATGGATCAGTAGCCCCGAGTTTTATCTTTCATTTGGAGCTGGTTTCTTCCTAATCAGATTCACAGATCAAAAGTTATAACCGATATACTACAGCCTGTCTAATTTAGGTTTTTTTTTAGCGTCAATTTTCTTTTGTTTTTTTAATTTTTATTTATTATTTTCGTGTCAAGCTAGTCTTAGCCAAGTCCTTTAATCTGCGTCAACTCGTATAACATAGGATTATAGATTGTTATTTTTATTCATTTATTTATTTTATACCCATGAGTCATAACTCTTCTAGATTCCTAGTCCTCTTCCTAGTTTCTTGTGATCGATTTTTGTGTTAACCTTAACATGTGTTTTTTGTCTTTGATTGTGGTTGATCTTATGACTAACGATTGCCAATGGACCGTTTTCACCTAGTAAATAGCATAAACATTAAAATTGGACAAAATTAATCAAGTTAGTTTGTCTTTTAGTTTTCCGTGCTATTTGGTCATTGGGTCTTTTGTTTTTCACAACGTCCTCATGTCTGGCCATGCGATCATACCACGAGTCTTAATAAACTCACCTCATCACACATGTTTAGTCGTTGCACACACTTTGTCTTTGAGTAACGCACTATATTGTTTATGATCGTATACTAGGACCATGCATGCGTCGTTTTTCGTCGTAATCGTAATAAGAATAAGTGGAGTACTTCCCATTGGTTTTGAAAATTCTTTCATACACTCTTCCTTTCCAGTTCGAGTATTGAGTCATGCATTAAGTGAGCTCATTTTGTTCCATAGTACTTGAGTTCAAAAATCACTAGGTAAGAGTTGGAAGAATAAGGGGAACGTCATTCCTTCCTTCTTTTCTTCTAATCAAAGCATCAACAACAACAAATTTCTTGTCTTCCCTAGCGGTAACAAGTAATTCATAAGCAACCATGAAGACGAAGCACAAGACAAGTTTCCATACAAGATTTCATGCTTTTTTTTCTTCTTTTGTTTCAACCCTCTCCCCTAATAAGTCTAGCATAGGTTCCCGTTATCCATGTGTATTGTCTATGTGTCATATTTCTTACCTTTTCCATCAATGAGCAATCCTTTCCTTTGCAATCGATCATCGAATTCATTCGCAAAAAAAAAAAAAAAAAAAAAAAAAAAAAAAAAAGAAAAAAAAAAATCAATTACCGAACTAAACACAAAGTACACTAATGATTTGAGGCACCTTTCCAACCCTGTCATTCCCTGTTAACCGTTCAATCACATTCCATTTCTTCATCAACCACTTTGAGCCTCGTCTAACGTTTGGCCTTCATTTCTTCAACCCACATTCACTTAACCCTAGGATTGGAATATGTGTAATTTATGTAACATTCAAAAAGCAAGTTAAAAGAAAAAAAAGCAGCAAAGCAAAAATAAAACAATGTCTAAGGGCAAGTGTTCCAATGTCTTTGATATGAACACGTCTCAAATTGCGTCTCTCATCGAGTGCTTGGTACCGTGCCTGAGAAACATGAATGCTAAGTGAGTGATGGACCGCATGATCTGAGATTGCCCACATTGATTCAAAAGAATGAAAAAAAAAAGCGAAAAAAAGAAGAAAAAATGAAAATAAACTTGCGAAATTCAAAACAAAAAAATATATCACTAGTAGAAAAATACAAAAGAGCACCGGTTCAAAACCCCCCTATAGCACCGGTTTTGAACCGGTGTTCATGTGAGGGATGCCAAAAAGTGAGAGTTTTTTCCACCGGTTCAGAACCGGTGACAATAACACAATTATTAGCACCGGTCCTGCTCAGAACCGGTGCCAAAAATGCCCTAAAAAAACAAAAAAAAAAAAAAAAATTTTTGCTTTTTTCACCTGAAATTGTCAGCAGACTATTATATATATACATAATATACTTGAAACTGATAATTTCATTGATAACCTGTAATTTTACACTTGCAAAAAACAAAGAAAAAGAAACACATTGGATATATTCACTATAACAAGAGCAACAACTTCCTACATACAATCACTAGCAGAGCAGCAGCAGCATAGTAGCAGAACAGCAGCAGCGTAGTAGCAGAACAGCAGCGAACAGAGATGCAGCGTCCGCCTGAATCTCACACCACGTCACTGGCTTAGATTCTCTGGTTTGTGCTGAGCTTGTAAACTCTACGCAAGTATTGAATGATTAACAATAAGTAATTAAGATTATACAAAAGTTGACAAAGAAAAAAGATATTAATGTGCAAGTGGGAAGATCTATGCAAGTAATGATAAAGTAACACTACCATCAAGTGTTGATGTGTTACTAGACTTAAGATTAATTTCTAGGAGCAGTGTTGTCAAAACGATAACAACTCGTAAGAGTTATTCTGCAAGCAAAAGGAATTCTCAAATCCAATTTACCCCACACAACTCCCTCACTGCCCCTGCTCTACTCCTCACACACAACAGCCCGTAATTTAAATTTAAGCCACAAGGCAGCCTCTACACAAACCTACAATCACACCACACAGGAACACATCACATCAGCTCTAATTCACAAACAAGTACTTTACAGCCCCCATAATCATATGAATTTACATCCAAAATTATTAACAAAATCACATTAGATACTATTATACTCACAAAACCATTACAAACAAAATAGGGCACCAAATCCGCACAATAAAGCACTCAAACAAAGATCAGTCACTTGCACCAAAAGATGGTGTCACCGAGGGAATTGCAAGCTGCGCTATGTCAAAATTATGTCCTTTGCAAACTAAACAGGGCAACTAGATTGCAGAAATCAGCCCATGATCATCACACACACACAAGGAAAACACTATTAGGTATGCAATCCATAAATCATAGAGTAGCAGTATCTTTAGCACAACCATTATACAATTCAAAAACCATTAATTACTGAAATTAGTAAATAAAAATAGCATATACTAATTCCTAACAATTTCTAATAGCAAATCACAGAAAATAACACAATCAATTCCGATTCCAATTCCGAAAACAATATATGTCGAGTTACTACACAACATCAATTATGAAAAAAATGTGACAATTATCGAGAAACTAATAAAAAATCTACCCTAAAATCACAATCACAAATTCAAATAAAAATACAATAAATTCGCCATATATACATCTACAAATCATATAAGCCAATTCAACTTCAACAATCAAATCAAAATTCTGCAACAAAAATGAATGATAAATTGAAATCAAAGAGAAGAAAGAGAAACTGACCTGTTTGATGGATTCGGCAATTTCAGGGTCAATACCATCGCCGGGAAAGAGAGTGGCGGTGATGGGAGCTCCAGTGGAGAATTGGCTCCAATATCCACCACAGGCAGCAGCTACTGCAGCACCAGCAGGGCCTGCGAGGCAGCGGCTGCAGCAGTTAAACAACCTTTCACAGTTTGCAGTCATCCCTACAATTCGGTCTTTATCATATGTAGTGCAACATGCAGGCAGCGTCCCTCCGACTCATCTTTCTAGGCCATATCCATTATGTGATGCCAACACCACACACAAATCTGCACAAAAGCACAAAGAAATTAATATAGTTCACCACACACATAGTTCACCGCTGTCATTGGGTGACCAAAATGAACAAACCTCCCTTCAAGTGGAACTTGGCTGAAGTCAATAAGTAGTAGCCAATTAAAACAGAACATCATAAGCATTATTATAATATTTTTCTAGACGTTATAATTGTAGTATTATAACTCATAAAGACACAAAAATGATGTTAAGCTTTTGAAATCTAGGAATTAGATCTGGCCATAATCCCCATGTTATAACGGATGCAAGAAAGATTAACAAAATCAACAAAAATAAGAAAACAGATATCCTATGTTCGAAGGGGCCTGCGAGGCAGCAACAGCAATATGGCTGCGAGGCATGTCTTGGCAGAGCATGTATGATACTAACTCCCACTAACTCATAAAAATCACATACCAGATTCAAGTATACGCAAATTGTAAGCTAAAAGATGCCACAACTACCTCCCCCCAATCTCTTTGAGTTTGGTTGGATGAGAAAGACATGAGACTATACTAATCCTTCCAAACAACAATAAGTTCAAAATAGTTGAGGCAAACACTTGGCCACTTAACGATATCCAACATAGTACTCAAGTTTGGGTAACATAATCTATATGGTTGTTCAAGATGCATCAGATATAGCCACATGTGATTGTTAACATTCGATAGTCAAAATAGTGCTATATCAGTCAGATGATCGAATGTCACTAGTGGAAAAAAGGCCATCCGTAACGGGCAAAAAGGGCCCATCCGTAACGGGCAGCGTCCGTTACGTATGCAGCCGTTACGGATGGCCATTGTTATTCGTAACGGGCACTGTCCGTTACGAATAACCCATTATTCGTAACGGACATTTCAAGTGCCCGTTACGAATAATGGGTTATTCGTAACGAACATTTCAAGTGCCCGTTACGAATAACCCATTATTCGTAACTGACATTTCAGGTGCCCGTTACGAATAACTCATTATTCGTAACTGACATTTGAAATGTCCGTTACGAATAAAGTTTTATAGTATATAATTAAATACTTATTTGTAACGGGCAACAAAAATGGCCGTTACGAATAAGTGCTTATTTGTAACTGACAACTCTCCTGCCCGTTACAAATAATCATTAAATTAATTTTTTTTTTTTTGGGATTAAATTTCGACAACATGTATTTATATATAGTTAATATATATTAATTAAAACATGTTCCTGTAAATAAACAATTATACCGAACAATATTTCGTAAAAATTAAAACGACGTAATATAAAAATTTAAGTAGTAAAACATTACAAATAAAAACTTGTATAAATTTATCCAATACATACAACAACACTAATAATATTACTTTGTTCTACCTAAGCTAATAATTATGCATTCAATAAATATTTAGTTCTAAACTATTGCGCTCACTGTTCTCGAACCACATTCAACTCGTCAAGATCAAACGGGGCTTTCCTTGGACAAAAATCTTATACAAAAAAAAAAAAAAAAAAGAATCATGAGGTTACAAAATAAAAACAATCCATAATAAAAACAATCATTAGAATAAATGTTATAGTCCAAATTATAGAAATAAAACTCAAAATATAGAAATAAAACACGTAACATCCTTAATTAACTTATATTTTGGTTCTTATGAACTGAAATCAATGAAAAGTGACCATTTACTCACTTTTGGGAGCGTATAGAGCCAAAAAGGCTTTAAAATTGCCTAAGTGACTTCTATCTTTCCCATCTTTCATGTATTGGTTCAAATTAACACAATAAAACACATAACATCCTTAATTAACTTATATTTTGGTTCCTATGAATTGAAATCAATGAAAAGTGACCATTTACTCACTTTTGGGAGCGTATAGACCAAAAAAGGCTTTAAAATTGCCTAAGTGACTTCTATCTTTCCCATCTTTCATGTATTGGACCAAATTAACACAATAAAACACATAACATCATTAATTAACTTATATTTTGGTTTCTATGAATTGAAATCAATGAAAAGTGACCATTTACTCACTTTTGGGAGCGTATAGAGCCAAAAAGGCTTTAAAATTGCCTAAGGAACTTCTATCTTTCCCATCTTTCATGTATTGGTCCAAATGAACACAATAAAACACATAACATCCTTAATTAACTTATATTTTGGTTTCTATGAATTGAAATCAATGAAAAGTGATCATTTACTCACTTTTGGGAGCGTATAGAGCCAAAAAGGCTTCAAAATTGCCTAAGGGACTTCTATCTTTCCCATCTTTCATGTATTGGTTCTAATTAACACAATATAACACATAACATCCTTAATTAACTTATATTTTGGTTTTTATGAATAGATATCAATGAAAAGTAACCATTTACTCACTTTTGGGAGCGTATAGAGCCAAAAAGACTTCAAAAATTGCCTAAGGGACTTCTATCTTTCCCATCTTTCATGTATTGGTTCAAATTAACACCATAAAACACATAAAATCCTTAATTAACTTATATTTTGGTTTCTATGAATTGAAATCAATGAAAAGTGATCATTTACTCACTTTTGGGAGCGTATAGAGCCAAAAAGGATTCAAAATTGCCTAAGGGACTTCTATCTTTCCCATATTTCATGTATTGGTTCAAATTAACACCATAAAACACATAACATCCTAAATTAACTTATATTTTGGTTTCTATGAATTGAAATCAATGAAAAAGGACCATTTACTCACTTTTGGGACTGAAATGAAGTGACTGATCAGAACTGATCGAATTTGATCGGAACTGAAATTTCAGAACTGATCGGAACTAAAATTTCAGAACTGAGCGGAACTGATCAGAACTGTAATTTCAGAACTGATCGGAACTGATCACAACTAATCAGAACTAAAATTTCGGAACTGATTGGAACTGATCAGAACTGATCGGAACTATACTTTTATTCTTCTATTTATCTAGATGGCTATGGTATCAATTAAAAACTCGAATTCAATAACGAGTGATTGCTACTAAAACTAACAAGACCAAAGAACATAGGAGGGGCTATTCAGGGCAGCCAAAGTGCCGAAAGGCTCATCATCCCACAAATGTAGGATTCCATACTTTCACTCTTTCCTCCCTTTTGATCATGAATGCATTACCTCGTATTACTCCTACAAAGTAAGGAATTAATTAGGGGGACTCTTGATACTCCTATCTCTTAAAATTATGTAGGATTCCCTACTTTTGCTTAAGATTATGTACGAGTAATTACTTAATACTCCTATCTCTCAGGAAGATAAATAAAACACATACAACATATTCTTAACATCTGATCTTTTATATTCTTAATAGTGTGAAGTACTTGTATTAGATTAAATTTAAAATGACTGATTTGAGGTTAATAACTCTGATCTTAAGATCAACAGTTAGCAATATAATACTTCGTATTATCCAAATCAGTAAGTTAATCTCTAGGTTTCATCGATATAATAAACCTTCCATAGTTCCATTTATTTATTTTCTACTCTTTTATGAATGTAAGGATTAAATTTTTTTTAACCTTTAATATTTATACAACAATAGTAAAACATTAGACTCTCATCAAACAAATTTTTTGTTATAAAATATATTCAAATTAAACTATAGAACATAATCAATATTAACCTTTATAAACAACAAAGATATGAACGAAATAAGAATGAATAACAACTTCAGGTGAAACAGGTTTACTATAATTTCGTGGAACTGATCGGAATTGATCAAAACTGAAATTTCAGAATTGATCAAAACTGATCAGAACTGAAATTTCAGAACTGATCGGAACTGATCAGAACTGAAATTTCAGAACTGATCAGAACTGAAATTTCAGAACTGATCGGAACTAAAATTTCAGAACTGATCGGAACGTTATCATACCCTTCAAGCATTTTGCAAAAGGTCCACAGTTCCACACAGATATATATGTCATCCTTCAAACAACCACACGATAAACCATCTCCAATCATGTTTGACAATTATCTTTGAAAGCATATTCGCAAGGGATGAGGTTGATTCCTTTTTTCTAGTCATTCACATTGATATTGACTTGACTCTTTGAAGTATTATGTCCTAACATAAGTTCACAATTTGGAATATACATGTCAATTTTAGAATTACATTAATTATTTTTTGCCAAAACTACCATCAGAGTTCCAGGGTTGTTCTTCAAATAATGATGATCTAAAGAAAGTTGTTCTTCTGTAGTTCTATTATTATATGATGTGAAAAACTGTGTACAGGAATCTTATACTCCTATCTAGTTTGGTTTGCTACGCCTGCAAAAAGATATTCATCCATTTCCTCGCTAATGGCAGATATTTTTCAACTCCCACCGAATCAATCTATCCATCCATGTCAATAGAGTTTCCATATTCCTATCAAATCTATCAAAATTTCTATTACACTCTTTGAATACATCAAACTAAGAATGCCAGTAACATAAAAATGCTAAATCCTTAGCTACACGGTTTAAACTTAAAAAGCCACATAAACTTCAGAAGCCCTTAAAGGAGCAATCTGTCGAGGTTAAGAAACAAAGAAAAGGCTTGCAAGGATACATTCATAAGCATACGACAATACGGCATACCCTAGCCACAACCCTGCATAAAGGACACTGATTCATTAGTGTCCACAACGTTAACCAACAAAGTTCTCATCTCTCCGGCTCTCCCTATCCTGAGTTGACCTCCAGTACATCATCCCAAAACATCAAGTAATCAAATTTAATCATATTGGCCAATAAAGCCGTCATCAATCCTCTGAATAAAAAAATTAAGCAATGATCCTAAACCAACAGTACATTGATACACGCCAAAACTATCAGAACGTGATCAGTAATCACTCATCAACAATCATCTAAAATCAAGCAAAAATTAAAGCAAAAAAAATGAATCGAAAACCAAAACTTCAAGTTCAAAAAGAACAGAAATAATCAATACAACAGTTGATGGTCTAAAATAAATCAGATTAAGACTTACAATTGATATCAAACTATCACATTCTTCATCAGTCAGAAATTTCTCATATACAAATGCCCTAAATTCAAACAAAAATGATAACAAACTTAATAGATTAATTAAAATTCAAAGAAAAAAAATTAATTAAAAAATTCAACTGAAAAAATTCAAAAAATGAATTAACAAAATTGTTTCTTCACCTGGCTAACAAAAAAATTATTTAAAATTACTTAAATTAAGGCTAACAAACTTAATAGATTTAATTTTTCTAAAAATTAAGGCTAACAAAAAAAAATTAAACTTATTACCTTGAGTTCTTCACATGGCCGCCGGAAAAAACCGCAAGCAACCACCACCGGAGTTACGAGGGGACGAGGGAGCTTGCAAAGGAGACCGGAGCAAACGACGGAACTTGCGAGGGGCAAACGACGGAACTTGTGAGGGAGAAAGGGTACTGCACCGGAGCTTGCAAGGGAGACGAAGAAAAAGAGAGAGAAGGGACGAGGACCGGCGACGGAGAAACAGAGGACCACCGGAGAAGAGATTGCACTTCAATGGAGAAGAGATTGCGCTTCAATGGAGAATCAGCGTGCAGTGAGTGAGGGACGAAATGAAAAAAGGGGATTGAAAAGATTTTAGGGCTAATATTGAACATTTACTCGTAACGGACAATTTAAGTCCGTTACAAATAAGTTGGTCAATCTCGTTTTGACTTTACTTTTTGTAACGGACAGAAAATGTCCGTTACGAATAATTTACTATTTGTAACGGGCGGTAAGGTGTCCGTTACAAATAAATACTTATTCGTAACGGACAGAAAGGTGCCCGTTACGAATAAGTATTTATTTGTAACGGACACCTTACCGCCCGTTACAAATACTACTTTTTTACGCAGATTGATAATTTTTTGTAACGGACCTTAATTTCGCCCGTTACGAATAATGTTATTGTAACGGGCAACAACATGCCCGTTACGATTAAGCCGTTGCAAATAGACTTTTTTTCACTAGTGTGTGATAGTTAACTTGAATCAATCAAGATGCATCAGATATAGCCGCATGTGATAGTTAACTTGAATCACTCAGATGATCGAATGCATCATATTTCAAAACAGAAAAAAATAGTGCTATAGTGATTCGGTCATAATCACTATATTTTGATTTATTCATGCAAAAGAGTATATTCAATTTCTCAGAAATTCAGTCCATGGAGACTGAACAAACTAAAGTAATTTGGTAGAAAGTAACTGACAAGAACTAGCTTCAAGACTCCTATTTTAAGATAGAGAACGTTGTAGATCACTAGTGCACCTAAATCGATTCATCTAGCTCATTTTTGGAAAAGAAAACATAATCAAGACTAAGGAACCTAGAATAAGCAAGGACAACAGCTCAATAACAGAGAAAATTCTAAGCGCAGACCATAGTAGGATTTTAAAAAACAGAGCATAGAGACCAAATGATATATCAAGGAGCAGAGTAAGAAGATGCCTTGCGGCATTACGGATAAAGCTTAAAACATACTAAACCCTCCAGAGCTATCTCTTGTTACGAAGCCTCTACTCTCCTACAAGCTTCAATTCAGCATCCAATCGCTCCTTGTCGTAAAGACAACGTGGCTTCTTAAATGTCTTCCCATCTATACACCATCCATTCACAAAATCATCACTTAGATCATCCAATTCAACCAAATATACAAAATTTCTCCCTAGAATCTCAAATTTATCATGCATTTTGATAATTTCACAAAACTCACTACTGTTTCTAACCTAATTAGCAGAACAAACCAAACTAATTAACCCAACAGAAAGTTATCAATTTGCTGCATTTCACATACAAAAACAGATCATTACTCTAACATGATAAACCCTAAATTTCCATATTAAGTAAAATGTACAAGCTTTATGACAGTAACGATTCAAAATATAAAATCACAAACCCAGCCTATCAAACAATCAATTAAAATTTTCCTAATTGATTTCTAATCTTAAAATTAACTAATCCTAGAAAAAAAGAGATAATGCCCAATACATAGATCCAAATAAATGATTAAAAATACAAACAACAGTAGAAATTGAACAATTAATTCATCATAGTAGCCATCAAAATGTCATAATTTCATCGCTTTCAAAGCAAAACTAAACACCAAATTCATAATAATCCAACGACATCAACTTACAAAAATGGAATACATCAAAATTCAAAGCCCTAAATTAAGAGCAAGTAAACCCTCAAATCTAACATACACTGATAATCAAAAACAGTCAACCATGACCCTAAACTCTAAATCTGACAAAATCCAATAATTAAACGAATTACCACTGAAATAAGCACATAAATTAGCAACATAAAGCGAAAATGTGTAAAATTTAAAAAATCCAGACCAGAAATTACCTATCTTCCTGTTCTTCCTGCAATCCTGCCTTTACCTTGTACCCTAAACTTCGAGAAGAAAAGTGTTGCTTGCGACGCAGTGATGAAAAGGAGATCGAGACAAAGGGAAATCGGCGGTGGTCGGTGGTGGCTTCGATTGCATGTGACTGCGATTTTGAGGAGAGATAAGGCAAGAGTGAGGATCTGTCACCGCCGTTGAAGTATCGGATTTCAAGGTGGTGGTGGCTACGGTAGGAAGCTGTCATGGAGAGAGAGAGAGAGAGGAGAGAGAGCAAGGGGGAGGAGAGAGAGGAGAGAGGAGAGGATCGAAATAAGGGCCATCGTATAAGGCAAAGCTGGTATTTTTTTTTTAAGAATTCCCACCGGTTTGAACCGGTGGCATTTCTCTAATTTGGCACCGGTTTGGTTTGAACCGGTGCCATTTCTATTTTACTAAAACCCGCCTAATTTTTTCCCAACGGTTTTAAAGAACCGGTGCCAATAACTCGGTGCCAAAATGAATTTTTCTACTAGTGTATGAAAAATAAAACTTGCAAAGTCTAATACACAATTGCATATCTTGGGAGCTTCTCTCGGGTCTTGAGCCTTTTACCCCTTTCTTCCTTAAACCTTCGGCTTAACCACCTTACAACCCTTGAAAGACCTCTTTGAGGTGTACACACACTTGTGCAAAGTTCGGTTAGCTACGTTCGGCCTGATTCCTAACGGATACGTAGGCAACCTCACATCGAGGTGCGGCCACATTCATATTCACATTTATATTCATATCCATGCTTGATCGATTCAAAGAATATCCAATGCTTACCCCTACCCATTTAGAGCTAGACTTGGGGGCTTGAACCCACATCATTTAGCCTACCCAGCCTGAAGAGTCATCATCTTTGACTCTTCTCACATATATTTCCATCACCATAACCCTTGCAGCCAGCCTTAGTATCACATTCACACATTTCACTCACACATCCATATCCATAACATCTTTCCCTTTAAGAACCCTTTTTCATGAAATCTTGTTTCAACACTGTGCATGTTTCATCATCTTTCAAGACAACATTCATCAGAAGAAACATTGTATACTTGCTTAGCTTCTTGACCTGAGCAATGTTCATTGTTTCATGCATCGCATAATGTGCTGAGTAACATTTCTATATCAATGATTTGTAATAATACAAAGCATATCGTTCTTAGCTCCTTGACCTAAGCAACGTTCATAATCAATTCATCTATATACGTGCTTAGCTTCCAGACCTAAGTGACGTTCAAGATCGTTTCTTTACACCATATATGATGCTTAGCTCCATGACTTAAGTTCATTCATCTATCGTGTCACATGATGTAATTGTCCTTAGCCTCCTGGCTTAAGAACATGCATCATGCATACATTATTCTCAGGACAAGCAATTCAATCCATACGATTCATTTCATCTTGCTCAAGGAGGAAGTTCAAAACTTCTTCCGATTTTCATTATTTTATTTTGGGGAAGTTCAAAAACTTTTTCAAAATTTTTATCGAGGGAAGTTCGGAAATAAAATTTCATTTTTCACGTCTTTCTTTTTCGAGAGAAAGTCGGTACCCTCCACTCGTCTCATGACAAAAATGATGGAAAATTTTTGCTTTTGTATTTTCGGTTGCTTGTGTCTACACACACACACACTCAAACTATACACACACAATCACAAGTCATACTCATGTCATGTCATGTCATGTCGTGTCAAGTCAAACTTGGTCAAGTCAGTTGGTCAAGTCAATCATAGTCTATACGAGTCCCCTGGCAAATTTTATTTTGCAGGTCTCAATTACAACCCACGTCCGGGGACAAGCGGACCATCTACAGCCCACGTCCGGGGACAAGCGGACCATTTACAACTAGCCCACGTCCGAGGACAAGCGGACCATCTACAGCCCACGTCCGGGGACAAGCGGACCATTTACAGCCCACGTCCGGGGACAAGCGGACCATCTACAACCCACGTTCGGGGACAAGCGAACAATCTACAGCCCACATTCGGGGACAAGCGGACCATCTACAACCCACGTTCGGGGATAATCGAACCACCATCATTTCATGAAGCAAGGTTCTCGATACACAGAGACTTGCAATCTCATCATCTGTCGACTTTCCTCAAGCATGGAAAGTATTATCCGGTGGATTTCTTCAAGCATAGAAAACCGCCAAATTCCTTTGTCGGCTTTCCTCAAGCATGGAAAGCATTATCAGTGGATTTCTTCAAGCATAGAAAAACGCAAAAATCATATGTCGACTTTCCTCAAGCATGGAAAGTGTCATCCGGTAGGTTTCTTCAGGCTTAGAAAGCTACCAAACTCGTTAGTCGGCTTTCCTCAAGCATGGAAAGCATTTCAACAAAAGTCATCCGGTGGATTCCTTCAAGCATAGGAAGCTACCAAACTCATTTGTCACGGATAAACTGGTGTCAGATACGCATTCTATCCCTTTACTCTTTTATCTATAGAACTAACATTTTTCTGCCGGTATCGGCGTATACAGAGTGATTTAGGATCGCAGAACGTCTTAAATCATTCTCCGTCCCTATCGACTACTTTGACTATCGTTTCCGAAACTGACGTTTCTACAAACTCAGTCAAAGTGGGGGCTTCTGTAGACACCTAAAAATGTCTCCCCAAATCCAAACCCGATGATGAACAACCTTTCACCGCCATTATTGGTCGGGTTGAGTATTTAATCTTGGAGTGCTTAAATCCATATTTCCATTTCATAAAACCAACAAAACTCCTATCCCATTTCCCCAAAACATAACTTATTTTCCTCTTTTCGTGCCTTTAAACCCAAAATAATTCATTTCGTGTCCTTTAAAATCATTCATTTCGTGTCCTTTTTATAAAAACGTTTAATCCAGTTTATTTTGGTCCATAATCTGGGTCCAATGATTGAATAGTTGGATGGGGTTTGAAAAGATCTTTCTAACGATATATTATAAGCCCAAATCCGAGTTATAACGAATAAGTTATGGCCAAAATATTCAGCCGAGCCCAAACCGAACCTAAGCCCACCTTACCTACGACCCAATGATCATGTGGAGGGTCCAAATGATTTAATCAAATTCCTAAACCAATTAGGATTAATTAGAAGCTTCTATAAGTTTCTAAAATATCTTAATTATCCTTTTTGAAAAGATAAGATTAACGAGTTTGAAATTGAATAAAACTTTTCTTTTTGAAAATCCTATTTCTATTAGAATTGAAAGACGTTCAAAGATAGACAGATATTATTTTCGTGCCTCATAGTTTTTATCCAAATTTTATATTGTTGGATATCCCTTGAAATTATCTTTCCAATGATATATTATAATATCAATTCCGAGCTATAACGGAAAAGATATGAATAAAATGTCAAACTCTATCCGAAACTGACACCGTCTCACTATTTCGGCCATATCTTTTATTATACAAAATATTTTAATCCGATTCTAATTGGGTTAGAAAGTAGACTTCAAGATCTTTCCGAAGATATCTTATTTATCTTATTCCGATTTCTGGATCAAAAGATATGATAAAAACAAAAACCGCAAAAACTGCTGTCTATCGCAAGAGTTTTATCCGATTCGAATTCTTATCTTTTCTTGATTCTTCGACCCTTTTTTTTCTCTATAAATAGAGGTCATATCTCCTCTTTTTCAATCATCAAGAAGCTTGATCACAAAATCATTCTCTTCTCCCTTTTTAGCCTAAATACTAGCCACCCTATTCTCTCAAAATACTTCCCCTAATTAAGCACTCCAAGGAGTTCATACAATACCCAAAGTTCTATACTTAAACCAAGGTGTAAAAGGTATAATTAAATGAGGGTTTGGACCAAATCAAATCTACATTTTTTTAATTTAATTTTCATTTGATTTATATTTATTGAAGTTACTAACAGTTTATTCATGATGTAGCAATTTAAAGGAACGTGCGGAATGTGATTAATTAATTAATTTAATTACTCTTATTTTAATATTGCTAGTATCATAATTAGGGTTATTATTATTATTATTATTTGATTTGACTAACAATTTATTGTTAAATTGCTTCCAATATTAATGTTTATTCTATTATATTTTTTATGATCACCATTTTGCATGTTTAAAGGGAATATATAATTGAAAATCACGCCTAATAAGATAATTTGGACAACCGGCTTAGGTTCCTTTTTAATCTTGTTGTTAATCAAGTGATCACGATATTTTATAATTATGTGTTGCATTAATATTCAACCAATTTTGCTTAATAATAGTTTGGAGCAAATTGAATATTTTGTTTGTATGCCTTTGAGATCGCAGGAATCACTTTTCACTATAAGAATCGAGTAGAGGCCAATACGGGCGAATGTGACTCCATGACTCACTTCGTACCATCATCCCCGATCCTCCTTTTGTGGTTTCGAACCATATGGAGTTAGTAATCTCATGGATTATGAATGGGGTGTAACCTTCACGGGTCAATCGTTGTTGCCTATCGTTGTCCCTTATTCGTGGTTGCCTTTTATGATCCGTGAACGCTTTACAAGTTCCTTAAAAACTTGTTGGCGGCTCCCTACTTTGCTTTGTCCCTAATCGTAATGTCAATTCCCACTTCCTATGATTGCCAAGCATATTTACACGTGGTTTAACGTAGGCGCAATTCGAACGACGCCTACAGACACATAGGATGACACGTATCATTCATGTGGCACCAAACCATCTTGAGATAGGGGTGACACATGGCAATACCATATTATCCCTTTGAGTTTAATAATGTCATAGATTTGTCACCATCTCCATAAACAAGAGGATATTTTGTAAATAACCACTCCAAAATCTACCATATGTTGAACTAACCACCCTGTTTTTTTTTTTTTTTTTTTTGAAATTAAAAAATACCACCCCTATTTTACAAAACTAGTAGGTTTCACCACCCTCCTATATTCCGACCTGTTTTCCGACTGATGGCCCATATGTCACCACCTTATTGCTCTAAAATAACGAAAAAAATTTAATCATTTTTTTTTTAAAAAAAGGCACCCACCCATCCTCGTTCTCCTGCCACTGGGACAATCAACCCCACCCAAATTAATCTCATGTCGAACCACCAAAATCAGCCAGTCCTCTCCCACTCCCTATTCAATGTCAGTGTCTAGCATAGCCTCCCTGCCAACGCCCACTCTTCCCTCAACTGACGGCAAACCAAACTTAACCCTCCACCTCGACCACCACTTGAAACTCGCATCATCCCTCGAAGAAGCACGAATCGCTATCCCCACCCCATGCTTGAAACCCGTAGCTCATCCCTCGCGTGAAATTCCACCCCCTTGCCTGAAACCGAAGCCTTATCCCAATCTCCACAACCTGAAATCTCCTATTAGCCCAAAAATCCAAACCTCACTTGAAACCCTAACCCTGAAACTATACTAAGCCAAGGAGCGGGATCGAAATCGTTGAGGGGAAAAGGAAGGGGGCGAAAACAAGAACGAAAAGAAGGAGGGGATGCCCGAAATAGAGACGTGGAAGGGAGGGGTTGCCTGAGGTGGCAGGGCTATCGCCTACTAGAAGCGGTCGGAAAACTGACCAAAATAGAGGTAGAGGTGATGAAACCTACTCGTAAAATACTAATTTTGTATGATAGGGATGGTATTTTTTTTATTTATTTTTTAAAAAAAGTGATTAGTTTAACACAAGGTACATTTTGGAGGATTTATTTTAAAAAAAAAAATTCCTGAACAAGAATTAGAATTAGAAACAAAAATAAAAACATCGAAACATCACTTCAATCAATCATCATCGCTTTAAAGTTTTCTTAACACACAAAATTTTCTTTTTCACTTGTTCTCATTCATTCTCAGATCTTCCACCTTGTCAAAAAAAAAAACCGAAAACTCCCCAAAGCTTGAAGCTGGTAGTGGTGGATGGCAAGAACGAACAAATACACCTCTTTGAACTTCAACGACATCTACGAGAAGAAGATCATCAACCCCAACAACACCTCTTCAACTAACTCCAACTCTCGATCACCCTCTTCTTCTACCGCTCACCCCCACAAATCTTACTCCCTCTCCGCCTCCTCCCGCCTCGGCCATGGCGGCATGCTCGTCCTCTCTCGCTCTTCTCCTAAACCTCAACCTCAACCACCACCGCCGCAACTTCCTCAACCTGACTCTATAAATCTTCCTAACAACCCGTATTCGAATTCGAAACCATCTGATTCCAATTCCGATTCGGATTCCATCTCGCTTCGTCCTCAAGGGAAGACTGGCGGAAGCCTAACCTTTCAGGAGAAGGAGATTAGCAAGGTTGATGTTCCGTCTCTTCCTAGTCCTAAGAGTAATAAGTTTGTTCCGCCTCACCTGAGGCCGGGGTTCGTGCCGAGAGAGGTACCGCCTTCTCCTGAAAAGCCGAGGCAGGGGAATTATCGCCCCGGCTCGGCTCATGGGAATTATCATGGATCGCCTAATCGCTATATTGAGGATGGACGGCCTAAGTCTGGGAGTGGGTATGAGAGAAGGATGAGACTTCCTGGACCTGGATATGGAGATGCACCCGTTCCTCCTGCTGTCGAATCGGTTTCGGTTGTTTCGAATCGTCCGAGATCCGGTGGGAGTCGCCCTAGTTGAAATGGATGGTAATCCTCTTTTATATTAATTAATACATATTGTGTTTTTTTTTTTTTTTTTTTTTGATAAAAAATACATATTGTGTTTAGTTGTCAATATATACTTTTGTTTTCTCAAATATTTATTTTTTAACATTTGAAGTTGGGTTGTATATGTTGATTTTATTTTTTTGTTTTTTGTTTTTTATAGTGATATTGAGTTATTGAGGTTATTGTATGTGTCAAATATTTTCTACTAATGGGTTTGCGACTTGCATGAATAAATGAATTGACTACCTTTATTGGTTCAATTTTGCTGTTGAATTGTTGTTCTATTTAAGTAAAATTATATCCTCTTCATCCAAACTCAAACATATTGTATTTGTCGTGATGCCTTTTCGTTATAAAGCTTTAACTCATATCACGTATTTGATTACAAGTGAAAACTTGGGAAATTTTACTTAACATGAAATTGACAAGGTGATCATGAATGCTTATTAGAGTAGATATATTGAAATGACTGTTTGATGATTTCTGTACATTATGAACTTATGTATTAATAGCTGAAAACACATGAGTTGATAAACACTCATTGAAGGTTAATATATTTCACGTGTCAAAAAAAAAAAAGGTTAATATATTTCTTGTATTTAGTGATAGTAGATTAGTAGTCGAATAAAAAATCGAGATGTTTGCAACAATTCCTTAGGCCTAAAATAGTGCTCCTTTTGTAGGAAATAATTGTCAGGTATATTATTTTAGGGTGTCTAGTAGGAGTTGAAACATTTCTTAGAGTAGAAACTGACATTGCTTGCATTTAGAAAACATGCCCTTACTGATGAGAAGGGGAAACTTTTACAAAAGGGATTTTAGTGATCATGGTGAAACTTTACCTATTAAAGTTTAGTAGGAGTATTTTTTCTGACATACGCTGCAAATGTGCCCTCCATGGACTCCATGCCCCCCAATATTCACTGTAACCTCTAATTTCATGAGCTATAATGCTAGCTTGTAGGATATGGGATGACACTTGCTGTTTGGTTGGAAACTAAGCTTATATGCGACTATGCGTCAATATAGGACTATGTATACAGGGAAAGTATTATGGAATCCATTGTTGGAAGGGGAAGTGGGGAACCGAGAAATAGGTACTCCATGTGTCACATTCTGGTATTGTCTTGCTGTATGCCACAACAACCACCGAGTCTTTCTAAGTAATTTTAATTTAGTGACCTTAAACTTGAATTGTTGCAAAATGTTGGCCAAAGTGTATAACATGCCTTAACAGATCAGAGTGAAAGCTGGTGCTTTTTTTTTTATTATTTTTTTTTTTATGTTGTATATTGGCGTCAAAAACATGTGGTAAGAGATTCAAACTTACGTGGGAAGGGATTCAAATGACGTAATGTTCATGTGCATGTCTGCCCGGAAACCTCTAGTGTTTGCTACAAAAAGAAATTAAAAAATCTTGAAAAACTTTGTTGCATTGGCCACATAATGGAGGATGTTTTGGTGTATACTTGAGTATTCTGTTAAATAATTGTTGGCTGATGGGAGGATCAGGGAGGGTTTTTAAGCTCATCTCAAATTGTAAATATGAAAGTTCCAATTTCAGTTATTGGCAATGTCAAAATGTGGATTCAGAATAGGATGTTATTAACTGAAAAAAAAATGAATTTTGTTGGAGGTGATCATAAGAGATGGAATTTAAAGAAAATTCTAGTTAAAATACGAAATAGACAAGTGAATAATCAAAGAGGAACTTGTTAAGAGAGAGTTTCCTTACAAAAGAAGTTGACCTATGATAATGAAAGATGGATGTATGGGGTACCTAATGACTCATATTGCATAAAGACATGGTTTCTTAGCCTTGTATGGCGTAGCTATACAGTCATAATTAAGACAATTATTCTGCAAAATAATTTCGGTGTACAAAATCTTAATTTACTGTCACACATGCATGTAAAGCTAACAAATTGAATCATAAATAACTCAACAAGAATATATAAATTTCTGTTTTAAAGTAACAGTATTTTGATTTCTTAGTATCTGACAATTTACAGTTCTCCATTCGCATGCATTGCATTGCTTACATAGAATGGGTCTTCTTTCTCTCCCGGTTTGTCTGCCTGTTTAGTTTTTATCTATATATGATATTCCCATTAGTCCAAACAGGGTTATATTACTGGTTGACCCTATCTGGCATAAAACACAATTCTTCAATTAAGTTTGACAGGGAAAGAAAAATGTGTTGGGGATTTAACTCTTGTGGCTATTCTTATCATTTCTGTCTAACCAGCTCATTTAATCCTTATCTCATTTTCATTTGTTTGAACTATATTACAAGCTGCAATCCATCTGCTCTCCATGTTTTTTTGTTGAATAATTTGGATCACTGAAATCAAGAATTCACTAGAAATTCAGGCATTTATTTATCTTTAGTAAATTTCTAGATTTAACGATTACGGTTGAAGTCTTCCAATAAATCCAGCTCATTTTGCTTTATTCTTTACAGTTTAACCTATACATTGTCTGATCAAACATTATACTACCTCCGTCTCATATTATGTGCAACATTTACTAAAAATAGATGCTACACTTTATTTGCAACAAATGTTTTCTTTCCTTTTATTGGTTGTCATTTCTCTCTATCTCTCTCCTCATCACATGCTTTTTTTATATTTCTCTCTCCATTTACCACTCACATACAAATTTTGTCTAGGAGTCCGTGTCGATGTTTTTGTTGCAAATAATATGTAAGGGAGGTAGTACTTTCTTGGTCTTTGTGTTAAATAGAAACAAATGTGGTCTTTATAATGATGTTTCCTTGGACTTTGTTTCTTGGATACTCGTGTCCGACATTGGTACTTGTCCTAGTGTTTGACTAGTCTATTTTGTGAAAAACTCCTTTATTATGGCCCAAAATGAAGTTTCCAGATGTCATACCCATGTCAGAGTGTTGTACTTGAGGTAAAAAGTGAAATGAAGAGTTTGGTAACAAAGGGCTTGGGCATTGATAGATCCCCTGTGAAATATTGCTTCATTTATCTAACAACATTTTTTTCTGTTTGCTGCCTCTTCTAAGGACAAGATCTCCCTTACCCTCTATTTGTGATATGAAGATTTGGGCTCAACAAGCTGTAGCTTCTTTATTAATGGATCAGGTGAACAGACAAGTTAATGAACTTTAACTTACACTTTTATCCCCCTTCAGTAAAGGGTCTCAACATTGATCGTCTTGTCTTCTTTCTGTTGTCCTTAATGTATAGAATGAAAATTCTCTTTTATTACACATAATAGAAAATGATAAGAGTTGTCAATCTCCTACAAATCGAGTTCCTGCTACAAAGATGAAGCTTCAAATGAATATGTACCTGGCCAAAGGACTAATATATTGGGCTCTATGTTTAATGCACCCATGTGAAGTCTGTATGTGAATGTCTTAAATTCGAAATAACTCTCTTACATGCCAAAAGCTGTGTTTCCTTATGAACATTCCATTTTCCCATGTAATCATAGTCACCCTTCTAATCCTTTTTTCATGCTTCTGCATCATTATTGTTGATTGTTGTATCAAGGCACAACTGCAGAGGGATTATGAAAATGGTTTGGATAAAGATCAATGACAAAACAAAGAAATAAGGATAGACTATAATGTAAGTTCGATGTAGCATGTTAATGTGCACTTTTTAATAGAAGAAATACTTTGGATTTATTATCGGTAAAATATTTCTTCAATTGTAGGAATGAACGGGGGCAGTATTTAAGTAGATGGTTATGAATTGTCAAATTTAAATAAGTTCCCTATAAACCGGAGCTGCTTATTCAGCACGCATACTCCACAACTCCAGTATGTGTACTTGTGTACTTGATGCACAGCATAGCATAGTTGTGCTGGGTATGTCAGGTGCTGAAAGCAGGAACTCTTGCATGTGCTTAAATATTGACACTGAATGACTGGATCATTAATGTGAAACGATATCTGAAACACATTTTTGTTAACTGGTGTAGATATCTGGAACTCTTCATATGTTTTAGTCAATGATATAGTGAGATGTTAGTCCATGTGAGTTTCTGGTGTTTGTTCAACGTATGTTGGTTTGCTATCTTGCTGCTAGCGTAATGAATTTCTTTTGGCATTCTGTGCAGATGAATTCATGAAAACTGGACTCATTTCCAAGTGTGGAGCTAAAATTTCAATTGGTACAGTTAAATTCCAAGGATGAGGAGCTTCAACGGCTGAAACCCTGAGTTCTTGTACATCTTATACACCTTTGAAATCTCCAGTACATGGATTCTGAAGTTCAGGGGACTAGAAGAATGGTGATGGAATCATATGATGTCAGATATGGTGCTGTATGAAAAAGAGGCTTGATGATCGATCCAATGGCTTTTTGGTTGGTAGGTGATCTTGTCTTGCTGATAGTTAGGATGATTCACAATTGCATAGACCTTCTAAATTAGAATTTATGTGTTATTTATGAATTTGAGTGATGAACAATGTTTCTGACGTAGATTTTGCTGCAATATTATATTAATATGATGTAATTCTTTTATCTTTGTACCATACCTTGGTTTTTGTATTGGGGGTTGAATATGTTGTGACGAATATGTTTGTGACAGACATATTGTCCAATATAGAGGCAGTGTTTCCATCACTAATCGACTATGTTAGCATATTTCCTTTTACGCAGTATTTGTGTGGTCATTGTTTAAAAATCTCTCTTATCTACGCCGTACTGGTCAAACATGGTGACATCAATCAAAATTTCGTGTTGTAATTGATTTGGTATTTATGGTTAGTACTGAATAATGTTACTCAGTTACATCAGTGTAAGAGGAAGTTGACTTCTTTCTGTACATATCTTGAATCCTCTGTCCCAGTTTCTTTGTACCATATCCTAGTTCTCCCAACCTGCTGCAATCGTATTGAAACACTCTTCTGCTGAAGTGGGCAACTATGAATCTCCTGCAACTTTAGCGATTGACCACAAGACATTCCTGTTTGTCTTGTATGCTTGCGACCAACCCATGACTTGCTTCAGGCATCTCTTGCTATATATGGACCCAAAGAAAAAGCGGTGCTCTGTTTCAGAACATTCCCCTTATTAACTGTGAGCTCATTCTTTTATAAGTCAATTGTTCTTTAGTCTGCAATCTCCCATGGTATTCTTACTGACTTGCAGCGTCATTGCTTCATTTTTTCTGTAAAATGTTATGGAGTTAGGCTTTGTAAAATCTCAAACCTGCATATTACTGTGCTTTACCTTGCATATGTGATACCACAACATTTTGTCTTACTTGATGGCAATGTACTAGATCAGCTTTTCCAATGCAAAATTGTCTTTAGACGTCTTTAAGTTACTGACATCGAGTTGCAAACTCTATCTCAATTTATTTTTCCAGCTCTAGTTCATTTATCAGTAGTTCAACACTTCAACCAAGTATCTAAGTATCTAGTCTCATGAATCTCCTACACTTTCTGTATAACTATTTGGCATAAGGAACATTTGTGCTCAATAATTTTTAAGCTCATTAAGACAAAGCTTATCAGTTAAAGTCAATTCTAATTACAAACCTTGATCCATGTCCTATTTTTATCTTGAGAAATCAAAGTTCAATTTTCTAGTGTTCATATGAATTATGAAAACCAAGGTATCTGAATGGCAGGAAACCAATTGGAATCCAGTCGCATCGCTTGGCTTTTGCTCATCAGCAGCTTTCCTCCCCCATAAACTAGCTGGATCCCCATATGTGACAAGCTGTCCTTAGTTTTCTTTCGAACCATTTATGTCATAAACTAGCTGAACCCCTTGCTGTAGTAAATAACCTGTTACAAAATCACTCAAACTAAATAGGCAAATCATGAGGAATGCATATAGATTTTTGATTGATTAAATCGAGTCTTCTAACCATGTACTCCATTCGAAGAACAAAGAGCATGTGTGAGATTGGATGCCCACGTCCTATGCGAGGACACCCATAGGCAGAAAGTAGTAGTAACATAGGCTTCATCCTCAGGAAATCTGAATTCTGTCATCATCTCTTCAAAAAAGTTTCTAGTCAATACACTCCACACACCACTTGAGCCAAAAATATGCACATAGGCACAAAAAGTCGTACACAATAAATTTTGCACACGACAATTGAGTGTTTTTTTTTGAGAGGAGAACAATTGAACATCGTATTCAGAGCAAGTTGGAGGAAACCTAAAGAGAGAATATTGGTATATAAGGGGGTATTGCCTTAGAAAAAAAAAAAGTTTATCACTTTAATAAACAAAGTTAAGTTTGTTTATCAAATGACAAAATTGTAAATAACTCCACAGTTGGGGAATGACCACCATTTGATTCATTGATTTTAGAAACGAGGTATGGGGTTAGAGTGATTATTAAAACTCATACCTAATACGAAGTATTTGTTTAAGAAAATTTCATTTTTTTTAAACCATACCTTAAACCAACAAAGTGTGATCTTCGGAAACTCAAGGAGAGGTGGGTGTGGCTCAAGGATACGAGTTTATTCGAAAATTAGAATAACGCATGGCAATTAAGTTAAACAAACTCATACTTGTTACATAATGGTAAAATTAGAGCAATTAATAAGATGAAAAAAAATTAATTGCTCTAATTTTACCATTATGTAACAAGTATGAGTTTGTTTAACTTAATTGCCATGCGTTATTCTAATTTTCGAATAAACTCACCAATTGGGTGTTGGTATAGTGGTGATTGGGACTACACTTGGTAGGGATGACCTGTGTTCGATCCCCCGCAACAACAATTGGGAGGCGACCTTTTAAGAAACATTATCTACACGCATGTTTGTTTTTCCTGCCAAAACACAGCATGGATTTAACTTGGCAACCACGTTCTCGTCCGGCCCCAACTTGTTCATTCTTTCCATTTCTTCGTCTTCTTGTATTTGCCTAGTTGTACCTGTCCCAATCTTTCACAAATATATCAAGTTTATATTATTTCGACACCCAAATTTAATTGTCAACTTTACCCATCAACATTATTTTATTTCCACCATTATCATAGCTTCTGTAACATACACATGCTAACAAATATTTATTAATTTCATGATAATTTAAGTTTGTTCAGTCCCTATGACCTACCACCTACTAATCGTATGAGATCGATCAATTACAAAGTATACAATAGTCAAAAGGAAAATTTGTAAATAATAATCCCAACTTTGCTCCATTTTCTTTTAATAATCCCAACTTTGGATTATTCTTGAATAATCCCAACTTTGGGGGTTGTTTACTTTCTTCAATCCCTTTTACCGATTACCGGTTGAAAAGGTTAATTTTTGTTTTCTTCATAAAGAACACGTGTTGAGATCTAATTTGCCAAATAAAAATAATAAAAAACAAAACAAAAACAAAAAAACAAAAACAAAAACAATAATAAAAAAAAATAGAAAACCCACCCCCCACCACTTCCCTGACCCCCAGCAGCCCCACCAACAAGATCCGGCCACCCTAACTTCTGACACTCGACGCCGGCCACCCAACCCCTAACGTTCGACGCCGGACGATCGCCACTGCCCTTCTCTCCCTCACGCTGGTAAACCACAGCCAGGAACCTTAACGCCGGCCGGCAGCCCCCACCCCTCTATTCCCCCTCCCCTGGGCTGATTTCCCCTATCCCCCTGCGCTGGCATCCCCTCTCCCTCTGCGCTGGTGATCCAACCCACCCACTCACCGCCTCCCTTCCCTCGTTTTCACTCTCCCTCACCATCAAATCTCCCTTGAAACACTCAAAAAGCCTTAAAACCACTTTCCCCACTTTCGAAAACCCTCAAACACCTTTCCCCACCATCGAAATCCACCCGCCGGCAAACCACCCCTCCTTTCGTCCCATCGCCGCCACTCCCCGTCCTTCCCCAGGTGATTCGAGGGTGGTGGGAGGGGTTTCTTGGGCTTTTGGAGCGGTGTGGGAGGATTTTAGTGTTTTTTCGAGGAGAGAGAGGGTTTACGGGAATGGGGCTTGTGGCGGCTGGAGGTTGGGGTGGGTTCGCCGGTGGGGTCAGGAGGATTTGGGTCGGTTTTCCGGTGGAGTAAGGGGGATTGGGGCTGTTGGGGTAAGGGATGCCGGTGAGCAGTGGGTGGTGGACTGGTGGTGGAGGGGGTTGGGTGGGGGTTTCCTTTTTTTTAAAATGTTTTTTTTTTCTTTTTAAAATTTTTTTTTTCTTATTTTGGACCAATCATAATGTGACACGTGTCACGTAGCTTGTGATAGCAGGTCATTGACTTTTGTTGACCGGTTTGGAATTGAAGAAAGTAAACAACCCCCAAAGTTGGGATTATTTCAAAATAATTGAAAGTTGGGATTATTAAAAGAAAATGGAGCAAAGTTGGGATTATTATTTACAAATTTTCCTATTCAAAATATGAGCGCCTATGTACTTCCTCCATTACTTCTCTAATTTTAATAAGGCTTATTTAATTGGGAAAGAGCTTTTGAAGAGTTTTTGCTTCTTAAGGTTAGGAGCTAGGGTCTATTAGAGGTTTGACCATATCATTATGAAAAAAAAATACATTATTTGGAAGCTTGAAAGTAGCTTATTGAAATTTTGAAAAAGTATATGATAGGATTTTATTTACTTAGGGCTTGTTTGGTATCATTTTTTTTTTTAGTTTTTTGTATTTTTGAAAACTAAAAACCATAAACAGAAAACAAGAAAAAGGTATTTCCATTTTTTGGTTATCAATTTTCAAAATTATTATGTTTTTAATAAGTTTAACTAAATTTTTTTGTTATTCATTATGTGATATATATCATATGATTTTAAAAAACAAAAAACCAAACAACAAAAAACCACAATGATGCCAAACGAACCCTTATTTATTTGTTTATTTATATTTTTAATCTAGCTTATAAAACTTATACAATATGGGAAAATTTGTAAAAAAATAATCCCAACTTTCGATTATTATTAAATAATCCCAACTTTATGGTGTATTTGCTCAAAATAGGCCCTAACCGATTACTAACCTATTATAACAGGTTTTTGGGACACGTGGCATCATATGATTAGTTAATTTTTTTACAAATTTTTAAAAAAATAAAATTAGTTAAAAAAAGGAAAAAAAAAAAACTTAAAAAAAAAAACTACCTAACACCTCCATCCACTAACCACCTTCCCCACCACCGCGGCGGCGACCGGGAGCCTCACTCTTCCCTACCCCATGCGCCGGCAATAACTCCTTCCCCTCGTCCTTCACATCGGTAAGCCATTCATCCTGGCGCTTCATCCCCAATAACCACCAAACCCGCCTACCCTAAAACCCACGAAATTCCAGAAAACAACCTCGCCGCCACAAAAACCCCCAAACGACCCTTCCCCCACCATTGGAACCGTAGCGCTAGGGTTTCGGTGGTGGGGAAAGGGTCGTTTGGGGGTTTTCCGCGACGGCGAGGTTGTTTTTTGGAATTTCAGGCGGTTAATTCAGTGGGCGGGTTTGGTGGTTTTGGGGCAAGGTACACCGGGAAAGTGATGTGAATTATTGATCCGAAAATCAACAAAACACAAGGGATATGTTTAAGTCTAATTCTATACAGGAAATCCACCAAGAATTAAACAAAAACTAAGATTAATAAATTAAGAATCCACCTAATTAATCAATCCAAACGAATGTTTTAACTAAAACAAGCAAAACAACAATTGATCACAATCAACAAAACTCAAGTATGCAACTTAAGAAATAAATCTGAATATTAATCTATATATTTATTCGTGTGTGTTACAGCCCTATTTATAAGACTTAGTTTACCTAGGAAGATTAGGACAAGTTCCTAATTCAATCCTAATTAAACTAGAATTCTAACTTGCTTGAAGAGCAAGCACCTTGGCGCACAAGCATACACCAAACTCCTTGGAGAACAAGCACACGCCTAAACTGATTTATTTTGCTAACTAACTGATTTTTAAAGCAACTAAATAAATAATAAAAATTAAAGAACTAAATAAAGATTAAAGATCCTAATGCTTGAACCAAGAAAAACCCTTTCAAGTGAAAGGTAAAAACTTGTAAGCAAAATCTAAGTAAAGAAAATTCAAGAAAGTTCAAGAAAGTGAACTAGACTCCAAGAAAAACCACTAAGCAAACCGTGGCTTTGCTTTGATATCCAAGAAAGTGTCCATGCAATGCTTGGTTTGAATCAATGTTTAGGGATAAACTATCTTGATGCATGATAAGCAAATCTTCGAAGTTCTCCATGCTTAGACTTGCATCATCCTCCTCTTCTTCGAAAGAATTTGTCCTCAAATCTCGAAGTTCTTCATCAGGAATATACTTAGCCAAATCGCCAACATTGAATGTAGCACTAACTCCATATTCTCCCGGAAGTTCTAACTTATAAGCATTGTCATTGATCTTCTCAATAATCTTGAAAGGACCTTCACTTCTAGGCATCAACTTATTCTTGCGTTTTCCTGGAAATCTTTCCTTTCTCAAATGTAACCATACCAAGTCTCTAACATTGTAACCTTGTTTCTTTCTATGCTTGTTTGCTCTAGCTTTGTACATGTCATTTACTTTCTCTATTCTTGTTCGAACTTGAGCATGTAATTTCAGCATACTCTTCAACTTAGACTCGACATCTTTGTGAATTAACTCACCCTTAGGCAATGGAACAAGATCAATTGGAAGTTTCGGATTGACTCCATAGACTACCTCAAAAGGACTATGTTTGGTAGCATATGTAGGTGATCTATTATAAGCAAACTCCGCATGAGCTAACTTGATGTCCCAATCCTTTTGTGTCTTACTCACTAACCCACGCAAAAGCGCACCAAGAGTACGAGTAGTAACCTCGGTTTGTCCATCAGTTTGTGGATGGTAAGATGTACTAAAGAGCAATTTAGTTCCCACAAGCTTCCATAAAGACTTCCAAAAGAAACTCATGAACTTTGTATCTCGATCACTCACAATAGTTTTCGGAATTCCATGCAATCTAACAATCTCTTTGAAGTATAATTCCGCCACTTTCATAGCATCATCCACTTTGTGACAAGGAACAAAGTGAGCCATCTTAGAAAACCTATCCACAACAACCATAATAGAGTCTTTCCCCCGTTGTGTTCTCGGCAATCCCACAATAAAATCCATAGAAATATCTTCCCAAGGTGAATCTGGAACAGGTAAAGGAGTATACAAGCCTTGATGAAAAGTAGCCTTCGCTTTTTGACAAGTTGCACACCTAGAAATAACTAGTTGCACATCCGTGAGCATCTTAGGCCAATAGAAGTGTTCTTGTAACATACTCAAGGTCTTTGTAATGCCAAAGTGACCAGCAATTCCTCCCCCACGAGCTTCTCTAACAACTAGCTCTCTAATAGAACACTTAGGAAGACAAAGTCGATTTCCTTTGAAAAGAAAACCATCTTGCAGCAAATAAGAACCCACGGCTCCTTTAGAACACTCTTCAATCAATGTAGCAAAATCATCATCACCTTTGTAGTATTCTTTGATCAATTCAAAACCAAGTAGCTTGCTATTTAGAATTTCAATCAAAGTGTATCTTCTAGATAATGCATCAGCCACAACATTCGATTTCCCTTCTTTGTACCTTGAAGAAAAATTAAATGATTGTAAAAATTCAACCCACGTAGCATGTCTAGGATTGAGCTTTTGTTGTCCATGTATGTACTTCAATGCTTCATGATCAGAATGCAACACAAAGTGATTAAGTCGGAGATAATGACTCCAATGATCTAAAGCTCTAACAATGGCATAGAACTCTTTATCATAAGTAGAATAGTTCAATCGAGCTCCTCCCAATTTCTCACTGAAATATGCAATAGGCCTCTTCTTTTGGAGTAAAACTGCTCCAATTTCAACCCCACTAGCATCGGTTTCAACTTCAAAAGGACTTGAGAAATCTGGTAACGCAAGTATAGGTGCTTCACATAGCTTCTTTTTAACCAACTCAAACGCACTTTGAGCTTCTTTAGTCCATTCGAATTTACCCTTGTCCTTCTTCAAACATTCGGTCATAGGCGCCACAATACTTGAGAAATTCTTGACAAATCTTCTATAGAACGAAGCTAGACCATGAAAAGACCTTACTTCACTCATATTAGTAGGAATATGCCAAGTTTTAATAGCCTCTACTTTCGAATGATCAACTGAAACTCCATCTTTTGATACAACATAACCAAGAAAAGTAACACTAGGCACTAAGAAGTAGCATTTTTCAAGCTTAGCATAGAGTTTCTTCTCTCTTAACACTTCAAACACACTTGTTAGATGATTTAGATGATCATGCAAATTTTTAGAGTATATCAGAATATCATCTAAATAAACAACAACAAACTTGCCAAGGAAAGGTTTAAGTACCTCATGCATCAACCTCATGAAAGTGCTAGGTGCATTAGTGAGTCCAAACGGCATCACCAACCATTCATACAACCCTAACTTAGTCTTGAATGCTGTTTTCCACTCATCTCCTTCTCTCATTCGAATTTGATGATAACCACTCATAAGATCAATCTTAGAAAACAACTTTGAACCATGTAGTTCATCAAGTAGATCATCTAATCTTGGAATAGGAAATCGGTATTTGATAGTGATGTTATTCACATTCCTACTATCAATACACATGCGCCAACTCCCATCTATCTTTGGGAAAAGTAAAGTAGGCACGGCACAAGGGCTCATACTTTCCCTCACGTATCCTCTAGCCATAAGCTCTTCAATTTGCCTTTGCAACTCCTTTGTTTCTTCCGGATTACTTCTATAGGCTGCCTTATTAGGTAATGGTGCTCCCGGAATCAAGTCAATTTGATGCTCTATCCCACGAATAGGAGGTAGTCCCGGAGGTAATTCCTTAGGAAAGACATCCTTGAATTCTTCTAAAACAGATTCCAATTCATACGGCCTCTTTGCTTGTTTATTTTGATCAATTCGAATCTCATCAGAAACAAGTATATATACCACATTGTTGCTGCAAATCTCTTTTTCTAATTCCCCCTCACTAATCAAATAAGAATTCTTCGAATTAGAGGTAACATTAGAAGACTTGTTGCTTATCAAAGGTTTTAAAGCAACCGGTCTCTCTTTTTCTCCTTTTCTCACAACATACAAATTAGTCCTTCCATCAAACTTCACAAATCTATCATATTGCCAAGGACGGCCTAATAGTATATGACAAGCATCCATAGGACAAACATCACACAAAACTTTATCATGAAATTTACCAATTGAAAAGGAGATTAAGGCTTGTTTAGTTACCTTAACATCACTCGAATTATTAAGCCAATGAAGCTTATAAGGGCTTGGATGTTTAGTAACTGGCCACGTCAATTTGTCTACCAAAGTAGTAGATACCACATTAGTGCAACTCCCCGTGTCTATGATCATGTCACACAACCTATCTTCTACCTTGCACCTTGTAAGAAAGATTTTCTCCCTTTGATTGTTTTCCCTAGGTACGGTTTTAGAGTGTAGTGCCCTTCTTAGAACCAAACTTTGACCATGAGTCTCGGGATCAATTTCGTCAATATGCCCCTCCTCTTCTTCAAAGTTTTCCTCTTCGTTCTTTTCTACATAGTCACTACCTTGCTCACACTTAGCTTGTTCTTGTTCCCACTCTTGAGCAGTCATTACTCTTTTTGATGGATAATTAGTTGCAATGTGACCAACACTACCACACTTGAAGCACTTCCTATCTTCAACAAGCTTTTTAGGAGCTTCAAATTTTGATTTAGTCTCCTTGTAGTTTGAACTAGAACCACTTTTCTCCAAGCTGTTCTTCTCAAAAGGTTTAGCGAAACCTTTTACAAAGGACTTAGTGTACGACCCTTTCTTCCCCTTTATCTGTTTTTCAACTTTCAAAGCTACCTTGCAAACATCCTCAAAGGACCAATATTGTTGCAATTCAACTTTTTCAGCAATATTATCATTCAACCCCGAAATAAATCTAGCAATCTTATGCTCAACAATCTCTTCTAAGCCACATAGCATGCATAACTTTTCAAATTCACCAATATAATTCTCAACAGTCATAGAATTTTGTTTAAAAAGTTGCATCTTAAGATAAACATCTTGAATATAATCACTAGGTACGAACCTTTTTTTCATGTGCTTCTTGAGTTGTTCCCAAGTTGAGATTCTTGCACGCCCCTCCTTATGCCTCTTTTTCTTTAGATTATCATACCAAAGACTAGCATAACCGGTCAGTTTTAATTCAGCCAAATTGCATCTTTTCCTTTCATCATACTCCTTGTAATCAAAGAGTGTCTCGACCCTTCTAATCCACTCAAAGTATTTTTCAGGTTCATTCATACTCCCATTGAATTCGGGAAGATCTAATCTAAGGTTCCTATCATCATCCTTTGGTCTATCTCTTCTCCTAGGCCTTGGTGATTCATCACTTGAAGAATAATTATTTCGTGGCCTCCTTGGGTTCCTCCTTGGTTGTTCTTCCTCACTTGAACCAGAATTAGGGTTAGAATTCCCTTTCCTTGAAGAATCTCCAGCACGAGTATCAAGCCTTTTTAATATCTCATCCATCCATGCTGCCAACTCGTCAATTCGCCTGTCTCTTCTAAGATTTTGAGCCTGTTCTAAGGTTAATCCCCTTGGAACTTGTGGGACCTCTTTGTCACTCATGATTCCTACACAAACCAAGTCAGTTTATGCAAAAATCTTGATTAAAAGATCGAACCTTGAAGGAAAACTAGGCAACACAAAAACCGGACTCCCATCCGCAAATCAATGCACAAACACCAAACGTTTGAGGCTGTGTAGAGCGCGTTACTCAACTAAAAATTATGAAATTTTATATGGTGATAGCTGGACGTTTTTAGAGTTCAATGCAAAAAGAATCACGTAAAAATTCCCAGCCAATTGTTCCCAGTTTAATTTTTACCGAAGTTGCGTATCCTGGCTCTGATACCAAAGATGATGTGAATTATTGATCCGAAAATCAACAAAACACAAGGGATATGTTTAAGTCTAATTCTATACAGGAAATCCACCAAGAATTAAACAAAAACTAAGATTAATAAATTAAGAATCCACCTAATTAATCAATCCAAACGAATGTTTTAACTAAAACAAGCAAAACAGCAATTGATCACAATCAACAAAACTCAAGTATGCAACTTAAGAAATAAATCTGAATATTAATCTATATATTTATTCGTGTGTGTTACAGCCCTATTTATAAGACTTAGTTTACCTAGGAAGATTAGGACAAGTTCCTAATTCAATCCTAATTAAACTAGAATTCTAACTTGCTTGAAGAGCAAGCACCTTGGCGCACAAGCATTCACCAAACTCCTTGGAGAACAAGCACACGCCTAAACTGATTTATTTTGCTAACTAACTGATTTTTAAAGAAACTAAATAAATAAATAAAAATTAAAGAACTAAATAAAGATTAAAGATCCTAATGCTTGAACCAAGAAAAACCCTTTCAAGTGAAAGGTAAAAACTTGTAAGCAAAATCTAAGTAAAGAAAATTCAAGAAAGTTCAAGAAAGTGAACTAGACTCCAAGAAAAAGCCACTAAGCAAACCGTGGCTTTGCTTTGATATCCAAGAAAGTGTCCATGCAATGCTTGGCTTGAATCAATGTTTAGGGATAAACTATCTTGATGCATGATAAGAAAATCTTCGAAGTTCTCCATGCTTAGACTTGCATCAGAAAGGGAGTGCCGGCACGCGGGGGAAGAGGGCTGGACGCGACGGTTTGGGTGGGGATGTCTGCGCTGGCCGTTGGGAGAAGTCCGTCAGAAATTCGGCTGTGGTGGTGGTTGTCGTGGGTTGGGGGAGGATTTTTTTTATTATTTTTTTTTAATTTTTAAAAAATATTTGGATTTTTTGACTTTTACTACCAAAAAAATCACGAACTTGTTTTTTACTACCAAAAATAATAAAAGTTGTATTTTACCACCAAAAAAATTTCTAAAAATTATTTTTACCATCTACAGTCAAGAAAACCGTTAAATTTAACGGTTTAAAGAAAACTCTTTGATTTTCGTGCGCAAAACATGTTGTTCATAGATTTAGGGGGGGGGCATTTTGGCCCTATGGATCAAATTTGAAGTCAGAATTGACAAAAAATGATAAAAATACCTCGTTTTGCGTGTTTCATGCAAACCGAGGTATTTTTAAACACGCAAAAGAAATCATTTTCGATCATTTTTTGTCGATTCTGACCTCAAATTGGATTCAAAGGGTCAAAATGCCCCTCAAAACCCCTAAATATGATATGTTTGGCACGAAAATCGAATAATTTAAAATATTCTGTTAGGTTTTTGACGACAGGTGGTAAAAAACAATTTTTAATTTTTTTGTGGTAAAATAAAACTTTTTAAATAAATATTTTTTAAAATTTTCAGCTAATCACACGATGACGTGTTACAAAAAGATATTTTTTTTTTTATTTTATTTTTTAAACCGGTTACCAATCACTTAGGCCTGTTTTGAGCGTATACACTCCAAAGCTATGATTATTTAATAATAATCGAACGTTGGGATTATTTAAAGCAAATACATAAAAGTTAAGATTATTTTTAACAAATTTTCCTAAAATTTATAGCTTTTGGGTAATTACATAAAATGAAGTAGCGAACAATTATTTTGAGTACCTACTTTATATTTAATTAACTAGCAGCTATTTCTGTGTCAAAAAAAAAAAAAAAAAACTAGCAGCTATTTACCACTAGCTAAACTAGCAATACTAACCGCTTGTAGCTAATTTTGTCCCAAACAAGGCCTTCGCCCTTAACCTTCAAAGAGAGAAAACTTTAACTACGTACAGTATAGTAAATCTATTATAAAAGTATGAGATTTGTTATATTTGTTTCAATATGATTTTTCAGTTTTAATTTTAATTTATTTTTTATTCTTTTATAATACTTGGGGCCTGTTCACATTTACTTAATTTCAGTTCAGTTCAGCTCTAATCAGTTCAGTTCAGTTCAACTCTAATTAATTCAGTTCAGTTCAGTTCAGTTCCAATCAGTTCATTGCAGTTCAGTTCAGTTCAGTTCAGCTCTTAATTTTCCTCTCTCATAAAATATTCATTTCAGCTTAATTCAGTTAAGTTCAGCTCAGCTCCAATCAGTTCAGTTCAGTTCACTTCAGCTCAGTTCAGTAAATATGTACAGAACCTTAGTTGAAGATAATAATACTTATATTATTATAAATGTATTAAAAACTGTATTAGAAAGCAAAGAAGACAAAAGAATATAAAATGAAGAGAGTATAATTGTTAGTTATATTTTTTTGGCAGAACACATTTGTAGTTGTTAGCACATTGTAGTCCAAAGATATTTATTCTATCTTGGCCAACCCTCTTGATTTTATTTAATAAATATTTTATTTTTATTTTTGTTAAAGGTTGGATAGCATAATACAGCCAGCTCATTCCACCCCTACACAAATTCGTACCATAAATCTCTCCTCTCATTCACTAAACTCAACAAACAACAACATTCACATACAGTGGTTGAACACACACTCTCAAAAAATGGCCTTCTCCCTTAGACTCTCCCTAGTTGTCCTAGTTGCCGCACTCGCCTGCGGCTACTGTATGGCTCAGTCCTCAGCGGCCCCTAGCCCTGCGCCAGCGGGCCCTGTAAACCTAACAGCCATCCTAGAGAAGGCAGGCCAATACACAACCTTCATGCGCCTTCTAGCGTCCACCCAGGTTGGCAACCAGATTGCCAACCAGGTGAACACTTCCACTGAAGGCATGACCGTCTTCGCACCCACTGACAACGCATTCCAAAACCTTAAAGCAGGTACAATCAACAATCTTTCAGATCAGGATCAAGTGAAACTTGTTCTCAATCATGTCCTCCCGAAGTTTAACAGCTTTGACAACTTTGAGACCATCAGTAACCCTGTTAGAACCCAAGCCACCGGCGATGACGGCGAAGCTTTTACTCTTGAGATTGTCTCCGTTGGTAACAGACAGGTTAATGTGTCCTCCGGGAAAGTTACGACTCAGTTGAACAATGCCTTGAGGGAGAAGTTTCCTCTGGCTGTTTATCAGGTTGATAAGGTGTTGTTGCCCCCAGCATTGTTCGAAGCGAAGTCTCCTAAGAGCTCTCCAGTTGGCTCAGCAACAAAATCGAAGTCCGGTGACTCGAAGTCGGATGGCAAAGCTGCAGAAGGTCCTGCAACTGATTCTGCTGATGCTGAAGCCAAGGATAATGGTGGTTATGGTTTGAAGAGTATGGGAATGGGATTTGTTGCTGTGGTTGGAATTTTTACCACTGGTTTCCTTTTCTAAGGGATATAGAAGAGTACTTTTTATGATGTTTGATCAAATTGTATTTAAAAATTCATTTTTTTTGTTTTTGTTTGTGTTACTCGGAAGAACGTTTGATTTAATTTATTGTTCATTCATACAAAAAAATGGAAATAATTCCAATGGATTTTTATTTTTCTCCATATTAATATTCTTCATCTTAGTAATTAACTTGCTTAAATTATTAAGTAGTAATTGGTATACCGGTAAGGATTGTATGTCACAACAAAGAATTTGTGAGAACAATGCCCAATACAAAAGTTAGTGTAGAGATTCTCTTATCTTTCGTCCCCACTCTCTAAGGGCCTTGCCCATTCACTCATAAAAATTAAAACGAGCTTAAATCATCATTGAATTACAAGATATGGTTTAGTTTAACTTAGTAGCTTACAAACTTTTATACAAGTGGATTTAACAATTACCAAATCAAAGTTGTTAGCGGATGATCTTTTAAATAGGGTAAACCTATTTGCTACCCTTGGGACACATACAAGCATTTAATGCATTTCTAATATGGTACTCCTTATATCTTTAACTCTTTGAGAAAGACAAAATATGTGTAGATTGGGATAATTAATGCTTGATCATTTTAAATACATTTCATTCTATAACTTCTTGTATGTATAATAATAGTGATTAATTATGATTAATTATCCTCTCGTCAAAAAATAAAAAAATTGATAGATCGTGCTTTGGGTATGATTTGTGCTCATTAGCACCCGTCTATATGTCCATTACTTCCAAATTTACAGATAATAATTAATGAAGATTGTATATTATATAGATTTAAAAGAGCGACTCTGGGCTCCCCACAAAAAGTCAAAAACACCTCTTAGTTCAATTTAGTCTTCATGTCAAAAACACCTCTTAGTTCAATTTAGTCTTCATGTCCTAGCACAAGAACTTTCGAAGTGCACCGCAATATCTAATGATTTAATCTACGGTCAATTAACTTAGTGAATTAATAAATAAGAATTAAATGTTGCAACTTGCAAACTCTCATGTTCTCTCCCACCAAGTAGAAGCATAGAATCACATGGGTTTGCCAACCCTCTCTCTACTGTCTTTACATAATTTTCTTAGAAGAATATTCATATACTATATAGCATTTGCATACTTGATTTTCAATGTGTTGTACCTTGCTCTCTTTATTGGATGCACAATCTAATATATATAAATAAAGTAGGCATTTTTCAAGAGCCTTCGGCGCGCCACATAAGAAAATGTATTATTTTGACCAATGAAAAATTAGAATAATAATTTATTTTAGAATTTAAAAATTCAATCACCACCTAAGTAAAAGTGACAAATAAGATTCAAGAATTTTGCCACATAGATAAAAACAACGAATTGTAAATAATTAAAATTTAAATTATACAAAAAACTAAAAATTATCTTTTTGAAAAAAACTAACAATAATCTTTAAATATTAGGATATAAATTATTAAAAAAAAATAGATTAATTAGTATTTTTAATTTTTTGATATTTATCAACAATGGTAAGATAACGTGCATTATAAATTATCATAAGGTTGTGCATTATAAGATAATTTTTGACAATACAAGCTCAAGAAACATAAATAAATAATACTTAAAATTATATCACAAATAATATTAGATTTAAATTATAAACGTTTTAATAAAATTTGTGATACTACGATTATAAGATAATTTTTTACAGCGTTATAAATTAACGCATCATACAACAACAACGAAATTCTGTATCAATACAAAACCCAATCAAGGGAATTTGTGTTAGTAATTTTCTCTCAATTTTAAGTCATCAATGGTTGGATAAATCTTAGCTTAATTTTTAAAATTCTATATTTGTAATTATTACTTACATTATGTTTTTTGGGATATTTAACGAGTATATGTTTATGTTTTGTTTAATTTATTGAATTTTGTTTTTACATGCCTATCTAATTTAATAGGGGAATTAAATTCGAGCAACAATTGATTGGAAAATCAAAGTACGAGCTCTCGCCTATTTGACATACTAAACATACATCTGCAAATTAAACAAGATAGCTTAATAAGTTTGTATATGGTCGAATTGGACAAGGAGGTATTATATTTTTATAAATTGTTTACCTTTATTAAATTTCATTAATATACACCTTTTTGGTTTTTTTTATTAATTAATATAATGAAAAAATTTAACTTAATTTCTTATTTTTAATTGTAAGGTGATTACGTTCATGCCTCAATTAAAGCCAACTGTGTCCAACCCTTTCATCCAAATAATATTGAAGGAAATAATTTCCTTATATGGAGCATGTTTATTTTAGCTTTGGAATTACAATATTTTCCTCAAAATACATACAACATTTTAACAAAACAAAAAGAATACATATTAAGTAGAATTAACATATTCAATTTCCAATAAATACTTAGAAGCTAATCTAAATAAATACTACTCATATAATGTACAAAGGGATTTATAAAAAAGATTTATAAGTTTTTAAAAAAGGGAAAAAAATCAAAAAAAGATTCAAAAATATTACAATAAAATCCGTGCATCGCACGGGCTTACATATAGTTTTAATTAATATGAGATGATATTAGATAAAAGTTCGTTGTTTCGGGTGAAACAATGGTCAAGACTTTGACCTTTATCCGTTGATTGAAGACTGATTTGGACCTTGAGTGATTGGGCCGAAAAACACCTACACATAGGGGTGTTCAAAAAAACCCGACCCGCTGTCCCGACAAATACCCGATGGGAATTTTTTAAAAAAAAACCTGTTTTTTCGGGTCGGGTACCCGATCCGAGAAAACTGCCTTCAATCCGGATCGGGACATGGGCCGGATTTTTTTCAGAAACGGGTACCCGATTACCCGAATTAATTTTTTTTTTTTAAAAAAAATTTTACCCCCTCAAACGCGTCAGTTCTTCAGACCCCAAAGCCCAGCCCCCCAGCCTAATTTTCACGAAATTAGGGTTCTTTCCCCTCTCTCTCTCTCCGCCGCTCCCTCCTTCCTCTCTCTCTCTCTCTTCCTGCCCCCCTCTCTCTCTTCTTGCTTATTCTTCTTGGCTTCTTGGCTTCTTCTTCCTGCCCTTCACTAGTTCAAGCCCTTCAAGGGAGTTCAAGGCTTCAGTCTAGGTAATTTCTATTCTCATGCTATTTTAATTTCGTTGTAATTTGTGGTAATCCAATTGATAGTGTATTTCGTGCTAATTGATAGTGTATTATGGTGATTAATTAGATAACAAATTCATACATGCTCGAATTCTTTTTTATCCTTATTTTTATTTTTTGCTGATTTGCGCGAATTATGTTGCATTATTTTTAATCATTTCATTATTTGATGATTAAATTATCATGTGTGACTTGAATTTTAGTTTCAAGATAATATATAGATTATCAATTCGGTATTTAGGCATTGACAGATTAAGTGATTAGTATACAATGTAATTTTCAGTTCTAAAATGAATGGACTGATTTGTCTCACAGTGTATGTATGTTTGTTTTTTTACCAGAAAATGTCAGATTCAGATGACATGATGGTGACAAATTCAAATGAAACATTTGGGAACCAAAGATCTGATGATGGTGATGAGGCAGAAATTTTGGAGAAGGCTCCGAAAACATTTGGGAACCAAAGATTTGATAATATTAAGTAAAAAGTTATTAAAAAAAATGAAAAACAGATCTGGGGACCCATGTCCCGACCCGAATAATCCAGGTACTCGAACCCGGGTACCCAGATTATTCGGGTCGGGACATGGGACACACTAACAAGTACCCGAAAACCGGGTACCCGGATTTGAACACCCCTACCTACACAAGAGAGTACGTTAACTAGTTTCAGGATTGCGTATGAGGAAACCCCTCTGATGTCTAAGTTAGTACGTGAGATTGAGAACTCAAGGAGAGAAATCATTACTTACAAGTGTAATAATTTGTTGAAGCTTAAGAGTTTTGATGATGACAGACTTAAACTAAAAAGCAAACTCAATTAATAAGGGTTTACAAGTATTAGATTAGCACAGGTGAAATAGATCCATGGTGGTGGAAGAGTAACTCAAGCTTAGAAAATATGAAGAGACCTTTGAAGAAAAGTTAGTCAAAATAGAAAAAGAGTTTTCTAACAAGAACTAAGTTCCTTAACAGGAATGTTCCCTAATAGAAACTTGGAGACGACAAGTTAAAGAAAGTAAGTTCTGGAAAGAACTTAGCCTACGAAGTTCCAGTTGAAGACTGGAGCATAAGTGACAGCAGGAACTTAGTCCTGGTCCGCGTGAAGCCCAAGAAATACGACATTACAGAATTGCAGCACATCGATATCAATTTAGTTAAGATTTTATCTTCTAGATTTATTGTTAAATATGTTAAGTAGGATATGCATGAAATCTATTAGAAGCGTGACAAAATTGCTTGGAATATAAGTTTATAACGGAAAAGATAAAAGGATAGATTTTAAGAAAAGATCTTCTAAGTGTTTTATTTCTTAAAATCAGTTTATCGAAAAGATATTATTCTTTTTATTATATCTTTCTTTATCTTATTTTCCAAAAAGAATTTCTCTTAAATGAATTACTTAAAATCAGTGTTTTGAGATTTGGATAATTAACATTTTTATCTTTTGAAAACCCTGCTTGCTATAAAAGTTAATCTTGTATAAATAGTAGAGATCTCAATTCACAAGTTTTCTGTGAGTTTATGCGTGAAGAAATCTTTGTGCTTAATTTGTGTAAGTTTGCCAAGCTTATAACTTTGTCATATTAGGTTCGTATTTCGTGCATAGCTTGCCTTTCATATACTAGGTGTCTTATCTTCTGTATTGGTTGGGTTATTGGGTGTGTGTGTGTGAAACTTATATTGCATACAGTTGTGTAAGCTTCGAGTGTGAAGCTGTAAGGTAGTACTGTGGTAGTACGAGTGAATCTAAGTGTGGAACTTAGATTGGGTAGGTTAGGGTCCTACCGTGTAGCAAGTTCAGTCTGGAACTTGTGAGTAAAGGTTTGTTTATAATAGGTTGTAACATGATGTTTGCCCTATTATGGTGTAGTGGTTTGGTTTGGAAATCCCTTAAAAGGGTCGAGGTTTTACTTTCAGTTGGTCCCTGGAAGGTTTCCTCGTAAATTCCTGTGTGCATTGCAAGTTCCTTTATATTCTGTTTTATATTCTGCAGAAGTAGTCACTAGGAACTCACATACAATTCACCCCCCTCCTGTAGTGTTCGTCTCAACTAACAAGAGCTTGGTTCTCACGTGCAAGCAGATAACTTTGCTAAGTAAGTTCTTGAGGAGAGATGAACTACAAGGAGAAATTTGAAGAAGGGTATTCTACCCAACGTCCACCTATGTTCAATGGTAAGTTTTACACCTACTGGAAGAACAAGATGGAGATCTTTATCAAGGCTGAAAATTACCAGGTTCGGTGTGTAATTGAAGCTGGTGATGTTGAGGTAACTTCAACCAATGATAAAAACTAGGTAGTTCCTAAACTTATTTCTGATTATTATAAAGAGGATTATCAGAAACTTGTATTGAATGCTTGAATGCTTTAGCTATAAAGTATTTACACTGTGGACTTGGACCTCATGAATATAATCGTATCATGGGGTGCAAGTCTACTAAACAGATCTGGGATCTACTGGAGGTAACTCATGAAGGTACAAATAAGGTAAAATGTTCTAAAATTGATCTATTGATGTCCAGGTATGAAAGGTTTGAAATGCAGTTAAAGGGAAACCATAGAAGAAATGTTCACTAGGTTTAATGATATAATTAATGAACTGAGTTCCCTTGGCAGACATATTCCTATTGATGAACATGCTAGAAAGATCTTGAGAAGCCTACCACAAGATGAACGATGGAGATCCAAGGTTACTACAATATAGGAAGCTAAGGATTTCACCAAGTTCAATATGAAACATCTAGCAGGATCATTGATGACTCATAAACTGCACCTGAGTTCCAACACTGAAAGTTCCAAAAACAAAAGTCTTGCTTTAAAGGCTCAAGATTCAGAGGACTCAGAATTTGATGAAGAGGAGATGGAAATGCTAGTAAGAAGATTTAAATAGATGATGAATAACGGGAAGTTTGATAGGAACAAGAAGTTTACAAGTTCTAGAGACACTACTTGTTTCAAGTGTGGGTCAAAAGATCATTTCATTAAGGATTGTCCATTTAAGGAAAGTGAAAAAGGAAAGACTAAAGTAAATAAGCAATCCAAGGAGTCCAGAGTCTATAAGCCATACTTCACTAAGGACAATGTGAAGAAGGCAATGCTAGCTGCCTGGGGAGACACAGTTTCAGAAGAGGAAGAAGACCAACCTCATGAAGAAACTGCACATCTATGTCTAATGGCCAAGACTGATGAAAAGGCCAAACTGAAGGAACTCGAGGTCGAGGTATGGTTTTCTCAAAATGAATTCAGACATTTTTCTAAATAGAAACTAATATGCGTTGTTTTAGATATTCAAGAAGAACTTAAAGAATTACATCGAGAAAAACAGCAAAGTGACAAAGCTTTAATTACTTGGAAAGAAAACAGTGAGTGGGTTGATGTAAGGAGGGTGTTCCCATCGTAGGAGATCTTCTCCTTAGATGCTCATTGGCCATTTAGAAGCCTAGGAATTTAAATTTGTTAGGGTGTATTAGGATTTGAATTTCTAACTGTTTGGGGGACCTTGAATTAGAATTGATCTTGTCATCACGCTTTTTTATAAGAAACAAGTAGGGAGTCGCCAATGAGTTTTAGGAAAACTCATAAACCTCGTTCATTCCTTTCTCCCATGGTGGAGTTCATGGGATAATTAGCACGAATTGTAAGTTTACCCATGCCCAAATTGGTCTACATAAACCAGAAATGAGTTCGGGAGCGAGGGTACTAAAATAACGTTCCTTTTAGGGAGGAATCGCTATTCTAGCCCTAGTGCAACCTCTACTAACTCTTCCTTTTTCACAATTTCATCACCAAACAATATATGCAATGCGATACCTAAAACTAAGTTAATTGATTTTATTTACACGCATTAATCATGTAGGAATTACATTGCAAAAGTCGTTATTCTTATTTAATCAATATTTGTGAAAGAACAATAAATAAACAATATTTGCCTTGTCTTAAGTGATTAAACAACAATTAATTATTTAAATTCTAGTCTTGATTAACGAAAGAGTACAATGTGAATTAATTAATTAAAATTTTGTTTAAAGTGATCAAACAACACTAATTAATCAATTAAAGTTATTTAAACAATAAAAGAAAAGTGATTTATCTAAGTGCTAAGGAAATTAACCGTTCTTCTTTTATGCTAAATCTCCGTCTTATGCGTTTAGGGACTTTTTTTCTTCTTCGTACCTTCAAGAGATTCAATGGATGGATTAGGGTTGAAGAGTAGTTGGGAAGAACGAGGGAAAAGTAGTATGATAGTAGGAAGGTTAGAGAGAGATTAGGGTTTTCAGAATTTATTGTTTAGTATTCTGATTTTTCTGTCTGTTTAGTGCTGAACGAACACCCCTATTTATAGGCGTAGGAATTTAGGTTTAGGGTTTTAGAGCCGTGACGCCAGGTGGCATGCGCAACTCTCTGAGTTGCGCTGGGTGCCGCGCGCATCTCAACGAGTCACGCGCAACTTAGATGGTTTGCGGTTTGCCTTATACAAAAAACGCGTTTTTAAAACTTCCATAACTTTGGATTGCAAAGTCGGATTTAGGCGTGTGAGATATCATTAGAAAGCTCTGGATGTCTAATTTCCAATGCCATTAGAATTATGTTTAAATCTGTTATGGATCAAAATATATGGCCGTTGGAGTGCAAGGGTGTTGGTTTTAAGGCCTGATTTAGTGTTTTGATCATAACTTCTTTGTTTTAGCTCAGAATTGGGATTATAATGTACCGTTAGAAAGATCTTTGAAAAGGGCTATCCATCTGTATAAGACTTGAACGAGATTTTGATGTTTGGTTTATCTGTTTGGCTTGGTTTTCAACAATGTAGGTTCCATTGGATCCAATCATTGCATTTGCCGCATTTGGGTCCGTTATTAATCAAGTTTAAACATGTATGAACACGTTTTAGGCCTAATTAGTAATCGGAAAAGGCTCTAAGATAAATTGGTCTCAAATATGGGTTTTAATTTACTTCATAATGCATTTCGTAGTCCATAAACACTTCAACTTTGATCTAACATGAAGAACGGATTTTTGTAACATCATCGCACTTCCTTTCGGGAAAAGAGGCCAAAATTAGGTGTCTACAGTTGATAATATGAAGTTTGACATTCAATACATATTCTTTAGTCTTTTTGATGATAATTCTATTCTAAAAGAGACTATAGAAAAATTGAAACATGATAACATACTTTTGAATGTGGAACTGTCTTTATTAAAACTTAGTAGTGATACTCCTAACTCTGAAGTTCCTCCACTTGTCCAATATCCGAATTTTAAAAAATTGAAATCTGATTTGGAAGACATAAGAATGGAGAAATAAAGACTTGAGGGGGGAACTTGAGAAGGCTAGGAAAGGTAAGCAACCTATAGAGTATAGAATTCCTGACTAGATTACTAATGCTCAAACTAAAAGAACAGAAGGTTTAGGTTTTAAAAAGAAGTTCTAGAAGGAAAAGAAGTATGTTAATTAGCCTAGCAGTATAGTATGTTATTTATGTGGAAATACAGGACAAAAGCAAGTTAAATGTCCCATGAAAGAGAAAAGCACACATAAGAATAAAAAACATGTAGAACAGATATGGGTAAGGAAAGATGAACCTACTCTTGTTATACAAGAACCCAAGGAAACCTGGGTTCCTGACACTAACGCTTGATTTCTCATGCAGGTTCCAATAAAGGGTTACAATACATGGTACCTCGACAGTGGTCGTCCTAAGCACATGACTGGAGACAAATCTAGATTTCTCTCACTAGAAGCCTATTATGGTGGAACTGTGACCTTTGGTGATAATATCAAAGGTGATATAGTTGCCATTTATAAGGTAGGAAGGTCAAGTTCCCATGCTATTGATAATGTATTCTTAATCGAGGGTCTCAAGCGCAACTAGTTAAGTATTTCACAATTTTGTGACATAGGTAACTCTGTAAGCTTTACATCCAATAAATGTAAAATCATCCACAATGACACTGGGAACATAATTGTAGAAGGAACTTGTAAAGGGAACACATATGTTGTGGATCTCAACGAGGTTCCAAACAGCAGTTTGACATGTCTTAGTGTTATTGAGGATGATCCTCTATCATGGCATAAAAGGTTTTGTCATGCTAGTTTCACCTTGCTTGATAAACTTAGATCAAAGGAATTAGTGGAAGGACTTCCTTGCATTAAGTTCCTATATGATAAAGTGTGTGATGCTTGTGTTAGAGGAAAACAGACTCGAGTTTCCTTTAAATCTAAAAAGATGGTAAGTACCAAAAGACCTTTGGAACTTATTCATATGGATCTCTGTGGTCTATTGAGAATCCAAAGTAGAAGTGGTAAGAGATTTGTTATGGTTATTGTTGATGATTATTCAAGGTATACTTGGGTATTCTTTCTTGTTAGTAAAGATGAAATGTTTGATGAGTTTGTTGCCTTTGTAAAGAAAGAACAGAGAAGAACAGGTAACCAACTGATACATCTCAGATCAGACCATGGAACTTAGTTTGAAAACTCCAAGTTTGATGAATTTTTCACTGAACGTGGAATAGATCACAACTTCTCCGCCCCAAGAACTCCACAGCAAAACGGTGTAGTGGAACGCAAGAACAGAAGCCTTGAAGACATGGCCAGAACCATGTTGATTTCAAGCAGATTGCCTAGGAACTTCTGGGCAAAAGCAGTGAACACAACATGCTACATCCTCAATAGAGTGTCTAAAAGAGCCATCACCAACAAAACTCCTTATGAACTCATTAAAGGGAGAAAACATAATATTTCTTACTTAAGATCTTTTGGCTGTAAATGCTTTGTTCATAATAATGGTAAAAGGAACTTAGGAAAGTTTGATGAATGTAGTGATGAGGAAGTTTTCTTAGGATATGCCTCAAATAAGTTAGGCCTATAGATTTTATAATAAGAGAACAATGTGTGTTAAGGAATCTGTACATGTTATATTTGATGAAACTGAACAGTTGATTGATGTATAGGATTATGATGATGATTTTAAAATTGGACTTGTACGCAAGCAGGATCCAGATGAGGAATCAACATCATTGTAGAAGCAACAGGTTGAAAATGAAGCAAATTTAGAAGCAAATGAAGTCCCTACATTAGAGAATGCAATAGGAACTCCCCAAGACCCAAAACAAAATGTATTAAATGAGGAAGTTCCTGAAGAAGTTCAAACTGAGAATCAATTTGAAGTTCATATTGAAGAACCAGTCAACAACAATTTATAAAGATTGTATCCTATCAAAGACTTCACACCAAAGCCCTGGAAACATCAGAGATCACATCCAGCTGATGCAATCATGAGTGATATCACAAAAGGAACTCAGACAAGATCTCAACTTAGGAACTTCTGTGCATTCTATGCATTCCTTTCATCTATGGAACCTAAGAACTATGTTAAAGTTTTAATTGATGCTGACTGGATTAATGCCATACATATACCTAACCTAAAGAGGAAAATCGGATTAAAATGGGTATTTAGGAATAAGCTAGATGAGCATGGCATTATTGTCAAGAACAAGGCTAGACTTGTTGTACAAGGTTTCAATCAACAATAAGGAATAGACTATGAAGAGACATTTTCTCCAATGGCCAGGTTAGAGGCTATACGCCTACTTATTGCTTTTGCTGCTTACATGGGTTTTAGGTTGTAATAGATGGACGTTAAGTGTGAATTTTTAAATGGATTCCTTGATGAGGAAGTCTATGTGGAACTGCCTCCTAGATTTGAGATTCCATAGTTCTCAAACCATGTCTATAAGCTTGACAAAGCTCTTTATGGGCTGAAGCAAGCTCCTAGAGCATGGTATGAAAGATTATCTAAGTTCCTTTTGAAAAATGGTTTTAAACGTGGTAAAATTGATAAAACTTTGTTTTTAAAATCAAACGGAACTGATATCTTAGTTGTACATATTTGTGTTGATTATATTTTATTTGGTGCAACTAATGAATCTTTGTGCAAGTATTTTGCTGACCTAATGAGTGGAGAATTTGAAATGAGTATGATGGGGGAGTTAAACTTCTTCCTTAGTTTGCAAATCAAACAAACTGAAGAAGGAATCATGATCCATCAACAAAAATATATCAAGGAAATGATCAAGAAATACAAGATGGACAATGCAAAAACCAACAAGACTCCTATGAGTATTGGAACTAGGTTGGATGAAGATCCTACTGGAACATGCATAGATCAAACTATGTATCGAGGTATGATTGGCTCTCTACTTTACTTAACAGCTAGTAGACCTGCCATATCTTTTAGTGTAGGTCTATGTGCTAGGTTCCAAGTAAATCCTAAGGAATCCCACTTGATAGTAGTAAAGAGAATATTTCGATATTTGAAAGGAACTGATGACTTGAGTATCTTCTACCCTAGAAGGATTCTTTCGATTTAAACGGCTTTACTGATGCTGACTATGAAGGTGATTTGGTTAATAGAAAAAGTACTTTAGGTATGGTACAACTTTTAGGACCTTGTTTAGTTTCTTGGGGTTCCAAGAAGAAAAACATAGTTTCATTATCTACAACTGAAGCTGAATATGTGGCAGCGGCAGCATGTTGTTAACAAATTCTATGGATAAAGCAACAGGTTAGAGATTTTAGTATTATATTTGAATGTGTTCCTATTTACTGTGATAATACCAGTGCTATTTGTATTTCAAAGGATCCAGTTTAACACTCAAAGGTAAAACATATCCACATTAGACATCACTTTCTTAAAGATAATGTGGAATAAGGGAATATTAAGTTAGAATTTTGTCAAACTGAAAATCAAATTGCAGATATTCTGACCAAGCCCTTGAACAGTGAAAGATTTGAGAAATTGAGATTGGAACTTGGGATGATCAAGCTGAATTAATTGCTTTTGAAGTTCTAAGATATGGCAAAGTCAAAAGTTAATGTAAGTGGAGCAAAAAGAGCATTTAGCACAATTCTGGTGTGCTCAACATAGCTGAAGTGTCACCGTTGTTAATCACCGGAGGTTAGTTCACTATAAAATTAACTTCTCAAGTCATTAGTAATGTACATTTCATGTGTGTAGAAAGCGGGTTCCAATTACGTGTATTTTAAAAAATTACTTATTTTTGGAAATTAAAAGAATTTGGAAAGAAAGGATTTTTGGAAAAATTCATCCTGCCTAAATTAATTTGTAAAAATTAATTGAACTTGTTCAATTAAATGACTAAACAGTAAACTCATCAAATTCCATCACACCGCTTCATTAAATATAAAAGCATCTTTCACCCACCTTTTTCACTCCACTGTCAAATCACTTTAACCCTCTCCAGTAAAAACAATCAAAGCTCAAAACCACCATCTAAAACCATGATTATCATCGGTGAAATCGTTTCATCAGAAAATTCCCATCACGCAGAGAACACAATCCAAGAAGAAACCTCTCCTCCAGCAATGGTTAATTACAATCCCTCTTCCAAAACAACAAATACCATTGAAAGCCCTAAATCCTTATCTTCAAACCCTAAAGAAGTAGAGAGTAAGAGCGAAAAAGAAGAAACTGTTGGTTTAAGTGTGTAGGAGTTCAAGAAACTTGAGGAGTATATCAAGTAGAATCTAGAGGACAACAAGAAGATTCTTGAACTCCTACATACTTAAACCAGCATGTCCACATCCTAGCCTTCCTAGCTCACTTTTTCTTAGCCATTTCTCTTCTTCCTGTTTAGTCATGAACATGTTTAATTTTTGTTTTGGTTTTTAGAACAATTTTATTTTGGTTTGTAATATTTTAAAATTGTTTAGCAGGATGTTAAACTTTTGGTTTTAATGAATATGTTGGAACTTAGCATATACATGTGTGTACTTGTATATTATGAAAGCTTATGCAGGAAAGTGGATCTAGCTTAAGGGATGTTAGCAGCGCTGCATTCAGTTTCCCACACTCGATGAATTGCTTGTGGGGCTGTGGCTAGATGCTTAATACCTTAAAAACATCACTTTTTGATAAGGCCAAAGGGGGAAAAGAAGAAGCAAACTTGGAAGGCTGAAGTTGTCCTGGGTTTGTAAGGAGGGGATTCCCATCGTAAGGGGTCCTCTCCTTAAATGTCCATGACCCTTTAAAGCCTAGGAATTTACACTTGTTGGGGTGTAGTAGGATTTGAATTCCTGACTGTTAGGGGGACCTTGAATTAGAATTGATTCTATCATTACGCTTTTTTATAAAAAACAAGTAGGGAGTCGCCAATGAGTTTTAGGAAAATTCATAAACCTCCTTCATGCCTTTCTTCCACGTGGAGTTCATGGAATAATTAGCACGAATCAGAAGTTTACCCATGCCCAAATTGGTCTATAAACCAGAAATGAGTTCGGGAGCGAGGGTACTAAAATAACGTTCCTTTTAGAGGGGAATCGTTATCCTAGCCCTAGTGCGGCCTCTACTAGCTCTTCCTTTTTTTTACAATTTCATCACCAAACAATATATGCAACGTGATACCTAAAACTATGTTAGTTGATTTTATTTACACATACCAATTCACGTAGGAATTACATCGTAATGTCATTATTCTGATTTAATCAAATTTGTGAAAAGGACAAGAAAATAAACAATATTCGCCTTGGCTTAAATGATCAACCAACAATTATTTAATTCAATTCTAATCTTTATTTAACGCAAGATACTATGTGGAATTGATTAATTAATTATTTTAAAGGTGATCAAACAACACTAATTAATTAATTAAGGTTCTTTTAAACAAGAAAATAAATGTGATTTAACTAAGTGCTCGGGAATTTACCATTTCTCTTTGCTAGATCTCCATTCAGAATACTTATGGACTCCTTCTTGTTGGGGAACCTCCACCGTAGTAACAAAATATCAAAAGGGGTGAGTGTTTAGGACAAGAGGGGCTAGGTTGCACAAGTTCACAAGTATTTCGCCAGAGTTTTAGGTTATTTTCTGTCTGTCTAAGCCTCGATTTAAGCTCTTATTTATAGGGAATGATTAGGTTTAGGGTTACGAGCATTCTGCCGCAGCAGGTGTCGCGCACAATAGGATGAGTTGCGCGCAACATCCTAGAGCAAGTGATTAGGTTGCGCTGCTGTGGGCAGCGCAACTAATTGTCTTGCGCGCGGCTTTATGGTAAGATTCGATTTTATATTTTTCGTATAATTCCCGAATCTTCCGCAACGCAACTCTGGAGGTTGCGCTGAGTGTCGCGCGTAATTGAATTAGTTGCGCGCGACAGCCCAGCGCGACTGTTTGATATGCGCGCGGCTTTTCTACGGTAGCATTAAAATTTAACCTAGGCGCTCCTAAATCCGTCATTATTGGGTTTTAAGCACGGGCTTAAGCCTAATTATGATCGGGTTTAGTTAATTGACCCTTTTTTTTTGGCTTTTATCTTTAATTCGGGCTAGTCTTTTGTGTTTTGTGGCTTAACCAGTTCTCCATATTTATTCGTCACTTTGATCCAACATGAAGATGATTTTATTTATCGTCATTGCACTTCCTGTCAGGACAGGAGGCCAAAAGTAGATGTCTACAGTTAGCCCCCTCTTTGATCGAGTCTAGAATAGACAATGATCGAGTCTACAGTTTGAAACAAGTAGCTATTAAGGCTAGAAAAAGTTTTTCCTAGTCTTAACGCGCTAAAGAATCTAGATTGATGCTTTGCAATTGTAGAACGCTTTTACATGTAAAAGTGTTCTGGGTGATGTCAAGTCATGAGAAGAGATCGGTTTTAAAAGGATTAAAGAGAAAGATTTCCTCTCAATCGTGTCATCGTTGGTCTAAAGTCCCTCAACATGTCATTGAAACTTTAGCCTGACTTTAACAAAGTAAAAAAGATGAAAAGGGGTTTTCGGTATTCGAGCCGGGTTCGGTATTCGAGCCAGATTTCCACAAGATAGAAATACATGTCTCAGGACTGGAGGCATATATCTAAATCCACTGAGAGGAAAGAAAGTTAGCAACTCTCTCAGCAGTTTTGTCCACAAGATGAGTACACGTGTCTCAGGACTGGGGGCACATGACTATATAGGCGCGACATAGTCTCGTCGCTTATTTATACAGGGGGTGATTTGACACCCTAACTGTCCGGTAAGTTAGTAAGCTCACTAACTGTAGACACCCATTTGTGTCTCCCCAAAACCAAACCCAATGATGAGTACCTTTCATGTAGAATTATAATTGAATGAAGTGAAAGTGTGGAAAGTTTAGTGTTACGGATAGTTTTAATTTCTTATCTCTTCTCTCTATTTTTGAAAACCTATTTTAAGAAAACAGCCAATCCAGTTTGGTTGGTCCAAGATATGGGTCCAATAATAGCGTAGTTGGATAGGGCTTGAAAAGACCTTTCCAACGATATATTATAAGCCCAATTTCGATGAATATCGAAGAAGTTATGACCAATTTACCGAACTGGGCCCGGTTTGAGCCTTATATGCGGCCCAATGATCTAGAGGAGGGCCTAATATAGATTTATCATTCCTAATGCAATTAGGAATGGTTTTAGTCTACTAGATTCTTCTAGAAGGTTTTTTTCATTCCTAATTTAATTAGCATTGATAAATTGACTTTTGTTGACTTTTAGAGTTTTAATCAGAATAAAAGAACGTTTTTGAGAAAAATACGATTTTATCCTCCTGTACGTCAATTTCTATCTGATTTTTAGAAAATGCGTCAATTTCTTAGGGCGCCAAACGTCAGCATTAGCGCCTGACGCTAAGCTTGGCGCCTGGCGCTAGCGTTAGCGCCTGACGCTAATGTCAGCGTCTGGCGCTAATCCCCGTATTACGCGTCAAAACTCTGTTTTGATTTTCTATCTTTTTGGCTGATTTTCTTTATAAATAGCGTTCTATAAACCCCGTTTTGATTCATCAGTTTTCACGAATTCTCACCAAATCTCATCATTATTTTCTTAATTACCCTTTCTCTCTCTTTTCTAAACTAGCCTTCTCACAAATACCAAAATTCCGCATTCATTAGACATAGATACACCTAGCCATATTCGAAGTTGCCTTCTCCCTAGACGTGAAAGGTTTAATTTCCGAGGGTTTGGTCCCAAATCTCTCTTTCAATTATTTAATTTAATTGTTTGTTTTATTATTTTCCTTGAAGTTACTAACGCGTGTATTTTGTTATTAGAAAGAGGTACGAGGCATCCAAGTAAGTACTTTAATGGTTTTTATTGATATTATGATATAGAAATACTGCTTAGATTGTTATTTTAATTCCTAGTATCATGTCTAGGGTAACTTTAATACCAAGTATGATAATTAAAAGTATGATGTTTCCTATGTTCTTCCTAATTTTTATGATTGTTAGTATCATGTTAGGATTAAAGATTTGATTTTTATTGCTTAGTGACATACTAGGGTTTGTTATTAATCTTGTTAGTATCATGCCTAGGATCTTGCTATTTTTTATTATGCTTTAACATGAATATTATGATTATTATAATTATTGTTATGATTATTATGTTGTTTGATATTTATTTTTATTGCTTGATCACACTTCTTATGCATGTTTAAAGGGAATTTGGTACTTGTAATCACGCTTAATAAGATAATTAATAATCTTGTTTAGGGTTAATTTGATTATAATTCAAGTGACCGCCAATATTAGATTTATTTGTGCATTAATATTCAACCAACATAGATAAACAGGTTTGGGGTAATCCTATTGATTGCATGTTAGTCAGAAAGCGCACATGAATACGATCAGAATAAAGTAGAGGCCTATTATTAGGGCAGGTTCAATCTCTTTTAGGTTGGATTTGTACCTTCATCCCCGAACCCTATTTGGTTCAAGACCTTATGGAATTGACGATCTCTTGGATCGTTAAGGGGTGTAACCTTCACCTCGTGAACGGTTTACAAGTTCCTAAAAAAAAACTTGTTGGCGGCTGTAGGGAATAATTTCAAGCTTTAATCCCACTAGCTTGAACCCCACTGTGATCATACAGTAAAGTACGGTGGCGTCCAAAAGGGAAGAAGATAGAGCAAAAGAGTTGCCAACAAGTTTTTTAGGAACTTGTAAAACATTCACGAGGTGAAGGTTACACCCCTTAACGATCCAAGAGATTGTCAAATCCATAAGGCCATGAACCAAATAAGGGTTCGGGGATGAAGGTACAAACTCAACCTAAAAGAGATTGAATCTGCCCTAATAATAGGCCTCTACTTTATTCTGATCGTATTCATGTGCGCTTTCTAATTAACATGCAATCAATAGGTATACCCCTAAACCTGTTTAAACTATGTTGGTTGAATATAAATGCACAAATAAATCTTATTGGCGATCACTTGAATTATAATCATATTAAACCTAACAAGATTATTAAATATCTTATTAAGCGTGATTACAAGTACCAAATTCCCTTTAACATGCATAAAAGGCGTGATAAAGCAATAAATATAAATAATCAAGCAACACAATAATAATCAATATCATGAATAATAATCATCATAAATAAAATAATCATCATCAAAATAATAATAATAATAATATTCATAATCATCATAAATTATAACAATTATAATAAATATCATGTTCATGTTAATATTAAAGCATAATAATAATAGCAAGATCCTAGGCATGATACTAACAAGATTAATAACAAACCCTAGCATGTCACTAAGCAATAAAAATCAAATATTTAACCCTAACATGATACTAACAATCATAAATATTAGGAAGAGAATAGAAAGCATCATAACAATCATATTTAATATTAAAATTACCCTAGACATGATACTAGGAATATCATAATAACAATATAAACATGATTTCTACATCATAATATCAATTAAAACCATTAAATTACTTACTTTGATGCCTCGTACCTCTTTCTAATAACAAAATACACACGTTATTAACTTCAAGGAAAATAATAAACAAAACAATTAAATTAAATAATTGAAAGGGACCAAACCCTCAGAAATTAAACCTTTCACGTCTAGGGCAAAGGCAACTTCGAATATGGCTAGGTGTTTCTAGATCTTGCGAATGCGGAATTTTGTATGCAAAAACCAAAGTTGAGAGGAAAGATGAATGAGGGAGATCAATGAAAGAATGCTAATTAAAACTAATTGTTGAGGAAAACATGTGAATAAGGAGAATTGGTGAATGAATGGTGAATGATAGATGTAGATGATGATTTGTAAATGAAAACGGAGTTTTTAATACGATATTTATAGAGAAAATCAGCCAAAAAAGATAATTTAACAAAACAGAGTCTGACGATCAGGAAACAGAGCTGGCGCCAACCCTTGCTAGCTGGCGCCAGACGCCAGCCTTAGCGCCAGGCGCCAATGGGTAGCGCCAGGCGCCAATGGCTAGCGCCAGGCGCCAAGCCTGGTTCCAGGCGCCAAGGCCTGGGGTTGGACGCCAAGCTTGATTTTAACGCGTTTTCGAAAATCCGATAAGTTTACCGTACTGGAGGATAAAATAATATAATTCCTTCGAAAATGCTATTTGATTTTGATTGAAACTCTGAAAAGTCAACAAAGTCAACTTATCAATGCTAATTGAATTAGGAATGAAAAGAACCTTCTAGAAGATTCTAGAAGACTAAAACCATTCCTAATTCCATTAGGAATGATAAATCATATTAGGCCCTCCCCAAGATCATTGGGCCGTACATAAAGCTCAAACCGGGCCCAGTTTGGTAATTTGGCCATAACTTCCTCATTATTCATCGGAATTGGGCTTATAATATATCGTTGGAAAGGTCTTTGCAAGCCCTATCCAACTACACCACTATTGGACCCATATCATGGACCAACCAAACTGGATTGGCTGTTTTCTTAAAATAAAGTTTTCAAAAACAGAAAGAAGAGAAAAGAAATTAAAACTTTCCGCAACACTAGACCTTTCCACACTTTCGTTTCATTCGATTATGATTCGACGTGAAAGGTACTCATCACTGGGTTTGGTTTTGGGGAGACACAAATGGGTGTCTACAACGACTCTTTTTCTCTATCTTCTTTCTCTTTGGACGCCACCGTACTTTAGTGTATGATCACAGTGGGGTTCAAGCTAGGGGATTAGCGCTTGAAATATTCCCTACAGTTTTTTGCGACTCCACTGGGAAGGATTTCTATTTTAATTCCTGAAATTTATTTCGGCAATGATTTAGAATGAGTGGATGAGATTCGAAAAGTTATAAGTATTTCATGTGCGTAATTTTGATTAACATTATTGTCATATGCATAAAAAGATCTCATTGGAAAGACCATCCGTAATGAGTTAAAACATAGGATTTTTACACGTAGGAAATTTGAGGAATATCTTTCACAACTAGGACTGAAATATCACTGCGCGAAACTGGAAAATTTTATCGAGCGCAGAAAGCTGCTAAGGCATGTAGGAATTAGCGTTAGCGAACAGAAGATTAGCGCCAGGAATTTGACTGTAGCGCCAGACGACAGCTCTGTCGCCAGGCGCTACAGCCAAAATCCGGCGCCAACTCCTGTTTGCTGGCGCCAAATTCTTCCAATACCGAGCCAGAAATATGCGTTCTAATTTTAACCAGTTTTTCGCATTGTTTGCTCGATCCTACTTCCTGATTGAGTTTTTCTCACTTTTCTGAAACCCATATGTGTTCTACATATGGACATAAGCCTCTGGGAATTCATGCTCCATCTACCTGATTGAACGCTCTGAGCAACAAAGGGTACATCCGAGAATGTTGAATTCACCAAACCATGGAAGCGAGTTTTTTCTAAAACTCGCGGTGTCCCATCCACTCGCGCCAACCCTTCACGGTTAAGCTTCCACGCGGTGCATCTGGACAATTAACCATGGACCCTCTATTGACTAACCCATATCCCGAACTTTAGAGAACTAGAGCCATGGTTAGGTTGTAAACTCATTGCATCATATCGTGCCTACTTGACTAATTGTGCATTATTTGTTGTGCATATGATATATGTTTTTCTTAACCGTTTGTTTGACTTGTGCTAAGATTAAATAAATTAATGACTAAAAGATCTTTGCCTAATTAATTAATTAATTAATTAATTTGAGTAAATAAAGTCTAATATTTTAACCAGAATTGACCTAGTACGACTTTAGGCATACCCCTGTTGATTAATAATACCGAAAACAGTCTCAGATCGAAGCTCCAGCAATGGCGCCAACGTTTGAACTGTAACGCCACTCTGTGGAGTGTGGCGCCTAGCGACAGTTCTGTCGTCTGGCGCTACACTGCAAAGAGAGGCGCCAGTCTTGTCGTTTTGATGACAGTTCGGATTATTGATCGAGTCATCAATTTGTGTCTAATTAACTAGTTTACTAATTAATTCGGTTAAATATTACTGTCAATAATACCTATTTAAGTCATTAATTGAGTCTAGGCACCAAGTCCCATGGTCTTACACAAGAGTCAAAGCATGTCACTTACACTCAACGCATACACCAATACACATACTTTTACCATGTCTAAGAGAGTCTTTTATGCGCGTCTTTTCCATCATTTTTTTAGGGGGGTAATTCGGATATTAATCCTCCAATTTAAATACCATACTTGGTTCCTAAAAATAAATACATTATTTTTGCCAAAAAATATGCACCTTTTTTTTTAATTTTTTAATTTTTTCCTTTTTAAAACTATAAAGTCAAGGTCGATTTGAGTCAAGTAATTAAAACAAAATGGTTTAAATTATAGCGCGTGATCAAGAAAGGAAGGGCGGTTGATCAAAGACAATCTTTTCGTACAAGTCTAACTTTTCGACAAACCCATTGCTCGTAAGAGGAAAGCTAGGACAGTAATGGCAACACAAGAAGAAGTCAATGAGCTCAGGAACCAACTGGTTACCGTGACTGAGGCACTAAAGCTCCTGACCCTTAAGATCGATGATCCCGTGAAACAACAACAGATGGACCTCATGCAAGAGAGTCTAAGCAAGATATCTAGCGACTACAAGTTTCAAGGGATTAGTTCACAAGGGGTCTCGGTTGACAAAGATCTTCTTCCGCAGAAGTTAAATGCCAACGACATCCCGAAATTCAAAGCAACCGATAACCCTTATTTTCATTTAAAGGCCTTCGAGACAATAATAATGAGCATTAAGGGTATCGATAAGAAGGTTTTCCCCTCTCTGTTCTCACTATCTCTCGAGACCGTTTGCCAGCAATGGTTCTTTTCTCTCGAGAAAGAAAAAACCTCCACCTGGGAGTCCATAGCAAACGCTTTCATTGATAGATACAAATGCAACATTCAAGTTGAGACTGACCATAGGGAACTTGAAATCCTCAAGCAAAAGGAGAACGAAGGCTTCACCTCCTTCTTTAACAAATGGAGAGAAACCTCAGCTTAGATGATTGAGGTGTTGAGTGAAAAAGAGTCTGTAAGGTTATTCATCAAAAACCTTCAAGAAAAATATTCCAAGCATCTCAAGTATCAAAATACTCTCCATACCTTCAAGGCCGTCTACGACATTGAAATGAATATTGAAGACGACCTGGCTAAGTTGAAAGCTGCCAACAATAACTCCAACAGTGGCTGGAAAGGCAAGAAGAACGACAATCCTTCTTCTTCCAAAACCACCCACTCAAACAATTTTAGCACTTTTAACCTAAGTGAAGTCCTTTCTATGAATAATCAAGGACAAAAGAAACCATTTACGAGGAACTTTACTCCTATTGGCATGAGTTATGACACCGCATTTGACCGATTAAATGCAAAAGGTCTTATAACTCCTATTGGACCATTTGGGGACCCACCAGTCGAAAAGAGGTCGGCTAACTGGAACCCCAATGTACACTGCAAGTATCACCAAGGTAGGGGCCATCTCACCAAGAACTGTTTGAAGCTTAAAGAAGCTATCCAAGACTTAATCGATAGCAACAAGCTGCCATTTCCCCCTGCCAGTAAGAAGCCAAGTATTGATAATGCGCCTCTCGCTCATTTCTTGGCTATCTCTGATGAGGAAAACGAGGTTGACCCCTCGTCTCTCATCAAACCTGTTAAAGAAATCCATGCCACCAAAGAAGAGGAGGAGATCTTTTTTGACGCCATGGATAATCTTCCTGAAGTAGCAAGTAAAAAGACATACAATCGCTTACATTGTCTATGATCGAAGGATCGCATTTGCTACGTGAAACTCTCAAGGCTATAAAGGAACCTCAGAAGAAATATGACGAGGTTCCACTCCCGAAAAATGACCCTAAGAGAGAATTCACACCCATGGGAACGACTTACGAGGCGAAACGTTTTCCTTTACAAGTCATCGAAAAACCCAAGAAGAGTAATAGACTCTACACTCCAATTGGGATCCCATATATACAAATGTTCGAAATGCTCTCCGAGAGTGGCGAGATCAAACCTCTCGAACCGAGGCCATTCGAATCATTGAAAAGGACATATAGGTATTACTGTCAGTATCATCAATCAGGGGGTCACACTATCGAAAACTGTTTTAAATTCAAGGATTTAATTCAGAAAATGATTGATGAAAAGAAACTAGTCCAAGTTCCACAAGAAGAAGATGCAAGTATTAATGGAGTTTGGGATAGTGATGAAGAAGACGTATACTTAAAATACATGATAGGACCTCCACCTTCGGTGTCATATGCCATGGATGACTTTTGGGTTGAAGAAGATTCGTCAATAGACGTCCTCACAAGATCCGGGAGAATGCAACCTCTTGTTTTGACACAACCCATGCCAACCACACAGCAAGTTCCCATGCCTATCATTGAAGATAAAGATATCGTTAAAAAGTTCAAGAAAACAAAAGTTGAAATGAATGTATGGAAGCTTCTGGCAACATCTCGAGAAAATAGGTTGGCTGTAATGAATGCCTTGGACAAAATAGGTATAGATTCTGACACCACTCCTGAGGGGTTGGCTAACTTCTTCGCGAGTGATCTACCTAGTCCCATCAATTTGATCACCTTTTCTGACAAGGATTTACCCAGAAGGTGACAAACACTATAAGGCATTAAACCTCACAGTAGTTTGCAAGAGAATGAACGTCCCTATGACTCTTGTAGACAATGGATCGGCCATTAACGTCTGTCCACTTAGAACTGCGAGGATGCTAGGTATAAGGGATGAAGACTTAACCCCGTCAACGCAAGGAATAAGAGCCTACGACAACACTCGTTGTCAAGCTCTTGGTATAATTACCATGAATGTAACGACGGGAGCAATAGAACATGCTACTACTTTCTAAGTAGTAGACATTAAAGCTTCATTCAATTTACTGTTGGGACGCCCTTGGCTTCATGACCTAAAGGCCGTCCCCTCGTCTCTCCACTAACAAGTGAAAGCCATAATTGGGGGAGTTCCTATTACCATCGATGCTTCACCTATGAGAATCAAGTCTATAGAAAATCCAATAATTAACGTGGAGCACGATGAGGATGATGAAGACCTATGGGGCTTTAACGAAGAGGTATCCTTAATCCAGGAGGATGAAAGGACCCCTCCCGGCCACGACCCCCATTCTAACATGATCGTGAATGCTATTCTAAAGAAACAAGGACATTTTCCTGGGATGACCCTAGGAAAGAAAAAGGGAATAGCAAAACCGCTGGAGTCACCTGGCCTCCCTAAATTAGATACTTTCGGACTTGGTTTCGAACCGACTCGGAAAGATCTTAAGCGAGCCCAGGAAAAATCAAAGGCACGTAGGGACGCTCGCATCCAAAAGAAAGCAATCCCAATGGACCAGTTTCCTCTCACACTTAATGGTCAATTCATAAAAGAAGGAGAGGACTATCCATGCCACGAATTTCCTGAACCATTTGTCGTAAACGACATAAGGCAACCGGGATTTGAGATTTTCTTGGATTGCTATTTCACAGATGAAATCCCCACTCCTGTCCATAAGGAGAAAGCACCCCCATGCTTTGACTTTAACGTCATGGGATTATTATTTGGGCGAGAAAAGGATGAGCCAACGTACAAAGAGGATAACTCCTCGCTCATTCAAACTGTCCTACAAAGTGAAAGCTTCAATCCCTCGAAGTTAATCACTCCAGCGGAAGGATCACTACAAGGGTGGCGCAAGACCGTCAAGGTGACGACTCCAAGTGGAAGAAAGATATCAATCACGACGGGGCAGGGACCGATGTTTGAAGAGTCGTCTGAGTCAAAGTCAGAGTCAGAGTCTCTCCCTATAGAGTCATCTAGGTCTTTAGTAGTAGCACCTTCCCCTTCTATCTCTTCTCCTAGAATAGTTAGTGATCAAGTCCCTAAGGACATATCACTCTTTTATGTAATGATCTCAGAGTATAATAATACAATTTCTTCTCCTTACTTCTTGTGTTCTTCTTTAACGCAAGATGACGAGCATTGCTTAACTAACAGTGAAAAAGACGAAGAACTTATTAAAGCAATGGAAACACTTGAAAAGAAAACACCGATAATCGAAGAAACTAAGATGGTTGATATCTGAAATGATTTAACCAATACAAGAGAAGTTAAAATCGGACTAACAGTTAATGAACAAGAAAGAAGCGATTTAATTAACTTACTTAAAGAATTCATCGATGTATTTTCTTGGTCATACGAAGATATGCCAGGCATTAATAGAGAAATAGCTCAACACACTATACCACTAATTCTAGGAATGAATCCTGTAAAATAAAAGTTACATCGAATGAAACCCGACGTAGCTCTTAAAATAAAAGAAGAAGTTCAAAAACAGATAAATGTAGGTTTCATCAAGGTATCTAAATACCCTGAATGGGTCGCCAACGTCGTCCCAGTTCCGAAAAAAGACGCAAGGGTAAGAATGTGTGTCGACTATCGAGATCTAAATAAGGCAAGTCCAAAGGACGACTTCCCTTTACCACACATCGATATTCTGGTAGATAACATAGCAAATCACGCACTTCTCTTGTTCATGGACGGGTACGCAAGTTATAATCAGATTCTCATGGCAGAAGAAGACATGGAGAAAATAACCTTCATAAGACCATGGGGCACTTACTGCTACACGGTAATGCCATTCGGGTTGAAAAACGCGGGATCTACTTACCAACGTGCGGCGACTGCCTTACTCCATGACATGATGCACAAAGAAGTTGAAGTATATGTGGACGACATGATTGTAAAATCAAAGGACCGTCCAGGCCATCAAGTAGCCTTAAGAAAATTTTTCGAAAGGCTAAGAAAATACATTATGAGGTTGAACCCATCTAAGTGTGCTTTTGGAGTCACCTCAGGCAAGCTTTTGGGTTATGTCATAAGCTCTAGAGGAATAGAGATAGACCCAACCAAGATCAAAGCAATCAAGTCAATGCCACCGCCCAAAACTGAGAAGCAAATTCGAGGATTCATTGGACGGTTGCAATACATAAGTAGGTTCATATCAAAATTAACAACGATATGTGAACCAATCTTCAAAAATCTTAAGAAGAATGTACCAGTAATATGGGATGACGAGTGTCAAAAAGCCTTTGAAAAGATCAAAGTCTATCTCGCAAATCCTCCCGTATTAGCACCAGCACTTCCCGAAATACCTCTTAGGTTGTACTTAACAGTTACCAAAGAGACAATGGGAGCTATACTAGCACAAGAAGTAGAAGGCAAAGAAAACACAATATACTATCTAAGCAAGAAAATGCTCGAATATGAAGCACGTTATACGTCACTTGAGAAATTGTGCCTCGCCTTGGTGTGGGCCACAACCAAGTTAAGACATTACATGCTAGTACATACTGTCTTTGTAGTTTCCCGTTTAGATCCACTCAAGTATCTATTCGAGAAATCTACACTCAATGGGCGCATATCATGATGGACAGTCAATTTAGCCCAGTTTGATGTAAGGTTTATGCCGCAAAAAGCTATCAAAGGATCAGTGGTGTCAGACTTTCTAGCGGACTTCCCAACAGAAGACTCGACGCCAATACAAGACAATGAATTTCCAGATGAAGACTTGATGGTCACTGAAGATGATACTTGGACCTTATACTTTGACGGAGCCTCAAACCAAAAGGGATGTGGCGTTGGAGTATTACTAGTATCACCTAAAGAAGAGCATGTTCCAATCTCCATAAAGCTTGATTTCAACGTTACCAACAACGCTGCTGAATACGAAGCATGCGTGGTAGGCCTTGAAACAGCCTTGGCATTGGGAGTAAAAAAGTTACGGATATTCGGGGACTCCTCATTGATCATCAATCAAATCTCCAAAAGGTGGAAAGTAAGGAGCGAAAGTTTGGCTCCTTACCAAATCTATCTGGAAACCCTTACTAATCAGTTAGAGAAGGTAGAATACACATATCTACCTAGAGAAGAAAATCAATTTGCTGATGCCTTGGCAAGACTAGCCTCAATGGTTAGGATTCCTACGAAAATCGAGCAAATGCCTCTAACTATAGAAAAAAGGCACAAACCAGCATATATCCAGGCTATAGAAGATGATGAAATAATCCAAGACGAAGAAGAAGAATCGTGGTACACGGATATACTCAACTACGTTGCCAAAGGAGAATACCCTCCCCATGCTGAGAAAAGAGCAAAACGAGCGTTAAGACTCTTGGATTCCTAATATGTACTCATAGACAACGAGCTGCATAAAAGGGTACCTAAGGGTCGAGCTCTCTTATGTGTAGGAAAAAAGGATGCCCAAAGAGCAATGAGGTTAGTCCACGAAGGAATTTGTGGGACTCACATAAATGGAAAAATGTTAGTCCAAAAGATAATGCGAGAAGGATACTATTGGACTAAAATGAATAGGGATTGCCATCAATACGTAAAAAGATGCCCTAAGTGCCAAATCTACGCCAATTTACAACATGTTCCTCCGTCCTTGCTCTATACCTACACGTCGCCATGGCCATTCTCTACATGGGGAATTAACATCATCGGCAAAATCACTCCCCCAGGAACAGGAGGCCACAAATATATCCTAGTGGCAATTGACTACTTCACAAAGTGGGTTGAAGCACAATCATACGCTAAACTCACTGCAAAACATGTAGCACTCTTTATCGAAAGAAATATTATTTGTCGATACGGAGTCCCACATGAAATGATAAGTGACAATGGAACTCACTTTCAAGCCGAATGTGAAGAATTGCTACAAAAATACGGCATTCAACATCATCATTCTTCCCCTTATAGGCCTCAAGCAAATGGAGTAGTCGAGGCAGCTAATAAATATCTAAAGACTATCATCGAGAAAATGATGGAAAATTATAAGAATTGGCCTGACAAACTTCACTTCGCATTGTGGGTTTATCGCACGTCAATTCGCACATCAACAGGAAATACGCCATTTTCCTTGGTTTATGGAATGGATGCCATACAACCTGTCGAACTAGAGATTCCATCTCTATGCATCGCATTAGAGAGCAAACTCGATGAAGTTGAATGGACTAGGGCAAGATATGAAGAGCTAATCCTACTCGATGAAAAACGACTAGAAGCTCTACATCACACTCAGTGTTATCAAACTCGTATAGCTAGGCATTTTAATAAGAAGGTCAAGATAAGAAACATCAAAGTAGGAGACTTGGTGTTAAAAGCATTAAGGAAAAATGTTTTAGATCCAAGGGGAAAATTTAAACCTAATTGGTCTAGACCCTACATTGTCAAAACAATTCTGTCAGGAGGTGCAGCAAAATTAACTGATATGGATGGCAATGAGTTCTCGAACATGACAAATCTTGATCGACTTAAGAAATACTACCCATAATTACTTGAGTAGGATACTCAAGAGAGCTAGGTTTGGCCTGATTCCTTAAGAAAGGATACGTAGGCAAACCTTTACGGGTGCGGCCACTTTATTTTTAAAAAAATCTCGCATCCCAGAATTTAAAAAAAAAATTCGACAGAAGATCGACGGAACATCGGCGTCACTGAAAAAGTTCTGGCACCAACCGATGAACATCAGCGCCAGACGATGGCAACCGTCGCCTAATTTCACATTACCGCAACCGACGCCAGTCGCAGATCTGTGGCGCCAACTTACAGTTACAAGTCTGGGAATATTTCGGAGTTTTTCGGAAATTTTTCGACTTCCATACTCGAAAAAATTTCTGGAAAATTAATTCTTCGGTTTTCATTGCTTTAATAATATAAATTTAAAGTAAATTAAAAACCTGTAATTTCATTAATAAAATAAATTACATTATTTATGGAATTTAAATAAAGCTTAAATAAATTAACTTTAAATAATAAAAAATAAACTAAGTCTAATAATTGGAAATTAAGCAATGCTCTTAATCTTTCTTCTCTTTCTTAGCTCTTTTCCAATTTTTGTCTGCTTCTTCTTCCTCATCCCTAACCTTAGCTAGTAGGTATCCTTTAGAGGACCTACATTCAATCTTGGAGTAAATAGTTTCCCCCTTTGCTAGGACTCCATGCTTCTTTTCTACCCAGGCTTTCTTTTCTGTGGTGTCAGCTTTCCTTTTCCCTTTATCTTTTGCAGTGCTCTTCTTCTTAGGTATTATAGGTGTCTTGAATTCGATCCTTTCACCCAGGCGTTCCTTAGCGGGAATCACCTTGTCACCTAGACGACTCTTCACATTAGTTTTACTCTGATTTTTCTTCACGTCCTTTGAGGATTTCCTTAGAAGCCACTTTTTCACATCATTGGGCAAGGAAGGAGGAACCTTTTGGGTAATGACTTCCCATAAAGGTTTAGCGCTCCAATAAGCATCAAATTTATCTACTTCCTGAGAGACAGGGAACTCGTAGGGACGACGAAGATCACCGGAAGGAATAGTCTGAAGTAGGCTGTATTGTCTTTTTACCCTGCTGGGATAATAAAAACTCATACGGGACAAGCTTGGAAGACGGCAGAAAAGCTGCTTGTTGACGCCAACAATCTTTTCTATTTTCCACCAAGGTATGACCCACTTGATGGAAAAATTACAAGACTCGAAGACCTTCTTCCATTCATGGCGCCCCATCTTAGAGAAGTGTTTCTTCCTTCTCACGAAGCAATTTGGGGTATACTTCTCCATGTTGTCCGGAGGGCTAATTAATTCCAGTCTTTCCATTAGCCACATCTGTAAAAAATTGCAATGCAAATAAATTATTATTACTATACAAAAATATATTTTTGATTTCTGTAATTAAAAATATTATTTTTCTACCTGTAATAAAATTGGAGAGCCTTGAAAAGGTGCTTTTGGATTCCTCTTTAATTCATCAAGACTAAGCATAGTCTCTCCAACTATTAATGGCATTGGATTTCTCCCTGATTAAATTTTTTCTAAAACAGTGGATATAATTGATTGACCCTCATTATTTTTACCACTAGTAAGAAAAAATTGATTAAGCATGCAAAATAAGAAAGCCCTTCTTCTATAAACATGAAAAGATTCAGAATAAGGCCTATAAAAATAATGGCGAGCGAATTCTTTCAAATTAACTATGCTACCATCTACTATTTTTGATAGATCTTTGTCTTTTAAATTGAAGAAGCGTTCAAAATCCTTATAATAATATTCATTTATTCTAGCGATTACTACAAGATCTAGTGCAGAGAAGCCTAGAATAGCCCAAACTCTTCCGGCAAAAGGATAATTTCATCATACCCTATTCTAAAGCAATGAGTATCTACATCCCAATATTCTAGAGCGGTATGAATAAAATCTGAATCAAGATCTACCCCTTTGATACTGTAAATACCCCCCAAGTGAAAAACATCTAATTCTTTTCTCTCTTTGGCATTAAGTGACCGACACCATTCATGGGTGTAGTTGGTAAAACTTTTGGAGACTAAAGACATGATTTTAATTTTCTAAATGCTAAGAAATATTTTATCTGTCGAAATTATGAAGAGAATCGGCTGGGCAAGGGAGCTATTTATGCACAAAATCGGAGCAGTTTTAATCTACGAAGGATTCTGAGTCAGCGCTCATTAGCGCCAGACGCCAATATTGACGCCTGACGCCAGAGTCTGGCGCCAAACGCTAAGTGTAGCGCCTGGCGCTACATCAAAACGCGTGGCGCCAGCTAGCGCCAATATGCATCATCGTACACACTTTCTAAAAAACTGCGTTTTCGATTGATTCGAGTCTGCTAATGACTTTATGGTTTCCTTATCTTTTTCTAAAATATTCATTTATTCCTCTCTTTTAATTAATATAGTTATTATATTAATTATATTATCTTTTTTCTGATTTTATTTAAACTAATTTCCAAGTTTTTATAAATCCAATATTTTTATTTGACTTTTCCTTTTTCATTTTATCTTTTTGGGGGAGAAAGTCGGATACCCTCCATCAATAATAAAAATGACGGAATTTTTGCACAAAATTATTTTTCACATTTCCTGCACACACAAACATGCACATAACAATAATAAAAAATGAAAAAACATGATAAATAAGGAATAAACTCATAATAGTATGTATAAACAAAACATATCCAAGTAACGAGTCTAACTAGAAGGCAAAGTTCTATACAAAGTAAAAATAAATAATGAAAAGCACAGGAACAAACTACGTCGTCGGGGGACGTAAACCCATCATCTCATAAAACTTCGCCATACGAGGAGTAACCGCTCCACCAGCTCCAGCACCAGCTTCGGTTCCCTCGGGAGGAGGAAAACTCAACACGGGACCCGTCAACCCAAGATCAACCTGAGGCTGAGGCTGCGGAGGCTGCTGCGATGACGAGCCGACCTCGTACATCCCACCACCTCTAAGAGCCGAGGTAGCCTCTCCGCGGCCTACCGGCGCAGCATGTGCACCCTCAGATGAAGAGCCTGAGCCCTTTACCGCCTCAGTACGAGCAGCCTCAGAACGACCGCCCGACCTCCCGAAGTAGTGCGGTGACGTCTCGAGCTAGACCTCGCCGGATCCCTCCGCACCTCAGGTCTCGTGCGGGTACGAGAAGGAATGGGCTGACCCTGCAAAGCAAATTAAAATCATAAACAGGAAAAATAAAAGCGGTAATACAAAAAAACATATGAAGGGAAGACTACCTCCTGAACGGCGTCGTCTCGACGGCGGGTAGCCGCGTTTCTCATCCGGACAAGCTGGCTTCGGAAGGAATCTATGCATCGTGCCATCGCCGAAACCACCTTGCGTGAGAACTTTCAGAGAAATAAAGTTAGTAAACATACATAACATATATGTACAAAAGTTGCAAATAAACAAGCTTACCTGAGTCTGGTGGCGAGGAATCGACCGCTCCACAAAGCGCTCGTCCTCAGGAGCCGGAGGAATCATCTCCTCAATCGACCCATATGTCCCCTGATAATGGATAGACATACGGGGTGGCACGAACTCAACAACATCATCCTGACAAGGCAAAACAAAATCAGTAAAGCATTACTTGGGGGCTACTTAACTTAAGGTGAAAAGCTGAAAATCATACCGCCACATCCTCAACAGGTACAGGAACTGGAGCTAACAACGGCAGTAGCTCCTCCCCATAGCATCGCCCAGGGATTGTGTAAGATCGCCAAGGGGTACCGGCTTCCTCTAACATGCTCACCAACCTCGTGGCGTTAAACATGTGACGTGGTTGAGGAGCAGGAACGACAAAGGTGTCGGAGGAATGATGAATAGCAACCCTCTCTCCAAGATACGCAACCGCTCCATAGGTCCCTAAGAAATAGCGACGCTCAGCAGAATACTGCGCGGCTAACCCAGGGACTGCCAAGTCGACCCACGGTCGGTACAACACCTCAGGCTCCTGCAAAGAGCGTCAATCAGGCAAGAATCTATTTAAGGCCAATCAGACAAGAATCTATTTAAGGCATAAAAAAATGTCAGATAAGAAAAGAATCATACCGAGATGATCCAATCTCAGATATAAGCAGTGGACATCCCCACACGGCGGCTGCCCCATGAAGCGCTAACTGGAAGCCTGTGCGGCGACGGTCTCACCGGCGCAGCTGAGGGGAAGTACTCGTAGAACCAGATATACAAGAAGCTAAAGTTATCAGCAAGTGCTAACTAAAATGTAGAGCCAAGCTTTATAGGGAATAAAGTATACCTCTACGACCCTCCAAAAGCCGGATAGAGCGACATTCGCCCCGAAGGACCGATGTCGACACGAGTCCCGCAGCGCTCGGATGAAATCAGTATAGGACAAGCTTGCCCAGTCATAAGTCCCGATCTGGTGTAGATCGCGGACGGTAGGAAGGTAGTAAAGTAGCTCCCTACTACCCTTGTCAGGGGAGAACGTCTCTGACAGCAAGATGAGTGCAAAGATGCGTACCCGCTGCTCTCGGGTAGTCACACCATCGTCAAAAGCCGCTGCTAGAGTCGAGCGGCAAATCCCCTTAGCACTGAACTTAGTCGACTCTACCTTAGCTCGAGCCTGGATAGCAATCGGACCCAACCGCTCCTCGACCTCAGGAGAAAAGACGTCGATCCCGCTGTCGAACGGCAGTGGCACGGAGCTAAACTCCAGTCTTGTGATGAGACTGAAGTCAGTAGGAGTGACCATCATCTCACCCCAGGGGAAGTGGAAAATGTTGGTGGTGTCCCAAAAGAACTCCACCAGAGCACGAACTACATGGTGACCCCCGCTAGAGGCAACCATTGCCTAGGAGGTCTCGTACAGCGCAGTAAGACCGCAAGACTCCCATAGAAGTCTCGTCTGATCATCTCTGGAGATGTACAACTTGTACAGATCGCCCAAGCCGTCACAGCCGGAACCATGACAGCGTGTCCTCCCAACAGTGATGCCCCGTATCACCCTCTCGTAGATGTGGTGGACGGGAGAAAAGTACAAGGTCCGCTCATCCCACTCAGGGAGTCGGCTTAGCGAAGTGGACGGCTCGGCATCGTTCTCTACGGGCTCGTGCTCCCGTCAAACGTCTGGGACCGTGAACCTGAACCTTGTTGTATAGCCATGCTACATTGTGAAGAATTATCATAAATTAAGGTTCTATAGTATCTAAGGTTCGCCTAGCCGCATGATACTATGTTCGCAAAAAACAGAATACGTAGTACTAAAGTAGAGCATAATTTCAAATTGAGCATGCACGGCATTTTTTAAGCGATCAAACAATTTCTTGCAATACTATAGTAATTATTGTGACAAATTGGACAAGAATTGCTACCAAAAACATCAAGAACGAGCCACATTGTTTTCCCGACCTTAAGAGGTCCAACAATGGCAATTTGCTCATTTCTTCACCAAATTGAGTCAAACAAGTCTCAAATTACTCCCAAGGCAATATATAAACATAATCAAGCAATTTCATGGCATAAAATTTGACAAACAAAGAGAATTTAGCATTCTAAATTTCAAATTTTCAAGAAATTCGTGATAAACACATGCAAAATTCATTAAAACCGGTGTGAGTTTGAAGGGAACTTACATAGATCGGGAAAATGGATGGAATAAGCTTTGATTTGCAACAAATTTGAGCGAATTTGGTTGAGAAACGAGCAAGAACGGATCAAATGAAGTTCTGAGAATTCTCGAGCAAGAAACACGAGCAACAACAGCGGAAATGAAGAAGAGAAGGGTATTTAAGGAAAACCCGACTCTAGCGCCAAGTGCCAGACCTTGGCGTCAGTCGATAAGCGTAGCGCCTGAAGCTAGCTCCAACGTCTGGCGCTACAGCCAGATTATTGGCGCTGATGTTATTTCAGCGGCGCTAGAATGTTTAGCCACTCAGTAGGGTTGTTCCAACCTTTTGCAATATGTTTTGGGTTCCTTGGTACTTTAGTTAGCCCCTCTAAGCAATTTGACATGATTTTTAGTAATCGACCTGATGAAAGATCGTCTCACTTAGCTTAAAGCGCCTAATCATTGGCTCATCGCAAAAGGCACCAACATACTGGTTCATTCAAAAAAGCACCGACGTACTGGTTCATTCAGCAAGAGGCATCGACATATAGGTTCACAAGCAGCAAAAACGCCGACGTACAAGCATAGCGGAAGCAAAGTTCAAGCGAGCTTTTAAAGATCGACAAGCAGAGGTCTTTGGTAATTTTCTTTAGAAAATTACCGCAACAAATGAGGATAGCTTCAAGCGAGGATATCTTCGGCAGCGTTCCCTAGCTTGCGGAGAGTTGTCACAAACAACTGAAGGTGATTTCAAGCGAAGTTGTCTTCGATCGTGTTCCCTAAGATCTTGAAGACGATCACAAAGCGGAAGAGGATCGTTTCAAGCGAAGCAATCTTCGATAGTGTTCCCTGGCTTGTGGAATATTATCATGGCGGAATTGGAAACAGTTACAAGCGTAGCAGTTTTCAAGCGGGATGGCATTCTCTAGCTTGCAGGAGGTCATCAAAACAGCAAACAACAGCAAATCGGTTACTTTTAGAGACGTGTGCTCGACGGTGCAACATACGCATTTCTTAACTCTTTTATCTATTTAACTAACGCTATTTTACACGTATCGGCGTTACAAGAATGATTTAGGATTGCAGAACGTTCTGAATCATTCTCCGCCCCTATCGATACTTTGACTTTTGTTTTCGAAACTTGCGTTTCTCCAAACTCAGTCAAAGTGGGGGCTTCTATAGACACCCATTTGTGTCTCCCAAAAACCAAACCCAGTGATGAGTACCTTTCATGTCGAATCATAATCGAATAAAGTGAAAGTGTGGAAAGTTTAGTGTTGCGGATAATTTTAATTTCTTTCTCTTCTCTCTGTTTTTGAAAACCTATTTTAAGAAAACAGCCAATCTAGTTTGGTTGGTCCATGATATGGGTCCAATAATAGTGTAGTTGGATAGGGCTTGAAAAGACCTTCCAACGATATATTATTATAAGCCCAATTCCGATGAATATCGAGGAAGTTATGGCCAATTTACCGAACTGGGCCCGATTTGAGCCTTATATGCGGCCCAATGATCTAGGGGAGGGCCTAATATAGATTTATCATTCCTAATGCAATTAGGAATGGTTTTAGTCTACTAGATTCTTATAGAAGGTTTTTTTCATTCCTAATTTAATTAGCATTGATAAATTGACTTTTGTTGACTTTTAGAGTTTTAATCAGAATAAAAGAACGTTTTTGAGGAAAATACGATTTTATCCTCCTGTACGTCAATTTCTATCTGATTTTTAGAAAACGCGTCAATTTCTTAGTCAGCGCCAAACGCCAGCATTAGCGCCTGACGCTAAGCTTGGCACCTGGCGCTAGCGTTAGCTCCTGACGCTAATGTCAGCGTCTGGCGCTAATCCCCGTTTTACGCGTCAGAAGTCTGTTTTGATTTTCTATCTTTTTGGCTGATTTTCTCTATAAATAGCGTTCTAAAAACCCCGTTTTGATTCATCAGTTTTCACGAATTCTCACCAACTCTTATCATTATTTTCTTGATTACTCTCTCTCTCTCTTTTCTAAACTAGCCTTCTCACAAATACAAAAATTCCGCATTCATTAGACTTAGATACACCTAGCCATATTCGAAGTTGCCTTCGCCCTAGATGTGAAAGGTTTAATTTATGAGGGTTTGGTCCCAAATCTCTCTTTCAATTATTTAATTTAATTGTTTGTTTTATTATTTTCCATGAAGTTACTAACGCGTGTATTTTGTTATTAGAAAGAGGTACGAGGCATCCAAGTAAGTACTTTAATGGTTTTTATTGATATTATGATATAGAAATCATGCTTAGATTGTTATTTTAATTCCTAGTATCATGTCTAGGGTAACCTTAATACCAAGTATAATTAAAAGTATGATGCTTCCTATGTTCTTCCTAATATTTATGATTGTTAGTATCATGTTATGATTAAAGATTTGATTTTTATTGCTTAGTGACATGCTAGGGTTTGTTATTAATCTTGTTAGTATCATGCCTAGGATCTTGCTATTTTTTATTATGCTTTATTATGAATATTATGATTATTATAATTATTGTTATGATTATTATGTTGCTTGATATTTATTTTTATTGCTTGATCACGCCTTTTATGCATGTTTAAAGGGAATTTGGTACTTGTAATCACGCTTAATAAGATAATTACTAATCTTGTTTAAGGTTAATTTGATTATAATTCAAGTGATCGCCAATAATAGATTTATTTGTGCATTAATATTCAACCAACATAGATAAACAGGTTTAGGGTAATCCTATTGATTGCATGTTAGTCAGAAAGCGCACATGAATACGATCAGAATAAAGTAGAGGCCTATTATTAGGGCAGGTTCAATCTCTTTTAGGTTGGATTTGTATCTTCATCCCCGAACCCTATTTGGTTCAAGACCTTATGGAGTTGACGATCTCTTGGATCGTTAAGGGGTGTAACCTTCACCTCGTGAACGGTTTACAAGTTCCTAAAAAATAACTTGTTGGCGACTCTTTTGCTCTATCTTCTTTCCCTTTGGACGCCACCGTACTTTAGTGTATGATCACAGTGGGGTTCAAGCTAGGGGATTAACGCTTGAAATATTCCCTACACTAACTCCCGCATTTGCTCCCATTCAAGAAGTGCCTGTTCCTGATGGTTCGACGCGCCTGTCGACTTGTGAGGTAACGCCTATAGTAATTCTCTACCTTTTAGTTCTGAGAGGTAGATCTCGCAAAGCTTGGGCTGAAGTGAAATTTTACGCAACACCTACGTCGTACAATTTTGCACCGTACGATACGCCATTTGCATTTTTACGCTGCATGAAAATTCTTTCCTTTTTGCTTCGGACATGAAAAAAGAAGAAAACCCGGACATTTGTAACGTCAGTACAGTAAAATGAAAAACCTTCCTATGGGTGTTTTTACGTCAAGCACCACCACGGAACGTCTTAAGACACTCTTATGAAAAACGTTCAAAACGTATGCTTGGGGAAGGCACAAAGCACGGTGTGCATGCAAGAATGATGCAAAAAACTAACAAAGAAGAAAACAAACTACAATATACAAAGCAATTTAAAAATATTTTGATAATTTGCGCGCCATTACATCTAACAACGAGCAAAAACCGTTAAAAAAGGATCAAACTGATCAAAATCAAGATTTCGGTCATTTCAGTGACCAGTATCCGTACGCAACTCATTGGGTCACGCTGGCCAGGCGCGCGCATCGTTCTGAGTTGCGCTGGTATGTCACGCGCAACAAATTCAGTTGCGCGCGACATTTATGTCAATAAAATGAAATCGCTGAGTGCGATTTTTATTTCGCTATTTCTTTCTCCTTCCTTTGCCATTTTCGCCCCTTTTTCTCTCTAGGATGCTCGGATTTTCTTGTTTTTCGAAGCTAAAGGAAGTAGATCTCATCCCTTATTCATATTTGCCATAATCCAATGTAAGTTTTTGTTATTTTTCGTTTGATTAAGGCTTAATTGGGACGATTTTTGAATCGTTGAACCCTAAATTTCGAATTTGGGGGTTTTCGATTCGGTCCATTATTCTTGAAATTGTTTGTTCCATGTTGTTATTCTATGTTTGAGGAGTGTTTTGCAACAAATTTCATGAAAAATGGTTAAGTATTAAACCTTGTATGAGCATTTCTTCGTGTGAGTTTGTTTTTTGCAATTCTACTCGATATTGGTTCGATTTTCTGTTATTTTGTTTGCTCATTTTTGTTATACTTGTCAATTATGCAGCAATTGTAGTATTGGAACTAGTTTTGCTTCCATAATTAATATTTTGAAAATTTTGAATTCGAAAAAATTGGCGCGAAGTGTATACTTAGCCTACTTTTTCCATATTCGAACTTCAAGATTGTTTGGTAGACACAATTGTGTTTATATTACTGTTATTTGTCTTTGAGATTTTGGAATACAATCCCTTGAATACTTAGTTGAAACTGGTATAGGATGGCCTTTGTGGGTGTTAGAAGCCCCAATTAACTGAGTTTAAATGCAGGTATCGTAGCCTCCAAGTATGGGTGTCATTCGATTTTCGTGTTTGCCCTATCGGCAGCTGTTATGCTTCCAAAATGGGTCTAGAATACGTATATTAGTTTAGTTTAGGAAATAATAAACTAATTAAAGAAACTTTATCCGTCATAGCATGGAATCGCCTCCATTTTGTCGATGTTGAGGAGATTCTAGGTGGTCCTGACGAGGCGGTTCACCCTCGGAAGAGGGTGACCTGTCCTCGAGAGGAGGTTCGAGAGCGACGCGTCGCGGCCGATTGACGTCGCCAGGAGGATGTGGTTTGGGAGGCTCCTCCCAACTGGGACCCTAGGGTCCTTAAGTGGGACCTAGACCATCATGTTTCGATCAGAGGGTGGCGCGACATCGTGAGTTTTTCGCGCCTTTGTTTCTTTCTCTTTTCCTTTGTTTCTCCTTTTTAAACCATAACCGTTTTTTTTTTAATTTTTATTCTTTTATTTAGAGTGAGCCTAGCATGCATTTATACGGCTCTAGTGACCTGCGAGCCCGTTTTGAGAGTTAGCCCGAGGTTGCAAAGGAGATTGTAGAACTTTCCGGGATTGTCTCCCAGCTGGCGGCTCTTCGGGATTTATCGAGTCAGCCTGCATCGTCAACTTTCCTCTGTGGATTGCTGGAGTTTAGGTGGGATTCCACCAACACTTTCAACTTTCCATGGGGAAAGATGACGGTTACCCCATTTGATTTCTCTATGATTACGGGTTTTCCTTTCGGAGGCGAGCCCGTAGTCATAGAGTTCGTTAAGGGGGTCAGACGAGAGATTGTGCGATCTTTTGGGGGACCATCTTGCGTCGGCCCTTCACGTGTACGCGCAGTCTTGTCCGTACTCGGTTCTTGCCGACGAGTTGTTGGTTGACGAGCTTGATCGACAGTGTACACCTGAGCAGCTGGCTCGGATATACATTGATCACGTTCTTTCCGTCACTATCTTGAGTTATTGAGGAGAGCGTTTCGCCATTGGGTTACTTATTTGCCTCAGTGATTTGGGGCAAGTCAGTGACTTGAGTTGGGCGGAGGTGTCGTATGCCCGTATGCTTACAGCAATGGGCAAGGCGACCCGAGTGATAGATTCCGTGGCAGCTACTGAGGTGCCTCGAATCTCCCTTACATGGCCTTGTCGTATCCTTGAGGTTCGTGTTTTAAGATTCTTTCGGTTATTACTTTTGCTTTTTTCTTTTAGGCTTATCTTTTCTCGATTTCAGGCTTGGGGATACTCGTACCTGCCTTTCTTAGCCCCCAGGGTGCTTGGGGCTGCTCGTTTTCCTTTTGGCCATCGATTGGTCGCGATTAAGAAGAGAAGAGCCAATTCTGCCGGCGACTTTTGCCAAAGGATCCTTTCGGCGACTCGTGCGTCGGTGAGTATTCGAACTACATGTGCATTTTTTTATTTTATTTATTTTCTGACGATTTTTCATGTGCTTATGTTTTATAGATCGATCTCCGTCCTTAGAGTTTTATCGTCGGAGTCCCTAAGGTTATCCAGTCTGGCATGGTTCGTTGCCGTTTCCGGGCCCTCTATCCGGGACTCTCGGTGCTCCAGAGGACAGATGCTTGGTTTTTAGACGAGCGTGTTCTCTGGCAGCTTTCGTCCGTGGAGCCTTTGGTTCCTGCGGATCCTCCGATCCGGATGTTACGTCCGGACATGCTGTCTACCGAGGATCGAGCTCAGGCGATCCTTGAATATCCAGCGGAACAGCTGGTGCTGCCGGAGGTTTCTTATCCGGCTTTTATAGCATCCAAGCTAACTCCTTTTTCGGCTTTTGTTCCGGTTAGTACTCTAACTCTCTCTTTTCCTTGTTTCTATTTATTATTCGGAACTTTGACCCTTTTATTGTTTTTTGTCATATATATTTTAGCGGGTCGTGCTAGGTGGTTGGGTGCCTCCTACAACGAATATCACGTATACCGATGCTATCAGATAGGTAATTCGTGAGACCCTTCCAGCAGCAGAGGATGATGAGGGGATATCGTTTGTACTTGAGACGGTTGAGTCGGTATGTCTTTTGTGTATATATACTTAAACATTTCTATTTATTTTTTGTTTCATATACATTTGTTTACTAACTGTCCTTGTATTCTAGGAACAGGTTCCGCGGGAAACCGTGAACGGCATGGTGAGGACTTTACGTGCTTTCCGAGCTGCTTATCGGAGAGCCCTCGTGACTTTATCATGCCGTGATCATCCGATGATCACGGTAAGTTTTATTTCTTTTCTTTTCAACGAAGTTATTACGTTTCATATATGATCACGGTAAGTTTTATTTCTTTTCTTTTCAACGAAGTTATTACGTTTCATATATTAATCTTCATTTTGGATTTTGCAGGATGTGCAGCAACCGTCTAGTAGTTGCCGAACACCCTCATTCCTTTTGTACACATATTGTTATTTATTTATATATATGTCATCATTATTATATTTTTTTTTCCATGTGTACGTTATTATTATTTTTATTATTAAAAGAAAAAAAATTTCGAGGGAGGGAAAGGGTTCCCGACTTACCCCCCTTGAAAAAAATAACCAAAACTCGAAAAAAGGAAGGCGAAAAGAAAAAAAAAGAAGAAAAAAAGAGAAAAAAGTAAATAAGAAAATAATAAAAAAGAAAATAAGGAAGTAGGAAAATAATAAAAAAGAAAATAAAAAGAAAATAATAAAAAAAGAAAATAAGAAAGTAGGAAAATAATTAAAAAAAAAAAAGTAAGAAAGTCTGAAAATAATAAAAAAATAAGAAAATAAGAAAGTAGGCAAGAAAAGGGACAAAAAAGGTTAAAAGGCAAGCGTATGATTCGTCTTAAGATTATTATTATGTTGCTTGATATTTATTATTTATTGTTTGATCACACCTTTTATGCATGTTTAAAGAAAATTTGTACTTGTAATCATGCTTAATAAGATAATTAATAATCTTATTTAGGGTTAATATGATTATAATTCAAGTGATCGCCAATAATAGATTAGTTTGTGCATTAATATTCAACCAACATAGATAAACAGGTTTATGGTTAATCCTATTGATTGCATGTTAGTCAGAAAGCGCACATGAATACGATCAGAATAAAGTATAGGCCTATTATTAGGGCAGGTTCAATCTCTTTTAGGTTGGATTTGTACCTTCATCCCCGAACTTCCAGTCTTGGTTCTAGACCTATTGGAGTTGACGATCTCCTGGATCGTTAAGGGGTGTAACCTTCACCCCGTGAACGGTTTACAAGTTCCTAAAACTTGTTGGCGACTCTTTTGCTCTATCTTCTTTCCCTTTGGACACCACCATGCTTTAGTGTATGATCATAGTGGGGTTCAAGTTTGGGGTAATGCTTGAAATATTCCCTACACTAACGAAAACGGTTTCACGGGAAGTCAACTCCTATTACACGTACGTTTTTTTTTCGTCGTTTATCAGCACAAGTTACGAAGTTGCGCTGGCATGACCAGCGCAATCTTCTGTGCTGCGCGCGGATGGCGCGCGCAACTGGTTTTGATGTGCGCGCCACCTGCTTGTGTAAAATTCGCAAACTGATTTTTTTTTTTTTTTTTTTTTTTTTTGTGTAGATTTGGCTCATGGAGCGTTTGTGAATTGTTGATCAGCCACAAAACCTTGAGGCTAATGGAGTAAGGACATTCCCTGGACGTCGAATCCTTTATAAGCATAAGAATGAAGAGGAATGGACGTCGTTTTTCTGTCATAGGGTTCCTAACATACGTTTTGTGATTCCTTGGTAGAACATAAGTAGTATGGTTGGGAATAGTCTTAATTGCCCTTATATTAGGCTTTTAGGCCTATCTAGTACTACTTATATTTTTCCTTGCAGGGTAATGAGACAATACGGGATGAAAGAAATTATTCCCCTGCAAGATTGTGATGCCCCTAAAGATGTGATTTTTAGACCCGAGCAAATTTTTCGTTGGATGGAGTATTGGTCAAGTCTTCCAAGATGGGTAGTACAAAATCCTACTGCGAGTATTGCATTATCTTCATTTTACAAAGCTTGGATGAATATGGTGGATAAGGGCGAATTAAACAAGGCTCGATCTCAATATCAAGCCATCACGACACAAAATCAACCTAAGCCCTTGATGCATTCGACCACCACTACTCCTCCTAGTGGCCAAAACAAAGGGGTGAGAAGAAAATTAGACTTCTCATCTCCTAAGGCGCGTTCGAAGGAAACAAAAAGGAAAGCTCCCTCCAAACCCGCACAACGAGGTGTGATTGTAGGGAATAAATTCAAGCGTTAACCCCTAGCTTGAACCCCACTGTGATCATACACTAAAGTACGGTGGCGTCCAAAGGGAAAGAAGATAGAGCAAAAGAGTCGCCACCAAGTTTTAGGAACTTGTAAACCGTTCACAGGGTGAAGGTTACACCCCTTAACGATCCAAGAGATCGTCAACTCCATAAGGTCTTGAACCAAATAAGGGTTCGGGGATGAAGGTACAAATCCAACCTAAAAGAGATTGAACCTGCCCTAATAATAGGCCTCTACTTTATTCTGATCGTATTCATGTGCGCTTTTTAATTAACATGCAATCAATAGGATTAACCCTAAACCTGTTTATATATGTTGGTTGAATATTAATGCACAAATAAATCTATTATTGGCGATCACTTGAAATTATAATCATATTAACCCTAACAAGATTATTAATTATCTTATTAAGCGTGATTACAAGTATAGATTCCCTTTAAACATGCATAAAAGGCGTGATCAAGCAATAACAATAAATAACAAGCAACATAATAAATAATAAATATCATGAATAATAATAACAATAATATCATCATAAATAAAATAATCATCATCAAAATAATAATAATAATCATAATCATAATCATCATAAATTAAAACAATTATAATCATAATCATGTTCATGTTAATATTAAAGCATAGCAAGATCCTAGGCATGATACTAACAAGATTAATAACAAACCCTAGCATGTCACTAAGCAATAAAAATCAAATCTTTAACCCTAACATGATACTAACAATCATAAATATTAGGAAGAAAATAGGAAGCATCGAAGGAATCATATTTAATATTAAAATTACCCTAGACATGATACTAGGAATATCATAATAACAATTTAAACATGATTTCTACATCATAATATCAATAAAAACATTAAAGTACTTACTTTGATGCCTCGTATCTCTTTCTAATAACAAAATACACACGTTAGTAACTTCAAGGAAAATAATAATCAAAACAATCAAACTAAATAGTTGAAATAGAGATTTGGGACCAAACCCTCAGAAATTAAACCTTTCACGTCTAGGGCAAAGGCAACTTCGAATATGGCTAGGTGTTTCTAGATCTTGTGAATGCGGAATTTTGTATGAAAAAGCAAGTTTTGAAAAAGAGAGAGAGAGATGAGATAATGAAGAAAACTTGATGAGAATTGGTGAATGATTAAGAGAGAATTAATGATTGCGAATGAAAACTGATTGTAGGTGAATCAAAACAGAGTTTTTAATACGTTATTTATAGAGAAATCAGCCAAAAAGATAAAATATCAAAACAGAGCACTTGGCGCACGCAAAACGAGGTTGGCGCACGCAAAACAGAGCTGGCGCCAAGCGCCAATGGCTAGCACCAACTAATTGGCGCCAGGCGCCAATGGCTAGCACCAGGCGCCAATGGCTAGCGCCAGGCGCCAGGCGCCAGGCTTGGTTCTAGGCGTTAATGCCTGGAGTCAGGCGCCAGAACTGTTTTCAACGCGGTTTCGAAAATCAAATAAGTTTGCCGTACTGGAGGATAAAATCGTATCTTTTCCTCGAAAATGCTTTTTGATTTTAATTAAAACTCTGAAAAGTCAACAAAAGTCAATTTACTAATGCTAATTGAATTAGGAATGAAAAGAACCTTCTAGAAGAATCTAGAAGACTAAAACCATTCCTAATTGCATTAGGAATGATAAATCATATTAGGCCCTCCCCTAGATCATTGGGCCGCATATAAAGCTCAAACCGGGCCCAGTTTAGTAAATTGGCCATAACTTCCTCAATATTCATCGAAATTGGGCTTATAATATATTGTTGGAAAGGTCTTTACAAGCCCCATCCAACTACACTACTATTGGACCCATATCATGGACCAACCAAACTGTATTGGCTGTTTTCTTAAAATAAGTTTTCAAAAAACAGAGAGAAGAGAAAAAAAATTAAACTATCCGCAACACTAAACTTTCAACACTTTCGCTTCATTCGATTATGATTCGACGTGAAAGGTACTCATCACTGGGTTTGGTTTTGGAGAGACACAAATGGGTTTCTACAGTGATAATGAAGGAACCTTCGCAACAAACTCGAAAAAGGACTATAACAAAATCTTCGAAAAAGGGAAAAAAGGTTGAAAAAACCCCAATTCCCAAATTGGAGAACAATGTATGGGTGAAGAAGAAGAGCGTAGGAGAAAGCTCTAAGCTTTATGAGAATACTGCGATGGAAACTACTCCTGCATCGTCCGTGACAATTGAGGACATAGTTAAACCTTAAGTGTTACACAGTTTCGTTATTACTTTTAAATTGAATCAAGTGTAATCACTACTATGTTTTTTTTTTTTTTTTTTTTTCCGTTTACAATCTAGTTCAACAATTTCTCTCCGTTCTTTTAAATTTGAATGAAATAAAATGAGCTTTATATTTTTATATTTTGTTATGACCATATCATAAAGATTGCCTACGTATTCGCATTACGAAATCAGGTCTTTGCATAGTTCTAATGTGTTTTTTTTTTTAATTATGTATTTTTTTTTATTTAATCTCTTAGGTAGAATTAAATGAAAAAATTGATCAAACCTTGTTTAAAAAGAATTAAATCAAAGTTTAATTTTATTTTCCGAGTATATGTTATATTTAAGAAACACCCTTTTTTTGCCGCAAGTAGAAGTCGCAACTTTATTTAAACGTAAAAAAAAATCGGGTTCGCAGTTCGTCATCAGGTGGCGCGCGAAACATCTGTAGTTGCGCGAGCCTGCCGCGCGCAACGAAATCTGTTGCGCGTGACATCCATGCGCAACTAATTCAGTTGCGCTCGACACCTGTGCTACGATTGTCTCGAATTTTTTTAAAAAATTTTGTATTATTACCCCCCAAGTGTGAAGATTTTTTCGTGATGTTGGAAAAAATTTGAACACTTAGAACGGTTTATTATTTCTAAATTACCCCCCCAAGTGTTATGTATTTTACCGTGTTATTTGGTAAAATGCATAACACTTAGAATCTTTCAATTGAATGCTAATTAAAATTGGCTGTATGAGTGAACGAGTTTATCCGGATTTCATACGTAATATTTCTTAAGTCTATCAATGTTTATTAATTGGCGAATTTCATCTCCTCCGATATCCATTAATCTGACGGCTCCTCCTGATAGGATTTCAATTACGCGGTAGGGACCTATCCAATTAGATTTGAATTTCCCTCTTGGATCGGTTGGTGGACCCCTAACCTCCTTTAGTACAAAGTTACCTTCTTCTATATTTCTGGTTTTGACTTTTTTTATTGAAATGACGCGTTATGCGCTTTTGGTAGACTTGTACGTGGTGCAAAGCTCTTAATCTTCGTTCATCGAGGAATAAAAGCTCTTCATACCTCGCTCTTACCCAATAAGCTTCTGGTAGCTTACTTTCAAGTACGATGCGTAGGGATGGTATTTCCAGTTCGACTGGTTGATCTGCGTCCATTACGAAAACTAAGGAGTATGGAGTTACTCCTATTGATGTTCGTATAGACGTTCTATAACCCCATAATGTGATGTGTAGTTTATTCGGCCAGTCTTTATAATTTTCTGCCATTTTCTTAATGATGACTATTATATTTTTATTTGCCGACTCTACAGATCCATTAATTTGAGGTCTGTGTGAGGATGAGTGATAATGTTTTACTTTATAACGAGTTAAGAGGGTCTCGACTTTAGCTTTGAATCGAGATCCCTGATCACTAATTAGTTCATGTGGAACTCCATATCTACAAAATATGTTTCATTTGAGAAACTTTGCGACATGTTTAGAAGTGATTTTCACATAAGAAGCAGCCTCAATCCACTTAGTGAAGTAGTCGATGGCTACTAATACGTACTCGTGCCCTCCAGCTCCTGTTGGAGAGATTTTTTCAATTATGTCAATTCCCCAAGTTGAAAAAGGCCAAGGGGAAGTGAGATTCTATAGTTCGGATGGTGGAAGGTTTTGTAAATTAGCGAACATTTGGCACACTGGACATTTTTTAACATATTGTATGCAATCATGTTCCATAGTGGACCAATAGTACCCTTGTCATGTAATTATTTTTGAAAGCATTTTACCATTCATGTGAGCTCCACAAACACCTTTGTGAGTATTTTCCATAAGGCGTGTGGCTTCAGAATGGTCTATACACAGTAAACTTTGACCATTAGGTCTTTTTTGCGTAATTGACCATTTAATAAACCATATTGGGCCACAAGTGTTCGTAAGGCTCGTTGGTCTTTCGATGAAGTATTTTCGGGATATGTGCCATGGGTAATATATTGGAGGATATGGTCATACCAAGGACTGTCTCCTTCGATGTCATTTATTTCCTTTATTGCGTTGCAATATGCTGGTTCTTCTCTTCTATCAACGCATAATGGCATCATATTTAAGTGATCTGGAATGTTGATCATTGAGGCTAATTTTGCTAGCGCATCGGCAAATTGATTGTCATCCCTTGGGAGATAATTAAAATCAATATGTTCAAAATGCTCGACGAGTTTCTCTAGGTGTGCTTGGTATAATATCATTGTGGAGTTCTTTATTTCCATTTTTTTAGTATATGATTTATAATCAAACTAGAATCTCCATGTACCTCTAATTTTTGAACACCTATGCTAGCTGCTTCTTCTAATCCAATAATGCACGCGACAGGCTAAAGTCGTAAACACCCAATTAAAAATAATTCCTAAATCCTCTAACTAATGCAGATAGGGAAGTAGGATCGAATCCACAGGGAAACTGGTCTTTCTATTCCTAATTAATTCAAGCAATCTGAATTATAAATTAACAATTTAATAATATGGACATAAAACAAAATTACGGAGATTAAGAGTAAAGAGAAAACAATGAATTAAAGGCCCAGTGCATAGGTTCACCAATAAATAACATTCCAGGGTAAAACATAATAATCAATCATCAATTAATCAGATCATAAAGGGCTTTCGCTACGTATTACAATCACAGAATTAATCCACCGGTATTAAATCTCATCTCTCGAATCTAGACTTAACCATTTATAAATTAACCTGCCTATTGAAACTAGACCTAAACATCAATTCTCATCTCTCGAATCTCGAATCAATATTGTCAAACTCATGCATAAAAAATCAGGCCTAATCTAGTCACAGAGCATTAAATCAATCAATAGGAAATTAATCTAGCATTGATAATCAACAACAATAAATTACCCCTTCATATTATTTATGGATCCCACAAACCTTAGAACGGAAACTACTCACACATAATTAAATCTAAACTAATCAAAGCAATTAAATAAGACATGATCAAAGGAATACATAAATAACTGAGATTAAGAGAAAAGAAATCGTTACCAAAGTAATTTGGAATTAAGAGTTAAGTTAAGAACAAAGTTTTAGAGAAAGAAAACTAATCTAAAAGCTAAGTAGAGAGAGAAAATCTAAGAAAAGAATTAAGAAGTAGTAAAAGAAGATATTAAACTCGCTTAAACAGAGAAGTATTTGTGTTAAGCAAGAATCCTAAACTAAAACAAACTTAAACGACGATTAAACCTCTTAATAATGACACGCGCCCGATCGGGCCCGCCTTTATACTCATCAGGTGCGTCTCCGGCGCCTGGGCGCCAGCTTCGCTTTCCCCGCCCGGCCGGGCGCGCCTTCAGGCGGGACCTCTAATGGTCGGGCGGCATTCTTGGGCTACTCCTTGTACTTCGATTGTGCTCCAATTCTTCGGGCCAATCCGGATTTCCTCTTCGGGTTTTGAATAGTCGGTCCAAATGCGCCGGTATCACATATACCGAGCCCTTAATCACCGGTTTGATGGCTCTAGCCGGCCCTGGGCTATAGAAACTGGTAGTGCTTCTCCAATGCTCGTAGTTGCTCCATGAAAAACCCGGAAAACGCTCCAAAGGTGCAATTTCCTACAAAAGTCAACCAAATCAACGAAAACACTAGAAAAAACCAATTAGTAATAAAAGTGGCTCTAAAGAGCCAAAAACACTACTAATTATGACCAAGGGACGGGGGTAAAATACTATATAAAATGGACATATCAAACTCCCCCAAGATAAACCTTTGCTTGTCCCTAAGCAAAGATCTCATCAATGAATAAATAAATATGCTGCACCCCAAAAAGTAAAAATCAAGCACAAACAACTCAAGGTAAATCTAATTAACATGCTTCAACATCAACCAATCTCATCCATCCAATTACTCTTCCTCCCTAACAATTGTCAAATAGAGCAAACCATAAGAGCATGTAGAATTCAAGACTAGTGCTCACACAATCAACTCTCATTCATGTTGCGAGTAAAAGATGTACTCAATCGCTCTCCAACCAACCCCTTTATATGTGAACAATGCCCTCCCAACTCACACTCTCGTGTGTTTAAAAAGATGTACACTCAACCTACTAGTCGACTTGAAATATGTCAAATCATAACTTGCATTGATAAACAACACTTTCACATTCATACAACTCTATGCACAAAGGTCGGAAGGTCTATAAAGCTTGTAATGTAAAGCTAGGGTAAAGAGTAGGAAACATTTGGGAATAAGTGAGAGAAAATCTATGCCAAAGGGAGCAAATCCTAATAAAACCCAAGGTCAAAATAAACAATGACCAAATCATCTCCACCCATAACTTAACTCAACAAAAGTTCACCAATCAATCCCATAACATAAACAACAATCCCAACACTTACAAATTTCACTCATAAGATATAATAATGAAGAATTGGAGTGAATAAAAAAACTTTATTTTCCAAACTTGAATTTTGCATTGAAACTCAATTTTTTTCTTTCCTTTGATTAACCTCCAACTAGAAAATTTGAACATTGAACAATTTTTTCCTTTTGCTCTTTTTTTTTTCTTTTTAAATTCACTTTTTTTTTTCACTTTTTTTTTCTTTTTGAACTTCTCGTTTTTTTATCAACATCATGCTTTATTTTTTCAAGAACATTAAACTTCCAAACTCATCAAAAATAAACTACGATAAAGAACAAAATTACTTCTCAAAACCCACCAAAATTGTGCAAATAATAAGCACACTACAAGCTCCGTCACCTCACTCACTAATATCTCCCCCAAGCAAAGCTTGGAACTAGTAACCAATGGGGAAAAATAGGCTTGTAATGTGGCTAATAAACAACAAAAAGTCAAGGTAACAACATGGGTAGCAAGAAGGGAACAAATGTATCTAAATCATCTGAAGGCTACCTAAAAGAACAAATGCCTTCGTCCTCCACAATGTGCATAACAATGAGTCATATAAACATTACTTATAGTTGCAAACCAATACTCAAATTCATTGACATACCAGGAACCATCACACATTCCTAACCAAATCAACTAGTCAAGCACTATATTCACAAGCAGTTGGACAAAATTGACGATGATAGATAGAGTCAACATGGGGGACAGAGTGAGACGTGTGAGGTGGTGAGCATACTACCTCGGGCTCAGGCTGGGGTGGTGGAACTGGTGGTGGCACTGGCTGTTCTTGCCCCCTAGCATGGGCTACTAATAGGTCGTACGTGTAGGACGCTTGCCCAGGGGGAAAAGCGGCCAAGTCAGGACTAGGTAAGGGAAAGATAGGCAATGTCTGCTCGGTCCCAGTCCTAATACACCAGTGGGGGGTCTGCTCACTATCCAATCGTACCCAACCCAACTCCTCAAAATACCTAGCAGTCATATAGGTATCCGGTCCACAGTTAGTCATCTGGTGGGGTCCACTCTCAACAAAACCGACCTTTTTAACTTCTATCCTAGTGATCAGGCCTCCTATATGAATAGGGGTACGAGACTGGGTACTGGAAGTGGCATGTCTACTTAGGTGGTGGATGATGTATCTACCTATGTTTATTTTACCAAACCCATAAACATAGTGTCCAATAACAGCTAGTTCGTTGGTTTGGGCGTTGTGAGGCTCGTTCCTACCAAGAAAACACAATATTGCAAATCTTTGCCAGATTTTTGATATGGGGTGATGGATAGGTTTCGTACTAGCATGTTGGGGATCAGGGGTTGGTAAACCAGTTAAAGCATGATAAATATCACCCATTTTATAATCAACATGCCATTGAAAAAGTAATTCAGAGCTTAATTCAAATAATTTACAAAATTCAACATATGGCAAACTAATATTCCTATTATTCAACCTAAAAAATATGTTCGGTCCAATTCTACTATTTACAACTTTCAAAGAGGACAAAAATTCACATGTTAATTCACGGTATGTAGGATAAATCATGTCAACAAATTTTCCCATTCCTATATCTTTGAAAAAATGTTTAACAAAATCATACAAACCATAAGATTCAAGGGTAGGGCGGTGTAACCACCGTGAAGGAATTACCTCCCGCCCGGCAAGGTGTTCTAGCCGTTCCTTTTGCTCCTGACAATGATTCGGATTGTTGGCCAATAGGGGAGTTGCAAATCCGGATCGTACTCCTCCCTCAAACTAGAACTCCTCTCAAAAATTGATCAAGCTATCTTTGAAGCCATAATAGAAAAATGGGTATGAAATTATTTGAATGAAACTTGAAAATTTTTATGTAGGATTGTAGAGGATGGAGAGAGGATTAAGAATATGTAAAATTTATTGGATTTGGGTAAGAGATGGAGAAGAAAACTTAGAGAAAAGGTAGAGGTTTTAAGGTTTTACAAAGAGAAAGTTATGGAGGAAAGAGAAAGAAATGAGAAAAGAAGAGAGGAAGAAGAAGAAGAAATACGGGGCTGGTCTCGCACCCGGTCGGGCGGGCTGTCGCCTGTTCGGGCGATCTGATGATTTATTTCTTCGTTGCTCTCGCGCCCGGTCGGGTGAGCTTCGCCCGATCAGGTGATCTATTACCCAAAATTTCTTCTACTCTCGCGCCCGGTCGGGCGCCCTTCGCCCGGTCAGGCGATCTAAATCACCGTATACGTCAAATCTCGTGCCCGGTCGGGGGTAAATTCCTGATTTTTATAACCTTACTCTCAAGCCCGGTCAGGCGAGCTTCGCCTGATCGGGCCCGAGAGTAGCTTGGACGATTTTTTTCTTTCTTCTTTTCTTCAATTTTTGGCTAATTCTTTTCTTCAAACCTGTACAAAAACTCATAAAACTCATTAGATTCTCTCCTCTCTCCTCTCACAAGAAAAAGAAAGAAAAACTAGTCTAAAAAGTATTAAAATACGGGTTGCCTGCTGCAATGCGCTGGTTTATCTAGGTCCCGCACGACCTTCTTACCAAGTATAAGAACTAGGACCCTTGGCCTAACGCTTGGTCGGGTGGTTTCTCACTCGGTCGAACGGTGTTTAGGCCACGGCGCGACTTCTTGACATACCCTGTAGGACACCAATTCACCTTATCTGGTTGGTCCTCCTTGACTTGGACGGGGGGTTCTTCAATACTACACACTAGAGGCCCCTCTTTGATCGATGGTTGCTTCAAATTATCACTAGATTTAGCTCTTGCAACTCGATTTGGCGGAACATTTACTGTAGGCTCAATTTCCACAAATTGCTTGTTTAATTCCACCCTTTCATCTTCAAAGCCATGATCGACTGTGTAGAGGGCTCTTTCTATTGCATCAACTTCCTTTTTCCATTTGTCTATTTCATCTATAAAGGATGCAACACAAGATACCGCCTCCTAGGGATCTTTTACAAGAGTTTGGGGCTTGTTAGAAAAATTTTGAACCATATCAACACTAAAACACTTCTCCTCTGTCATGGGGCTTTTAGGGGTATTATTAAGATTAAAAATAATTTTATCATCCCCTACTGATAGTGTCAATTTGCCACATCTCACATCTATGATTGCTCCTGCAGTGTTGAGGAATGGTCTACCAAAAATAATTGGGGTTTGGATACCCTCAGCCATATCAAGAACAACTAAATAAACAGGTATATAAAATTTACCTACTCTAACAGGAACATCCTCTAAAACACCTAAGGGGTATTTAAAAGAACGGTCGGCCATTTGTAGAGTAATATTAGTAGCTTTTAATTTACCCATATTTAGCTTGGAACATACAGATAATGGCATAACATTAACGCTAGCACCCAAATCACATAATCCATTATCAACCATTATATTGCCAATATGACAAGGGATAGAAAAACTACCCGGATCTTTGAGTTTAGGTGGAGATTTATTTTGAAGTATGGCACTACATTCTGTAGTGAAGGCTACTGTCCCTACCTCACTAATAGACCTTTTTCTTGTCAATATTTCTTTCATAAATTTTGCATATGTAGGAATTTGTGTAATTAATTCAATGAAGGGAACTGTTACCAGCAAATTTTTAACCATCTCCAGAAACTTACCAAACTGCTTATCCAAATTTGTTTTCAAGTGACGACTAGGGAATGGAAGTTTGATAACTGGCTTTGGAGCATTACTGCTCTTATATGGAGTTGCCACCTTCCCTGGAGTCGTACCCTGCAACGTATTTTCAGAAATATTAGTACTACTCTTTAGCCCTGTAGGGCTATTAGCTACATTGTCAGGTTTAATGGAATCAAGATTATCATTATTTAATAAAATAGGTTCATCATCTCTGAGCATAGAGGGCCCTTCATAGTGTGAACCACTCCTTAGAGTAATTGCAAAAGCTTGATCCGTAGGCCTGGTTGGCTGTGCCGGCAGGGCTCCCTGTTAACGGGCTTGCATAGTAGCAGAAATTTGCGCAATTTGAATATCTACAATTTTATTTTGTGCTAGGATCGAATCAGTTTGGGCATCTCTACTCTCTATATGCTTCTGCATATTAGCCAGTATCGCTCTAATTTCTACCAGAGCAGGGTCGGAAGATGAGAAGGGTTGTTGTGGTTAGTTCTTCAGGCCAGCATTGGTGTGGTAATATTTCTGTTGTTGTTGTTGTGGGTCCTGTGGTTCTTGTGGAGGTCGTGGATTTTGAACATTGGTGCTCCGGTAGGAAAGATACGGATGATTCCGGTACCCAAGATTGTAGGTGTTGGAGTATGGGTTATTCAGCCTATAAGCTTGAAAGGCATTGACTTTCTCCACGTAACTCTTGCAATCTTGCTCCCAATGACCTACAATTCCACAATTTTCACAGAAAGCCTCATTAGCATTATTATTTAATGCAGAAACATTAGCTACATTTGCAGTACTAAGATTATCTAGTTTCTGGCAGATAGAGGTTAATTGAGCTTGTAAAAAGGATACAGAGTCGATACTATGTTTCCCTTTATTAGCAAAGCCTCTGGGATTCCCATATTGGGAATTATGTATTGACATATCTTCAATAACTTGACCTGCATCATCAACATTAAGGTTCATAAACCTCCCACTAGCTACAGAGTCCAATATTATTCTAGATGAATTTCAAATCCCATTGTAAAAGGCTTGGATCAACTGCCATTGGGCCAGATTATGGTGGGGGCATTCTCTTTGTAGATCCTTGAACCTCTCCCAAGCCTCATATAAAGTTTCATCGACCTCTTGGGAAAAGTTCTGAATAGCACTCCGTAGTACAGCTGTTCTCTCTGCAGGATAATATTTATTATAAAAATTCAAAACAAGAGTTTCCCAGCCAGTTATACCAAGTGCAGTTCTATTTAATCCATTAAACTATAATTTGGCTTTTCCACATAAAGAGAAGGGAAATATAATCTCCCTGATTTGGTTTTGTGTGACCCCAGCTTGCCTAACGGTATTACAATACTGATAGTAGTCTGCAACAATGTGAAGATTTGGGTCTTCACCCTTAGCTCCACTAAATTGCTTCCTTTCTTTCATCGTGATAAATTGGGTTTTAATCTCTAATTGTACCCCATCAAGATCTGGAGTGGGAGTAAGTTGTGGAAAATATGTAAGCTTTGGTTGTGAATAATCACTAAGCTTCTTAGGTACCGCCATCTCTGATTCTGGATCTGAAGATACCTCTAAGTCGCTAAAATCAGTTGGAGGGTCTTGGTAATTATTATTATCACCAGAACCCGCCATAATTTGCTTGTAAAAATTCTTTTGTCTATGGAAGGATCGTTCGATCTCAAGGTCGAATGGGATGTAACCTGATCTGGAACACCTACGCATAAACAAAGAACTAAAAGCAAATATAAGACTTTCTTCAAAGAACTAACATTCTCTGAGACAATAAGAAATAATCTAGACTACAAAAATAATCAGAAATAAAAATAAAACCGTCTCCCCGGCAACGGCGCCAAATTTTGACAGCCTAAAGTCGTAATCACCCAATTAAAAATAATTCCTAAATCCTCTAATTAACGCAGATAGGGAAGTAGGGTCGAATCCACAGGGAAACTGGTCTTTCTATTCCTAATTAATTCAAGCAATCTAAATTATAAAGTAACAATTTAATAATATGGATATAAAACTAAACTACGGAGAGTAAGAGTAAAGAGAAAACAATGAATTAAAGGCCTAGGGCATAGGTTCACCAATAAATAACATTCCAGGGTAAAACATAATAATCAATCATCAATTAATCAGATCATAAAGGGCTTTCGCTACGCATTACAATCACATAATTAATCTACCGGTATTAAATCTCATCTCTCGAATCTTGAGTTAACCATTTATAAATTAACCTGCCTATTAAAACTAGACCTAAACATCAATTCTCATCTATCGAATCTCGAATCAATATTGTAAAACTCATGCATAAAAGATCAGGCCTAATTGTAGACACCTAAAAATGTCTCCCCAAAACCAAACCCGATGATGAACAAGCTTTCACCGCCATTATTGGTCGGGTTGAGTATTTAATCTTGGAGTGCTTAAATCCATATTTCCATTTCATAAAACCAACACAAATCCTATCCCATTTCCCCAAACCATAATTTATTTTCCTCTTTTCGTGCCTTTAAACCCAAAATCATTCATTTCGTGTCCTTTTTATAAAAACGTTTAATCCAGTTTATTTTTGTCTATAATCAGGGTCCAATGATTGTATAGTTGGATGGGGCTTTAAAAGAGCTTTCCAACGATATATTGTAAGCCCAAATCCGAGTTATAACGAATAAGTTATGGCCAAAATATTAAACTGAGCCCAAACCGAACCTAAGCCCACCTTACCTACGACCCAATGATCATGTGGAGGGTCCAAATTATTTAATCCCATTCCTAAACCAATTAGGATTAATTGGAAGCTTCTATAAGTTTCTAAAAGATCCTAATTATCCTTTTTGAAAAGATAAGATTAAAGAGTTTGAAATTAAATAAAACTCCTTTTTTGAAAGTCCTAATTTTATTCGAATTGAAAGACATTCAAAGATCGACAGATATTATTTTCGTGCCTCATATTTTTCATCCAAATTTTATATGGTTGGATATCCCTTGAAATTATCTTTCCAATGATATATTATAATATCAATTCCGAGCTATAACGGAAAAGATATGAATAAAATGTCAAACTCTATCAAAAACTTACTCCGTCTCATTATTTCGGCCATATCTTTTATTCTACAAAATATTTTAATCACATTATAATTTTTTTAGAAAGTAGAGTTCAAGAGCTTTCCAACGATATCTTATTCATCTTATTCCGATTTATGGATCAAAAGATATGATAAAAACAAAAACCGTAAAAGTTGCAGTCTATCGAGTTTTATTCCGATTTAATTCGGATCTTATCTTAATTCTTCGACCCTTCTTTTGTCCTTATAAATAGAGTTCATATCTCCCCTTTTTTCAATCATCAACAATCTTGATCATCAAATAATTCTCTTCTCCCTCTTTAGCTTTAACGCTAGCCTCCCTTTTCTTTCATTCCTTCCCCTAAGCACTCCAAGGAATCCATACAATACTTGAATTTCTATGCTTTAACCAAGGCGTGAAAGGTATAATTGACTGAGGGTTTGGACGAAATCAAATCTACAATTATTTAATTTAATTATTTTAATTCGATTTACTTTTTTATTGAAGTTACTAACACTTTATTCATGATGTAGCAATTCAAGGAAACGCGGAAAGTGAGTAATTAATCACTTAATTACTCTTATTTTTAATATTGCTAGTATCATGATTAGATTCATTATTTATATTCGATTTGACTAACGATATTTATTGTTAAATTGCTTCCAATATTTATGTTTATTCTATTATATTTATTGATCACCATATTGCATGTTTAAAGGGAATATGTAATTGAAAATCACGCCTAATAAGATAATTTGGACAACCGGTTTAGGATCCTTTTTACTTTTGTTGTTTAATCAAGTGATCACAATATTTTAGAATTATATGTTGCATTAATATTCAACCAATTTAGCGTAATAATAGTTTGGAGCAAATTGAATCTTTGTTTGTATGCCTTTGAGATCGTAGGAATTATTTTTCACCATAAGAATCGAGTAGAGGCCAATACGGGCGAATGTGACTCCATGACTCACTTCGTACCATCATCCCCGATCCACCTTTTGTGGTTCCGAACCATATTGAGTTAGTAATCTCATGGATTATGAATGGGGTGTAACCTTCACGGGTCAATCGTTGTCGCCTATTAATGTCCCTTATTCGTGGTTGCCTTTTATGATCCGTGAACGGTTTACAAGTTCCTTAAAAACTTGTTGGCGGCTCCCTACTTTCCTTGTCCCTAATCGTATACGTCAATTTCCACATCCTAAGAATGCCAAGCATATTCAAACATGCTTTAACGTAGGCGCACTTCGAACGACGCCTACACTAATCTAGTCTCAGGGCATTAAATCAATCAATAGGAAATTAATCTAGCATTGATAATCAACAACAATAAATTACCCCCTCATATTATTTATGGATCCCCACAAACCCTAGAAAGGAAACTACTCACACATAATTAAATCTAAACTAATCAAAGGAATTAAATAAGATGGGATCAAAGGAATACATAAATAACTGAGATTAAGAGAAAAGAAATCGTTACCAAAGTAATTTGGAATTAAGAGTTGAGTTAAGAACAAAGTTTTAGAGAGAGAAAACTAATCTAAAATCTAAGTAGAGAGAGAAAATCTAAGAAAAGAATTAAGAAGTAGTAAAAGAAGATACTAAACTCGCTTAACGGAGAAGTATTTGTGTTAAGCAAGAATCCTAAACTAAAACAAACTTAAACGACGATTAAACCTCCTAATCCTTCGGGGGGGGCGCGCCTTCGGGGGGGACCTCTAATGGTCGGGCGGCACTCTTGGGCTATTCCTTGGACTTCGATTGTGCTCCAATTCTTCGGGCCAATCCGGTTTTCTTTTTCGGGTCTTGAATACTCTGTCTAAATGCCCCGGTATCACATATATCGAGCCCTTAATCACCGGTTCGATGGCTCTAGCCGGCCCTGGGCTATAGAAACTGGTCGTGCTTCTCCAATGCTCGTAGTTGCTCCATGAAAAACCCGAAAAACGCTCCAAATGTGCAACTTCCTACAAAAGTCAACCAAATCTACGAAAACAGTAGAAACCACCAATTAGTAATAAAAGTGGCTCTAAAGAGCCAAAAACGATACTAATTATGAACAAGGGACGGGGGTAAAATACTATATAAAATGGACATATCAGCACGCTTCACATTCTGCGACATTATTGGTAATCTCAAAGTCTAGTTTAACAGAGATTGAAGTATGTGCTCCCTCTAGACTTATGAGTAACACTCCTACGCCACATCCTTTTTGATTGGACGCATCGTGGAAGTACATTACCCATTTGTCATCTTGTGTCATGAGAATTTCTTCATCCGGAAGATGAGTAGTTTCTGCACGACTTGTTTGAATTGGATCGATGTTGTGTGCTAGAAAGTTTGAAATTACTTTTCCTTTCATTGATTTTTCAGGAATATATTTTAACTCCAATTCGGCCAACATCACCAACCACTTAGATATCCTTCCTTGTATAGGTGGTTGTTCAAACAAATACTTTATCGGGTTTTGTTGAGAAATCACATGAGTATTGTGTGGTAGCTTATAATGTCGTAATTTTTTAGTTTCCCACACTAATGCTAGGCTTGTCTTTTCCAAGGTGCTATATGTCGTTTCATATTGATTGAATTTTTTACTTATGTAATATATTGCACGCTCAACTTTTTCTACCTCTTGTGCTAACATGGAACCTGTAGCTGTGGCTGTAACTGTAATGTATAGCCTAAGAGGTAATTTGGGTACTGGTGGTGCTAAAATTGGTGGACTTTTGAGATCATCTTTTATTTTCTCAAAGGCCCTTTGGCATTGATCTTCCCATTCATGTTTCTCCTCTTTTTTCAATTTTTTAAATATTGGCTCACAAGTCATAGTCAATTTGTTGATAAATCGACTTATGTTTTGTAGTTTTCCAAGGAATCCCCTAATTTCTTATTCTGTTTGAGGGGGAGGTATGTCTACAATTGCCTTTAATTTAGAGGGATCGATCTCGATGCCACGTGTGCTTACTACGTATCTGAGTAACTTGCCAGAAGTTACTTCGAAGGCGCATTTTTGTGGATTCAATCACATTTTGTATTCTTTCATGCGAGTGAAAAATTTGCGTAAAGCTTTTATATGTCCCATTCTATATTTTGACTTCACGATCATATCATCTACATACACTTCTATTTCTTTATGCATCATATCATGCAAGAGAGTCGTAGCCGTTCTTTGGTACGTAACTCCTGCATTTTTTAAACCAAATGGCATGACTGTGTAGCAATACGTACCCTAAGGAGTAATAAAGCATGTCTTTTCTTCATCTTCTTTTGCCATTAAAATTTGGTTGTAACATGCGTATCCATTCATAAAGGATAACATCGCATGTTCAGCCGTGGTATCTACCAATATATCAATATGAGGTAGAGGAAAATCGACCTTAGGGCTAGATTTATTAAGGTTCCTAAAGTCGACACACATGCAAACTCGTTCATCCTTTTTAGGGACTGGGAAGATGTTCGCTACCCATTCTGGATAATTACATACGCGAAAAAAACATGCGTCCCTGTTTTTGTACTTCTTTTATTTTTGCGACATCAGGTTTCATTCGTCGAAGTTTTTGTTTTACTGGTTTAGAGGTAGGGTTCAAGGGAAGGGTATGTTCCGCAATTTCCCTATTTATTCCAGGCATGTCCTTGTATGACCAAGCAAACACGTCTTCGATTTCTTTGAGCGTCGATCGCTCTTCCGGATTTAGAGTTACGCCAATTTTGACTTCTCTTTTATTTTCATTAGTTCCTATATTAACTATTTCAGTTTCTTCAACGATAGGGTTTGTAGACACCCATTTGTGTATCCCCAAAACCAAACCCGGTGATGAGTACCTTTCACGTCGAATCATAATCGAATGAAGTCAAAGTGTGGAAAAGTCTAGTGTTGCGGATAGTTTTAATTTCTTTTCTCTTCTCTCTATTTTGGAAAACCTATTTTCAGAAAACAGACAATCCAGTTTGTTTGGTCCGTAATAAGGGTCCAATAATGGTGTAGTTGGATGGGGCTTGAAAAGAGCTTTCCAACGATATATTATAAGCCCAGTTCTGATGAATAATGAGGAAGTTATGGCCAAATTACTAAACTGGGCCCGGTTTGAGCCTTATATGCGGCCCAATGATCTAGGGGAGGGCCTAATATGGATTTATCATTCCTAATGCAATTAGGAATGGTTTTAGTCTTCTAGATTCTTCTAAATAGTTCTTTTCATTCCTAATTCAATTAGCATTGATAAATTGACTTTTGTTGTCTTTTTAGAGTTTTAATTAGAATAAAAGAGTGTTTTTAAGGAAAATACGATTGTACATTCTGTACGGCCAAATTTTATCTGATTTTAGAAAATGCGTAAAAAATATGATTAGCGCCTAACGCCAGTCATTAGTGCCTGACGCCTTGCGCTAGCGTTAGCGCCTGGCGCCTAACGCTAGCGTTAGCGACTGGCGCTAATGGTTAGCATCTGGCGCTAATTTTGTTTTTTCACGTTGAAACTCTGATTTGTTTTTCTATCTTTTTGGCTGATTTTCTCTATAAATAGCCTCCTAAAAACTATCGTTTTGAATAATCTACAATCATCAATTCTCTAATTCTCTTCTCTCTCGAAGCTAAAGCTTATTCTCTCTCTCTTTTCTAAACCAACCTTTATACAAAATTCCGCATTCACAAGACCAAGAAACACCTAGCATTGTTCAAAGTTGCCTTCGCCCTAGACGTGAAAGGTTTGATATTTCTGAGGGTTTGGTCCCAAATCTCTTTTTCAATTATTTAATTCAATTGTTTATTTTATTATTTTCCTTGAAGCTACTAATGCGTGTATTTTGTTATTAGAAAGAGGTACGAGGCATCCAAGTAAGTGCTTTAATTGTTTTAATTGATATTATGATGTAGAAATCATGCTTAGGTTGTTATTATGATTCCTAGCGTCATGTAAGGGTGTTTTGATCTTCCTAGTATCATGTCTAGGGTAACTTTAATATCAAGTATGATTAAAAGTATGATGCTTTTTATTTTCTTTCCTAATAGTATCATGTTAGGGCTATATATTTGATTTTTATTGTTTAGTGACATGCTAGGGTTTGTTATTAATCTTGTTAGTATCATGCCTAGGATCTTGCTATTATGCTCTTACATGATTATTATTATTATTGTGATTATTTTTATGATTATTGTGTTATTATTATGTTGCTTGATTATATTTATTTTTATTGCTTGATCACGCCTTTTATACGGTTTAAAGGGAATTGGTACTTGTAATCACGCTTAATAAGATAATTAATAATCTTGTTTAGGGTTAATTTGATTATAATTCAAGTGATTGCCAATAATAGAATTATTTGTGCATTAAATTCAACTAACATAGATTAAACAGGTTTAGGGTTAAACCTATTGATTGCATGTTAGTCAAAAAGCGCACATTAATACGAGCAGAATAAAGTAGAGGCCTATTATTAGGGCAGGTTCAATCTCTTTTAGGTTGGATTTTTACCTTCATCCCCGAACTACCAGTCATGGTTCCAGACCTATTGGAGTTGACGATCTCCTGGATCGTTAAGGGGTGTAATCTTCACCTCGTGAACGGTTTACAAGTTCCTAAAACTTGTTGGCGACTCTTTTGCTCTATCTTCTTTCCCTTTGGACGCCACCGTACTTAAGTGTGTGATCACAGTGGGGTTCAAGCTAGGGATAATGCTTGAAACATTTCCTACAGTTTTTGGCGACTCCACTGGGGAGGATTTCTATTTTAATTCCTGAAATTTATTTTGGCAATGATTTAGAATGAGTGGATGGGACTCGAAAAGTTCTTAGTATTTCATGTGCGTAATTTTGATTAACATTATTGTCATATGCATAAAAAAAGATCTCATTGGAAAGACCATCCGTAATGAGTTAAAACATAGGATTTTTACACGTAGGAAATTTGAGGAATCTCTTTTACAACTATCTAGGATCGAAATAATGCTACGCGAAACTGGAAAATTTTATCGAGCACAGAAAGCTGATGAGGCATGTAGGAACTAGCATCAGCGAACAAAGACTAGCGCCAACATATCTAAAACCCATATGTGTTCTACATATGGACATAACCCTATGGGAATTCATGCTCCATGTACCTGATTGAACGCTCTAAGCAACAAAGGTACATCCGAGAATGTTAAATTCACCAAACCATGGAAGCGAGTTTTTGTTTAAACTCGCGGTGTCTCATCCACTCGCGCCAACCCTTCACGGTTAGGCTTCCGCGCGGTGCATCCGGACAATTAACCATGGACCCTCTATTGACTAACCCATATCCCGAACTTTAGAGAACTAAAGCCATGGTTAGGTTGCAAACTCATTGCATCATGTTGTGCCTACTTGACTAATTGTGCATTATTGCTTGTGCATACTCTATGTATTTTTCCTAACCGTTTATTTGACTTGTGCTAAGATTAAATAAATTGATTTATGACTAAAAGAACTTTGCCTAATTAATTAATTAATTAATTAAATTCAGTAAATAAAGTCTAATAATTTAATCAGAGTTGACTTAGTACGACTTTAGGCATACCCTGTAGAGTAATAATACCGAAAGCAGTTCCAGATCGACGTTCCAGCAATGGCGCCAAGATTTAAACTGCAGCGCCATTCTGTGGAGTGTAGCGCCTTGTGACAATGTTGTAGTATGGCGCTACACTGCAAAGAGAGGCGCCAGTCCTGTCTTTTTTACGACAGTTCAGTTTATTGCTCGAGTCATCACCTTCTGTCTAATTGAGCAGTTTTCAAGTCGATTCAGTTAATTTTTACTTGTTAAGTCATTAATTGAGTCTAAGCAATAAGTCCCATGGTCTTACACATGAGTCAAAGCATGTCACTTACACTCACCATATAAAGCACACACTAAGGTACACTTTTAGCATGTCTAAGGGAGTCTTGTATGCGCGCAATTTCCGTCATTTTTTTAGGGGGTAAGTCGGATATTAATCCTCCAAATAAATCAACTTTTTAAAACCCTATACTTAACTCCCAAAAATATATACCTTATTTTTGCCAAAAATATGCACTTATTTTTGCCTTTTCTCTTTCAAACCGTAAAGTCAAGGTCAATTTGAGTCAAGTAATTAAAACAAAAATGGTTTAATTTACAGCACGTGGTCAAGAAAGGAAGGGAGTTTGATCAAAGACAACCTTTTTATCCAAATCCAACTTTTTGACAAACCCATCGCTCGTAAAAGGAAAGCTAAGACAATAATGGCAAATCAAGAGGAAGTCAATGAGCTCAGGAACCAATTGATTACTGTGACTGAGGCGTTAAAGGTTCTAACCCTCAAGATTGATGGTCCTGTGAAGCAACAACAGATGGACCTCATGCAAGAGAGCCTAAGCAAGCTGTCTAGTGACTATAAGTTTCAAGGAATTAGCTCACAAGGGGTCTCGGTGGACAAGGATCTTCTTCCGCAGAAGTTCAATGCCAATGACATTCCGAAATTCAAAGCGACTGACAACCTTTACTTTCATTTCAGAGCCTTCGAAACAATAATGAGTATTAAGGGTATCGATAAGAAAGTATTTCCCTCCTTGTTTTCACTATCTCTCGAAACCGTTTTTCAACAATGGTTCTTTTCTCTTGAGAAAGAAAGAACCTCTACTTGGGAGTCCATAGTAAACGCTTTCATTGATAGATACAAGTGCAATATTCAATTTGAGACTGTCTATAGGGAACTTGAAATCCTCAAGCAGAAAAAGAATGAAGGTTTCACCTCTTTCTTCAACAAATGGAGAGAGACTCCTGCTAAGATGATCGAGGTGCCAAGTGAAAAAGAATCTGTGAGGTTATTCATTAAAAATATTCAAGAGAAACATTCGAAGAATCTCAAATACCAGAATAATCTCAATACCTTCAAGGCCGTCTATGACATTGGAATCAATATAGAAGACGACCTGGCCAAGCTGAAAGCTGCTAACAATAACTCCAACAATGGCTGGAAAGGCAAAAAGAACGACAATCCTTCTTCTTCCAAAAACACCCACTCAAATAATGTTGGCACCTTTAACATAAGTGAAGTCCTCGCTATGAATAATCAAGGACAAAAGAAACCATTTAGGAGGAACTTTACTCTTATTGGTATGAGTTATGACACCGCATTTGACCGATTAAATGCAAAAGGTCTTATAACTCCTATTGGACGATTTGGGGACCCACCAGTCGAGAAGAGGACGGCTAATTGTAACCCCAATGCACATTGCAAGTATCACCAGGGTAAGGGCCATCTTATCGGGAATTGCTGGAAGCTTAAGGAAGTTATCCAAGATTTAATCAACAATAACAAGATACCATTGCCTTCTGCCAGTAAGAAGCCAAGTATTGATAACGCGCCTCTCGCTCACTCCTTGGCCATCTCTGATAAGGAAAACGAGGTTGATTCCTCATCTCTCATCAAACCTGTCGAAGAATTCCATGCTATCGAAGAAGAGGAGGAGATCTTTTTCGATGCCATGGATAACCTTCTAGAATTAGCATGTAAAGAGGACATACAATTGCTTACACTGTCCATGTTAGAGGGATTAAACTTGCTACGTGAAGCTCTCGAAGTTGCGAAGAAACTTCAGAAAAATTGTGACGAGGTTCCACCTTCGAAAAATAAACCCAGGAGAGTGTTCACACCCATGGGAATGACCTATGATGCTACTTTTGATCGTCTCTATGATCAAGGACTAATCAAACCTGTTGGCCCCACTGAGGATCCAACACTAGAAAAGCGATCTTCAAGATGGGATCCCAAGTCCTACTGTACATACCATCGAGGGAACGGTCATACCACAAGTGAATGTTACAGGTTTCGAAACCTCATTCAAGATCTCATGGTAGCGAACAAGATCTCATTGCCTCTAGCCAGCGAGGAAACGAAGAAACACTTTTCCTTGCAAGTAATCGATAAACCCAAGAACAGTAATAGAATCTATACTTCAATTGGTATTCCATATGCTCAAATGTTCAAAATGCTCTCCGAGAGTGGCGAGGTGAAACCTCTCGAACCGAGACCATTTGAATCTTTAAAAAGGACAGATAGATTTTATTGTCAATATCATCAATCAGGGGGTCACACTATTGAAAACTATTTTAAATTTAGGGATTTTATTCAGGAAATGATTGATGACAAAAGACTAGTCCAAGTTCCACAAGAAGAAGAGGTAAATATTAATGGAGTTTGGGATAGTGATGAAGAAGACGTTTATCTAAAGGACATGGTAGGACCTCCACCTACAGTGTCATATGCCATGGATGACTTCTGGGTTGAAGAAGATTCATCAATAGACGTCCTCACAAGATCCGGGAGAATGCAACCTCATGTTTCACACAACCTATGCCAACCACGCAGCAAGTTCCCATACCTATCATAGATGACAATGACATTGTCAAACAGTTCAAGAAAACCAAGGTTGAAATGAACGTATGGAAGCTTCTAGCAACATCTCGAGAGCATAGGTTGGCAGTAATGAATGCCTTGGATAAGATAGGGATAGATTCTAACACCACTCCTGAGGGGTTGGCTAACTTCCTTACCAGTGATCTCCCTAGTCCTATCAACTTAATCACCTTTTCCGAAAAACACTTACCTCCGGAAGGTGACAAGCATTATAAGGCGTTAAATATCACAGTGGTTTCCAAGAGAATGAACGTCCCTATGACACTTGTAGACAATGGATCGGCCAATAATGTCTGTCCACTTAGAACTGCGAGGATGTTAGGAATAAGGGATGAAGACCTAACCCCCTCAACGTAAGGAATAAGAGCTTACGACAATACTCGACGTCAAGCTCTTGGTAAGATCACCATGAATGTAACGGCGGGAGCAATAGAACACGATACTACATTCCAAGTAGTAGACATTAAGGCATCGTTCAATCTATTGTTGGGACGCCCTTGGCTCCATGACCTAAAGGTCGTCCCTTCATCTCTCCACCAATAGGTAAAGGCCATAGTTGGAGGAATTCCTATTACAATCGATACTTCACCCATGAGGATTAAAGCTATAGAGAATCCAATATTTAACGTGGAGCACGATGAAGATGATGAAAATTTGTGGGGCTTTAACGAAGAGGTCTCCTTAATCGAGGAGAATGAAAGGATGCCTCTCTGCCAGGACCCCCACTCCAATATGATAGTGAATGCTATTCTGAAGAAGCAAGGACATTTTCCTGGGATGACCCTAGGAAAGAAAAAAGGAAAAGCAAGACCGCTTGAATCACCTGGCCTCCCTAAATTAGACACTTTCGGACTTGTTTTCGAACCGACTCGGGAAGATCTCAAGCGAGCCCAGGAAAAGTAAAAGGCACGAAAGGACACTTGTATCCAAAAGAAAGCAATCCCAATGGATTAGTATCCTCTTACCCTCAATGGACAATTTATAAAAGAAGGAGAGGACTATCCATACTATGAATTTCCCAAACCGTTTGTCGTAAATGGCATAAGGCAACCGGGATTCGAGATTTTCCTAGATTGCTACTTCATAGACAAAATCCCAACTCCTGTTCATAAGGAGAAAGCACCCCCATGCTTTGACTTTAATGTCATGGGATTACTATTTGGGCGAGAAAAAGATGAGCCAACATACAAAGAGGATAACTCCTCGCCCATCCAAACAGTCCTACAAACGAAAGCTTCGATCCCTCAAAGCTCATCACTCCAGCGGAAGGATCACTACAAGGGTGGCGCAAGACCGTCAAGGTGACTACTCCATGCGGAAGGAAAATCTCCATCACAACGAGGCAAGGACCGATGTTCGAAGAGTCGTCAGAGTCTCTTCCTATAGAGTCATCTAAGCTTTTATTTGTAGCACCCCCTCTTTCTATCTCTTCTCCTAGGATAGTCAGCGATCAAGTCCCTGAGGACATATCCCTCTTTGATGTAATGATCTCAGAATTTAATAATATGTCTTCTTCTCCTTACTCCTTGTGTTCTTTTTAACCCAAGATGCCGATCATTGCTTAACTAACAATGAAAATTACAAAGAACTTATTAAAGCAATGGAAACACTTGAAAAGAAAACACCGATAATTGAGGAAATTGAGACGGTTTATATCTCAAATGATTCAACCAATAAAGGAGAAGTTAAAATCGGATTAACACTTAATGAACAAGAAAGAACCAATTTAATTAACTTGCTTAAAGAATTCATCGATGTATTCGCTTTGTCATATGAAGATATGCCAGGCATTAATAGAGAAATAGCTCAACACACCATACCACTAATTCCAGGAATGAAACCTGTAAAACAAAAGTTACGTCAAATGAAACCCGGCGTAGCTCTTAAAATAAAGGAAGAAGTTCAAAAACAAATAACTGCAGGTTTTATCAAGGTATCCAAATACCCTGAATGGGTCGCCAACGTCGTTCCAGTTCCGAAAAAGGATGGAAGGGTAAGAATGTGTGTCGACTATCGAGATCTGAATAAGGCAAGTCCAAAGGACGACTTCTCTTTACCACACATCGATATTTAGGTAGATAATACAGCGAATCATGCACTCCTCTCGTTCATTGATGGATACGCGGGCTATAATCAGATTCTCATGGAGAAAGAAGACATGGAGAAAAAAACCTTCATAACACCATGGGGTACTTACTGCTACACGGTAATGCCATTCGGGTTGAAAAACGCGGGTGCTACTTACCAACGAGCAGCGACTGCCTTGCTCCATGACATGATGCATAAAGAAGTTGAAGTATATGTGGACGATATGATTGTGAAATCAAAAGATCGCCCAGACCATCAAATAGCCTTGAGAAAATTCTTCGAAAGGCTGAAAAAATACAACATGAGGTTGAATCCATCTAAGTGCGTTTTTTGAGTCACCTCGGGCAAGCTTTTAGGTAATGTCATAATCTCTAGAGGAATAGAGATAGACCCAAACAAGATAAAAGCAATCATGTCAATGCCACCGCCAAAAACCGAGATACAGATTCGAGGATTTATTAGCCGGTTGCAACACATAAGCAGGTTCATATCAAAATTAACAACAATATGTGAACCAATCTTCAAAAAACTTAAAAAGAATGTACCAGTGATATGGGATGACGAGTGTCAAAAAGCCTTTGAAAAGATCAAAGCCTATCTCGCAAATCCTCCCGTATTAGCACCAGCAATTCCGGGAATACCTCTTAGGTTGTACTTAACATTCACCAAAGAGACTATGGGACCCATGCTAGCGCAAGAAGTAGAAGGCAAAGAAAATGCGATCTACTATCTAAGCAAAAAGATGCTCGTGTATAAAGCACGCTATACACCACTTGAGAAATTGTGCCTCTCATTGGTGTGGGCCACAACCAAGTTAAGACATTACATACTCGTGCATACAGTCTTTGTAGTTTCCCGATTGGATCCACTCAAGTATTTATTCGAGAAATGTACACTCAATGGGCGTATATCAAGATGGATAGTCAACTTAGCCCAATTTGACGTAAGATTCATGCCCCAAAAAGCTATCAAAGGATCACTACCACAAAAACTAGATTACAGTTCACAAAATATAAAACGGTTATCAAAGATAGGCGTTCTCCAGAAGAATATAGAACGTATTTGTGCAAGAGGCGTTTTATGAGTTATTAAGTATAGAACGGTTAGAATAGTTAACCGTTCTCTATTTTTTTTTTACTCAAATAATAAAAAATAAATAATTTCATTTTAGATGATACAGAACGGTCATCTTGCCAACCGTTTTGTATTTCTTTTTTATTCTATAATATTACAAAAAATTAGAGGGATATTTATGTGGACCATTGGGATATTTAGAATTACCCTAATTATTCAAAGGCTGCTTAATATAATTGAAACGCTTTTATACTGCACTATCACTATTCACTAGAGTATTAACTGCTTACTACTTCAGAAAAATGATGAAAACTGAAACCTCATGTTTCTCAATTAACCAATTACTGCTTCGCCGCCCTACCACACCGCCGTCACCCTATCTCCCCACCGTCGTTCCACCGCCACACTGTTGAACATCACTTTACCGCACCGCACCGCTACACCACCACTGCACTTTTCAGGTAATTTGTTCAAATTTTTCTAGATTCAGATGAGTTTGTCAATCTAGTTGTATTAATCAATTGAAATTTTCAATTCAGCTGTAATGAATTCATAGTTTTCATCCATTGCAGTAATTTCGATCGAATTTTAGGTGGATTAAAAAAATTCACAATTTTAGTTTTTGGGAATTCAATTGATTCTTATAAATGCAAATAATTCTATAAAATTGCAGTTTTTTCAATCAAATTACACTTAATTGATACTAATTACAAGAAATTTCACTATTAATCAAAATTATTATCGCCAAATTACTCTAACCTAGGTAAAATATGCAACCCTAATTAGATAAATAAAGAGGGGTAGGGAAAATTGATTACCACTAGGTTATTGTGTTCTATTAATTTCAAATACTTTGCAAATTATTTTATCCGTGAGTATCTTATCCTAAATTCCTGATCCATCCAATGACATGTCTTAGTTTATAAATTTATCTTTAACAGTTGAACTAGGGTGTTAAGCTGTCAACACTCAATACATGTAGTTTCTTATTTTGTATTATTTTGTTGAGGTAAGGATTTCACCGATTTGAAGATGTTGATCTTGATACTATTCCTCTTGTTGAGATGGAGAGATATGCATCATAAATTCATTGATTGTTCGTTGGCAATGTTTTGCATGCTCACTAATTACCCTAAGTCACAAATTCACAATCGTTATATGTATCATAAACCTTGCTTTCATCACCCTATTTAAAGTGATTTAAACTTATATTCATCACCAATTCTATATTATATTTTCACTTATTATATCTCTGATTTAATATGATAATACTGAAAAAACCTTACTTTTACTGAGAAAGACCAATGTATTTTACATTGTTTTGCAATATATTGACAAAGCTAATGATCGACAAGCTTAGGGGAAGATGGATTTCATATGTTACCGGATGCCATCAACCAAATGACGACATTGATGATCTATCTGGATTGAAGATCTATGATATTGGTATATATAAGCTAGATTATACTTTTTAATTTATTTTTATCAACATCAATAAAAAAAAGGTGTTTTGATAAATATATATACCTTGTATTTGTATAGAACAAATTTTCGAATGAATGATTAAATTTAATTGTTGGATGTCTTAAATTATATGAAGTATATTTTTATGGCTTTGGTTAATTCTATTATACTGAAATTGTACATACTAGATCATGAATTTCTTTTACACAGGAAATGTAGATTTTGGTATAAAAGATAAAATACAAGAATATAACAACTATATGTATACAGGAAAAAATTTCAATAATATCGTCAAAAATAAAATACAAGAATAATACAGCTAGCAGGAAAATAATGCAATATATGATCTCTTGATTGGATGTTTTTTTTTTAAAAAAAAAAAACTTTAGAGAACGGTTATCCAACTCAGCCGTTCTCTATTGTAATGCAATATAGAACTGTTGAGTACTCTAAACCGTTCTATTTTCCTTCATTACTGTACGATTATAGGAAGGGAAAAGAGAACGGTTGTGACTGACAACCGTTCTCTATTTGTTAGTATATAAAATGCCTAATTGACCCGTTCTCAATACTTTATACATCGCTTAGCAGAAGAACGGTCCTAAAGCGTTCCATAAAGTCTATTACAACCCTTCTCTAAGCCCTTTTTTGTACTAGTGGATATGTGGTTTCGGATTTTCTAGCAGACTTTCCAATAGAAGATTTGACGCCAATACACGATAATGAATTTCCAGACAAAGACTTGATGGTCACCGAAGACGATACTTGGACCTTATACTTCGACGGAGCCTCAAACCAAAAGGGATGTGGCTTTGGAGTATTACTAGTATCACCTAAAGAAGAGCATATCCCAATCTCCATAAAGCTTGATTTCGACGTTACCAACAACGCTGCTGAGTACGAAGCATGCGTGGTAGGCCTTGAAACATATTTGGCATTGGGAGTGAAAAAATTACAGATATTCGGAGACTCTTCATTGATCATCAATCAAATCTCTAAAAGATGGAAAGTAAGGAGCGAAAGCCTAGCCCCTTAAAAAACTTATCTGGAAACTCTCACTAATCAGTTAGAGAAGGTGGAATACACATATCTACCTAGAGAAGAAAATCAATTTGTTGATGCCTTGGCAAGACTAGCCTCAATGGTTAGGATTCCTACGGAAATGGAGCAAATGCCTCTAACTATAGAAAAAAGGTATAAACCGGCCTACATTCAAGCTATAGAAGATGATGAAGTGATCCAAGACAAAGAAGAAGAAGAAGAAGAAGAACCGTGGTATACGGATATACTCAACTATGTCACCAAAGGAGAATACCCTCCCTATGCCGACAAAAAAGAAAAGCGAGCATTAAGACTCTTAGCTTCCCAATACATACTCATAGACAACGAGTTACACAAAAGGGTACCTAAGGGTCGAGCTCTCTTATGTGTAGGAAAAAAGGATGCTCAAAGAGCAATGAGGATAGTTCACGAAGGAATTTGTGGAACTAACGTAAATGGCAAAATGCTAGTCCAAAAGATAATGTGAGAAGGATACTATTGGACTGCCATGAATAGGGATTGTCATTAATACGTAAATAGATGCCCTAAGTGCCAAATCTATGCTAATTTACAACATGTTCCTCCATATCTACTCTACACCTACACTTCGCCATGGCCATTCTCTACATGGGGAATTGACATCATTGGCAAAATCACTCCCCCAGGAACAGGAGGTCACGAATATATCTTACTGGCAATTGATTACTTCACAAAGTGGGTCAAAGGACTCGAACCACAATCATACGCTAAACTCACTGCAAAACATGTAACACTCTTTATCGAAAGAAATATTATTTGCCGATATGGAGTCCCACATGAAATGATAAGTGACAATGGAACTCACTTTCAAGCCGAGTGATAAGAATTGCTACAAAAATATGGTATTCAAAATCATCATTCTTGTCCTTATAGACCTTAGGAAAATGGAGCAGTCGAAGCAGCTAATAAAAATTTAAAGACTATCATCGAGAAAATGACGGAAAATAACAAGGATTGGCCATACAAACTCCACTTCGCATTATGGGGTTATCGCACGTCAACAGGAAATACGCCATTTTCCTTGGTTTATGGAATGGATGCCGTACAAGCTGTATAGCTAGAGATTCCATCTCTACGCATCACATTAGAAAGCAAACTCGATGAAGTTGAATGGACTAGGGCGAGATATGAGGAGCTAATTCTACTTGACAAAAAATGACTAGAAGCTCTACATCATACTCAATGCTATCAAACATGTATGGCTAGGCATTTTAATAAGAAGGTCAAGACAAGAAACATCAAAGTAGGAGATTTGGTGTTAAAAGCATTAAGGAAAATGTTTTGGATCCAAGGGGAAAATTCGGACCTAATTGGTCTGGACCCTATATTGTCAAAACAATCATGTCAAGAGGTGTAGCAAAATTAACTGATATGGTTGGCAATGAGTTCTCGAACATGACAAATCTTGACCAACTTAAAAACTACTACCCATAATTACTTGAGTAGGACAATCAAGAGAGCTACGTTTGGCCTGATTCCTTAAGAAAGGATACGTAGGCAACCCCTTAAGGGTGAAGCCACTTTATTTTTTCAAATCTCGCATTCCAGGCTTAATAAAAAATTCAACAGAAAATCGACGAAACATCGGCGTCACAGAAAAATTCTGGCGCCAGCCGATGAACCTTAGTGCCAGACGACAACCCCTATCGCCTGACGCCAGACTGCCGCAGCTGGCGCCAGTCGTAAAATCGCGGCGCCAATTTTCTGTAAAGTATCTGGGAATATTTCGGTGTTTTTCGGAAAATTTTTTACTTCCGTACTCGAAAAAATTTCTGGAAAATTAAAATTTCAATTTTCATTGCTTTAATAAATTAAATTTAAAAGTGATAATTTAATTAAAAAGCTGGAATTTCATTAATAAAATAAACTTACAATTACATTATTGATGGAATTTAAATAAAGCTTACATAAATTAACTTTGAATTTAAAACTAAGTCTAATAATTGAAAGTTAAGCAATGCTCTAATCTTTCATCTCTTTCCTTGCCCTCTTCCAATTCTTATCTGCGTCTTCTTCTTCATCCATAACTTTAGCTAGTAGGCATCCTTTAGAAGATCTACATTCAATTTTGGAGTAAATAGTTTCTCCTTTAGCTAGGACCCCCTGTTTCTTTTCTACCCAAGACTTCTTCTCTGTAGTGTCAGCCTTTCTCTTTCTTTTATCCTTCGTAGAGCTTTTCTTTTTAGGCATTGTAGGTGTTTTGAACTCAACTCTTTCACCCAAGCGTTCCTTAACAAGAATCACTTTGTCACCTAGACGACTCTTCACATCAGTTTTACTCTGATTTCTCTTCATGTCCTTTAAAGGTTTCTTCAAAAGCCACTTCTTCACATCATCGGGCAAGGAAGGAGGAACCTTTTGGGTAATCACTTCCCATAAAGGTCTAGGGCTCCAATAAGTATCAAATTTGTCTACTTCTTGAGAGACAGGAAATTCATAGGGACGACAAAGGTCCCCGGAAGGAATTGTTTGAAGTAGGCCGTACTATCTTTTTACCCTGCAGGGATAATAAAAAGTCATTCGGGACAAGCTTGGAAGACGGCATAAAGGTTGCTTATTGACACCAACCATCTCTTCTATTTTCCACCAAGGGATGACCCACTTGATTGCAAAATTGCAAGACCCGAAGACCTTCCATTCAAGGCTCCCCATCTTAGAGAAGCGTTTCTTCCTTCTCACAAAACAGTTCGGAGTGTACTTTTCAATATTGTCTGGAGGACTATTTAATTCTAGTCTTTCCATTAGCCACATCTATAACGAAATCCAATGCAAATAAATTGTTATTACTATACAAAAATATGTTTTTGATTTCTGTAATCAAAAATATTATTTTTCTACCTGTAATAAAATTGGAGAGCCCCGAAAAGGCGCCTTTGGATTCTTCTTTAATTCGTCGAGACCAAGCATAGTCTCTCCAACTATTAATGGCATTGGATTTCTCCCAGATTTAATCTGCTCCAAAACAGTTGATATAATTGCTTGACCCTCATTAGTTTTACCGCTAGTGAGAAGATATTGATTAAGCATGCAAAAAAGAAAAACCCTTCTTCTATAAACATAAAAAGACTCAGAATAAGGACTATCAAAATAATGGCGAGCAAATTCTTTCAAATTACCTATGCTACCATCTACTATTTTGTTAGATCTTTGTCTTTCAAATTAAAGAAACGCTCAAAATCCTTATAATAATATTCATTTACTCTAGGGATTACTACAAGATCTAATGAAGGGAAACCTAAAATAGCACCGAATTCTTCCGACAAAGGGCTAATTTCATCATACCCTAATCTAAAATAATGAGTATCCACATCCCAATATTCTAGGGCAGTATGAATAAAGTCTACATCAAGATCTACCCCTTTGACACCATAAATACCCCCCATATGAAAAACATCTAACTCTTTTCTCTCCTTGGCAGTTAGAGACCGACACCATTCATGAGTGAAGTTGGTAAAACTTTTAGAGACTAGAGACATGATTATTATTTATTCAAAAGCTAAGAATATTTTTAATCTACTAAAATTATAAAGAAAATCGACTGGGCAGGGGGCTATTTATGCACAAAATCGGCGCAGTTTTAATCCGGAAAGGATTCAGAGTCAGCGCTCATCAGCGCAAGACGCCAGAGCCTGGCGCCAAACGCTAAGCGTAGCGCCTGGCGCTAAACCAAAACGCGTGGCGCCAGATGGTGCTGACGTGTCTTATCATACAAGCTTCTCAAAACTGCGTTTGTTGCTTAATTCGAGTCTGACCAATGACTTTATGGTCTTTTATTCTTTTTTATCCCTTTTTTTTCCCTTCTTCTTAATTAATATATCCATTATATTAATTATATTATTTTTCGGATTTTATTTAGAGTTAACTTTTAAGTTTTTATAAATCCAATATTCTTTACTTTTATTTTTTTCATTTTTTCTTTTTAGGGAAGAAAGTCGGATACCCTCCATCAATAATAAAAATGACGGAATTTTTGCGCAAAATTACTTTTCACAATTCTGTGCACACACAAACATGCACATAAAAAAATGAAAAATGATAAATAATAAATACTGAATAAACTCATAGTAATATGTATATACTAGCATGTCTAAGCAATGAGTCTAAATAAAGGCAGAGTTCTATACAAAGTCAAAATAAAAAAAACACAGGTATAAACTACGGCGCCGGGGGACGTACACCCATCATCTCATAAAACTGCGCCGTACGAGGAGTAACCTCTCCACTAGCTCCAACTTCAGCTCCATCTCCAGCTCTGGTCTCCTCAGGAGGTGGAAAACTCAGCACAGGACCCGTCCACCCAAGATCAACCTGAAGCTGAGGCTGCGGAGGCTGCGGAGGCTATTGCGATGACGAGCCGATCTCGTACATCCCACCACCTCTAAGAGCCGAGGTAACCTCTCCCTGGCCTACCGGCGCATCATGTGCACTCTTAAATGAAGAGCCTGAGCCCTCTACCGCCTCGGTGCGGGCAGCCTCAGAACGACCACCCCGACCGCCAGAACCAGTACGGCGACGTCTCGAGCTAGACCTCGTCGGCTCTCTCCGCACCTCAGGTCTCGTACGGGTACGAGAAGGGATGGGCTGACCCTACAAAAGAAAGTAAAATCAGAAACGAGCAAAATCGTAGCAGTAAGGCAAATAAAGAAGGGAGACTACCTCCTGAACGGCGTCGTCGCTACGACATGTAGCCACGTTCCTCATCCGAACGAGCTGGCTCCGGAAGGCATCTATACACCGCGCCTTCGCCGTGACCACCTCGCGCGAGAACTATCAAGAAAATAAAGTCAATAAAGATGCATAACATATGTGGACAAAAGTTGCAAATAAGCTTACCCGAGTCTGGTGACGAGCGATCGACCGCTCCACGAAGCGCTCACCCTCGGGAGGCGGAGGAATCATCTCCTCAATCGGCCCGTATGTCCCCTGATAGTGGATGGACATACGAGGTGGCACAAACTCAGTAGGTCTAGCCTGACTAAAGAAAATCAAAGTCAGTAAAGCATTACTTGGGGGCTACTTAACGAAAGGTAAAAGCTGAAAATCATACCGCCACCTCCTCAGCTAGTACAGGGACAGGAGCTAACAACGGCAGTAGCTCCTCCTCATAGCACCTCCCAGGGATCGTATAAGATCGCCAATGGGTACCAACTCCCTCTGACATGCTCACCAACCTCGCAGCATTGAACATATGACGCGGTGGAGCAGCAGGAAAGACAAAAGTGTCCGAGTAATGCTGAATAGAAATCCTCTCTCCAAGATACGCGATGGCTCCATATGTCCCCAAGAAATAGCGACGTTCAGCAGTATACTGTGCGGCTAGCCCAGGTACAACCAAGTCGACCCAAGGCCGGTACATCACGTCAGGCTCCTGCAAAGAACGCCTATCATATTAGAATCTATCGAAGGTATTACAAAGTGTTCAAATATGTAAAGAACCATACCGAGATGATCCAATCTCAGACATAAGCAGTGGACATCCTAACGCGGCGGCTTCCCCAGGAAGCACTCACTAGAAACCTGCAGCGACGGTCTCGCTGGTGCAACTAAGGGAAGGTACTCGTAGAACAAGATCTACAAAAGGAAAAAACTATCAACAAGTGTTAATCAAATCTTAGAGCTAAACTTTATGGGAGATAAAGTATACCTCTACGACCTTCCAAAAGCCAGATAGAGCGACGTTCCCCGTGAAGGACCGGTGTTGACACGAGTCTCGTAACGCTTGGATGAAGTCAACACAGGCCAAGCTGGCCCAATCATATGTCCCGATCAAGCGTAGATCACGGACTGCAGGCAGTTAGTAAAGCAACACTCTACTACCCTTGTTAGGGGAGAACGTCCCTGACAGCAAGATAAGTACAAAGATGCGCACCCGCTGCTCTCGGATGGTCGCATCATCATCAAAAGCCGCTGCTACAGTCGAACGGCGAATCCCCTTCGCGCCGAACTGAGTCGACTCTACCTTAGAACGAGCCCGAACATCAATCGGACCCAAGGGCTCCTCGACCTCAGGGGCAAATACGTTAATCTCGTTGTCAAACGGCATCGCAACAGAGCTAAACTCCAGTCCCATAATGAGACTGAAGTCGGTCGGGATTACCATCATCTCACCCCAAGGAAAGTGGAAAGTGTTGGTGGTGTCCCAAAAGAACTCCACCAGAGCGCGAACCACATGATGACCCCCGCTAGAGGCAACCATGGCCTTTGAGGTCTCGAAAAGTGCAGTTAGTCCGCAAGACTCCCAGAGAAGTCTCGCCTCTCCGTCATTGTCGATGAACATCTTGTACAGGTTGCCCAAAGTATCGCAACCTGAACCATGGCAGCGCGTCCTACCAACTGTGATACCCTGTCGTACCCTCTCAAAAAAGTGATGGATGGGAGAGAAGTACAGAGTCCGCTCATCCAACTCAGGGAGTTGAGCGAGAGAGGTGGATGGATCGACATCGTCCTCTACGGGCTCGTGCTCCCGTCGAACGTCTCGGGACCATGAACCCAAACCTTGCTGTATAGCCATGCTACATTGTGCAAAATTATCATAAATTAAGGTTCTATAGTATCTAAGGTTCGCCTAGCCGCATGATACTATGTTCGGAAAAAAAAAAACAGAGTACGTAGTACTAAAACAGAGCACAAATTCAAATTGATTATATACGGCATTTTTCAAGCATTCAAACAATTTCTTGAAATACTATAGTAATTATTGTGTCAAATTCGACAAGAATTGCTAGCAAAGACGTCAAGAACAAGCCACATTGTCTTCCCGACCTTAAGAGGTCTAACAATGGTGATTTGTTCGTTTCTTCACCAAATTGAGTCAAACAAGTGTCAAATTACTACCAAAGCAATATATAAACATAATCAAGCAATTTCATGGCATACAATTTGATAAACAAAGAGAATTAAGCAATTTAAGTTTCGAATTTTCAAGAAATTCGTGAACAAACTTGTGCGAAATTCATTAAAATCGGAGTGAGTTTGAGGAAAACTTACATAAATCGGGAAAATGGATGGAATAAGCTTTTATTTGCAACAAATTTGATCGAATTTGGTTGAGAAACGAGAAAGAACGAGTGAATTGAAGTTCTGAGCGAATTCTCGAGCAAGAAACGAGCAGCAGCAACGGAAATGAAGAAGAGAAGGGTATTTATGGAAAACCCGATTGTAGCGCCAAGCGACAGGCTTTGGCGCTAGTCAATAAGGCTTAGCGCCTAGCGCAAGTGCCAGCGTCAGGCGCTACAACCAAATATGCGACGCTAGTGTTATATCAGCGGCGACAGACTGCCCAGCCCCTTAGTGCGGTTGTTCCAACCTCATGCAATATATTTTGGGTTCCTTGGTGCTCCAGTAAGCCCTACTAAGCAATTTGACATGATTTTAGTAATCGACTTGATTACAATTGAGTGATCGACCTGATGAATGATCTTCTCACTTAGCTTAAAGCGCCTAAGCATTGGCTCATCGCAAAACACCGACATAATGGTTCATATAGCAAAGCACCGACATAATGGTTCATAATGATTCACAATTCAGCAAAAAGCATCGACATACTGGTTCATTCAGCAAAGGGCACCGACATACAGGTTCAAAAGCAACAGAAGCGTTGACGTACAGGCATAGCGGAAGCAAAGTTCAAGCGAGCTTTTCAAGATCGACAAGCGTAGGTCTTTGGTAATTTTCCTTGGAATATTATCGCAAAAAATGGGGATAGCTTTAAGCGAGGATATCTTTGGTAGTGTTCCGTAGCTTGCGGAGAGTTGTCACAAACAACTGGAGGTGATTTCAAGCGAAGTTGTCTTCGATCGTGTTCCCTGGCTTGCGAAAGATGGTCACAAAATGTTAGAAGGTCGTTTCAAGCGAAGCAATCTTCGATGCGGTTCTCTAAGTTGTAGAAGTCTATCATAGGGAAATCAAAGGCAGTTACAAGCGTAGCAGTCTTCAGGCAACATTCTCTAGCTTGTAGGAGGTCGTAAAAAATACAGAAATACAGCAAAGTAGTAGTAAATCGGTTACTTTCAGAGATGTGTGCTCGACGGTGCAAGATACGCGTTTCTTAACTCTTTTATCTGTTTAACTAACGCTAGTTTGCAGGTATTGGAGTTACAAGAATGATTTAGGATCGCAGAACGTTCTGAATCATTCTCCATCCCTATCGATACTTTCACTTTTGTTTTCGAAACTTGCGTTTCTCCAAACTCAGTCAAAGTGGGGGCTTCTGTAGACACCCATTTGTGTCTCCCCAAAACCAAACCCGATGATGAGTACCTTTCACGTCGAATCATAATCGAATGAAGTCAAAGTGTGGAAAAGTCTAGTGTTGCGGATAGTTTTAATTTCTTTTCTCTTCTCTCTATTTTTGAAAACCTATTTTGAGAAATAGACAATCCAGTTTGTTTGGTCCATAATAAGGGTCCAATAATGGTGTAGTTGGATGGGGCTTGAAAAGAGCTTTCCAACGATATATTATAAGCCCAGTTCTGATGAATAATGAGGAAGTTATGGCCAAAATACTAAACTGGGCCCGATTTTAGCCTTATATGCGGCCCAATGATCTAGGGGAGGGCCTAATATGGATTTATCACTCCTAATGCAATTAGGAATGGTTTTAGTCTTCTCGATTCTTCTGGAAGGTTCTTTTCATTCCAAATTCAATTAGCATTGATAAATTGACTTTTGTTGACTTTTTAGAGTTTTAATCATAATAAAAGAGTGTTTTTAAGGAAAATACGATTTTACCTTCTGTACGGCCAAATTTTATCTGATTTTAGAAAACGCGTAAAAAATATGATTAGCGCCTAACGCCAGTTTGGCGCTAAGCCTGGCGCTAGCGTTAGCGCTTGGCGCAAATGGTTAGCGTCTGGCGCTAATTTCTTTTTTTCACGTCGAAACTCTGATTTTTTTTTCTATTTTTTGGCTGATTTTCTCTATAAATAGCCTCCTAAAAACTCCGTTTTGAATAATCTACAATCATCAATTCTCTAATTCTCTTCTCTCTCGAAGCTAAAGCTTATTCTCTCTCTCTTTTCTAAACCAACCTTTATACAAAATTCCGCATTCACAAGACCAACAAACACCTAGCATTGTTCGAATTTGCCTTCGCCCTAGACGTGAAAGGTTTAATATTTCTGAGGGTTTGGTCCCAAATCTCTCTTTCAATTATTTAATTTAATTGTTTTTTTATTATTTTCCTTGAAGTTACTAATGCGTGTATTTTGTGATTTGAAAGAGGTACGAGGCATCCAAGTAAGTGCTTTAATTGTTTTAATTGATATTATGATGTAGAAATCATGCTTAGGTTGTTATTATGATTCCTAGCGTCATGTTAGGGTGTTTTGATCTTCCTAGTATCATGTCTAGGGTAACTTTAATATCAAGTATGATTAAAAGTATGATACCTTCTATTTTCTTTCCTAATAGTATCATGTTAGGGCTATATATTTGATTTTTATTGTTTAGTGACATGTTAGGGTTTGTTATTAATCTTGTTAGTATCATGCCTAGGATCTTGCTATTATGCTCTAACATGATTATTATTATTATTGTGATTATTTTTATGGTTATTTTGTTATTATTATGTTGCTTGATTATATTTATTTTTATTGCTTGATCACTCCTTTTATGCGTGTTTAAAGGGAATTGGTACTTGTAATCATGCTTAATAAGATAATTAATAATCTTGTTTAAGGTTAATTTGATTATAATTCAAGTGATTGCCAATAAATGATTTATTTGTGCATTAAATTCAACCAACATAGATTAAACAGGTTTAGGGTTAAACCTATTGATTTCATGTTAGTCAGAAAGCGCATATAAATATGAGCATAATAAAGTAGAGGCCTATTATTAGGGCAGGTTCAATCTCTTTTAGGTTTGATTTGTACCTTCATCCCCGAACTACCAGTCATGGTTCCAGACCTATTGGAGTTGACGATCTCCTGGATCGTTAAGGGGTGTAACCTTCACCTCGTGAACGGTTTACAAGTTCCTAAATCTTGTTGGCGACTCTTTTGCTCTATCTTCTTTCCCTTTGGACGCCACCGTACTTAAGTGTGTGATCACAGTGGGGTTCAAGCTAAGGATAATGCTTGAAATATTCCCTATAGGGTTCTTTTGTTCTCGTTCATTCATTAGTTCAACCAATTTATTAATGTTATCATCTTCATTAGATTGATTGTTATAGCATTCGAAAGATTCAAGAGAAGGCATATACTCGGAAATAGAGCTCATACTATTAAAATAAAAAGAGAATACGTCAAGAGAAGTGTCCTTTTTGGGATCTTCGTCCTTAGAACTAGAACATAAAGACTCAATAATGGCCACAAGGCCTAGATTTGCAGCTTCCCTAGAGTCTATAATAGATTCATCGTCCGATTCTGAAAACATCTTCCCTTCTTCTGTGACGATTTTCAGCTTATCGCCTTTGTGATTGGTCCATTTGAAAGATTTCCTCCATCCATGCTCAAAAGTTTCATTTAAAGGGGTGATCAACGAGGTTGGGTCAAAAGCTTCATCTTAAATAGCGTTTTGATTGGTCATTGTAGCGACCTGGTTTTGCTCTAGTCCAAATAACAAGTTAAATGCTTGCCCATCATAGCACCCTGGAGTTGGGTGTTTTGATTTAACGACATTAAGATCGTCATCCAAGAAGTAGCAATCATGAAATATTTCAAATCCAGGCTTTTTGATTCCTTCTAGAACTAAGAGTTCTGGAAAGTCATAGCATGGGTAATCTTCTCCTTCCCTAATGAATTGCCCATTAAGGGTTTGTTGATAGGATGGGATTAAAGTGATTATCCCGTTCTTATTATTGTCTCTACGTGCTTTGTTTTTTGCATCGTGAGACTCCAATTCTTCTTTGGTTGGTGTATATCCCAATCCAAAGGAGAAGCTTTTCTTTGGGATAGGAAGTAAGAGAGATTTCTTCATTCTTATTCCCAAAGGCATCCCAAGAAAGTAACTACTCTTGAGTAAGATGTTGTTTACTATCCGAGTGGAATATGGATCAAGCTTGAATGGTTCTTCAAAGTCTTCTTCCAGTTCAATTGTGAACATTAGCTCCGCGGAGAATCCCCACATGTCCTCTTCATCATTATCAAGGTTTATTTCTAAGAGTGATTGATCATTTATTGCTATTTTGAGTGGAGAAGCATGTATAGTCATAAGAAGCCCTTGATAGTTCAACCTAATCACTTGATGAAGTGAGGATGGTATTGCACCAAGCTCATGTATCCAAGGACGTCGAAGTAAAAGGTTGAATGTAGGTTTTATGTCCATAACATGGAATTCAACCATCTTTTGAATTGGGCCTGTGGTAATAGGTAGCTTAACTGTTCCACACACCAATCTTCTCGAATTTTCATAGGCCCTAATGCTTTGTGTTGTTGATTGAAAATCTTTTTTTGGATTTAGGCCTAAGTATTTTGCCGTTCGTAATGGGCATACGTTTACAGCTGACCCATTGTCCACCAAAGTTAGAGGGATATTGTATCCCTTGCATCCCACAGTTAAGTTTAATGTATTGTTGTGGGTAGTGTCTTTTAAAGGCAAATCATCATTAATGAAAATGATTGATTTTTCGGATTTCTCGCTAGTAAGAAAGCTAATGAGATCCTGAGGGGTTGTGTGTGTGCTTACAGACAAAGCCGTTAAAACGTTCATGAGAGAATTCTTATGTTATTTAGAAGTACTAAGGAGTTCCCAAATGCTAATATTTTCCTTGGATTGGCAAAGTTGTTTGACCAATGGATCTTCCACCTCAAGTGAAGGTGATATTGGATTTTGTACTTGACCTTCAGTTTGATTTAGTGTGGTCGAAGATCCATTTGGTGGTGGTGCTTGGTAGACTCGCCCAAAACGAGTTAAATGATCTATCTCGTTTAGGTCAGTTATAGGACTCACAAACCAACTTTCTTCTAGAGGCTTTGGATGTTCCTCCATTTCAAGATGTTCCATGAGTTGTGCTTAATGCCATTGTTCATCCAAGGAGAGATTCGATAAATCTTGCGATTTTCCCAAGAAATGATCCTAATCAAGCGCTCCATTTGTTTCATTTTGTAAACAAGATGGAGGTGGGACGACGGCATACTTAGAGACATATAAGTCTTGAAAGTCGTCGTCCCATAGTCCACATACTTCATTAGTTGCCCCTGTGAGTATTGTGGATAGAGGTTCTCTTGTAGGTGTGATATAGTCAAGGTTTGAACATAGCACTTCCCATATAGTCCTCATTTATGTGAAACACCCCTAAGGGGGATGCATTATTGTTAGATTTAGGCGTTGGAATTCTCCCATCGTCTACTAAATCTTGTATTTTGTGCTTTAAGACATAGCAACGTTAAGTATCATGTCCAACGCCTCTATGATAAGCACAATAAGCATTACCATCTCATTGAGGAAATCTTCTTTCTGGTGGAGTGGGTGGTGTCGGCCCTGTTGGCGCAAGTAAGCCTTTTTCATTTAATTTTTCTAATAATTCTTTATAGCTTACAGGAAATGGAGTAAATTTTCTTTCTTTTGTCCATCTTTTTCTAGGATCATCATATCGATTTGTGTTATTGTGTTGCGTGGTAGTCGCAAATAGCTCAATAAAGGATGATGCATTATCATTCCCGTTCTTGTAGTTATTCTTAGGTTGATGATGATGATGAGGTTTGTTTGCTTTTTCTTTAGCAAGATCATCTTCAATCCTAGTAGCCACAGAATAAACCTTTTGAAAAGTGTCTAAACCAAGGTAACGTAGATGTTTGTTGTACTTTTCATGACAATTGTCAATGAGTTTTTGTACTAACTCGAGTTCAGGCGGCCTTTGGGCAAGGTGGGCTGCCTTTTCTCGCCATCAACCATAGAAAGCAAGGAAACCTTCATCGTCGCCTTGCTTAAGCATCTCGTGTTCACGTAAAGTTGACTTAAACTCTACGTTACTCTCATATTGGGTAATGAAATCCGAAACTACATCTTCCCATGTTGCCTTGAATTTTGGATCTAGCCCATAGTACCACTCTCTCGCAGTTGGGTCTAGGGAATAAAGGGAAAGTCAAAGCATAAAGCTTAGGATCAACTCCCTTTAATGCCATAGTATCAGTAAAACACATTAAATTATTTTGTTTATTATTGGTCACCTTAAATATTGGCAAACCCGTAGCTACGAACTTTTCCGGTAAAGCAAGTCCTGGGGGAGGAGCAAACGTTTCTGCGTCAAAGTACTTGTTCCCCATTGTAGAACGAAGAACTAGTTTCTCCAACGACTTTTCTTTGATGGATAATTGTTCCGGCTTTTCTTGCAAGGCTAAGGTTTCAACATTTTTCTTTTCAGCCTTTTCCATTTTCTTAATTCTTCTCTCCTCGGCCTCTTAAGCCTTTTCCTCTCTCAAACGAAGAATCTCTTGTTGAAGTTCTTCGATGGTAGGCATTGTTGTTGGACTAGGATTAGTTATCAAAGAAAAGTGGTTTGAAAGGGGTTGATCTTTGGGTGGTCAACGTAGAATGCGAGTGCCAAGGAGTCTTCTTTCCCAAGCTTGGAAACCGGCCCTAAAGGAGTACAAAAGGATAAGTAAATCGATACGCTTGTTTAAAAAGGGAGAAAAAAAGAAAAGACGCAAAATATATTCAAACGGATAACATCGCCCTCAACAATTCTTTAATGAAGATATTGTTCGGACGAGTCAATTTGTTTTTTGAGAAATCAAAATTGACTCGTTCAGTGGGCGCGCGCAAGTGACTCAGTTGCGCGTGACTATCGCGCGCAACGGAATCTCTTGCGCTTGGAGGGGTCGCGCAACTCAGTGAGTTGCGCGCGCCACCTGCTCGTAGGATTTTTTTTATTTTTTAATTCGAGCGTTTTTTATTTTTGTCATCGCTTTTTTAATTTGATTTTTTTTTGCTATCCTTTGAATACAACTCTTAATCACGAAGAGACAACTTCGTAATTGGGAATCTAGACCAAATTGAAAAGAAAAAAAAAAAAGAAGAGTATCCTAACACGTTGCATATAGTCACATAATCACTTAAGCATGCCATAAGTCAAGATTCACGCAATGCCATTCTAAGGTCAAAAAAGGCTTGGGTTTCCAATTAAGAAACGACGCACAAATCAATTACTCAACGTGTTAACTCATGGCATCGCCCTCCCAACATTTTGTTGGAGATATGGGAGGGATGATTGTTATTGATTTCGGGATAGAAGCCTAGTGTCGGAGACTCCTAGTCAATGAGCCAATCCCCAATGGTTTAAGTGTTCTATGCTTATGCATGATGCAATGTTGCTTGTTTGGTTTTACTCTTGTGCAAACGGAACATATTATGCGTTCAAGTCTCGCTCTTTAACTAGAGATTATCCAAGTTAATTCTCGTTACCACCCATAGGCAACCTAGTGTTGGAAACCTTGGATCATAACTACGAATTAATCATGTAACCTCTAATTCCCCAATGGAGTCGCCACTGTAAGGAGGGGGTTCCTATTGTAAGGGGTCCTCTCCTTAAATGCCCATGGCCCTTTAAAGACTAGGAGTTTACACTTGTTGGGGTGTAGTAGGATTTGAATTCCAGACTGTTTAGGGGACCTTGAATTAAAATTGATTCTATCATTACGCTTTTTTGTAAGAAACAAGTATGGAGTCGCCAATGAGTTCTAGGAAAACTCATAAACCTCGTTCATGCCTTTCTTCCATGTGGAGTTCATGGAATAATTAGCACGAATCATAAGTTTACCCATGCCCAAATTGGTCTATAAACAAGAAATGAGTTCGGGAGCGAGGGTACTAAAATAATGTTCCTTTTATAGGGGAATCGTTATCCTAGCCCTAGTGCGGCCTCTACTAGCTCTTCCTTTTTTTACAATTTCAGCACCAAACAATATATGCAACGCGATACCTAAAACTATGTTAGTTGATTTTATTTACACATACCAATTCACGTAGAAATTACATCGTAATGTCGTTATTCTGTTTTAATCAAATTCGTGAAAAGGACAAGAAAATAAACAATATTCTCCTTGGCTTAAGTGATCAACCAACAAATATTTAATTCAATTCTAATCTTTATTTAACGCAAGATACTATGTGGAATTGATTAATTAATTATTTTAAAGGTGATCAAACAACACTAATTAATTAATTACGGTTCTTTTAAACAAGAAAATAAATGTGATTTAACTAAGTGCTCGGGAATTTACCTCTTCTCTTTGCTAGATCTCTGTTTAGAATACTTATTGACTCCTTCTTGTTGGGGAACCCCCACCGTAGTAACAAAATATCAAAAGGGGTGAGTGTTTAGGACAAGAGGGGCTAGGTTGCACAAGTTCACAAGTATTTCGCCAGAGTTTTAGGTTATTTTATGTCTGTCTAAGCCTCGGTTTAAGCTCTTATTTATAAGGAATTATTAGGTTTAGGGTTACGAGCATTCTGCCGCAGTAGGTGTCGTGCGCAACAGGATGAGTTGCGCGCGGCATCCCAGCTCAAGTGATTAGGTTGCGCTGATGTGGGCACCGCAACTAATTGTCTTGTGTGCGGCTTTATGGTAAGATTCAATTTTATATTTTTTGTATAATTCTGAATCTTCCGCAGCGCAACTCTGGAGGTTGTGCTGAGTGTCGCGCGACTGAATTACTTGCGCGCGGCAGCCCAACGCAACTCTTTGATATGCGCGCGGCTTTTTCTGCGGAAACATTAAAATTTAATCTAGGCGCTCCTAAATCTGTCATTATTGGGTTTTAAGCGCGATCTTAAGCCTAATTATGATCCGATTTAGTTAATTGGACCTTTGTTTTGGCTTTTATCTTTAATTCGGGCTAGAATTTTATGTTTTGGGGCTTAACCAGTTCTCCATAAGTATTCTTCACTATGATCCAACACGAAGATGGTTTTATTTATCGTCATTGCACTTCCTGTCGGAACAGGAGGCCAAAAGTAGATGTCTACAGGGTTCCAGTTGAGAAAGTATTAGAAATTTTACTCTGATATGATGCCACCAGTTTAGTTTAGTTTATTGTTTTGTTTATCTTATATTTTTTTTCTTATTTCTGTCTTTTACTTTCAGTTGTGTGTTTACTTTTTGTGAATAAACAAATATGCAAAAATACAACATCCTATTTGTCTTAACTTTTCTATAGAGTTTGCTTAAGTTTGTCATCATCAAAAAGGGGGAAATTGTTGAAGCTTAAGAGTTTTGATGATGATAGACTTAAACTAAAAGGAAAACTCAATTAATAGGGGTTTAGTAGTATTTGATTAGCACAGGTGAAATAGATCATGGTGGTGGAAGAGTAACTCAAGCTAAGAAGATATGAAGAGACCTTTGAAGAAAAGTAAGTAAAAATAGAAGAAGAGTTCTCTAACAAGAACTAAGTTCCATAACAGGATTGTTCCCTAATAGAAACTTGGAGATAGCAAGTTGAAGACAGTAAGTTCAGGAAAGAACTTAGCCTGCAAAGTTTCAGTTGAACACTGGAGCATAAGTGACAGCAGAAACTTAGTCTTGGTTTGCGTGAAACCCAAGAAATACGACATTACAGAATTGCGGCACAGCGATATCAATTTAGTTAAGATTTTATGTTCTAGATTTATTGTTAAATATGTTAAGTAGGATATGCATGAAATCTATTATAAGCGTGACAAAATTGCTAGGCAAATAAGTTTATAACGGAAAAGATAAAAGGATAGATTTTAAGAAAAGATCTTCTAAGTGTTTTATTTCTTAAAATCGGTTAATCGAAAAGATATTATTCTTTCTTATATATCTTTCTTTATCTTATTTTCCGAAAAGAATTTCTCTTAAATGCTTTACTTAAAATCCGTGTTTTAAGATTTGGATAATTAAAATTTTTATCTTTTGAAAACCCTGCTTGCTATATGAGTTAATCTTGTGTAAATAGTAGAGATCTCAATTCACAAGTTTTCTGGGAGTTTATGCGTGAAGAAATCTTTTTGCTTAATTTGTGTAAGTTTGCCAAGCTTATTATTTTGTCATATTAGTTTTGGATTTCTTGCATAGCTTGCCTTTCATATACTAGGTGTCTTATCTTCTGTATTGGTTGGGTTATTGGGTGTGTGTATGTGAAACTTATAGTGCATACAGTTGTGTAAGCTTCGAGTGTGAAGCTGTGAGGTAGTACTGTGGTAGTACGAGTTAATCTTAGTGTGGAACTTAGATTGGATAGGATAGGGTCCTACTGTGTAGCAAGTTCATTCTTGAACTTGTGAGTAAAGGTCTGTTTATAATAGGTTGTAACACGGTGTTTGCCCTATTAGAATGAAGTGGTTTGGTTTGGAAATCCCTTAGAAAGGTCGAGGTTTTACTTCCAGTTGGGCCCTAGAAGGTTTCCTCGTAAAATCCTGTGTGCATTGCAAGTTCCTTTATATTCAGTTTTATATTCTGAAAAAGTAGTCACTAGGAACTCACATACAATTCACCCCTCTCTTGTAGTGTTAGTCTCAACTAACATAATTTATGCGAGAATGTTTGTAAATAACATGAGGTATAAAATTGGAGTAATTATACATTTAGAGGATAAGGGCCCTAGTCATGGGTTGACCAAGCCATATGGGAATTGGGGTCCCAAATGGGCTAGGCAACTAACTAGACACTTAGGCTTAAAGAAATCACTTTTGAGGACTTTAGGCATGAGGCCTTTGTGGGATACTGAGTTCATTAAATAGACTGGCCCAAATAAGCATAGTTAGACCCAAATATACTACGTATTTCTCTATTATAACACAAAGATGTTTCAGATTGCTTTGTTTTGGGTTTGTTTTTTAAAATTGTTTTAGCGAAATTTTCATTGGTACACTTACGGTTATGACTTTTTTCAATGGTACACCACTTAAATATTGATTTTGGAGTGATACATCCCAGGTTTAGACTTTTTAACTAACATGATTAATCTATTCAATAAACGTTAATAAACCCTCTAATAGTGATGGATTAAGTTAAATAATTATAAAAAGACTAAACTACCCCCTTTTAAAAACTTTTCCCCCTCTTTTTTAAAAACGATCCATTTCCCACCACATGCTATCTTTCTCCCCCCTTCTACCCCCTTTATACACTGCACTTGCCCCTGCTTCTCACCCATCCCTTTCAATTTATGTTTTCTCTTGCTTAAACTTCATGTAATACCCCGTATTTTTATACGTATTTTATTTAAAATAGGTATTTTGTGAAGTATTTAAATAATTTGAAATGTTTAATTTTTGGTATTTTAATTATTTATTTTAAATAAGTTGAAAATATTTTATAAAAGGAAAGTTTAATTAATTAATTATTTTATTTAAGTTGGGGTTTAATTTAAGAAAGTTTTATTTTAGTAAAGTTTTATTAGGAAAGGGATTCGGAAAGATTAAAAGGGGAAAGTTTAGGAATAAGGGTTTCTAGAGAAAGGGTATAAATATTCAACACTTGGGCAAAATCAAACTTTCCCCATAGTGGAGAAAACCCAAGGTAAATTTTCTCTCTCTTCTCCTTTATTTTTCTTTTTCTTTCTTTCTTTTCCCCTTCCCCTTATTTCGGCTCACACCGCCGGCCACCACCACCACAGGTGGGCCGCTGGCCACCAACAGCACCAGCCGGCAGCTTGGAGTGGTGGCGGCTGCCCTTCTTCATTCGAAAAAAAAATACTTAAAAAATTTAATCTTTGTTTCAATTTTTGATTAAATCTTTGATATAATTATTAAATATGGGTTATGTGATCAATATTATGATCTTTGATTATAAGTAATATGTAATTTAATTTTCAGATTTTAATTCTAAATTAAAAGCCCTAATTTTGAAACCCTGGATCCATAAATTATTAATTAGTGAAGGATTATGATTTAGGGTGGTTTAAACCTTTGATTTAAATGTTTTAAAGCCTAATTACAGAAAGTTTTCATTAATAAATAATTAATGCTGGATTTTTTGGGTAGTACATTTTAATTACCCATTAATTGGGATTAAAGTATGATGTTTTAAATATAATTTCAGCTTAATTTAATTAAATTATGAGGGGTTTAATAATAGTATATATTGCTAGAAATTTGTGTAGAGAGGATTTTAATACTCTTTTATTATTTTAAATAGTTGGAGACTTCGAAGTGAGTGATTTCTATTTGTCGTGGCTATATTAAGATCGTATTCAAGGTACGTTCACATACTTAGCATATTTTTGATGATGTAGTAGCATGCTAAATGTGATTAATAGATTACAAGTAGTATCATGCTAGACTTGGAATGGAAATTGTGATTTGGTTGTTATTGGTGATTGAATTATGAAGCATGATTTATTTGTGATGGATTAATGGTTGGAAAATAATGGTTTAGAATATTGATTATGAACCACACTTTTATTCATGGCATGATAGAAAGCATGTTTAATTAAACTAAATGTTTAATTTTGTTTGGAATATTAAAAAGGAATTTTATTACGGTTCATATAATTTTTATTGATGCTATAAGCATGAGAAAGGAGCTAGGTAAGTGTCTATGTACACAAGGAATAAATTGTATGTTGGGGCCTTAGTGCACTTAAGGTGCTTTTGACACCGAGGGATAGGATTTTTGGCACATTAAGCGTTTAAGGTGTCTTTGACACCGAGGTAGATTTAAAAAGGGTTCAACATTAAATATTATGTGGTCACTAATTATTCAAGAATTAAATTAAAGTGTTTAATTGGTTGAATAATCATGATGTTTGATGTTGTTATGATTTGATAGTCATCACCAAGTTTAATAAATTGTAAAGAACGTAAAATGAAAGAGATTACGCACCAAAACTCTTGGAACGTATATACCTTGAGTATGAACATATGGTGGGAGTTATGCGACTTTATATTTGACTATAATTTCTACTGGAGTACAGGACGCTGTACATTCCTTTTATTATTATGCGCAGGAATTCCGCCACTTATGAGTGGTTCTTTTATATTGGCACGGTTGGAACCCGTGTTAGTACCTCTTTATTGGGGCAGGTTAGGGGGGAAACCCATTCGATGCGTAATCAAAACTAAATAAATTATTTAGTTACTTAGTTGAGAAGTTTTGTGGAATATTGTGTGCTTGATAAACAGGTGCAACAAGGTAAGTTGTGTGTTGATAGGTAAATGCATGTTAGTGTGTTTAATTACGCTTATGTACTCAGCTTTACTAATTGTGTGTTTGTTGGCCTTGTCTTTACCTTGACCCTATGATGACCTATTTTTAATGGAGAGTAGTGAAAACAAGTAAAAAAAAGCTTTTTAGGTGATGAGGCATATTCATGATGGGCATAAGTGAAGAGCGAATCATGCTAGTTTCCATAAGTTTATGACGTGCTATTGTTTTTATTTATTCTATGATATTTTTATTGTGAGACTAACATGAAGGTTTTAAATTGGATTGTTTTGTTAAGGGCCTACAATGGTTCGAAGTTATAGGTTTGAATTCATTTTACCTTGGTGTGACTTTACTTTCGTGAGTTGACTTTTAAAGTTGAGTCGTTTTAAGATATTTTAAAGAAGAGTCTTCCGCTGTGTGTCTTTGATAGTTGTCTAAGCCATTTTCACGGTGGCGGTAATATCTTAGATGTTCCTATTTAAAGTTTTTAACAGGGCAAACCAGGTATTTTAAAAGAAAGGAATTTCTAGGGTGTTACACTTCATGGCTTCTTTTTGCAGAGGGTGGAAGGGGTGTGTGGTTTAGACTCATATACTACAACCTCGTTCCTGCTAGTTCTGCTGATATTCAATTGTCTAACACAATTTCAAATCCAGGGTGGGCTTAATACTAGTGTAGGCATTGTGGTATATTTTTATGGGTTGTTGAAGACAAGATTATATATCAGAGAAACAAAGCTTAGCTCTGCTAATATTGATGAAAGGTCGTATGTGAAAGTCTTGAGAAAAGAGTTTCTTGAGTTCACATAGAAGGCAGAAGAATTTGCAAGTTATATCCATAAGGTAGTTAGGATTTATAGTCTAGTGTATCTGATATTAATGATAGTTTCCCTAAAATAAGTCATGTCAATGTTTTAAGAGTATGGATGGAGTAACTTGTATTACTAAATGAGTATTTGAATAATAAGAATATTGAGTATTGCTTTTTTAAATTACTACACTCTCTCATACATGTGCTAGAAATGTGACACATGATATCCAATAAAAACTTTAGTTAGATTGCTTGATTATCCGTTAATTTTTGGAACGGGTTCCTTACAATCAAAGCTAAGTTTGCATAAAAAACTAATTGTTGTGTTAATAAACAAGCACCTTACATTCAAAAAATAAATTTTGCATATTAAACTAGTGTATTATCCAAACTAAGTAAAAAAAATCATTGACTCTTTTCTTCACATCTGAGACTAAGTCTTAGACTGAGAAAATGGCTGACTTTGCAGATGTGAAGCATTCAACTATGTTAGAGCTTTAGAGTTTTTGCCTTCCCTTCCTCTCTTTTTAGCAAGCTGCTTTCCTTTCTTTTCAGTAGGTTGCTTCTCCTCCCCTTTGCCTTTTGTTGGTAGAAGCTGGAGGCTCAGATGATTTTGCCACTACCCTAGATGCATTTATTGCATTACACTTGGTCTTAACTTTTTTTCAGTTAGACTCCCTTTGCATATTCTTGAATTGTGTCCAAAACATTCACAATTTTTGCATTTGACTATCCTTAACCTTTAACCTACTTGCTCCTCTCATTATTCTCTTTTTCTTTTCCAACTAGGCCTATATATCCTTCTCTTCATCTTAGGCCTTATTTACTTCACCTTATTTTTGATGAAATGAAATTATTTTACTAAACTAAATTAATTTTATTAAACTGAACTAATTTTTACAGAATTCATTTTATTTTTACTGAGTATTAATTTTTAAAGATGAATTGAATATAGACTAATTACGGGGAGTCATCTTCTGGACACTGATTTTAATTAGGAATGAAGTTGATGTGAACACTATAGGCCTGCTTATAAGTCTTCACAGAATACCAAGATACTCACATAGTCATAGGGGGAGGCATTCCAAAGGGAGGTTAGTGAGGCATTTACAAATACATAACAAGGGATAGTGCAGTCATTTAATTTAAATTGCGTAAAAATTTCACGTGGTATCATTGGGTGATCAAATAGTACCATTATATCTATCAAGTGGTATAATATATGCTTGTAGTGGTACGAAATACACTCTTAGTGGTATTTTATAAGCTTCTAGTGGTACAAATAGAGTATGCTCCTCATCGGTTTGTCAAATAATAACATTGTATATTCGGTGATTACTTCCTTTTAGTGGTACTAAATACATTTATACACTCTTAGTAGTACGTGAATAAAAGTTCCAATGGTATTTTATAAGCTTTCAATTGTACAAGTTAAAGTGTGGTCTCATCACTATTTTCTCTCTTTTTACGTGTAATATGGCCTGCAAATTTTTTTTTATCTCTAATCTATGTACTTTTATTATATTTTAATATTGTTATGTATTTGCTCATACATAACTAACCTCTATTACTACTTCCTCACCATGGGGTCTAATTTTGCATCTATTAGTGCTCTAATTGCATGCTTGCAATGAATTCCTTATAATTGTCAAGCCCCACAAGTTTGTTTTATATATTTATGCATAAGATTTGTTTCCCAAATAGTTTTTTTTTAAAAAATAAATAAATAAAGGACACGCCAAAAAAAAAGCATGTGTTGATTTTGTTGTATCTTTTAGTATATATTATTAATTATTAAAGGTTTCCAAAAAAAAAATAGAGCAAGTAATAAAATATGTCCGCAAAAGGAAAGTAGAAAAAGTGATAGAATACGGAGGGACTATAATTAATGATTGCATCATATTTTTATGATATTTTATATTTATAAAATATTTTACGAAAATGATTTAATGTTCTGCGGTTTGACGGTTTACGCATGGTCTAAAATCGCAAATTTGATTGGTCCAATTTTTGTTTTTTTTTTGGAATTACGCCTAAATCGTAAACTATGATTTAGTCTTATTTGAATACTACACCGCAATTTTCAACCTACAAATTGCGGTTTGGTACAAAATTGTATTTTAATTAGCCTTAAGACTTATTATTGTCTACTTGTTTAAGATATTTATTACTTATTCTTCGATAAATTTAGATCAGATAAGCACTTTTAATTATCATTTACTTATTCTAAAATATCGTAAATTGCATATTTAATAAAATTATGAAAATTACATGTTTTCTTATGTTGATAATAGAAGGAATCTAACAATATCCTTTTTTATAATGTTTTCCTTTATAGATTATATTATTAAAATGCGGTCAAAATTTAGTCAAAATATTAGATCAGATAAGATCAAACCTTATTAATATCAGAACATATCTCCTTGTTTCAGGTGAAGAGAAAAAATTCTTATTAGAAAGTGATGAGAAAAATAAAAACTGAAATGTAAAGAATAAAAATCAACCAATTGGTTGTTGGTGTAGCGGTGATTTGGACTATATTTTGTAGGGAGGACCCGTGTTCGATCCCTCTAAACAACAATTGGGAGGGGAGGAAAATGAAACCTAACAACTCAGAAATGATCCCCTAATCCAGATTCAACGAGTAAGGGTCTGTTCTCATTGACTGAACTCAGCTGAACTGAATTGAAATGAAATGAATATTTTATAGGAGAATGAAATTAGAAGCTGAATTGAATTTCAACGTATGAGAACAGGCCCTAAAGCGGGTGGAGCTGTGGAACAAAAGAAAAAACAAAAAAAAAAAAAAAAAAAAAAAGAAATCAATGCGTAGTCCTCAACTCCTCATGTCAGTTTATAGCTTTAAAGACCCAATTTCAAAAACTAAAGCAAACAAGGCCGTTATCAACATCACCCTCGTATAGTAACCTTTATTTTGCAATCATCGCAGAAGTCTTTGTTATTTGTGCTAAAATAACTTTTTACTACACTAACCCCCAAAATATCATGAAATAAATACCTTATTGGGAACAAAAAACCATTATAATCCCCAAAATAATTTTGATCCCATGCTTTGCGGCATTATCCTAGCTGACTATAAGTAAGACAATCCTTCAAAGGGAAGCAACAATTATAAATAAAACTAGTGTAACTAATTACTACTACTACTACTTTACTTTGGCTCCCATTTTATCTAGACAAAAGCAGTATGATATTGACACTTTATTAGATGCCGTAACATACAATCATCTTGCATTTTTGTTCTATACTTGAATAATAAAGCTAGAAAAAAAGAGACAATTGAAGGAGATAGAAAGAAAGAGTTCATATTATTATTATTATCAATTTTCAACAAAAAAGAAAGAAATGGTACCAATTACAACCTTGGTTAATTTCTTTACCACCACTGTGTTGTTCATCATAAATCCTTCTACATTCCAAACACATGATTATTATCAAACTAACCCTTCGGTTTCGGTTTTTGGTGTTGCCTTTATTTATCCAGGTGATCCATTGTTCCTACCTTAGCTTTGCTATTTTACAGATAGTTGCACGTTGATCGGTTGATCCTATGTAGAATTGGAATAAGAAACAAACTTTATGCAATTCTTACTTTTTAAGAAGAAGATGAAGAAGAACAAGGTGGTTGATGGCTTGAGCTGCAATTCGCTCGTCGGCTTCCCTTATTTATTTTGGTATAGTGTTTTATACTGTATTAGCTTAAAGTTTAGGAGGTTTTAATTTTGTGACTAAATGTAGTGTATCGTTAGTAATATGAATATTATATTGCTGATTTATGCATGAAATTGCTTTTGCTTATTGTTATACGGAGTAGTACACTGATTTCATTGCTTAATTATCATTGTTGTTAATGCCTATTGATTTCCGTGACTTGTTAGAGTTGATGTCAATTAAATTATTTTGTGATCATATATATATTGCACTTATCTTGTTTGATATAAATTTCCTCAGAAATATTGCACTTTTTACTACTTCCTCCGATTCTATTTAGTTGACACGTTCAATTTTGGCACACATATTAAGAAGAGGAGAGAGAATGATAAAGTAAGTGGAGTACACTTAAAAAGCAAGACATAAAATTTATCCAAAAAGAGAACGTGTCAACTAAAAAAATAAAATTCCTAAAAAGGAATACGTGACAACTAATAAAAAAGGTAAAGTTTTGGGTGAAACGGACTCACCGTGAGTCCGCTGCCACCACGATCTCCTGCAGCCAGCCCACCCGGCTACCCCGACCTTAGCCTAGAAACTCACACCTCGACACCAACTCACAAACACCGACCTTGGCCTCGACCAAAAATACCCACCCGACTTTGACCTCGGCTCTGACCAGAAAAATCCACCGGACCCTGAACAGAAACACCCACCTAACCCTGACCATAATCGCTCACCTCGTCCCCCACTTCAACTTGACCCAAAAATGCGTGAATCTTGGTCACCGAAAATCTAGCTAATTCAATTAAGGTGGATGGTGGTCACTAATAAGGTAGGGTGATGGGGTGGTGGTTTCGGTTCAATTGGTGCAACGTTGAGGAGGGAGAAAATATTGTAGTCATGGAAGAAGAAAAAGGTTATTGGTGAAGGAGAAAATAATGTCAGGTATTAGATATTTATTGTTTGGTATTAGATTAGTATTGTAAGGTATTAGATTAATATTAATTGGTTTCATATTTGTCAGGATTTAGAAAATTTTAGTTAGAAATCAGATTATTTTTATCAGGAATATCATAAACAAAATAAAGATGTTGGTCAGGAAAAAGACTATTTTAGTCAGGAATAAGACTATTTTAGTCAGGAATAAGACTTTTACTCAAGAATAAGACTATTTTTATCATCGGGTTTCTCAGATCCGCGCCTTTTTGTTGCTGAGTCTGGTCTCACTTGAGTCCGTTCTACGCAAAACCTTTTCAATAAAAAGTGGAGGTAAGAATAAAATAAGGTGATTTCAAATTTTCAAGGCCACAAGATTGAAATAGACAAAAAGTTAATCTTGTAAACAATTGGACAAATTCGTTGCACTGTGATGCAAATCATTGACTTAAAAACGAAATTCCGATGTAACCGTGATGCTCATTTGTTTTCGCCGACATTTTCACTAAATTTTACACACCACTCACACAATTTGAGTGAGTAGTGGAGTCACCAAAATTTATGTCCAAGGAAGAAAAATGTGTTTAGTTAATTTTTATAAGCAACATTATACTAACTTGATTTCTCAACATGTTGTCATTTATAAAATTGCCATGCTATATGAAGAGTTGAAGAAGATGAAAGCCAAAAGGTTTAATCAGAATTATGAGGCATAATAAACCCATTAAACACTCGATTAAAATGGGATCGAAGTTGAGGAAATAAATTTACAAGAGAATCCAAGAGAAAGAAAAGAAAGCCAATAGAAGAATCTAGACATGAAAAAAGTCGATCCACAACCCATCTGTGTGCAAACGTAGTAGGCTAAATGTTTTGAGTAAAAATACCCATGTTACGTGGCCCAATCAGAAAGGAACACGTGTCATTCCAAGACTAGTCTAACATGGGTCACTCATGTCCTGACACATGGCATCCGTAATCAATAAAGGAAATGGCGGCCTTTACAGCCCAATTCCCGACGAAGCCGCAAAGCGGCGCAACCCATTAGGTCAGAATGACCTAAGGGGCGCATTTTCCAAAGACCCTATAAATAGGGAGATTTTCCCCATTTATGGGGCTACTTCATTCATTACAATGCACCTGATTTATCTCACATTAGAGAAAACACCTGATCTTGGAATCCAAGAAGATCTCACTTTGACTGGTACTAACTTGATCGTCGGAGGCAGAGCTCCTACCAACCAGAGTCTTTGTGGTTTTGCAGGTAAAGATAGGGTATTCAAGAGTTAGTGACGCAACTCTCCCGACGGACCAGAAAAACCCCGAAACATTTGGCGCCGTCAGTGGAGAGAGTACCTCTAAGATAGTTCAAGAGTATGTACCGCCTCCTAACGAGAATCAGCCTCTGGTTGAGGCCGAGGTCTTTTCAAACCATGACACAGATAACGATGTTGAAGTCGAAACTCATGCGGCTCATGCTGGGTCACTCATCTCTAGACGCATCCGCCCCAGGGACAACCTGCCAGTCCAAGTAAATCCTCTAGACCATTGGCTAGGGAAACCCAGGCGGCAAGAGGGGCTTCTCCCGTCACTACGGACGAACTCATTGAATTCATGACTAATTGTAAGGGGGAGATGAAGGACCTCATCAGCAAAAGGACGGATATCCCTAGCAAGGGTTAGTTGGCCAAGAAGACTCCTCATGATAGGAGAAAGCTAGTCAAGGATAGGTAGCCTACTCCATACCAAAGGAGAAGGTCACAACCGCGATTGACTAGTTTAAAGTCTTTTTGCCTCAAACGGGCACAAGGAAGGTCATTCGGTATGTTCAGCCGGATGGAAACAAGAAGTCATTCTCTAATGCTCGACTTATCATCTAGCAAAAGAGAAACCAACATCTTTCTGACACTACAAGAAAAAGGGGAATTAAAGACGGTCAAAGTAGTCGCAAATCCGTTGCAAAAATGGATTTGCGACGGATTTGCAACTACTTTGGTTAGTCGCTAAAGACCTCATCGCAAATACATTTTTGCGACTAATTTTAGAGTAGTCACAAATTTAGAAACGGATTTGCAACGACTTTGCAACTGCTATTTAGCGACTAACTTTGAAATTTTAGCAACTAAATCATTTTCCGAAGTAAAATATTAGCGACAGATTAGCGACTACGGAGACCAATGGTTTATGACTACAAAGACCAATATTTTGCGACGGATTAGCGACTGCTAAACCAAACTTTTGTGACTATAGAGACTAATTTTTTTTGTGATGGATTAGCAACTATTGAGACACATATATTTCCACTGACCAATCAGTGGCTGTAGACACCTAAAAATGTTTCCCCAAAACCAAACCCGATGATGAACAACCTTTCACTGCCACTATTGGTCGGGTTCAGTATTTAATCCCGAGAGTGCTTAAAAAAATCGTATTTAATTAAATTCAATTTTTGAATAGACCATGGATTAGTCTTGATGTTTGGTCAAAGCATAGTTTTAATTTCAGCCCAAACTTATTATTTAATTTTAGCCCAAACCTTTTTTTATTTTACTGTTTTATTATTTATTTTGGCTCAAACTTTTTATTTATTTTAGCCCAAATATTAATAAAATCAGAAAATGGCCCAAAATTATCAATCGGCACTTAAAATGTTGAATGAAATTAGGGTTAAAAATGAATTTAGACGTAAAAGCGGACTGAAATTTCCCGCGTCACGGCAACAGTCCACCGTGTCACGGGAAACTTTCCCGTCTGATGGTGGGGTTCCCCGTGACACGGGAAACCTGCTGTGACACGGGAATTTCCGTCCGCGTAAACCCTTAACGGGTTTTCTTCCCCGTTTACTAAATATTTCCCACGTCACTGACAGGGTAAAGTCGTATCCCCTAATCAAAAGTAATTACCTAAGTCTCTAACTAAAGTAGATAGGGAAGTAGGGTCGAACTCCACAGGGAAACAAGTCTTTCTATTCTTAATTAACTAATATAATCTAGATTATTAGGTAACCAATATTTATGTTGAATATGAAACTAAACTACGAAGGTTAAGAATAAGGAGGAAATAATATATAAAAGGGATCTAGGGCATAGGTTCACCAATAAATAATATTCCGGGGTAGAATATAATAATCATTCATAAATACATATGTTAATCAGATTATAAAGGGATTTCACTACGTATTATAATCACACAATTAATTTACCGGTATTAAATCTCATCTTTCGAATCTCGACCTAACCATTTATAAATTAACCTGCCTATTGAAACTAGACCTAAACATCAATTCTCATCTGTCGAATCTCGAATCAATATTGTCAAACTCATGCATAAAAGATCAGGCCTAATCTAGTCACAGAGAATTAAATCAATCAATAGGAAATTAATCTAGCATTGACAATTAACGACAATAAACTACCCCTTCATATTATTTATGGATCCCCACAAGCCCTGGAAATAGAACTACTCACACATAATAAAAACTAAACACATCAAAGCAATAAAGCAAGACATAATCAAATGAATAAAATAAACAACTAATATTAAGAGAAAAGAAATAGTTACCAAACGAATCTGGAATTAAGAATGGATTATGAACAAAGGTTCAAGAGAGAGAGAGAATCTAAGAAAACAGTTAAGAGAGTAAAGAAAGAGTAAAGAGAGTAAGAGAGAGAGAGAGAGAGAGAGAGAGAGAGAGAGAGAGAGAGAGAGAGAGAGAGAGAGAGATGAAGAGAGAGAGCTCCTAAAATCGTATTACGGAGGAGTATTTATACTCCGTACAAATCCAAAACTAAAACAAACTAAAACGACGCTAATCGTCTCCTAATAATTACACGCGCCCGATCAGGCGAGGCGCGCCTTTTTGCTCTTCAGGTAAACTCTCGCGCTAGGCCGGGCGCGTCACCAGGCACCGACCTTAGCTTCTCCCGCCCGGCCGGGCGCACGTCCGGGCGCCAGCCTCTTTGGCCGGGCGGCTCTCTTGGGCCATTAATTGGACTATGATTGGGCTCCAGTTCTTCGGGCCAATCTGGGTTTCCTCGTCAGGTCTTGATTACTCGGTCCAAATGCCCCGGTATCACCTATACCGAGCCCTTAATCACCTGTTCGATGGCTCTAACCGGTCCTGGGCTATAAAATCTGGTCGTGCTTCTCCAATGTTCGTGATTGCTCCAAAATATCTCGGGAAAATACTCCAAAAGTGTAAATCCCTGCAAAAGTCAACCAAATCTACGAAAACACTAAAAAACACCAATTAGTAATAAAAGTGGCTCTAAAGAGCCAAAAACACTACTAATTATGACCAAGGGACGGGGGTAAAATACTATATAAAATAGACACATCAAACTCCCCCAAGCCAAACCTTTGCTTGTCTCTAAGCAAAGATCTCATCGATGAATCAAGAAATATGCTTCACCCCAAAAAGTAAAAATCAAGCACAAACGATTCAGGGTAAATCAAATAAACATGCTTCAAAATCAACCAATCAAATCCATCCAATTACCTTTCCTCCCTAACAATTGTCAAACAGAGCAAACCACAAGAGCATATAGAATTCAAGACTAGTGCTCACACACTCAACTCTCATTTTTGTGGCGAGTAAAAGATGTACTCGATCGCTCTCCATCCAACCCCTTTATGTGAACAATTCCCTCCCAACTCACACTCTCGTGTGTATAAAACAATGAACGCTCAATCCTACTATTCGACTCGAAATATGTCAAATCATAACTTGCATTGATAAACAACACTTTCACATTCATACAATTCTATGCACAAAGGTCGGAAGGTCTTTAAAGCTTGTAATGTAAGGCTAGGGTAAAGGGTAGGAATCATTTGGGAACAAGTGAGAGAAAATCTATGCTTAAGGGAGAAAATCCTAATAAAACCCATGATCAAAATAAATAATGATCAACATCTCCTACATAACCAACTCTAACAAAAATCCACCAAATTAAACACACTCCAATCATAATAAACAATCCCAACACTTACATATCACTCATAAAAATATAATAATGAAGAAGTGGAGTGAATAAACAAACTTTATTTCTAAACTTGAATTTTTCATTGATGTTCTTATTTTTTTTTCTTTTGATCAACCTCCAACTAGAACAATTGAACATTGAACACTTTTTTTTTTTTTCTATTGAAGTTCACTTATTTTTTCACATTTTTTTTTTCTTGAACTTCTCTTTTTTCATAATATCATGCTTTATTTTTTTTCAAGAAAATACAACTCTCAAACTCATCAAAAATAAACATGATAAAAAACAAAATAACTTCTCAAAACCAACCTAATTTGTGCAAATAATAAACAAACTCCCTCACCTCACTCACTAATAGCTCCCCCGAGCTAAGCTTGGGACTAGTAACCAACGGGGCAAAATAGGCTTGTAATGTGGCTAATAAAACAACAAAAAGTCAAGGCAACAACATGGGTAGCAAGAAGGGTACAAATGTATCTACAATCATCTGGAGGATACCTAAAAGAATGAACGCCTTCGTCCTCCTCAATGTGCATAATAATGAATCATATAAATATTACTAATAGTTGCAAACCAATACTCAAATTCATTGACATACCAAGAACTAACACACATTCCTAATCAAATCAACTAGTCAAGCACTATATTCACAAGTAGTTGGACAAAATTGACGCATGTTAAGGTTCCAAGGCAATCAAACATCAAATCATGATCAACTAATCTACAATGCTTATCATCATATACCAAGAATCAAAACAATTTTCTCAAGTAAGGGGCACAGGGAAGCATGATTTACAATTCATTGGAACGTATTTTTGGATTTTTTTTTTTTTTCAATTTTTTTTGTATTTTTCATATATAGGAAAGCAATAAATCTATCCTAAGAAAACACACCAAAAATAAAAGAAAAAGAAAAAGAAAGATACCAAATCCAAAATCTCCCCCAAGCCAGAATCAGACAATGTCCTCATTGGCTCGGGAACTAGCCCAGCATAGCTAGTCCTGATCATCCTCATCCATGGAGCCGAAGCCTGCACCTCCACTGCCACCTGCACCACCTGCACCACCTGCACCAGAAGAGCTATCGCCAAAATAATCAGCATGAAAACTCCCCCCTGCCGGTCTCCCGAAAGGAATTTCCTGGCCGTACCCATGGAAGGAAGAATAGTCAGTGTAAATACCATGGGCAGTGGGATCCCTATCGTATCACTGGGGTGGAGCCTGAAACCAATCAGGGTGAATAGCGTCGTCGGGAATGTTGCCCCGACGAGCACAATCATCGTACATAGGGTAGAGAGCTATACCCTGGTTCCTCTCTAGGTACCCTAACCTCTGGTCTATGGAGCCTACCATCCTCCTAAGGTCAGTATGGGAATCCTCGATACGTCCTAAGGCCTGACCTATACTCTGAAGGTCCCAAACTAGGTCAGAGTCAACATGAGGGACGGAGTGAGACATGCGAGGTGGAGAGAATGCCACCTCGGGCTGAAGCTGAGGTTGGGGTGGTGGAACTGGTGGTGGTGGTGCTTGCCCCCTAGCGTTGGCAACTAAAACATCATATGTGTAAGATGGTTGCCCTGGGGGAAAGGCGGTCAAGTCAGGACTGGGTAGGGGAAAGATGGGCAAAGGTTGGTCGCTCCCAGTTCTAATACACCAAAAGGGTGTCTGCTCGCTATCCGGTCGTAACCACCCCAACTCCTCAAAATACCTAGCAGTCATATAGGTATCTGGTCCACAATTGGTTAGTTGGTGGGGTCCATCCACTACAAAACCGCCCTTTTTCACTGCTATTCGAGTGATAAGGCCTCCTAAACGGTACGGGGTGCAAGATGTGGTGCTGGCCGTGGCATGCCTGCTTACATTGTGAATAATGTACCTACCTATATTCAATTTCCCGAACCCATACGCATAGTGTCCTATAACAGCTAGTTCGTTAGTTTGGGCATTATGGGGCTCGTTCCTACCTAAAAAACTTAAACCCGCAAATCTTTGCCAGATTTTCAAGACAGGGTGATGAATAGGTTTGGTACTAACATGTTGGGGGTCAGGAGTAGGCAAACCAGTAAAAGCATGATATATATCACCCATTTTATAGTCTGCATGCCATTGGTGAGGTAATTCAGAATTTAATTCAAATAATTTACAAAATTCTACATCAGTTAAACTAATATTCCTATTGTTCAACCTAAAAATTAAATTCGGCCCATTTCTACTACTTACAACTTGTAAAGAAGACAAAAATTCACAAGTTATTTCTCGGAATGTAGGATAGTTGTAGACACCCATTTGTGTCTCCCCAAAACCAAACCCGGTGATGAGTACCTTTCACGTCGAATCATAATCGAATGAAACGAAAGTGTGGAAAGGTCTAGTGTTGCGGAAAGTTTTATTTCTTTTCTCTTCTCCCTGTTTTTGAAAACTTTATTTTAAGAAAACATCCAATCCAGTTTGGTTGGTCCATGATATGGGTCCAATAGTGGTGTAGTTGGATAGGGCTTGCAAAGACCTTTCCAACGATATATTATAAGCTCAATTCCGATGAATATTGAGGAAGTTATGGCCAATTTACTAAACTGGGCCCGGTTTGAGCTTTATGTACGGCCTAATGATCTAGGGGAGGGCCTAATATAATTTATCATTCCTAATGCAATTAGGAATGGTTTTAGTATTCTAGAATATTCTAGAAGGTTCTCATCATTCCTAATTCAATTAGGACTCTTCAGAGTTTTAATCAAGATCAAATAGCATTTTCGATTGGAATTATATTATTTTATCTTCCAGTACAGGAAATTTATCAGATTTTCGAAAACGCGTTGAAAATCGGTTTGGCGTCCAACCCCAAGCCTTGGCGCTTGGAACCAGGATTGGCGCCAGGCGCTAGCCATTGGCGCCTGGCGCTAGCCACTGGTGCTGGCCTAGCTTTGGTGTCACTATCACACACTGCACAGATACATGACCAAATATACTTCCCTTTAGGAACCCTTTGTCATGGGATCTTAACACACCGTTGAAGCATGCCTTGTCATATCAACATCACCCATAATTGTCATTGCATCACGAAGTATGAAGTGCTTAGCCTCCGTGCCTAAGTTACCCAAATACTTTCATCATGGAGTCAACAGTTGAGATAGCCTAGGATGGATTAATCCTTGCACCTTGAGAGATAGTATCAAACAACATTTGACTAAGCTCATTCAACATGCATCTTCCAACTTTTTATTTTTCTTTGTCACGTCTTTCTTTTTCGGGAGAAAGTCGGTACCCTCCATAAAAATGACGGAAATTTTTGCATTTTTCAAGTCGCACGATCACATTACAATGCACACACGAGTCATGTACACATTGAGTCATGTCATATCACCTTGATTTGAGTCACACATGTCATTTTGAGTCGAGTCAACCTCGAGTCAGTCAAACATATCGAGTCAAGTTTATAACTTGAGTCGTGTCAAGTCAATGAGTCAAGCAACATTAAGCCTTAGGTCAACCCTAAGATAATTAAAGAAATTGGCAAAGTTCTATAGTAAAAAATTAAATACAGGTGTAGCAGAACAGGGAAGACCCTATCACAGCGTTCGGCGACAGAATCAGTTCTTGGCGCCAGAGATATTTCAGCAATGACAGAGCTCGAAGCCTCTCAGAAAGGTGATTTCGACTTCATACAGCAATTTCGGGTTCCTTGGTACGCCAGTTAGCCCCTATAAGCAATTTTACATGATTAAGTAGTCAGTTTGATTACAATCACAATAAGGGGTCGACCTGATGAAAGATCGTCTCGCTTAGCTTAAAGCGCCTAAGATATGGCTCATTACGGAAACACCGACATACTGGTTTTAGCGGAATAAAGTTCAGGCGAGCTTTAGAGATCGACAAACGTTGGTCTTCGGAAATTTTTCTTCAGAACATTATCGCAACAAACATTCAAGCACCGTAGCTCTATTGTTCAGAGACGCGTGAACATTTCCATTCAAAGCTCTTTTGTTCAGAGATGCGTGGACATTTCATTCAAGCTCTTTTGTTCAGAGACGCGTGGACATTTCATTCAAGCTCTTTTGTTCAGAGACGTGTGGACATTTCACAGAAGCTCTTTTGCTCCAGAGACGCGTGGGCATATCATCAAGGCTCTTTTGTTCAGAGACGCGTGGACATTTCTTTCAAAAGCTCTTTTGTTTAGAGACGCATGGACAATCCTTTTCAAGCACTTTTGTTCAGAGACGCGTGGACAATCCTTTTCAAGCTCTTTTTCTCAGAGACGCGTGAACATTTCCTTCAAGCTCTTTTGTTCAGAGACGCGTGGACACATCATTCAGAAGATCATATAAAAAAGAAGCTCTTTGTTCAGAGACGAGTGAACATCGAAACAGCAAGGTGGCATTCCCTGGATTATGGAGAGTTGTCACAAACAGCTGAAGATTGTTTCAAGAGAAGCAATCTTCGATAGTATTCCCTTGGATGTGGAATATTATCATAGTGGAGGGAGGATCGTTTCAGGCAAAGCAATCTTCTAATTTGGAAGCAGTTACAAGGCGTATCGGTTTTCAAGCGGGATGGAATTCTCTAGCTTGCAGGATGTCATCAAAACAACAGTGAGGCGGCAGCAACAATCGGTTACTTTCAGAGACGTGTGCTCGACGGTGCAAGATACGCGTTTCTTAACTCTTTTATCTGTTTAACTAATGCTAGTTTTGCAGGTATCGGCGTTACAAGAGTGATTTAGGATCGCAGAACGTTCTGAATCATTCTCCGTCCCTATCGATACTTTGACTTTTGTTTTCGAAACTTGCGTTTCTCCAAACTCAGTCAAAGTGGGGGCTTCTGTAGACACCCATTTGTGTCTCCCCAAAACCAAACCCGGTGACGAGTACCTTTCACGTTGAATCATAATCGAATGAAACGAAAGTGTGGAAAGGTCTAGTGTTGCGGAAAGTTTTATTTCTTTTCTCTTTTCCCTGTTTTTGAAAACTTTATTTTAAGAAAACATCCAATCCAGTTTGGTTGGTCCATGATATGGGTCCAATAGTGGTGTAGTTGGATAAGGCTTGCAAAGACCTTTCCAACGATATATTATAAGCCCAATTCCGATGAATATTGAGGAAGTTATGGCCAATTTACTAAACTGGGCCCGGTTTGAGCTTTATGTACGGCCTAATGATCTAGGGGAGGGCCTAATATAATTTATCATTCCTAATGCAATTAGGAATGGTTTTAGTCTTATAGAACATTCTAGAAGGTTCTCATTATTCCTAATTCAATTAGGACTCTTCAGAGTTTTAATCAAGATCAAATAGCATTTTCGATTGGAATTATATTATTTTATCTTCCAGTACAGGAAATTTATCAGATTTTCAAAAACGCGTTGAAAATCGGTTTGGCGTCCAATCCCAGGCCTTGGCGCCTGGAACCAGGATTGGCGCCAGGCGCTAGCCATTGGCGCCTGGCGCTAGCCACTGGTGCTGGCGCTAGCCACTGGTGCTGGCGCCAACTAGCCAGGGCTGGCGCCAATGTTGATTTTCGATCTTCAGACTCTGTTTTGTTAAATTATGTTTTTTTGGATGATTTTCTCTATAAATATCGTATTAAAAACTCCGTTTTGATTTCACCAACTATCTTCATCATTCATCAACAAGCATCCATCATTCATCAATTCTTTTAATTCTCTTCATCTTCAATCAAATCATTCATTCATTCATCAACTTTCAATAACATTAATTCGTTGGCATTCTTTTCTTTTCTAAACTTTGCTTTTTAATACAAAATTCCGCATTCACAAGATCTAGAAACACCTAGTCATATTCGAAGTTGCCTTCGCCCTAGACGTGAAAGGTTTAATTTCTGAGGGTTTGGTCCCAAATCTCTCTTTCGATTATTTAATTTAATTGTTTTGATTATTATTTTCCTTTAAGTTACTAACGTGTGTATTTTGTTATTAGAAAGAGGTACGAGGCATCCAAGTAAGTACTTTAATGGTTTAATTGATATTATGATGTAGAAATCATGTTTACATTGTTATTATGATATTCCTAGTATCATGTTTAGGGTAAATTTAATATCAAGTATGATTAAAAGTACGATGCTTCCTATGTTCTTCCTAATATTAATTCATGTTAGTATCATGTTAGGGCTAAAGATTTGATTTTTATCGCTTAGTGACATGCTAGGGTTTGTTATTAATCTTGTTAGTATCATGCCTAGGATCTTGCTATTTTTATTATGCTTTAATATTAACATGAACATGATTATGATTATAATTGTTATAATTTATTATTATTTTGATGATGATTATTTTATTTATAATGATTATGATTATTATTATGATATAATTATTATTATTCTTCATGATTATTATTATGTTGCTTGATGCTTATTATTGTTATTGCTTGATCACACCTTTCATGCATGCTTAAAGGGAATTTTGTACTTTTAATCACGCTTAATAAGATAATTAATAATCTTGTTAGGTTAATTGTGATTATAATTCAAGTGATCGCCAATAATAGTTTATTTGTGCATTAAATTCAACCAACATAGATTAAACAGGTTTAGGTTTAAACCTATTGATTGCATGTTAATCAGAAAGCGCACATGAATACGATCAGAATAAAGTAGTGGCCTATTATTAGGGCAGGTTCAATCTCTTTTAGGTTGGATTTGTACCATCATCCCCGAACCCTTATTTGGTTCATGACCTTATGGAGTTGGCGATCTCTTGGATCGTTAAGGGGTGTAACCTTCACCTCGTGAACGGTTTACAAGTTCCTTAAAAACTTGTTGGCGACTCTTTTGCTCTATCTTCTTCCCTTTTGGACGCCACCGTACTTTAGTGTCTGATCACAGTGGGGTTCAAGCTAGTGGGATTTTAAAGGCTTGAAACTATTCCCTACAATAGTGCATATCAACAAATTTTCTCATGCCAATGTCATTTAAAAACCGTTTTACAAAATCATACAAACCAAATGATTCTAAAGTAGGGCGGTGTAACCACCAAAAAGGAATTACCTCGCGCCCGATTAATTGTTATAGCCGCTCCTTTTGCTCTCGGCTAGGATACGGATTGTCGGCCAGTACGGAAGTTGCAAATCTGGGTCGTATTCCTCCCTCGAACTAGAGCTCCTACCAAAAATAGACCGAGCCCTCTTTGAAGCCATGGTAGAAATTGTTATGAAAATTTATTTGAATAAAATCTGAAAACTTTTATATGGAAATGTAGAGGATGAAGAAGGGATTAAAGATATGTAAAAAGTTTTGAATTTGGTTGAGGAATAGAGGAGAAATCTTAGAGAGAATGTAGAGAGAATTTTAGTTTTGGAGAGAGAAAGTTATGGAGGAAGGAAGAAAGAATGAGAAAAACAACGAAGAAAGGAGAAGAAAATAGGTCAGGTGCGTCGCGCCCGGTCGGGCGATCTAATTTGCAAATTTCGCTGTGCTCTCGCGCCCGGTCGGGCGGCGTTCGCCCAATCGGGCGATCTAAATGCCCGATTTGCGTCAGTTCTCGCGCCCGGTCGGGCGCCCTTCGCCCGATCGGGCGATCTAACGCTCAAAATTTTGCCCCTTCTCGCGCCCGGTCGGGCGAGAGTCGCCCGATCGGGCGGACAAATATGTCCTTATACGACGGGTTTCGCGCCCGGTCGGGCGCCCATTGCTCGGTCGGGCGAAAACACTCAATTTTTGGACCTAGCTCTCGCGCCCGGTCGGGCCCGAGGCTAATTGACGAATTTCGTATTTTCTTCTTTTCTTCAAATTTTGGCTAACTCTTTTCCTTCAAAACTGTATAAAAACTCATAAAACTCGTTAAATTCCCTCATCTCTCCTCGCATAAAAAAAAAAAAGAAAAATTAGTCTAAAAAGTATTAAAAATACGGGTTGCCTCCCGCAAAGCGCTGGTTTATCTAGGTCCCGCACGACCTTCTTACCAAGTACAAAAACTAGGACCCTTGGCCTAACGCTTGATCGGGCGGTTTCTCACCCGGTCTAGCGGTGTTTAGGCTGCGACGCGGCTTCCTGACATGCCCTGTGGGACGCCAATTCACCTTATCTGGTGGATCCTCCTTGACTTGGATTGGGATGTCTTCAATGCTATGCACTAAAGATCCTTCTTTGATCTTCAAATTGGCATTGCATTTAACACTTGCAACTCGATCTGGCGGAACACTAACCGTAGGCTCAAATTGCACAACGTGCTTGATTGATTCCACTTTTTCATCTTCAAAACCAAGACCAACAGTGTAGAGTGCTCTTTCTATTGCATCAACTTCCTTCTGCCATTTGTCTATCTCATCTGAAAGGGATGCAACACAAGATACCGCCTCCAAGGGATCTTTTTCAAGAGCTTGGGGCTTGTTAGAATAATTCTCAACCACATTGACACTAAAACATTTCTCCTCAGTCATGGAGCTTTTAGGGGTATTATTGAGATTAAAAATAACTTTATCATCCCCTACTGATAATGTTTTCTTACCACTTCTCACATCTATGATTGCTCCTACGGTGTTAAGGAATGATCTACCCAAAATAATTGGGGTTTGCATATCCTCAGCCATATCAAGAACAACAAAATCCAGAGGTATATAAAAATTACCTACTCTAACGGGGACGTCCTCTAAAACACCTAAAGGGTATTTGAAAGAACGGTCGGCCATTTGTAGAGTAATATTAGTAGCTTTTAATTTACCCATATTCAACTTGGAACACACAGATAATGGCATGACACTAACGCTAGCACCCAAATCACACAATGCATTATCAATCATTAGATTGCCTATATGACAAGGGATAGAAAAGCTACCAGGATCTTTTAATTTAGGTGGAGACTTATTTTGAATTACGGCACTACACTCTGCAGTGAAAGCTACTGTCTCTACCTCACTAATAGACCTTTTCCTTGTCAATATTTATTTCATAAATTTAGCATATGAAGGAATTTATGTGATTAATTCAGTGAAGGGAACTATTACCTTTAAATCTTTTACCATCTCCAGGAACTTACCAAACTACTTATCCAAGTTTGTCTTCAATTGACGATTGGGGAATGGAAGTTTGATAATTGGCTTTGGAGCATTGTTGCTCTTATCTGGAGTGGCCACCTTCTCCGAAGTCGTACCCTGCAATGTAGAACTAGATATGTTAGTATTATCCTTTAGCCCTGCAGGGCTATTAACTACATTGTCAGGTTTAACGCAATCAAGATTAACATTATTTAATAAGACAAGTTCATCAACTCTGGCCATAGGGGGCCCTTCATGGTTTGAACCACACCTTAGAGTAATTGCTTATGCTTAATCTGTAGGCCTGTTCGGCTGTGCCGGCAGATCTCCCTGTTGGCGGGCTTGTAGAGTAGCGGAAAGTTGCGCAATTTGATTATCTACAATTTTGTTGTGCGCTAGAATTGAATCAATTGTCGCATCTCTATTCTCCATGTGCTTCTGCATATTAACCAACATTGCTTTAATTTCCACCAAAGAAGGGTCGGAAGATGAGGAGGTTTGTTGTGGTTGGTTCTTCTGGCCAGCATTGGGATGGTAATATTTCTGCTGCTGTTGCTGTGGCGCCTGTGGTTCTTGTGGTGGTGGATTTTGAACATTAGTACTCCGGTAGGAAAGGTACGGATGATTACGATACCCAGGATTGTAGGTGTTGGAGTATGGGTTATTCTGCCTATAAGCTTGAAAGACATTAACTTGCTCCACGGAACTCCTGCAATCTTGTTCCCAATGACCTATAATACCACAATTTTCACAGAAAACCTCCTTAGAATTATTATTAATTGCAGAAATATTAGCTACATTAGCAGTGCTCAGATTATCTAATTTTTGGCAGATAGAGGTCAATTGAGCTTGCAAAAAGGATACAGAGTCGACAATATGCTTCCCCTTGTTAGCAAAGCCTCTAGGATTCCCATATTGGGAATTGTGTATCACCATATCTTCAATAACCTGACCTGCATCATCAACATTAAGATTCATAAATCTCCCACTAGCTGCAAAATCTAAAATTATTCTAGAAGAATTTCCAATGCCATTGTAAAAGGCTTGGATTAACTGCCATTGTGCTAAATTATGGTGGGGGCATTCTCTTTGTAAGTCCTTAAACCTCTCCCAAGCTTCATATAAGGATTCATCAGCTTCTTGGGCAAAGTTCTGAATTGCACTCCGTAGTATGGCTTTTCTCTTTGCAGGATAATATTTGTTATAAAAATTCAAAACAAGAGTTTTCCTAGTCAGTTATACCAAGTGCAGTTCTATTTAAGCCATTAAACCACAATTTAGCTTTTCTAGTTAAAGAGAAGGGAAAAAGAATCTCCCTAATTTGGTCTTGAGTGACCCCGGCTTGCCTGATGGTATTACAATATTGACAATAGTCGGCAATGTGAAGATTCGGGTCTTCACCCTTAGCTCCACTGAATTGCTCCCTCTCTATCATCATTATAAATTCAGGTTTAATTTCGAATTGTACCCCATCAAGAGCCGGAGTGGGGGTGAGATGTGGAAAATCTGTAAGCTTTGGTTTTGAGTAATCACTAAGCTTCTTTGGAACCGCCATCTCTGATTTCGCGTCTGATGATACCTCTGAATCGCTAAAACCAATTGGAGGATCGCGGTGATTATTATTATTATCACCAGAATCCGCCAGGATTTGCTTGTAGAGATTTTTCTGTCTATGGAAGGAACGTTCGATCTTAGGATCGAATGGGATGTACCCTGATCTGGAACACCTGGACATAAACAAAAAACTAAAAGCAAATATGAGATTTGCCTCAAAGAACTAACGTTCTCTGAGACAAAAAAGAAAATAACCTAGACTACAAAAATAATTAGAAATAAAAATAAAACCGTTTCCCCGGCAACGGCGCCAAATTTTGACAGGGTAAAGTCGTATCCCCTCATCAAAAGTAATTACCTAAGTCCTTTAACTAAAGTAGATAGGGAAGTCGGGTCGAACTCCACAGGGAAACAAGTCTTTCTATTCCTAATTAACTAATGTTATCTAGATTATTAGGTAACCAATATATATGTTGAATATGAAACTAAACTACGAAGGTTAAGAATAAGGAGGAAATAATATATATAAAAAGGATCTAGGGCATAGGTTTACCAATAAATAATATTACGGGGTAGAATATAATAATCATTCATCAATGCATATGTTAATTAGATTATAAAGGGCTTTCACTACGTATTATATTCTGTGTGTTCCCTCAGCATATTTTTTCTTTAAATACCCCCTCATTTCTGATGTACGGGGCATCAATTAATTCTCTAGTTTTTTCTCTCTTCTATGCTTTAGCCTAAACACTAGCCTACCCTTATTCTTTAAAAATTCCTTCTTCAAGCACTCCCAGGATTCCATACTTTACTCGTGGTTCTGTCCTTAAGCCAAGGCGTGAAAGGTAGAACTGTTTGAAGGTTTGGCCCTAAATCAATTCTATTTAATTTAATCTAGTCATTTTTTTATTATTATTTCCTTGAAGTTACTAACTCGTTTATTATTTTGTAGTTGCAAACAAACAGAATCAAAGTAAGAATTATGTTCCTTTTATTTCTATTATTTTTCTAACGATTTTGTATTGTTAGAATTATTGTTAAATTGCTTCCAATATTAATGTTTATTCTATTATTTTTATGATCATCATATTGCATGTTCAAAGGGAATATGTAATTGAAAATCACGCCTAATAAGATAATTTGGACAACCGGTTTAGGATCCTTTTTAATCGTATTGTTTAATCAAGTGGTCACAACATTTTAGAATTATATGTTGCATTAATATTCAATCAATTTAGCATAATAATAGATTGGATCAAATTGAATATTTTGTTTGTATGCCTTTAAGATCGCAGGAATGTTTTCACTATAAGAATCGAGTAGAGGCCAATACGGGCGAATGTGACTCCATGACTCACTTCGTACCTTCATCCCCGATTCTCCTTTCGTGGTTCCGAACTATATGGAGTTAGTTATCTCATGTATTATGAATGGGGCGTAACCTTCACGGGTCAATCGTTGTTGCCTTATGTTGTCCCTTTATTGTGGTTGCCTTTTTATGATCCGTGAACGGTTTACAAGTTCCTTAAAAACTTGTTGGCGGCTCCCTACTTTATTTGTCCCTAATCGTATTATGTCAATTCCCACTTCCTATGAGTGCCAAGCATATTCACACATGCTTTTAACGTAGGAGCACTTTGAACGACGCCTACAATTTAGCGTTTCCACTGGGGACGATTCTTGGTTATTTATCGATTTGAGTGATCGGTATTTAATTAAGATGAGTGGATGAGACTTGAAATATTCTTGAAAAATATTCTTGTGATTAATTTGGCATTTTTTCATATGCATAGACGTTTTAACGTCGCATTTAGGTCTGTCCCGTAGGAGAAATTGAATAACTTGATTGAGTACGAAGGAAAACAAGGTACCAGTCAGATTTTCTGACTGGCGTGCCACGACAGAATCTGCCGTGTCACGGTACAGTGCACCGTCTGACGGTGTGCAGTACCGTGGCACAGGAATCTCTGCCGTATCACGGCAATCCTAAAATCAGTCCGGTGGCTTGTTTTATCTTCACACAGTCAACTTCCTTCGATTTTTCTGAAAAAACGTGTGTGTTCTACATGCGTCTTAGCCCCGGGGGTTTTAAGCTCTATCAACCCAAAAACGCTCATGGAAATAAGGGGTCATCCGAGTTATTAAATCCACCCAAACCATGGAGTCGAGTTGGATTTCATCACGAACTCGCGGAGCCGCCCGTTGGCATACACCCCCAAGGGTGGCTGCCTTGCTAACGCGTCCAAACTCTTAACCATGGTACCCTTGTGACACCCAAAGCTTGACCAATAGTTGAACATAGATCTTGACTCTAGGTTGCGAACTTTTTTTACATCATCGTGACTAAATGCTACATGGTTTGTTTGGTTCTAAGCTTCATGTGTTTACTCTTTTTTGTTTAACCCATGACCGAGAGTTTTTATTTCCACATAGTAATTATTACGGACCTAAAATTGACTAAAATCTGGAAAAAATCACGAAAAAGACCTGGAACTGCGCACTGTGTCACGACAAGTCCTGCCGCGCCACGGTGAACAATGTCGTGACACGGCGCTTTCTACCGTCTGACGCCAGATTGCACCGTGTCACGACAGTCAGCACCGTGACACGGTGCCCAAGAAAAGTGTCCCGTCAGTCTTTTTTCAATTTTTGTGCGTACGTATGTGTCCAGTTTGGTGTCATGTCTAGCTGTACGGTCATAACACGCGTCCATAACCTCACTTAATCACTCACATGTCGTGTTCACACACTTTTTTTGTTAGTCGTACACCACTTTTTGACCGGTTTTTAGGGTAGTCTTTTTTTTTGTGTCGTTTTTTTTTCGGAGTAAGTCGGATAGTATCCTCCCATATTTGAAAAAAAAAATATATATAAATAGAATTTCAAAGTTATAGTTTTTTAAAATTCAAATTTTTTTATTTTTATTATTTTTCTAGATGGGTTAAGGTTAAGTTTGGTCATTAAAGGTGTGTTTGTTTCGGTGTCACAGCACTTGGTCAAGAAGCAGGGGTAGATTGTTACGGTTCGAGTCAATACCTCAACAACCTCTTATACCAAAGAGGCGTACAAGGAAACCACCACAATCATCTCCACAAGATCCATCTCCAGTCTACTTTCAACCAATGGCTAGTAAAGAAGATATCGAAAACATCAACAGGACAATTGAAATGTTGTCTAACATGATGCAAACACTCACTACTATAGTCAACATGGAAGAGCAAGACAATTAGAACAGTTTCACTGCCGCTGAAATGGACAAGATCAAGGAACAGATGAGTAAGATTTATGAAGAATTCACTTATGTGGAGCAACCTGTCGCCTCTTCATCCATAAGGGACAAGCTTCCTGAGAAGTTTTCCACTGCATACATTCCCAAGTTTAAACCTACTAATAATCCGCTTTTCCATTTGAAGGCCTTTTCTGCAACCATGGCTCTTAAGGGAGTAGATGTGACACTCTTCCCTACAGTGTTCCCTCTTTCCTTAGAGCACGCCTGTCAACAATGGTTCTACTCTTTAGAATCCAAGCATGTTGCGACCTGGGAGGATGTTGCTAAAAGCTTCATGAATCGTTACAAGTGTAACATTTAGGCCAATACATCTGAACGTGAACGCTCCATTCTCAAACAGAAAGAGAATGAAGGCTTCACCACTTACTTAAGCAAGTGGAGGGAAACAGTTGCGCTCTTGGTGGATCCCCCCAAGGAAAAAGAGATGGTTCGCTTGTTCATTGCCAATCTGACTCATAAGTACAAGCAACACTTGAAGTTTATGCCTCTGAGTACCTTTAAAGCTGTATACGATATTGGGATCAATATCGAGGACGAACTGATGAAGACTGCTGGTAGCAACAATAATAACAGCACTTGGAAAAACAAGAAGAACGACACTTCTTCTTCTTCGTCTTCCAAGCCCAATAATGCTACAACAATATCAATATGAATGATGTGCTGGCCCTTAATGCTTCTCCTCAAAGATTCCAAAGGCAAAGGAGGGTTTACACGCCTTTGGGAATGACTTATGATGCTGCTTTTGACCGTTTGCATGGTCAAGGACTGATTATGCCAATAGGACCATTTCCAGAACCTCGACCAGAGAATAGAACCGCTAGCTATGACCCCAATGCTTATTGCAAGTTTCATCAAGGCAAGGGTCATAATACTGAGAAGTGTTGGAGGTTGAAGGATGCGATCCAAGACCTAATTGATGCTAATCAACTTCCTGTCCCTCCAGGGGGCAAGAATCCTAACATTCAAACAGGTCCTCTTTCTGATGCTTTGGCTATCATGGGAGATGAAATCTCCTTTGATCCGTCAATACTCATTCAACCTGTGAATGAACCTTTGCCGGAAGTGGTATACGTCTCGAGCTATGAAGAAGTGAATGGAATTTGGGATAGTGACGATGAAGACGTCTTTCTCAAGGATATAGCCTGTTCATCTCTTGGCACAAGTGTAGATGTTTGGGGCCACCTTGAGGTCAAGGTTCTCACCAGAAGTGGACGGTTGCAAAAACCTAGTCCACCTCCACCTCCACCGCAATCACATCCGATAGTTGATCCCATCGACCCTGTGAACAACGATGTGGTCAAACAATTACAAAAGACCAAGGTGGAGATGAATGTAGGGAAGCTTTTGGACACCTCTCACGAGCATCGAAAGGCTGTGATGAATGCTCTGGTGAAAATAGGAGTTGATGATGATATGACTCCTCAAGGACTGGTCAACTTTCTCACTACTAAATTGCCAAATACTAGCAATCTGATTTCATTTTCGGACAATGATATGCCCCCGGAAGGGGACCAACATAATAAGGCCTTACACCTCATTATGGTGTGTAGGCAGATGAATGTTCCTATGAGCCTGGTTGATAATGGCTCTACAATCAATGTATGCCCACTTTGCACTGCAAAGAAGTTGGGCATAAAGAATGAAGAACTGACTCCCTCTACTTAAGGGATTCGCGCTTATGATAATACTCGTCGTCAAGCCGTGGGTACTATCACACTAAACATTACTACTGGGGCCATTGAACATCGCACCAAGTTTCATGTGGTAGACATTAAGGCCTCTTTCAATCTCTTGTTAGGACGCCCTTGGCTTCATGAGCTAAAGGCGATTCCATCATCGTTGCACCAGAAAGTGAAAGCCATAGTTGGAGGGGTTCCAATTACCATTGATTCCTCTCCCATGCGCATTGAAGTTATCGACACTCCTATTGTCCATGTCGAACATGATGAAGAAGACGAAGATCTTTGGGGGTTTTCACTCGATGATGTTCTCATGATCGAAGAAGAGGAGAAGTGTCATCTCGATTTCGATCCCTATTCAAACACCAACATTAATGCCATTATGAATAAGCAAGGGCATTTCCCTGGAATGACCCTCGGGCTCAAAAAGAAAATGGCTGAACTTTGGGGCCATCTTGGTACACTCAAGAAGGATACTTTTGCTTGGGATTCAAGCTAACAAAATAAGATGTGAGACAAGCCCTCTTGAAAATGAAGGCTCGCAATAACGCTCGAATCATGAAGACGGAAATGGCCATGGATCCATATCCATTCACTCTCAATGGCCAGTACATCAAAGAAGGGGAAGACTTCCCATGCTATGAATTCCTTGAGCCTTTCGTCCACGATGGGAAGCGTGAACCAGGATTTGAGATGTTCCTCGATTGTGACTTTGTCGATGAAGGCGAAGAACTCTTCACAACTAAGAAACCAGCTAGTCCAAGCTCTGATGATCTAAACATTAAGCTTCTTTTCGGACTAGAAAAGAATGAATCCAAGTCTACCTGCAATGATGATTCTGAGCTCATTCAAGCTTTCATATAAAACGAGGATTTTGACCCCTCCGAGTTAATCGTCCTGGCTGATGATATTTCAAAGGGATGGCGCAAGACATTGAAGATCAGTACACCAAGCGGAGAGAAGTTGAAAATAACCGCTGGTGAAGGTCCTATGTTTGATGAGTCTGAGTCGTTTGGGTCCGAGTCCGAGTCTAAGTGTAAGTCTGTAGATGAGTCCTTTGAGTCTGAGGCCAATCCTCTTTCTGCTATAGAGTCCAATCTTGAGTCTCTTGTTGATTCTTCTCTTTCTAGCCCAAATAATTCCGGTGAGGTCGCAGCTAACCTTGCCCCTCTTGATGTATCCACCAATGAATTCAATAAAATAAATACCTTTGCTTACGATGTGTATCATTCCCCTAAACCTGATCAATATTGCTTTGTTAATGATAAAAATGACAAAGAAATAATAAAAGCAATGGAAGAACACAAAAATAAAACGGCAGTTATCGAAGATACAGAAACAGTTAATATTTCCAATGATACGACTATTGAAGAAGTAAAAATTGGATTAACACTAAGTCAAGACGAACGCAAAGAGCTTATCAACTTGCTTAGTGAATTTGTTGATGTATTTTCTTGGTCATACCAAGATATGCCAGGAATTGAAAGGGATATAGCTCAGCATACGATACCACACATTCCAGGCATGAAGCTTGTCAAACAAAAGCTGCGCCGTATGAAACCGGATGTGGCTCTCAAAATCAAAGAAGAAATCAGAAAGCAATTGGCCGCAGGTTTCATCAAAGTATCCAAGTATCCAGAGTGGATAGTGTAGACACCCATTTGTGTCTCCCCAAAACCAAACCCACTAATGAGTACCTTTCACGTCGAATCGTAATCGAATGAAGTGAAAGTGTGGAAAGTCTAGTGTTGCGGAAAGTATTAATTTCTTTTCTCTTCTCTCTGTTTTTGAAAACTTATTTTAAGATAACAGCCAATACAGTTTGGTTGGTCCATGATATGGGTCCAATAGTAGTGTAGTTGGATGGGGCTTGACGAGAGCTTTCCAACGATATATTATAAGCCTAATTCCGATGAATATTGAGGAAGTTATGGCCAATTTATTAAACTGGGCCCGGTTTGAGCTTTATGTACGGCCCAATGATCTTGAGGAGGGCCTAATATGATTTATCATTCCTAATGCAATTAGGAATGGTTTTAGTCTTCTAGAATCTTCTAGAAGGTTCTTTTCATTCCTAATTCAATTAGCATTGATAAATTGACTTTTGACTTTTCAGAGTTTTAATCAAAATCAAATAGCATTTTCGAGGAAATTATATGATTTTATCCTCCAGTACGGCAAACTTATCTGATTTTTGAAAACGCGTTGAAAATAGGCTTGGCGCCTGACCCCAGGCTTTGGCGCCTAGAACCAGGTCTGGCGCCTGGGGCTAGCCATTGGTGCCTGGCACCAGTGTTGGTGCCTGGCGCCAGTTAGCCAGGGTTTGCGCCAACTCTGTTTTTTGTGCGTCAAACTCTGTTTTGTTTATTTTATCTTTTTGGCTGATTTTCTCTATAAATATCGTATTAAAAACTCCGTTTTCAATCATCTACATTCATCTACAATCAGGTTTAATTAGCATTCTTTAATCTTTCAATTTTCTCTTTTTCTTTCTTTCTTTAAACTTTGTTTTCACATAAAAAATTCCGCATTCACAAGATCTAGAAACACCTAGCCATATTCGAAGTTGCCTTCGCCCTAGACGTGAAAGGTTTAATTTCTGAGGGTTTGGTCCCAAATCTCTCTTTCAATTATTTAATTTAATTGTTTGTTTATTATTTTCCTTGAAGTTACTAACGTGTGTATTTTGTTATTAGAAAGAGGTACGAGGCATCAAAGTAAGTACTTTAATTGGTTTCTATTGATATTATGATGTAGAAATCATGTTTAGATTGTTATTATGATTCCTAGCATCATGTCTAGGGTATTTTTAATATTAAATATGATTCCTGCTATGCTTCCTATGTTCTTTCTAATATTTATGATTGTTAGTATCATGTTAGGGCTAAAGACTTGATTTTTATTGCTCAGTGACATGCTAGGATTTGTTATTAATCTTGTTAGTATCATGCCTAGGATCTTGCTATTATTATGCTTTAATATTAATATGAATATGATTATGATTATAATTGTTATAATTTATGATGATTATGAATATTGTGAATATTAATATTTTGATGATGATTATTATTATAATTAAAATTATTGTTATTATTTTATGATTATGTTGCTTGTTATTTATTTTTATTGCTTTATCACACCTTTTATGCATGTTTAAAGGGAATTTCGGTACTTGTAATCACGCTTAATAAGATAATTAATAAATTTTTTAGGGTTAATTATAATTATAATTCAAGTGATCGCCAATAATAGATTTATTTGTGCATTAATATTCAACCAACATAGATTAAACAGGTTTAGGGTTAATCTATTGATTGCATGTTAATTAAAAAGCGCACATGAATACGATCAGAATAAAGTAGAGGCCTATTATTAGGGCAGGTTCAATCTCATTTAGGTTGGATTTGTACCTTCATCCCCGAACCCTTATTTGGTTCTAGACCTTATGGAGTTGACGATCTCTTGGATCTTTAAGGGGTGTAACCTTCACCTCGTGAACGGTTTACAAGTTCCTAAAAACTTGTTGACGACTCTTTTGCTCTATCTTCTTCCCTTTTGGACGCCACCGTACTTTAGTGTATGATCACAGTGGGGTTCAAACTAGTGCGATTTAAAAGCTTGAAATTATTCCCTACAGTTTTTTGGCGACTCCACTAGGGAGGATTTCTATTTTAATTCCTGAATTTGTTTCGGCAATGATTTAGAATGAGTGGATGAGACTCGAAAAGTTCTAAGTATTTCATGTGCGTAATTTTGTTTAACATTATTGTCATATGCATAAAAAAGATCTCATTGGAAAGACCATCTGTAATGAGTTAAAAACATAGGATTTTACACGTAGGAAATTTGAGAAATATCTTTCACAAATAGGACTTAAATAACACCGCGCGAAACTGGAAAATTTTATCGAGCACAGAAAGCTGCTGAGGCATGTGGGAAGTAGCGTCAGGGGCCAGAGCTTGGCGCCAGTATTTTAATTGTAGCGCCAGACGCCAATATTTTAATTGTAGCGCCAGGCGCCAGTCTTTGTTTACTGACGCCAATTTCCCCCAATACCGAGCCAGAAATATGCGTTCTAATTTCGACCGGTTTTTCGTATTGTTTGCTCGATCCTACTTCCTGATTGAAATTTTTCTCACTTTTCTGAAACCCATATGTGTTCTACATATGGACATAACCCTCTGGGAATTCATGCTCCATCTACCCGATTGAACGCTCCGTGCAACAAAGGGTACATCCGAGATGTTGAATTCACCAAACCATGGAAGCGAGTTTTTTCTAAAACTCGCGGTGTCCCATCCACTCGCGCCAACCCTTCACGGTTAGGCTTTCGCGTGGTGCATCCGGACAATTAACCATGGACCCTCTTTGACTAAACCATATCCCAAACTTTAGAGAACTAGAGCCATGGTTAGGTTGCAAACTCATTGCATCATTTTGTGCCTACTTGACTAATTGTGCATTATTTGTTGTGCATACTCTATGTGATTTTTCCTAACCGTTTGTTTGACTTCTTTAAGACTAAATAAACTAATTAATGACTAAAGGAATTTTTTTAATTAATTAATTTGAGCTAATAAATAAATATAAAATCGAGTAATAGTTCCTTTAAGTCAACCCGGATTTTTATTCCCGTATACTGCACAAACGTCAACTTGTTTTGGTCATAGCCGGAGTTATAGGAAGAACTACGAGTGGTAAAACCGATGGATCTGTAGCCCCGAGTTTTATCTTTAATTTGGCGTTGGTTTAATCCAAATCAGAGTCACAGATAAAAAGTTATGACTAAAATACCACAGTCTGTCAAGTTTAATGCATGTACGTGAAGACTTAACTTAGTCTTTGCTTGAGTCTAGTCACATAGTCTAGCCACATGGTCATGACAAGAGTCTTAACATGTCACCTACACTCACTAGTCTTAACACACACTTTGAGTACGCATCACCATGACCATGTCTTAGGTTCATGCATGAGTCGGTCTTTTCTGTCATTTGAGTTGGGGGTACATTCTATTCCTAATTCTTCATATCCCTCCATCTCCATCATTCTTCTTCAAATTCTATTCCATTTTTCTTCACTTCCTCCATCCATTGCATGTAAAATAAAGCTTGAGTCAAATAATTAACAATTAATATCCCCAAATTCCTTTTACACAATACTTGGTCGAGGAGAGAAGGGCGATTAATCAAGGACAACCTCTTTATTCAAGTTTCACTTTTCGATAAACCGATTCGTCAAAAGAGGAAGGCTAAAAAGATAGTGGCAACTCAAGAGGAATTCAATGAGCTTAGGAACCAACTAGTTACCATGACTGAAACACTGAAGCTTCTCACCCTCAAAGTTGATGATCCCGTGAAGCAACAACAAATGAACCTCATGCAAGAGAGTTTGAGCAAGCTATCTAGTGACTATAAATTTCAGGGCATGAGTTTACAAGGGGTCTCGCTGGACAAGGAACTTCTTCCGCATAAGTTCAACGCCACTGACATCCCAAAATTCAAGGCAACAGATAATCCTAACTTTCATCTAAGAGCTTTTGAAACCATAATGAGTATTAAGGGTATCGATCAGAAGGTTTTTCCCTCTCTATTCTCATTATCTCTTGAGACTGTTTGCCAACAATGGTTCTTCTCCCTTGACAAGGAGAAAACCTCTACCTGGGAATCGATAGTAAACGCTTTCATTGATAGGTACAAGTGCAATATTCAGGTTGAAACCGACCATAGACGACTTGAGATGCTAAGACAAAAAGAGAATGAAGGCTTTACTTCTTTCTTTAATAAATGGAGGGAAACTTCCGCTAAGATGATTGAGGTCCCCACCGAAAAGGAGTCTATGAGGATGTTTATCAAGAATCATCAAGAGAAGTATTCAAAGCACTTAAAATATCAACACAACTTGAATACTTTCAAGGCCGTTTATGACATCGGAATTGAAATCGAAGATGACCTCGCAAAGCAAAAAGCTACAAACAACAGTAACCACGGTGGCTGGGAAGGAAAGAAGAACGAAAATCCTTCTTCTTTCGAAAATGCCCACTCTAGTAACAATGTTAGTACCTTTGATCTCAGTGAAGTTTTAGCCATAGATAACTAGGGATCTAAGAAGCAACTAAGGAAAGACTTCACCCCCATTGGCATGAGCTACGATACTGCCTTCGATCGACTCCATGCCAAAGGACTCATTACTCCCATTGGACCTATTCAAGATCCCATACCTAAAAAAAGATTTCCTAGTTGGAATCCAAACGAACACTGCAAGTACCTTCAAGGTAGGGGTCATACTACTGAGAGCTGTTGGAAGCTAAAGGAGGCTATCCAACATTTGATTGATAATAACAAGCTTCCCATGCCTCCAGTTAACAAGAAGAGCGAGTGATGATAAAGGAAACAACACAAGTCAAGAGGCGAGCTTCAACGACAAGATTTCGTGACCTCTTTTTCTATTTCTTTTTTTATTTACCTTTTCCCCAATAAGTCTATCATAGGCACCTTTTCTTTTCCCTTAGATTAATTTTTGTAGATTCTTTCTTTTCCTTTAATAAAAATGAGCATTTATTTCCTTATATATGATCATTTCATTATATTGCATTAAAAAAAAAAAAAATCCATGTCTAATTGAGCACAAGGTATACCAATTATTTGAGGCACCCCTTGTAGCCACATCATATCACCTTTCACCCTTTAATTATACAATCCTTTCTTCATAAACCACTTTGAGCCTTGTCTAACGATAGACCTTTCTTTTTTCAACCTACATCTACCTAACCTCGGGATGGGACGGTGTGTAACTTATGCAATTCTAAAAAAGAACAAAAGCTTGAGTAATTCAAAAGACTAAAATAGCAAAAGAAAAAATAAATAAAAGTGTACAAAAGGGTAAGTGTTCCAATGTCTTTGATATGAAAATATCTTTGATATGAAGACGTCTCAGATTGCGTCTTTTATCGAGTGCTCGGTACCGTGCCTGAGAAACATGAATGCCAAGTGAGTGATAGACCGCATGATCGGGATTGCCCACACTTATTAAAATAAATGCTAAAGCAAAGAGAGCTAAAAAAGAGTAGAAACTCAAGCATAAAAATATAAAGATTCGAAAGCGAGGTTGCACACCTTGGGGGCTTAGCTAGGGTCTTGAGCCTTTATCCCCTTCTTCTTTCAAACCTTTAGCCTAACCACGTTACAACCCTTAAAAAGACCTTTTTAAGGTATACACATACTTGTGCGAGGTTCGGCTAGATCTACGTTCGGCCTGATTCCTAACGGATACGTAGGCAACCTCACATCGAGGTGGGGCCGTAATAAAAATGCATTCATATTCATATTCACATTCACACACTTACACCATGATCATATCAAGGGATTTCCATGCTCATCCCTATTCACTTAGAGCTAGACTTGGGGGCTTGATCCCTATATCATTAGCTTACCTAGCCTAAGAGTCACCACCATTTGACTCTTCTACAAATAATATCTTTCCACACACTTAGCTCTTGCGGCCTAACTTTAGTATCACTTTCACACACCGCACAGATACATGACTAAATATACTTCCCTTAGGAACCCTTTGTCATGAAATCTTAACATAACGCTGAAGCATGCCTTGTCATATCACTCATAATCGTCATTGCACATTGAAGTATGAAGTGCTTAGCCTCCGTGCCTAAGTTACCCAAATACTTTCATCATGGAGTCAACAGTTGAGATAGCCTAGGATGGTTTAATCCTTGCACCTAGAGAGATAGTATCAAACAACATTTGACTAAGCTCATTCAACATGCACCTTCAAAACTTCGATTCTTTTTCGGGAGAAAGTCGGTACCCTCCACAAAAATGACGGAAATTTTTACTTTTTTGCATTTTTGAGTCGCACAATCGTAATACAATGAACACACGGGTCACGAGTCACACGTGTCATTTTACTTTGAGTCTATCACATCGAGTCAAGTTTATACCTTGAGTCGTGTCATGTCGATGAGTCAAGCAATGCTAAACCTTAGGTCAACCCTAAGATAATTGAAAAGATTGGCAAAGTTCTATGGTCAAAATAAATACAGGTGCAGCAGAATAGGGAGGACCCTACTCCAATTCTTGGCGCCAGAGATATCTCAGCAGCGACAGAGCTCGAAGCCTCTCGGAAAGGTGATTTCGACTTCATACAGCGATTTCGGGTTCCTTGGTACGCCAGTTAGCCCCTATGAACAATTTGACATGATTAAATAGTCGGTTTGATTACAACGGCAAATAAGTGATCGACCTAATGAAAGATCGTCTCACTTAGCTTAAAGCGCCTAAGCATTGGCTCAAAAGAAAAAAAGGCACCGACGTATAGGTTCAAAGCAACGAAAGCGCCGACGTACAGGCATAGCGGAAGCAAAGTTCGAGCGAGATTTATAGATCGACAAGTGTTGGTCTTCGGTAATTTTCTTCGGAATATTATCGCAACAAATGTGGATGACTTCAAGTAAAGTTATTTTCGACGACATTTGCTAATATTATGGAAGTTGTCACTAAAGATTTGAGATGATAGCACGAGATGGGCGGTCTTCGACAGCGTTCGCTAAAATTGTGGAAGTTGTCACCAAAGATTTGAGAAGATAGCACGAGATGGGCGATGTTCGACGGCATTCGCTAAGATTGTGGAGGTTGTCACCCAAGATTTGAGAAGATAGCACGAGATGGGCGGTCTTCGACGGCGTTCGCTAAGATTGTGGAGGTTGTCACCAAGATATGAGAAGGGCGGTACATGATGAGGCGGTCTTCGACGACTTTTGCTATGATTGGAAAGGTTGTCACTATGATTCAAGAAAAGGCTCAAGATGTAGCAACATTGATCTACGGCGTTCCATAGATTGCGGAAAATCGTCAAAACAAACAGCAAGGTGGCATTCCCTAGATTGTGGAGAGTTGTCACAAACAACTGAGGGTTGTTCAAGAGAAGCGATCTTCGATAGTATTCCCTTGGACGTGGAATATTATCAATGCGGATGAGGATTGTTTCAGGAGAAGCAATCTTCGATGGTATTCCCTTGGACGTGGAATATTATCATAGCGGAAGAGGATCGTTTCAGGCGAAGCAATCTTCTAATTTAAAAGCAGTTACGGGCGTAGCAGTTTTCAAGCGGGATGGCATTCTCTAGCTTGCAGGAGGTCATCAAAACAACAGTATAGCAGCAAATCAATTACTTTCAGAGACGTGTGCTCGACGGTGCAAGATACGAGTTTCTTAACTCTTTTATCTGTTTAACTAACGCTAGTTTTGCTGGTATCGGCGTTACAAGAGTGGTTTAGGATCGCAGAACGTTCTGAATCATTCTCCGTCCCTAACGATACTTAGACTTTTGTTTTCGAAACTTGCGTTTCTCCAAACTCAGTCAAAGTGGGGGCTTATGTAGACACCCATTTGTGTCTCCCCAAAACAAAAACCAGTGATGAGTACCTTTCACGTCGAATCATAATCGAATGAAGTGAAAGTGTGGAAAGTCTAGTGTTGCGGAAAGTTTTAATTTCTTTTCTCTTCTCTCTGCTTTTGAAAACTTTTTTTAAGAAAACAGCCAATCCAGTTTGGTTGGTCCATGATATGGGTCCAATAGTTGTGTAGTTGGATGGGGCTTGATGAGAGCTTTCCAACGATATATTATAAGCCCAATTCCGATGAATATTGAGGAAGTTATGGCCAATTTATTAAACTGGGCCCGGTTTGAGCTTTATGTACGGCCCAATGATCTTGAGGAGGGCCTAATATGATTTATCATTCCTAATGCAATTAGGAATGGTTTTAGTCTTCTAGAATCTTCTAGAAGGTTCTTTTCTTTCCTAATTCAATTAGCAATGATAAATTGACTTTTGACTTTTCAGAGTTTTAATCAAAATCAAATAACATTTTTGAGGAAATTATATGATTTTATCCTCCAGTACGGCAAACTTATCTGATTTTCGAAAACGCGTTGAAAATAGGCTTGGCTCCTGACCCCAGGCTTTGGCGCTTAGAACCAGGTCTGGCGCCTGGCGCTAGCCATTGGCGCCTGGCGCTAGTGTTGGTGCCTGGCGCCAGTTAGCCAGGGTTTGCGCCAACTCTGTTTTTTGTGCGTCAAACTCTGTTTTGTTTATTTTATCTTTTTGGCTGATTTTCTCTATAAATATCGTATTAAAAACTCCGTTTTCAATCAACTACATTCATCTACAATCAGTTTTAATTAGCATTCTTTAATCTTTCAATTTTCTCTTTTTCTTTCTTTCTTTAAACTTTGTTTTCACATACAAAATTCCGCATTAACAAGATCTAGAAACACCTAGCCATATTCGAAGTTGCCTTCGCCCTAGACGTGAAAGGTTTAATTTCTGAGGGTTTGGTCCCAAATCTCTCTTTCAATTATTTAATTTAATTGTTTGTTTATTATTTTCCTTAAAGTTACTAACGTGTGTATTTTGTTATTAGAAAGAGGTACGAGGCATCAAAGTAAGTACTTTAATTGGTTTCTATTGATATTATGATGTAGAAATCATGTTTAGATTGTTATTATGATTCCTAGTATCATGTCTAGGGTATTTTTAATATTAAATATGATTCCTACGATGCTTCCTATGTTGTTCCTAATATTTATGATTGTTAGTATCATGTTAGGGCTAAAGATTTGATATTTATTGCTTAGTGACATGCTAGGGTTTGATATTAATCTTGTTAGTATCATGCCTAGGATCTTGCTATTATTATGCTTTAATATTAATATGAATATGATTATGATTATAATTGTTATAATTTATGATGATTATGAATATTATGAATATTATTATTTTGATGATGATTATTATTATAATTATAATTATTGTTATGATTTTATGATTATGTTGCTTGAGTTTAATTTTTATTGCTTGATCACACCTTTTATGCATGTTTAAAGGTAATTTTGGTACTTTTAATCACGCTTAATAAGATAATTAATAATCTTGTTTAGGGTTAATTATGATTATAATTCAAGTGATCGCCAATAATAGATTTATTTGTGCATTAATAATCAACCAACATAGATTAAACAGGTTTAGGGTTAATCTATTGATTGCATGTTAATTAAAAAGCGCACATGAATACGATCAGAATAAAGTAGAGGCCTATTATTAGGGCAGGTTCAATCTCTTTTAGGTTGGATTTGTACCTTTATCCCCGAACCCTTATTTGGTTCTAGACCTTATGGAGTTGACGATCTCTTGGATCGTTAAGGGGTGTAACCTTCACTTCGTGAACGGTTTACAAGTTCCTAAAAACTTGTTGGCGACTGTTTTGCTCTATCTTCTTCCCTTTTGGACGCCACCGTACTTTAGTGTATGATCACAGTGGGGTTCAAGCTAGTGCGATTTAAAAGCTTGAAATTATTCCCTACAGATAGCAAATGTGGTTCCAGTTCCAAAGAAGGATGGAAGGTTCAGAATGTGTGTTGATTACAGGGACCTCAATAAGGCAAGCCCGAAAGATGGATTCCCTCTACCTCACATCGACATTCTGGTCGATAACACGGCAAACCACGCACTCCTATCGTTCATGGACATCTACGCCGGATATAATCAACTATTAATGGCCGAAGAAGATATGGATAAAACCACATTCATCACACAATGGGGTATATATTGCTATACGTTAATGCCATTCGGGTTAAAAAACGCGGGTGCCACCTACCAAAGAGCAGCCACAACATTATTACATGATATGATGCACAAAGAGGTGGAGGTCTATGTCGATGATATGATCGTTAAGTCTAAAGATCTCCCAGGCCACATCATTGCACTTCGCAAGTTCATTGAAAGACTCCGTAAGTACAACATGAGATTAAATCCAGAAAAGTGTGCATTCAGAGTCACGTCAAGCAAATTACTTGGATATGTGATTCTCGAGGGATTGAAATAGATCCCACAAAAGTCAAAGCGATCATGGCCATGCCACCGCCGAAGAATGAGAAGGAAATTCGAGGTTTCATTGGGAGGTTGCAATATATAAGTAGGTTCATATCAAAACTCACAGCGATACGTGAACCTATATTCAAGAAGCTTAAGAAAAATGTCCCAGTCACATGGGATGACGATTGCCAAAAAGCTTTCGACAAAATCAAAGAGTACCTGGCAAACCCACCCGTGCTAGCGCCAGCAATACCTGACTTTCCTCTTCGACTCTACCTTACGGTCACAAGAGAAACGATGGGAGCAATGCTAGCACAAGAGATCGAAAGCAAGGAGAATGCAATTTACTATTTGAGTAAGAAGCTTCAAGGATATGAGACGCGTACACACCGCTTGAAAAGTTGTGTCTCACACTTGTGTAGGCCGCACAGAAACTAAGAATTTAAATGCTCACTCATACAGTGCATGTCATGTCCAAGATGGATCCTCTCAAATACTTGTTCGAAAAAGCAACACTCAACGGCAGATTTTTAAGGTTGATAGTCAATCTTGCTCAGTTTGACTTGAAATTTGTACCACAAAAAGCCATCAAAGGTTCTGCAGTTTCTAACTTCTTAGCAGACTTTCCGCTAGAAGAAGTTGAGAAAGAAGAAGATGAGTACGATTTCCCTGACGAAGATTTACTCATGAACGAAGATGATAGCTGGACGCTCTATTTCGATGGAGCTTCAAACCAAAAAGGTTGTGGTGTAGGAGTCTTGCTTGTATCACCCAATGAAGAGCATATCCCAATTTCCATGAAGCTCGACTTTGATGTCACCAACAATGCCGCAGAATATGAAGCATGTATCTTGGGATTAGAAACAGCTGTGGCCTTGGGAATTAAGAATCTTCGAATCTACGGTGACTCATCACTAATCATTAACCAAATCTCCAAGAAATGGAAAGTGAGAAGTGAAAGTCTCGCTACGTATCAAGCTCATTTAGAAACTCTCACAGAGCAACTAGATGAAGTGGAATATACGTACTTGCCTAGAGAAGAAAACCAGTTCGCCAACGCACTAGCTAAATTAGCATCAATGGTGTGACTTCCAACGGACACAATCAGAATGCCGTTGACTATAGAAAGAAGATATGAACCGGCTTATGTTCACACACTTGACAATGAACATGAACCACAAGAAGAAGATGAAGAGCCATGGTATACATATATCCTTAATTATGTGACAAGAGGAGAATACCCTTTTAATACTGATAAAAGGGCACGCCGTGCTTTGAGGCTCCTGGCCTCACAGTATGTGCTCATCAGGGGAGAACTCCACAAGAGGACTGCAATGGGGAGAAATATCTTATGCATAGCCAAGAAAGAAGCACGCAGAACCATGGAAAACCTTCATGCCGGTATATGTGGAACGCACATATATGCGAAGATGTTAGTCCAAAAAAATCAACGACAAGGTTACTATTGGACTACTATGGAGAGAGATTGTCACGAATACGTCAAGAAATGTATGAAGTGTCAAGTCTACGTAAATTTACAGCACGTTCCACCTTTGCTTCTCTACACATATTCTTCTCCATGGCCTTTCTCTACTTGGGGCATCGACATAATTGGAAAGATAACGCCACCAGGACAAGGGGGGCATGAATTCATCCTCGTAGAAATCGACTATTTCACCAAATGGGTCGAAACTGCCTCATATGCTAAGCTAACGGCAAAACACGTAGCTCAATTCATTGAGAAAAATATCATATGTCGCTATGGGGTACCTCATGAGATGATCAATGATAATGGAACACATTTCCAAGCCGAATGTGCGGAATTATTACAGAAATATCATATCAAACATCACAGATCATCACCTTACAAACCACAAACAAATGGTGTGATCGAATCAGCCAACAAAAATGTGAAAACTATCATTGAAAAGATGACAGAAAATTACAAAGATTGTCCAAGTAAGCTACAATTCGCCCTTTGGGGTTATCGAACCTCTACTCGTACATCAACGGAGTCTACCCCTTTCTCTTTGGTCTATGGAGTTAAAGCTGTACAACAAATAGAACTCGAAATCCCTTCTTTCCGAATCGCGTTGGAAAGCCAACTAGATGAAGTCGATTGGATTAGAGCAAGATATAATGAACTAGTCTTACTTAATGAAAAACACTTGGCAGCTTTGCATCATGTCCAAACCTACCAACAGCGTATGGCGCGACATTTCAATAAAAAATTCAAGACTAGGAACATCAAAGAAGGTGACCTGGTGCTTAAGGCACTTTGCAAAAATGTGTTAGATCCAAGAGGAAAATTCAGACCAAATTGGTCAGGTCTGTACATTGTTAAAGCCATCTTGTCTGGCGTAGCGGCACAATTGGTAGACATGGACGGTAACGGTTTCCACAATCTAACCAACTTCGATCAACTCAAGAAGTTCTATGCCTAGTTGCATGGGTTCATGACTGAATAGAGCTACGTTTGGCCTGATTCCTTTTTAAGGATACGTAGGCAACCCCTCAAGGGGGCCCAACCACTTTAAAAAAAATTCTTCCTCCGTCGATCAAGTACACGCGCCAGTTCAGCATTGCGTCACAACAAGATAGAACTAAAAAAAAAAGAGGGAAGGGTTGCCGCGACATGGGACTATCCACCGTGTCACGGCACAGTCCACCGTGGCGCGGTGGAATTACAAAAAAAAAGGGATTTGCCGCGCCACGGGAAACTGTACCGTGTCACGGCAAATTTCCACCGTGGCGCGGTGGACCTGCAAAATAAAAAAATAAAAAAATAAAAAAATTGTCGTGACGTGGGAATTTCCAACGTGGCACGGCATTTTTCACCGTGGCACGGTGGAATTTCAGATTTTCCGATTTTTTTAGTGACGCAGTCTTTGCGAATTCAGTTTTTTGTTCGATGTTTTTTATTTTCATTCTTCCATTTCGTCCGACTCCTTGACTCGGATATTTAAAAAAAAAAAAAAAGTCATTGTAATTTTTTATTTAAGGCGAAAATAAATATGCTATTATTATTGAAATAAATGTAACTACAATTATTGGCATCATGCGCCTTATTTTAAAAAATTATAAATCATAAAAGCAAAGCAATACTGATCTAATCTCTCTTCACTTTAGGAACCTCCTTCTCTTTTTCAACTAGGTCGGCCTTCACCGTTAATGTGTCTTTTGTAGCCCGAACCGTCACATCCCTAGTCAAACCTCCACCGTTCTTAGAAATTTTTGGTTGTTTCTCTCTACAAACCATCTTCTCTTTACCCTTCCCTTTCACATAGTTCTTCCTTTTAGGAATTATAGGAGTCTTAAACTCAATCCCTTGTGTTCTTGGACCTAGACGATCTTTAGGAGGCGCTTTTTTATTTCCAAGACGGCTCTTCACATCAAAGTTGCGCGATCCGACTCGATTCTTCTAGGATTCAACCATGCCTTGTATGCACTAGATAAGGGAGGAGGAGCTTGGTTACTTGCAGAAACGGTACACAAAGGTCATTCAATCCAATAAGCCTCGTACTTGTGAACGTTACTTTCATGCAACGATACTTCACGAGGACTATCGTTATAGCGTGAAAGTACTTGTTCAAGTCCATACTGTCGCATCAGTCGAGAAGGACAGTAAAAAGTCAGTCTTAAGATACTAGGAACACGACAATACGGAGTATCATTCGTACCAACCATCCTAGTAAGCCTCCACCAAGGCACCACCCAACGAATGGAAAATTCTCTTTTTGCAAAGAAATTCTTCCAATCTTCATACGACATGTTCACAGAATAATTTTTCAACCTGCGGACTAGATCGTTAGGACCATATTTTACAATATCGTCAAGGGCTTCAAAAAGTTCTAAACGCTCCATCAACAAAATCTGCAAAAAAAAAAAAAAAAAAAAAAAAAAAAAAAAAAAAAATCAATAAAAAAAAATCAGTCAAAAAAAAAATTTGCAGATTCCACCGTGACACGGTACCTGTTTTTTTTCACGGGGGTTATTCGGAGCATGTTTTTACCTGCAGCAGTACCAAAGAGCCCTTTGTGACGGCTTTCCGGTTAGCTTTTGCTTCGTCAAGGTCGCATAATGTTTCTCCAAGGCACGTAGGCATAGGAGACCTCCAAGATTCAACATGTTCAAGCACGGATACTAGACAAGCATGTCCTACCCTACCGTTTGCAAATAAAAGCTTGCTAAACATGCAAAAAATATATGCCCTTCTACGGTATACATGATAAGACTTAGAGACAGGGCGATTGAAATATAAATTTGCAAGTTTTTCTAAGTCTACCTCATTACCACACACAATTCTATTTAAATCCGGATCTGTTAGATTCAGATGGTGTTCAAAGTCTTGGTAATAATACTCACGTAGGGTAGGCATAGCAATAAGATTTCTGGCAGGAAATCCAAAGATGGCACTGAATTCCTCCGGTAGGGGATAGATTTCATCGTAATCAAATTTAAAACAATGTGTTTCTAGACTCCAATAGTCTAATGTTGCCCTAAGAAAATCATGTTCAATCGCTACATGTCTCAGGGCTAGTAAACCCCTGACATGAAACAATTCCAATTCTCTTTTGTCAGCATTGGTCAAAGAATAAGACCAGTCACGCAATGTATTATCAAAATTCTGAGACATTATTATTGAAATATAAAATTCTAATTATTTTGTGTTTCGTAGTTATGCATATCATGAATATACTGGTCCTATTTTATATCAAAAACGCTTGGAACTACTCAGAAATTATCTTTCTATACGCGTAAACCACACTGTTGTAGAATACGCGCACCGTGACACGAGAATTTCCACCGTGTCACGGGAATTTGTGCCGCGACACGGCAGATTTTTCCATGACACGGTGTACGGTGCCGTGTCGCGGCGCCCACGCGTTTTCTTTTTTTATCCTTTTCCTGTATCTATCCGGATTTTTTTTTGTTTTATCTTCACCGTTTTTTTTTCTGTTTCTCGAGAGTTTCATTCCTACTAAAATTCTCAACTTTTTTTTATTTTTATCATTTTATTTTTTTATTTTTTTATTTTTTTATTTTTTTTATTTTTTATTATTTTATTTCTATTATTATTTTATTTTTCTTTGGGGAAGTTATAAACCTCGTCCCATTTCCAAACATATTTATTTTGGAGTAGTTGTAAAACTTATTCAGAATTTTTTTTAATTTCTTTTTCTTTTGGGGAAGGTCAGTACCCTCCACTCACTCCACTTACGTCTTTTTGTCGCATCATTAATAACTACACAATCACACACAATGAATCTCAAGCACACACTAACACACACAAATAAATACATAAACTGTGAATAATGTATAAAATGTGTCATAATAAATAAACAACGTCAAGTGTCATCACAATATGTACAAATAAAGACCCTCGATCAAAAATCTGCAGAACAAGAAGAGTTAGGATCAGTGTCATCTCCAGCCTGTGAATATGGGAACGGTGAGCCAAAGAGTCCCGCCATCATCCGAGTACGAGGAGTAGTATCCCTACTAGTCCCTGTAACTCCAGCAGCAGTCAGTGTCATCTCCAGCCTGTGAATATGGGAACAAGCAGGACCCGTCCAACTGGCAAACGGTGTAGACTGACTCAAAGAAATGGGAATCGTCGGTGGAGGCATCGTCCCATACACTTGAACTGAAAACAAACCCGACACCGGTGGTGGAACCCTAGACGATGGAGCTGAAAATAAGCCAGGATCCACGAGAGTCATAACTGGCCTAAACTCAGGCTGTGAAGGCTGTGAAAACGATTATCGCTGCCACTGACCCTGACCCTGAAGGCGCTGGGAAGACTAAGGCTGCTTCCATTGAGCCTCCTAAAACGGCTGAGAAATCTGAGGCTCCCGCTGAGACTGAGAATGCTGATTAACCTTAGGAGATCGTCTACCAAGACTAGGCTCTCCCTCGTCCGAGCCTCTATGCCTCGAGCACGAGCGGGACCTTCGTTACTCCTGAAGGATACAAAATCAAAAGACGTCAACAATGCAAAATAAAACAAATGGTAGAAATGGAAGAAAGTTAACATACCTCAAAAACATTGCCAGAACTGCTTCGACAACTCGCACCACGCCGAAGCTTGATGATGTAGTACTTCAGAGCGTCAACCAACTTCATGAATCCCATCATCTCCGAGCGAGTACGCTTAGAACAAAACAAAGAAAAATCAGTAACAAGAGGTGTTAAAAGGGATGAATAATGCATCAAAAGCTTACCGGCTCAAAAACCTCAGGCAGAGACTCCTGCGCCTGTCTAAAACCCTCTGGCGCGTCAGCAATATGGTCCTCGGTAATACCAATCGACCTTGGGTAGCGGACAAATTGAGATGGAATCTCAATCCTCCCCACACGGCGAACATTCGTCTGAAAATACGATCAATAATCAAGTTATTCGACTATTTAAACAAAGACTAGCAACAAAACTCCTCAAAAGAAATCATAGCTCAGGAAGACGGGGTGGAGGAGCTAGAGAGGGAAGCAAGTCCTGCGCATAATCACCCTCCATGCGCACAAGCTCCTGCCAAGGAAAAGTGTAGGGCTCTCCCCTGTTTATCAACTCCCTAAGCAAATGCGAGTCCAGCATCGACTCTGGTGGAGACAAGGGCACCACAAAGCGATCACCACTGTGCTGACGAACGACACGCTCCCCAAGATACCAGACAAAGCATCCGGTACCAAGAAAGACAGTACTGGACATCAATAGCAACCTGAAAACCATAAAAAAGTTGCAATGAAGCACCGGAAATAACGTCAATATAGAAAATAACAGGCTACAAAAGTAATTCTTACGCCAACAGAAGAGGTGCCTCGACGTAGCAGCCCGCGCAGCGCAGAGACAGACTCCACCCGTGACTCTCCTCGGTCACGCCAGCTGGCCCCGACAGGGAAGTCATGAACCGCTCCACGACGCCGTCAAGGAGCCAATCATGGAAATTTCTCGTAGAACCATAGCTGCAATGAAAAGTAATCTTTGAGAACATGAGTCGAACAAATTAAAAAAAAACAAGAAGAGGAAAAGATCGTCACCTCTACGACTCTCCATAAACCGTAAACAGTGACATGGGACTCGTTGTTCAGCTGCCTAAAGCTATGACGTAATGACAAGAAAAGGTCGACATATTCGAGGTTGGCCCAGCTAAAGGATCCTATCTCACTTATCCTGACTAAAGAAGGAAGGTAGCAAAGGAGTGCACGCGAACTCCTATCAAGAGAAAGAGTCATGGAAATGAGAATCAAAATGAAGATCCACACTCGCTGCTCAGATGATGTCTCCTCCATGTCAAAACCACGGGCTACAACCGAAGCCAACTCTGATCGCCCTCTCCTACGACCACCTCGAGACACTGGCTGGGTCATGATATGCTTAACGATCGGACCTAACAAATCAGCTGCCTCAGCAGCACCCCAAGAAAGATCATACATCTGTGCTACGGCCCGGTCAGTGAAGTGTAGACCGCTAATCATGCTAAAGTTCAGAGGGGTCATTGTCATCTCCCCCCAAGCAAAGTGAAAGGTGTTGGTAGTATCCCAAAAATACTCTAACAACGCGCGAACGATTGTCGCACCACAACCCCGGGGGCTGCGAAACCCTACGATCGCCGAATAAAAGTCCACTAAACCAGTTGATTCCCATAAGGCGTTCATAGCAATATCCTTCGTGATAGTCCGATGAAGTCGAGGAATCAAATCTCCAGTTCCAGAACCGTGATGACGAAGCGTGCCGTCAACTATGCCGTGATGACGATGAGAAACGTGGTTCTCACGATAGAAAACCAACTGGTCTGAGGTCCACGGAGGTGGAGCCCACCTATCTCTACCCGTAGAGGCCCGAGGCTTTGACTCTAAGACGTCATCATCCATACGTTCGGGAATCGTGGGAGTGTCCTCCCGAAAAGCCTGGCGCCAGCCATGAGCGGAAAGATCGCGATCCCGTCATTTCCTAAGACATTTAGTTATTTATATCGAGTTGCATTTTAATAAAAAAATCTAAATGCTTAGCATCATTTCCTAAGACATTTAGTTATTTATATCGAGTTGCATTTTAATAAAAAATCTAAATGCTTAGCATCGTTTCCTAAGACATTTAGTTATTTATATCGAGTTACATTTTAGTAAAAAATCTAAATGCTTAGCATCATTTCCTAAGTTATTTAGTTCTTTATTGCATTATACGCTAAATTTTTACCTCAAGGCTAACAATTAGCAAAATAATGGAATTATTTATAGTATTTAGTTTCTCCATGACGAACTAATACTATGTTCTCCTAATTGCATGATACTATGTTCTCCATGACAATGTAGTACATACACAACACAAAACATGTCTCAAAATTGCACATAAACAATAGATCGACGCATCATGGCATATTTTACAAGATCTACAACCAATATGTCATCATTTCAAGTGCAAAAGAACAACATGAACAACAAAGAACATCATTTACCACAAGTAGTACCAAAAATGGTGATTTGCTCAATTCTTCACCAAATCATGCAATTTTTGTCTCAAATCGCTCACAAACACACATACACACATATGCAAGTAAATTCATGGCAAGAATTTCAACATAAACCTCAAAATAAAAAAAAAATCCCCAAATTGATTTTTAAGGGTTTTTACATGAAATTATTCATTTGAAGCAAATTCGAGACAAAAATCAAAGGAAACTTACATGGATCCTTGTGGAGAATTGAAAATGAGGAAAGTAGCAAAAAATTAGAGCAGAATTGATGAAGATGTGAGCTTCAAAAGCTCGAAAAGCCGTGAAGACCGCAGCACAACCGCCGTGACACGTTCACCAGCTGCCGTGACACGGTAACAACGGCCCGTGTCACGGTGAGCCTGGGACGTGACGGAGCTCCGGCGACCTCAGGTGACGCCGACAGCAGCAGCAGCAACGAACAACAACGAGATTTCAGAAAAAAAAAAAAAAAAAACCCGCAGAATCGCCGCGTCACGGGACAAAAATACGTGTACTGGGAAAAGCAACCGTGCGCCGGTGACTAGCAGCCGTGGCACGGGAATCTGAGCAGCTTAGATTGAAAAAATGGAGATGAGAAGTAAAAGCAGGAGAAGAAAGAGAAATGGTGAGTGAACAAAAATGGGAGCAATGTCTGATATTTAAAGCCAAAAATGAATGTTGCACGACCCCGTTACCGTTCCACGTTTCCCGTTACTGAGTAACGGTGTTCAGGCGCGTGGAACGGGGCGCGTGGGATTTTTTTTGCCAAAAAAATTTCCGCGACACGGGATTTCTTCCCGGCTGACGGCAATCCATCACCGTGTCGCGGGATTTATCCACGTGGCACAGAGTTTAGGCTTTTGTCATGCACACTTTTCGAAGCTGGCAGCAAATATTCCTGGCATTTTGACCAAAATTGCACGATTTTCGGCACAAATTGGACAGTTAATTATTCAGTAAAATTACGTGGAAAATTCTAAATGACGGTTGAAGGGTATCAAAATTACTATTTTTCCCCTAGGAAGCGTCAAAATCAATTTTGTCGATATTTTAAACACCTAATATGGTCGGATAATTGACTTGAAGGTGTGAATCATCTGCGGCCCACGTTCGGGGATAATCGAACCATCATACACTTGCAAATTTCAGCGATTACAGTAGTTGTTGGCTTTCCTCAAGCATGGAAAGCGTTATCGGTGGATATTTCTTCAAGTATAGAAAACCGCAAAGTCGGCTTTCCTCAAGCATGGAAAGCGTTATCGGTGGATTTTTCTTCAAGTATAGAAAATCGCCAAGTCGGCTTTCCTCAAGCATGGAAAGCGTTATCGGTGGATTTTTCTTCAAGTATATAAAACCGCCAAGTCAGCTTTCCTCAAACATGGAAAGCATCATCGGTGGATTTCTTAAGCATAGAATAACACCAAATTCATACGTCGACTTTCCTCAGGCATGGAAAGTATCATCCGGTAGGTTTCTTCAGGCTTAGAAAGCTACCAAATTCCTCAGTCGGCTTTCCTCTGGCATGGAAAGCGTTTCAACGAACGTTATCCGGTGGATTCCTTCAAGCATAGGAAGCTGCTAAACTTATTTGTCACCGATACACTGGTGTCAGATACGTATTCTATCCTTTTACTCTTTTATCTGTGGAATTTACATTTTTCTGCAGGTATCGGCGTATACAGAGTGATTTAGGATCGCAGAACATCTTAAATAATTCTCCGTCCCTATCGAGTACTTTGACTATCGTTTTCGAAACTGACGTTTCTATAAACTCAGTCAAAGTGGGGGTTTCTGTAGACACCTAAAAATGTCTCCCCAAAACCAAACCCGATGATGAACAACCTTTCACCGCCACTATTGGTCGGGTTGAATAGTCCATGGATTAGTCTTGATGTTTGGTCAAAGCCAAGTTTTAATTTCAGCCCAAACTTATTATTTAATTTTAGCCCAAACCTTTTTTATTTTATTGTTTTATTATTTTTTTGGACCCAAACTTTTTATTTATTTGATTTATTTTAGCCCAAATAATAATAAAATCATAAAATGGCCCGAAATTATCAATCGGCACTTAAAAGGCTGAACGAAATTAGGGTTAAAAATGAATTTAGACGTAAAAGCGGATTGAAATTCCCGCGTCACGGCAACAGTCCACCGTGTCACGGGAAACTTTCCTGTCTGATGGTGGGGTTCCCCGTGATACGGGAAACCTGCTGTGACACGGGAATTTCTGTGTCCTTTCCGCGTAAACCCTTAACGCGTTTTCTCCCCCGTTCACTAAATATTTCCCGCGTCACACAAAATGTGCACCGTGACACAGGAATGTTTCCCGTTTGACGGTGGGATTTCCCGTGTCACGGTACACTTTGCCGTGTCGCGGGATACTTTTTTAGGGTTTTTATCATTTTAGGGTTCCGTGTGTTCCCTCAACACATTTTTTCTATAAATACCCCCTAATTTCTGATGTACGGGGCAGCAATTAATTCTCTAGTTTTTTCTCTCTTCTTTGCTCTAGCCTAAACACTAGCCTACCCTTATTCTTTCAAAATTCCTTCTTCAAGCACTCCCAGGATTCCATACTTTACTCGTGGTTCTATCCTTAAGCCAAGGCATGAAAGGTAGAACTGTTTGAGGGTTTGGCCCCAAATCAATTCTATTTAATTTAATCTAGTTATTGTTTTATTATTATTTCCTTAAAGTTACTAACTCGTTTATTATTTTGTAGTTGCAAACAAAAAGAATCAAAGTAAGAATTATGTTCCTTTTATTTCTATTATTTTTCTAACGATTTTGTATTGTTAGAATTATTGTTAAATTGCTTCCAATATTAATGTTTATTCTATTATTTTTATGATCACCATATTGCATGTTTAAAGGGAATATGTAATTGAAAATCACGCTTAATAAGATAATTTGGACAACCGGTTTAGGATCCTTTTTAATCTTATTGTTTAATCAAGTGGTCACAACATTTTAGAATTATATGTTGCATTAATATTCAACCAATTTAGCATAATAATATATTGGAGCGAATTGAATATTTTGTTTGTATGCCTTTAAGATCGCAGGAATGTTTTTCACTATAGGAATCGAGTAGAGGCCAATATGGGCGAATGTGACTCCATGACTCACTTCGTACCATCATCCCCGATCCTCCATTCGTGGTTCCGAACCATATGGAGTTAGTAATCTCATGGATTATGAATGGGGTGTAACCTTCACGGGTCAATCGTTGTTGCCTTTCGTTGTCCCTTTATTGTGGTTGCCTTTTTATGATCCGTGAACGGTTTACAAGTTCCTTAAAAACTTGTTGGCGGCTCCCTAGCTACTTTATTTGTCCCTAATCGTATTATGTCAATTCCCACTTCCTATGAGTGCCAAGCATATTCACACATGCTTTTAATGTAGGCGCACTTCGAACGACGCCTACAGTGGCTAAAACAAATTTTCAATTGGTAGATTTTTGCGACTAACTATAAATATTTTGAGACTGATTTAGTGACGAACAATCAATTGCAAAATAAATAAATAAATAAATAACGATACCCATGCATAAAATCACTAGTGGAAAAACTGATAAAAATTTCTATGCATACATAAATGTTACAATTTCACAAAGTATAATTTACAATATACACTATAATATAATTTACAAGTATAAAAAGTGGAATAACAAACTAGTATAAAGTTTATATAATAGCTGTCATCAATATACTTTAACCGCCGGTGCATCAGCAGCAGTGTAGTGACAATAGGAGCAGTAATAGTGTTGCGACAACAATGATAGTTTTGTAGCAGCAACAACAACAATTTGGCAGCAGCAACACCAGCAACAGTTTGGTGGCAATAGCAGCATCAATTTAGTAATAATAGCAGCAATTGTGGCAGCAGTAGCAATAGTTATTCAATTTGTGAGAACAAAACTTGGTTTTCGCACCACCAACAAAATAGAATAATCTAAGATGTTAGATTATTAGATTTAGCATAAAACACATAGCATAACTACACAAGTTACCTATGATGTTTTATTCACCTTCTGACTGCTTACATGCATGATCAAATGCACTGCTTCATCAGGATACTAAATATCACGTTAATTGGCTAAATACTCATCTTGAAGTACTTAGTAAAGTGATTGCGATGCAATATTAACAATGACTTTTTATCCAGCCCCATCATATTTGCATAAATTCCTACAATATTGTATTTATTATACTAATCTAGTGTTCTCCATAACCTAAACCTATTCTTCCAGCCCCAACTATCACTCTTTTTTTTTTTTTTTTTTTTTTGGTAAATAAAGAATTTTATTACCAAAAGTAAAGAGTTACTACCCAAAAAAAGTAGTAACTACAAGAAATGAAAGTTCAGTACATGCCCTCTAGGCCAAAGAAGCAACAAAACCAAAGCCCGAAGGCAATACAAAAACAACAACTACGGAACCTCTAACTAACAAAGGTAGAGGAAACCGAAGCTACAACCAAAAGAAGGTAATAAACCCAATAATCCAAAGATAACAAAGGTGAAAATAAAAAAGCATTAGCTTAGCTTGAAAGCATACACCATCCGCCAACATCATCATAAAAACCAGCTTGATAACAATCCCACAGTCAGCCTGCCAGGACAGAACAACAGCATGCATGCAGTACAACCCAGGACAAAAGATCGCAGCTATGAACCATCATCCAGCAGCACAAACATAAGGAGGCTCAAGCAAGACAGAGAAGCACAAGATGTCACGATAAAGGAAGATCAACAACTACCACAACGGAAGAGGCAAAAGAAGGAGTCCTGGAAGAAACAGCAAACAAGGAAGCAATAGGAATATCACCCACCATACAATCCAGGCCATCAACTAGCACCTCATACTAGGAGACAACACTAAAAATAGGGCCTCAACCTACTAAACACCAAGCAAGCTAGAATAACCAAGACTCACCCTTAGCAACCAACTTCCACCACGCCAAAACAACGACAGAGAAAACACCACCTCCAGCATCACCATAAAATAGCTTGATAACACCCCATAGTCAGCCTGCCAGGACAGAACAATAGCATACATGTAGTACAAACCAGAACAAAAGATCGTAGCCATGAACCATCAGCCAGCAACACAAACACAAGGAGGCTCAAGTAAAACATAATAGCAAAAGATGCCTGGACAGAGGTAGATCAACAACCACCACTACCAAGGAGGTAAAAGAAGGAGCCTGGACAAAAGCAAGAACCAAGATAGAAAGAGGGATACCACCCACCATACAATACAAGCCATCAACTATCACCTCATGACAGGAGACAGCACTAAAAACGGGCTTCATCCCACTACATACCAGGCAAGCTAAAAAGGCCAAGACTCAACCATGACAGCCAACCTCCACCAAAGAAACAAAGAACACCTTCCACCAGCATCACCATAAAATTAGCTTGGTAATAACCCTGTAATCAGCATGCCATGACAGAACAAAAGCATACAAGCAATACAAACCAGGACAAAAGATCGTAGCCATGATCCATCAGCCAGCATCACAAACACAGGGGCTCAAGCAAAGTAGAAAAGCATAAGATGCCGAGGAAAAGAGAGCCCGGGCAAAAGCAAGACCCAAGGAAGAAAGAGGGATACCACCCACCATACAATCCGAGCCATCAACTAGCACCTCATGCTAGGAGACGACAGTAAAAATGAGGCCTCATCCCACTACATACCAAGGCAAGCTAAAATGACCAAGACTCACCATACAGCCAACCTCCACCCACCCTCAACCAGCATCACCATAAAATCAGCTTGGTAATAACTCCATAGTCATCATGCCAGGACAGAACAAAAGCATACATGCAATACAAACCAGGACAAAGGATCGTAGCCATGAACCATCAGCCAGCATCATAAACACAAGGAGGCTCAAGCAAAGCATAAAAGCAACAGATGTCGAGGAAAGGATAAATCAAAAACTTCCATAACGGAAGAGGCATGAAAAGGAGTCCAGGCAAAAGCAAGAAACAAGGTAGTAATAGGAAAACCACCCATCATACAACACAGGACATCAGCTAGCACCTCATGCTAGGACAGCAATAAAAAATAGGGTCTCATCCCACTACACACCAAGCAAGCTAATTAAGCCAAAACTCAACTATAACAGCCAACCTCCAGCAACTATCCACCATCAATAGGCATAATCATAAAATCACAACTAAATAACAACCCGGAAACTAGTTTTCTAGGACAACGGCATGGCATGCATACAATACAAAACAAGACAAAGGATCGCTACCATGGACCATCAACCAACAACACTAATCACTAGGAAGCTTAAGCTGAAAAAGGAATACAATATGCCTAGATAGTAGTTACAACCAAAGAAGCAAATCCCATTTTACACAAAGATAAAATAAAAGGAGGAAAATAA